>NC_091286.1:236280235-236965616 GCF_032444005.1 Ranitomeya imitator
CCGGGATGGTTTGACGGTGTGAGGGGACACATTATATGAGTGTGTACTTCAGCGTTTGCAAGGAGCATAATTTTCGGAGCCACCATTTTCCATGTGCAGTATTACTGCTGTACAAGATGGCTCTTTCAGCAACAAATGCCTGGGGGGGGGGGTTAAAGGTTCCCTTTCAACTTGCTCCACTGCAGGCTTCGGCCTACACTCTGCTCCTCTTTGATTCCCTGGGTTTCAACACTGTCAGTTGCCACCTGGAAGTGTTGTCTACACAGAAAAAAACACTAGGTGATGTGTCAGTGGGGTTCAGCACCGCCAGCTGTTCCCCTGCTGTGTAGTCGGCAACGTGTCCAGCACAAGCCACGCTGGCACAACAGAACAAAAGCTGCCACCAGTGCAGGCTTCGGCCTACACTCTGCTCCTCTCCTCCTCCTGCTGACCCTGGGCTCAAACACCGCTAGTTTTTGCCCGGAAGTGCTAGCTGCACAGAGAAAAACACCAGCCAATGTGTTAGTGGGGTTCAGCAACGCCAGCTGTTCCCCTGCTGTGTAGCCGGCAACGTGACCTGCAAACGCCATGCAGGCACAGGAACTGAAATTAAAAGGGAACCTGGCCCCACCCCCCCAGGTGTTTCTATGTATAACAGCCACCTAGTACAGCAGTACTGCTGCATTTGTACAAGGTGGCTGACTTTTTCTCCTTGCCCACGTGGAACTCAACACGTACAAAATGTGTCTCATTGAGACCATTCCACTGTCCCTGAGGTGTGACTTTCCTTTGTAATGATACGCAGCACCCCCCTTGGTAGCGTTTCCCGTCTTTTGTCATCATGGTTAGCTGGCTGCGCCTGTGCATCCGCCCTGCTAGAAACAACGCCCCTCGTTGTCATATTTATTTTGTCAGCGAGGGTGTGGTTTATGGGCACGAGCAGTGCATATGTTCGCCTGTCTTAACTCATCTCCTTCCGCCTTCTTCAGACTGTGCGGCCTCCTGGCCGTGGTAGGCGATAAGGGATCAGCTGAGGCCGCCCAGTCTGGAGCAGGTGTAAGGACATGTGTAAGCGGCAAACCTATTTACTGCACAAGGCCACGAATCCAAGCCACGCAGTGTGATTTTTTGAAAACACACTGTGGGTCTGGGATTCATGTCCATCGCTAACCGCAACGGCCGACATGAAATGAGGTCAGAAGACAGGAAGCGCTCACAGCGCATGGCCAAGGGATCACAATAGCGCAGACTCCTGTACAGCAAATAACAACGCTCAGGAATCTGCGCCCAGTACCTAGGTGCAAATTTTGACACCTGTGCTGCGTCTCGTTAAAAAGACAAGTCACGCCTCCACAACTGTTTGACAGTATAATGGGCTAAATAGTGTACGTGTTTTAGTCAGCGTGTGCAAGGAGCAAAACAAATAGAGCAACCTTTCACTTGTGCAGCATTAATGCTGCACAAGGTGTGGCTCTTGTACCTTGCAACACCTGAGGGGGGGGTTAAAGGTAACCTTTGAAATTGGTTCAACTAGGCTTCGGCCTACACTCTGCTCCTCTACTCCTCCTGCTGACCCTGGGCTCAAACACCGCTAGTTTTTGCCCGGAAATGCTAGCTGCACAGAGAAAAACACCAGCCAATGTGTTAGTGGGGTTCAGCACCGCCAGCTGTTCCCCTGCTGTGTAGTCGGCAACGTGTCCAGCACAAGCCACGCTGGCACAACAGAACAAAAGCTGCCACCAGTGCAGGCTTCGGCCTACACTTTGCTCCTCTCCTCCTCCTGCTGACCCTGGGCTCAAACAACGCCAGTTTCTGCCCGGACATGCTAGCTGCACAGAGAAAAACACCAGCCAATGTGTTAGTGGGGTTCAGCACCGCCTGCTGTTCCCCCGCTGTGTAGCCGGCATCGTGTCCAGCACAAGCCACGCTGGCACAACCGACCAAAAGCTGCCACCAGTGCAGGCTTCGGCCTACACTTTGCTCCTCTCCTCCTCCTCCTGCTGACCCTGGGCTCTAACACCGCTAGTTTTTGCCCGGACATGCAATCTGCACAGAGAAAAACACCAGTCAATGTGTCAGTGGGGTTCAGCAACGCCAGCTGTTCCCCTGCTGTGTAGCTTGCAACGTGACCTGCAAACGCCACGCAGGCACATGAACTGAAATTGAAGGGAGCCTGCCCCCCACCCACAGGTGTTTCTATGTATATCAGCCACCTTGTACAGCAGTACTGCTGCATTTGTACAAGGTGGCTGACTTTTTCTCCTTGCCCACGTGGAACTCAACACGTACAAAATGTGTCTCATTACAGACCATTACAATGTCCCTGAGGTGTGACTTTCCTTTGTAATGACACGCAGCACCACCCTTGTTAGCGCTGCCCGTCTTTTGACATCATTGGTTAGCTGGCTGCGCCTGTGCATCTCCCCTGCTCGAAACAACGGCCCTCGGTGTCTTATTTTTTTGGACAGCGAGGGTGTGATTGATGGGCATGTGCAGTGCATATGTTTGCCTGTGTTCACTCATCTCCTTCCGCCTTCTTCAGACTGTGCGGCCTCCTGGCCGTGGTAGGCGATAAGGGATCAGCTGAGGCCGCCCAGTCTGGAGCAGGTGTAAGGACATGTGTAAGCGGCAAACCTATTTACTGCACAAGGCCACGAATCCCAGCCACGCAGTGTGATTTTTTGAAAACACACTGTGGGTCTGGGATTCATGTCCATCGCTAACCGCAACGGCCGACATGAAATGAGGTCAGAAGACAGGAAGCGCTCACAGCGCATGGCCAAGGGATCACAATAGCGCAGACTCCTGTACAGCAAATAACAACGCTCAGGAATCTGCGCCCAGTACCTAGGTGCAAATTTTGACACCTGTGCTGCGTCTCGTTAAAAAGACAAGTCACGCCTCCACAACTGTTTGACAGTATAATGGGCTAAATAGTGTACGTGTTTTAGTCAGCGTGTGCAAGGAGCAAAACAAATAGAGCAACCTTTCACTTGTGCAGCATTAATGCTGCACAAGGTGTGGCTCTTGTACCTTGCAACACCTGAGGGGGGGGTTAAAGGTAACCTTTGAAATTGGTTCAACTAGGCTTCGGCCTACACTCTGCTCCTCTACTCCTCCTGCTGACCCTGGGCTCAAACACCGCTAGTTTTTGCCAGGAAATGCTAGCTGCACAGAGAAAAACACCAGCCAATGTGTTAGTGGGGTTCAGCACCGCCAGCTGTTCCCCTGCTGTGTAGTCGGCAACGTGTCCAGCACAAGCCACGCTGGCACAACAGAACAAAAGCTGCCACCAGTGCAGGCTTCGGCCTACACTTTGCTCCTCTCCTCCTCCTGCTGACCCTGGGCTCTAACAACGCCAGTTTCTGCCCGGACATGCTAGCTGCACAGAGAAAAACACCAGCCAATGTGTTAGTGGGGTTCAGCACCGCCTGCTGTTCCCCCGCTGTGTAGCCGGCATCGTGTCCAGCACAAGCCACGCTGGCACAACCGACCAAAAGCTGCCACCAGTGCAGGCTTCGGCCTACACTTTGCTCCTCTCCTCCTCCTGCTGACCCTGGGCTCTAACAACGCCAGTTTCTGCCCGGACATGCTAGCTGCACAGAGAAAAACACCAGCCAATGTGTTAGTGGGGTTCAGCACCGCCTGCTGTTCCCCCGCTGTGTAGCCGGCATCGTGTCCAGCACAAGCCACGCTGGCACAACCGACCAAAAGCTGCCACCAGTGCAGGCTTCGGCCTACACTTTGCTCCTCTCCTCCTCCTCCTGCTGACCCTGGGCTCTAACACCGCTAGTTTTTGCCCGGACATGCAATCTGCACAGAGAAAAACACCAGTCAATGTGTCAGTGGGGTTCAGCAACGCCAGCTGTTCCCCTGCTGTGTAGCTTGCAACGTGACCTGCAAACGCCACGCAGGCACATGAACTGAAATTGAAGGGAGCCTGCCCCCCACCCACAGGTGTTTCTATGTATATCAGCCACCTTGTACAGCAGTACTGCTGCATTTGTACAAGGTGGCTGACTTTTTCTCCTTGCCCACGTGGAACTCAACACGTACAAAATGTGTCTCATTACAGACCATTACAATGTCCCTGAGGTGTGACTTTCCTTTTTAATGACACGCAGCACCCCCATTGTTAGCGCTGCCCGTCTCCTGACATCATTGGTTGGCTGGCTGTGCCTGTGCGTCCCCCCTGCCCGACACAACGCCCCCCGTTGTCTCATATATTTTGACTGCGAGGGTGTGATTGATGGGCACGAGCAGTGCATATGTTCCCCTGTTTTCACTCCCCTCCTTCCGCCTTCTTCTGACTGTGCGGCCTCATGGCCGCGGCATGCGATAAGGGATCAGCTGAGGCCGCCCAGTCTGAAGCAGGTGTAAGGACATGTGTGAGCGGCGAACATATTTACTGCACAAGGCCACGAATCCCAGCACCGCAGTGTGACTTTAGGAAAAGCCACTGTGGGTCTGGGATTTATGGCCATCGTTAACCGCACCGGCCAACATGAAATGAGGTCATGAGACGGCCTGCACTAACAGGGTATTGCCAAGGGATAACACAAGAGCGCAGTTTCCTGTACTGCAAATAACAACGGTAAGGAATCTGCGCACAGCACCTAGGTGTAAATTTGTACACCTGTGCTGCGTCTCCTTAAAAAGACTAGTAGTCACGCCTCCACTACTGTTTGACAGTATAATGGGCTAAATAGTGTACGTGTTTAATTCAGCGTGTGCAAGGAGCAAAATTAAATAGAGCAACCTTTGACTTGTGCATCATTAATGCTGTTCAAGGTGTGGCTCTTGTACCTTGCAACACCTGAGGGGGGGGGTTAAAGGTAACCTTTGAAATTGGTTCAACTAGGCTTCGGCCTACACTCTGCTCCTCTACTCCTCCTGCTGACCCTGGGCTCAAACACCGCTAGTTTTTGCCCGGAACGGCTAGCTGCACAGAGAAAAACACCAGCCAATGTGTTAGTGGGGTTCAGCAACGCCAGCTGTTCCCCTGCTGTGTAGTCGGCAACGTGTCCAGCACAAGCCACGCTGGCACAACTGACCAAAAGCTGCCACCAGTGCAGGCTTCGGCCTACACTTTGCTCCTCTCCTCCTCCTGCTGACCCTGGGCTCAAACAACGCCAGTTTCTGCCCGGACATGCTAGCTGCACAGAGATAAACACCAGCCAATGTGTTAGTGGGGTTCAGCACCGCCAGCTGTTCCCCTGCTGTGTAGCTGGCAACGTGTCCTGCAAACGCCACGCAGGCACATGAACTGAAATTGAAGGGAGCCTGCCCCCCACCCCCCCAGGTGTTTCTATGTATAACAGCCACCTTGTACAGCAGTACTGCTGCATTTGTACAAGGTGGCTGACTTTTTCTCCTTGCACACGTGGAACTCAACAAGTACAAAATGTGTCTCATTACAGACCATTACAATGTCCCTGAGGTGTGACTTTCCTTTTTAATGACACGCAGCACCCCCATTGTTAGCGCTGCCCGTCTCCTGACATCATTGGTTGGCTGGCTGTGCCTGTGCGTCCCCCTGCCCGACACAACGCCCCCCGTTGTCTCATATATTTTGACTGCGAGGGTGTGATTGATGGGCACGAGCAGTGCATATGTTCCCCTGTCTTCACTCCCCTCCTTCCGCCTTCTTCTGACTGTGCGGCCTCATGGCCGCGGCATGCGATAAGGGATCAGCTGAGGCCGCCCAGTCTGAAGCAGGTGTAAGGACATGTGTGAGCGGCGAACATATTTACTGCACAAGGCCACGAATCCCAGCACCGCAGTGTGACTTTATGAAAAGCCACTGTGGGTCTGGGATTTATGGCCATCGTTAACCGCAGCGGCCAACATGAAATGAGGTCATGAGACGGCCTGCACTAACAGGGTATTGCCAAGGGATAACACAAGAGCGCAGTTTCCTGTACTGCAAATAACAACGGTAAGGAATCTGCGCACAGCACCTAGGTGTAAATTTGTACACCTGTGCTGCGTCACCTTAAAAAGACTAGTAGTCACGCCTCCACTACTGTTTGACAGTATAATGGGCTAAATAGTGTACGTGTTTAATTCAGCGTGTGCAAGGAGCAAAATTAAATAGAGCAACCTTTGACTTGTGCATCATTAATGCTGTTCAAGGTGTGGCTCTTGTACCTTGCAACACCTGAGGGGGGGGGTTAAAGGTAACCTTTGAAATTGGTTCAACTAGGCTTCGGCCTACACTCTGCTCCTCTACTCCTCCTGCTGACCCTGGGCTCAAACACCGCTAGTTTTTGCCCGGAAATGCTAGCTGCACAGAGAAAAACACCAGCCAATGTGTTAGTGGGGTTCAGCACCGCCAGCTGTTCCCCCGCTGTGTAGCCGGCATCGTGTCCAGCACAAGCCACGCTGGCACAACCGACCAAAAGCTGCCACCAGTGCAGGCTTCGGCCTACACTTTGCTCCTCTCCTCCTCCTCCTGCTGACCCTGGGCTCTAACACCGCTAGTTTTTGCCCGGACATGCAATCTGCACAGAGAAAAACACCAGTCAATGTGTCAGTGGGGTTCAGCAACGCCAGCTGTTCCCCTGCTGTGTAGCTTGCAACGTGACCTGCAAACGCCACGCAGGCACATGAACTGAAATTGAAGGGAGCCTGCCCCCCACCCACAGGTGTTTCTATGTATAACAGCCACCTTGTACAGCAGTACTGCTGCATTTGTACAAGGTGGCTGACTTTTTCTCCTTGCCCACGTGGAACTCAACACGTAGAAAATGTTTCTCATTAGAGACCATTACAATGTCCCTGAGGTGTGACTTTCCTTTGTAATGACACGCAGCACCACCCTTGTTAGCGCTGCCCGTCTTTTGACATCATTGGTTAGCTGGCTGCGCCTGTGCATCTCCCCTGCTCGAAACAACGCCCCTCGGTGTCTTATTTTTTTGGACAGCGAGGGTGTGATTGATGGGCATGTGCAGTGCATATGTTTGCCTGTGTTCACTCATCTCCTTCCGCCTTCTTCAGACTGGGTGTCCTCATGGCCTCGGCAGGCGATAAGGGATCAGATGAGGCCGTCCAGTCTGAAGCAGGTGTAAGGACATGTGTGAGCGGCAAACATATTTACTGCACCAGGGCACGAATCCCAGCACCGCAGTGTGATTTTTTAAAAACACACTGTGGGTCTGGGATTCATGTCCATCGCTAACCGCAACGGCCAACATGAAATGAGGTCATAAGACAGGAAGCGCTCACAGCGCATGGCCAAAGGATCACAAGAGCGCAGACTCCTGTACAGCAACTAACAACGCTCAGGAAGCTGCGCCCATGCAAAAAGGTGTTGTTTTCGACACCTGTGCTGCTTTTCTTTAAAAAGACAAGTCACGCCTCCACTACTGTTAAACAGTATAATGGGCTAAATAGTCTACGTGTTGCATTCAGCTTGTGCAAGTAGACAAATTAATAGAGCAACCTTTTACTTGTGCAGCATTAATGCTGCAGAAGGAGTGGCTCTTGTTCTTTGTAACACCTGAGGGGGGGTTAAAGGTAACCTTTGAAATTGGTTCAACTAGGCTTCGGCCTACACTCTGCTCCTCTCCTCCTCCTGCTGACCCTGGGCTCTAACAACGCTAGTTTTTGCCCGGAAATGCTAGCTGCACAGAGAAAAACACCAGCCAATGTGTTAGTGGGGTTCAGCAACGCCAGCTGTTCCCCCGCTGTGTAGCCGGCATCGTGTCCAGCACAAGCCACGCTGGCACAACCGACCAAAAGCTGCCACCAGTGCAGGCTTCGGCCTACACTTTGCTCCTCTCCTCCTCCTCCTGCTGACCCTGGGCTCAAACACCGCTAGTTTTTGCCCGGAAATGCTAGCTGCACAGAGAAAAACACCAGCCAATGTGTTAGTGGGGTTCAGCAACGCCAGCTGTTCCCCCGCTGTGTAGCCGGCATCGTGTCCAGCACAAGCCACGCTGGCACAACCGACCAAAAGCTGCCACCAGTGCAGGCTTCGGCCTACACTTTGCTCCTCTCCTCCTCCTCCTGCTGACCCTGGGCTCAAACACCGCTAGTTTTTGCCCGGAAATGCTAGCTGCACAGAGAAAAACACCAGCCAATGTGTTAGTGGGGTTCAGCACCGCCAGCTGTTCCCCTGCTGTGCAGCTTGCAACGTGACCTGCAAACGCCACGCAGGCACATGAACTGAAATTGAAGGGAGCCTGGCCCCCACCCCCAGGTGTTTCTATGTATAACAGCCACCTTGTACAGCAGTACTGCTGCATTTGTACAAGGTGGCTGATGTTTTCTCCTTGCCCACGTGGAACTCAACACGTACAAAATGTGTCTCTTTGAGACCATTCCACTGTCCCTGAGGTGTGACTTTCCTTTCTAATGATACGCAGCACCCCCCTTGGTAGCGCTTCCCGTCTTCTGACATCATTGGTTGGCTACTTGCGCCTGTTCGTCCGCCCTGCCTGAATAAAATGCTCCTCGTTGTCTTAATTATTTTGACTGCGAGGGTGTGATTGATGGGCACGAGCAGTGCATATCTTCGCCTGTCTTAACTCATCTCCTTCAGCCTTCTTCAGACTGTGCAGCCTCATGGCCGCGGCATGCGAGAAGGGATCAGCAGAGGCCGCCCAGTCTGAAGCAGGTGTAAGGACGTGTGTGAGCGGCCAAAATATTTACTGCTCAAGGCCACGAATCCCAGCACCGCAGTGTGGCTTTATGAAAAGACACTGTGGGTCTGGGATTTATGGCCATCGTTAACCGCACCGGCCAACATGAAATGATGTCATAAGATGGGCAGCGCTAACAGGGCATTGCCAAGGGATAACACAAGAGCGCAGACTCCTGTACAGCAAATAACAACGCTCAGGAAGCTGCTCCAAGCACCAAGGCGTTATTTTGGACACCTGTGCTGCGTCTCATCAAAAAACCAAGTCACGCATCCACTACAGTTTGACTGTAGAATGGGGTAAATTGTGTATGTCTTTCATTCAGCGTGTGCAAGTAGACAAATTAATAGAGCAACCTTTCACTTGTGCAGCATTAATACTGCACAAGGTGTGTCTCTTGTACTTTGTAACACCTGAGGGGGGGGTTAAAGGTTTCCTTTGAAATTGGTTCAACTAAGCTTCGGCCTACACTCTGCTCCTCTCCTCCTCCTCCTGCTTCAACACGGGCTCTAACATCGCTAGTTTTTGCCCGCAAGTGCTAGCTGCACAGAGAAAAACACACGCCATTGTGTTAGTGGGGTTCAGCAACGCCAGCTGTTCCCCCAGTGTGTAGCCGGCAAAGTGTCCTGCAAACGCAACGCAGACACAAAGCTGCCTCCAGTGCAGGCTTCGGCCTACACTCATCTCCCCCTGCTTACCCTTTGCTCCAACACCGCTAGTTGGGGCTCTAGGAAGACAATCTTTAATAGGCAAGGCAACGCATCCGTGTTCCAGCACCGCCAGCTGGTTCTCGGCAGTGTTCTTGTCACAGGTACTCCCTCGTGCCAAGCCTGGTTTCAGCACCGTCAGCTGTTTCCGGGTTGTGTCAAGCTCACTGAGACACCTATGCTTGCCTCGTCGTGGTGCGGTCGGGTTAGCCAACTCCAGGGTGCCTCCAGTTTAGGAGCTTCCTATGTGGGCTGCGTGAACTGGTAGTCAAGGCTGGTTCTGTAGTGCCAGTAGGCCCAGCTCCCCCTGTAGGACTGTTGGGGTTCGGTAACTGCGGCTGCCTCGCGGCCTAGCTGTTCTCTCCTCTCCTGTGGACCTTCGGGTCCACCACCTGGTTCCAGCACCGTCAGCTGTTTCCGGGCCGAGCCTTTGGCTTAGGTGCCTCCTCCTGGGTATCCGAGTTCCGCCAACGCCAGGCGGTCCTTGGTAGTGCTTTTAAGCGCGGGCACCTACAGCTTAGTAACCGGGTTCCAGCACCGTCAGCTGGTCCTCGGTCGTGCCATTGGCTCTTGCACACTGGGGCAACGCATCCGGGTTCCAGCACCGCCAGCTGGTTCTCGGCAGTGTTCTTGTCACAGGTACTCCCTCGTGCCAAGCCTGGTTTCAGCACCGTCAGCTGTTTCCGGGTTGTGTCAACTTCACTGAGACGCCTATGCTTGCCCCGTCGTGGTGCGGTCGAGTTAGCCAACTCCAGGGTGCCTCCAGTTTAGGAGCTTCCTATGTGGGCTGCGTGAACTGGTAGTCAAGGCTGGTTATGTAGTGCCAGTAGGCCCAGCTCCCCCTGTAGGACTGTTGGGGTTCGGTAACTGCGGCTGCCTCGCGGCCTAGCTGTTCTCTCCTCTCCTGTGGACCTTCGGGTCCACCACCTGGTTCCAGCACCGTCAGCTGGTTCCGGGCCGAGCCTTTGGCTTAGGTGCCTCCTCCTGGGTATCCGAGTTCCGCCAACGCCAGGCGGTCCTTGGTAGTGCTTTTAAGCGCGGGCACCTACAGCTTAGTAACCGGGTTCCAGCACCGTCAGCTGGTCCTCGGTCGTGCCATTGGCTCTTGCACACTGGGGCAACGCATCCGGGTTCCAGCACCGCCAGCTGGTTCTCGGCAGTGTTCTTGTCACAGGTACTCCCTCGTGCCAAGCCTGGTTTCAGCACCGTCAGCTGTTTCCGGGTTGTGTCAAGCTCACTGAGACACCTATGCTTGCCTCGTCGTGGTGCGGTCGGGTTAGCCAACTCCAGGGTGCCTCCAGTTTAGGAGCTTCCTATGTGGGCTGCGTGAACTGGTAGTCAAGGCTGGTTCTGTAGTGCCAGTAGGCCCAGCTCCCCCTGTAGGACTGTTGGGGTTCGGTAACTGCGGCTGCCTCGCGGCCTAGCTGTTCTCTCCTCTCCTGTGGACCTTCGGGTCCACCACCTGGTTCCAGCACCGTCAGCTGGTTCCGGGCCGAGCCTTTGGCTTAGGTGCCTCCTCCTGGGTATCCGAGTTCCGCCAACGCCAGGCGGTCCTTGGTAGTGCTTTTAAGCGCGGGCACCTACAGCTTAGTAACCGGGTTCCAGCACCGTCAGCTGGTCCTCGGTCGTGCCATTGGCTCTTGCACACTGGGGCAACGCATCCGGGTTCCAGCACCGCCAGCTGGTTCTCGGCAGTGTTCTTGTCACAGGTACTCCCTCGTGCCAAGCCTGGTTTCAGCACCGTCAGCTGTTTCCGGGTTGTGTCAACTTCACTGAGACGCCTATGCTTGCCCCGTCGTGGTGCGGTCGAGTTAGCCAACTCCAGGGTGCCTCCAGTTTAGGAGCTTCCTATGTGGGCTGCGTGAACTGGTAGTCAAGGCTGGTTATGTAGTGCCAGTAGGCCCAGCTCCCCCTGTAGGACTGTTGGGGTTCGGTAACTGCGGCTGCCTCGCGGCCTAGCTGTTCTCTCCTCTCCTGTGGACCTTCGGGTCCACCACCTGGTTCCAGCACCGTCAGCTGGTTCCGGGCCGAGCCTTTGGCTTAGGTGCCTCCTCCTGGGTATCCGAGTTCCGCCAACGCCAGGCGGTCCTTGGTAGTGCTTTTAAGCGCGGGCACCTACAGCTTAGTAACCGGGTTCCAGCACCGTCAGCTGGTCCTCGGTCGTGCCATTGGCTCTTGCACACTGGGGCAACGCATCCGGGTTCCAGCACCGCCAGCTGGTTCTCGGCAGTGTTCTTGTCACAGGTACTCCCTCGTGCCAAGCCTGGTTTCAGCACCGTCAGCTGTTTCCGGGTTGTGTCAACTTCACTGAGACGCCTATGCTTGCCCCGTCGTGGTGCGGTCGAGTTAGCCAACTCCAGGGTGCCTCCAGTTTAGGAGCTTCCTATGTGGGCTGCGTGAACTGGTAGTCAAGGCTGGTTATGTAGTGCCAGTAGGCCCAGCTCCCCCTGTAGGACTGTTGGGGTTCGGTAACTGCGGCTGCCTCGCGGCCTAGCTGTTCTCTCCTCTCCTGTGGACCTTCGGGTCCACCACCTGGTTCCAGCACCGTCAGCTGGTTCCGGGCCGAGCCTTTGGCTTAGGTGCCTCCTCCTGGGTATCCGAGTTCCGCCAACGCCAGGCGGTCCTTGGTAGTGCTTTTAAGCGCGGGCACCTACAGCTTAGTAACCGGGTTCCAGCACCGTCAGCTGGTCCTCGGTCGTGCCATTGGCTCTTGCACACTGGGGCAACGCATCCGGGTTCCAGCACCGCCAGCTGGTTCTCGGCAGTGTTTTTGTCACAGGTACTCCCTCGTGCCAAGCCTGGTTTCAGCACCGTCAGCTGTTTCCGGGTTGTGTCAAGCTCACTGAGACACCTATGCTTGCCTCGTCGTGGTGCGGTCGGGTTAGCCAACTCCAGGGTGCCTCCAGTTTAGGAGCTTCCTATGTGGGCTGCGTGAACTGGTAGTCAAGGCTGGTTCTGTAGTGCCAGTAGGCCCAGCTCCCCCTGTAGGACTGTTGGGGTTCGGTAACTGCGGCTGCCTCGCGGCCTAGCTGTTCTCTCCTCTCCTGTGGACCTTCGGGTCCACCACCTGGTTCCAGCACCGTCAGCTGGTTCCGGGCCGAGCCTTTGGCTTAGGTGCCTCCTCCTGGGTATCCGAGTTCCGCCAACGCCAGGCGGTCCTTGGTAGTGCTTTTAAGCGCGGGCACCTACAGCTTAGTAACCGGGTTCCAGCACCGTCAGCTGGTCCTCGGTCGTGCCATTGGCTCTTGCACACTGGGGCAACGCATCCGGGTTCCAGCACCGCCAGCTGGTTCTCGGCAGTGTTTTTGTCACAGGTACTCCCTCGTGCCAAGCCTGGTTTCAGCACCGTCAGCTGTTTCCGGGTTGTGTCAAGCTCACTGAGACACCTATGCTTGCCTCGTCGTGGTGCGGTCGGGTTAGCCAACTCCAGGGTGCCTCCAGTTTAGGAGCTTCCTATGTGGGCTGCGTGAACTGGTAGTCAAGGCTGGTTCTGTAGTGCCAGTAGGCCCAGCTCCCCCTGTAGGACTGTTGGGGTTCGGTAACTGCGGCTGCCTCGCGGCCTAGCTGTTCTCTCCTCTCCTGTGGACCTTCGGGTCCACCACCTGGTTCCAGCACCGTCAGCTGGTTCCGGGCCGAGCCTTTGGCTTAGGTGCCTCCTCCTGGGTATCCGAGTTCCGCCAACGCCAGGCGGTCCTTGGTAGTGCTTTTAAGCGCGGGCACCTACAGCTTAGTAACCGGGTTCCAGCACCGTCAGCTGGTCCTCGGTCGTGCCATTGGCTCTTGCACACTGGGGCAACGCATCCGGGTTCCAGCACCGCCAGCTGGTTCTCGGCAGTGTTCTTGTCACAGGTACTCCCTCGTGCCAAGCCTGGTTTCAGCACCGTCAGCTGTTTCCGGGTTGTGTCAACTTCACTGAGACGCCTATGCTTGCCCCGTCGTGGTGCGGTCGAGTTAGCCAACTCCAGGGTGCCTCCAGTTTAGGAGCTTCCTATGTGGGCTGCGTGAACTGGTAGTCAAGGCTGGTTCTGTAGTGCCAGTAGGCCCAGCTCCCCCTGTAGGACTGTTGGGGTTCGGTAACTGCGGCTGCCTCGCGGCCTAGCTGTTCTCTCCTCTCCTGTGGGCCTTCGGGTCCACCACCTGGTTCCAGCACCGTCAGCTGGTTCTCGGCAGTGTCTTTTGCTCTTGTACCTTCTGCTCCCCATCCTGGTTCCAGTACCGTCAGCTGGTTCCGGGCAGAGCCTTTGGCTTAGGTGCCTCCTTCTGGGTATCCAAGTTCCACCAACGTCAGGTGGTCCTTGGTAGTGCTTTCAGGCACGGGTACCTCCTGCTTAGTAACCGGGTTCCAGTAACGTCAGCTGGTCCTCGGTAGTTCCATTGGCTCTTGGACCTTCGGCTACCCATCCGGGTTCCAGTACCGTCAGCTGGTTCTCGGCAGTGTCTTTTGCTCTTGTACCTTCTGCTCCCCATCCTGGTTCCAGTAACGTCAGCTGGTTCCGGGCAGAGCCTTTGGCTTAGGTGCCTCCTTCTGGGTATCCGAGTTCCGTCAACGTCAGGCGGTCCTTGGTAGTGCTTTTTAGCACGGGTACCTCCTGCTTAGTAACCGGGTTCCAGTAACGTCAGCTGGTCCTCGGTAGTTCCATAGGCTCTTGAACCTTCGGGTAGCCATCCGAGTTCCAGTTCCATCAGCTGGTTCTTGGCATTTTCTCAGCCTTCTTGTACCTTCTGCTACATTTCCAAGTTGAAGACCCTAACGTCGACGACCCGGAAGACCACCACGATGACGACGACACGGAAGACCACCCCGATGACGACGACGACGACGGCGGAGACGACGACGGCGGAGATGACGACACTGGAGACGACGACCCTGGAGACGACAACATGGAAGACCGAGAAGCAGAAGAACAAGAGGCTGCAGAACAAAGAGCAGAAGAACATTAAGCATAAGACTTAATATCAGAGCAAAAGATATTATCTAAATTATATGCAGAAGAAGACTAAGCAGTGTATGGGGGTGAGTCCGTTCCTCCTCGTGGTGCCCCTGGATAAAGCCTGATGCTGCAGGCCAAACTGAACGCGGACAAATGTAACTTTTGTGACTGGCAGAACGGAAGGTGTAATCTTCAAACTTTTATAGATAACAACTACGGGAATGCCTGTCACAAATGAGAATATGATGAAGAAGTAGAATAGGAAGAATAATAACAGTGGAATAAAAAGAATATGTAGAATAAGAAGAATAATAATAGTTGAATAAAATGAATATGAAGAATGTAATAAAAAAAAAAAAATAGGTAGAAGATGAAGAAGAAGATGAATAAGGTGAAGAAGTTGATGTCAAAGATGAAGATGAAAGTGTGGGAAAAGAAAAAAAAAAAGAAAAAAAAGAAGGGGAAGGGCGTGGAATAGTGAAACATCAATATCTGACAAAATAAAAAAAAAATTTACATAGTCAATATCTTTGTCACTCCGAACGTCTTAAAAAAAAACAAAAAACATGCTATTCTATTTGATTGGGATAAACCTCTATGACTTTAATGTCTCCGCCACCTCCCCAAATACATCCGGCATTATTCTTAGTTGTTTTCCTTCATGTAGAATGAACCTACAAGGAAAGAAAGGGTTTATTTTAATTCCGATATTTTGGTCCCATTGACTTGCATTGGGATCGGGTATCGGTATCGGCGATATCCGATATTTTTTGAATATCGGCCGATCCAAACCGATACCGATACTTTCCGATATCGGAAGGTATCGCTCAACACTATTCATGACCTCAAGCTGAACTTGCATTACATTATTACGTTTAGGAGTCTATCACTTTTTCACACAGGGCCATGTAGGTTTGGATTTCTTTTTCCCTTAATAATAAAGACCATAATTAAAAGCTGCATTTGTGTTTAATTGTGTTATCATTGTCTACTATTTAAATTTGTTTGGTGATCTGAAACATTTACTGTAAGTGTGACAAACATGCAAAAGATTAGGAAATCAGGAAGGGGGTAAACTTTTCACACAACTGTATATTTCAGTATAGAAGTTGTAAGCGCATTTTATAAGGAGTTGTCTTTGAAGCGTCCAGACAATGAGATTAGCTAATGGTCTTAATATTCTGAAAACAGTTGTCTGATTAGACAAGTTCCAGAACTTCATAACAGAAAAAAAGTTAGCAGGCCAAATAAGTACATTTCCTACACACCAAACAAAGCCAACTTAAGGTTCATGAGGACTTATTGGGGCCCTTTCTGCTTCTCTCTTTCCAATAGATTTTTCCATTGACATATCTATATATTTTTTTTACTTTAGGACAGGTTATAGTTTTCAAGGATACTTTATCAATACAATAAATTGTCAACTGAAAACAGTCAAGAAAAATTATACCATTATTTCGGGGCGTTTTGTATTTCTAGGGTTTACTTTACGGTAAATGACATATTAATATTAACTTTGTTCTATAGGCTTTGTGCCTTTGGATGATATCAAACTTATGTTTAACTAGCTGTTTCCATCCAGCTAACGCTCGGCACGCTCATTGCTATCTAATTAACGCTGCTGGTGATTAAACTAAAGTAAATAATGACAACATTCAATAGCGCTTACGCAGGTGGTAAATTAACTTAAAATGAAGTTAATAACAATAATAATCATTAAAAATCTGAATAATACTAATAATAAATTTTATTCACAGTGTAAAATCAAAAACAAACTGGATTCAGTAAGATGTGCGTTTTTTATTCATTCCGGCATCTAAACAAATTTCATAACGAAACATAAATTAAGTTAAAATTTCTCTGTAAACACAATTAAATGTATAGTCATTTTCGTCATTTTCAAAGATCTTTGCTTGACTTCTACCAGGTACAAATTTAATGTGTGGGGACGGGATTGTGTGTGGTAATGTGGTGGGGGGGATTATGTGTGGTAATATGGTAGGGGGGATTATGTGTGGTAATGTGGTGGGATTATGTGTGGTAAGGTGGTGGGGGGATTATGTGTGGTAATGTGGTGGGGGCGGGATTATGTGTGGTAATGTGGTGGGGGGCGGGATTATGTGTGGTGATGTGGTGGGGGGCGGGATTGTGTGGTAATGTGGTGGGGGGATTATCTGTGGTGATGTGGTGGGGGGGCAGGATTATGTGTGGTAATGGGGTGGGGGCGGGATTATGTGTGGTTATGGGGTGGGGGCGGGATTATGTGTGGTTATGGGGTGGGGGGCGGGATTATGAGTGGTAATTGGGTGGGGGGTGGGATTATGTGTGGTGATGGGGTGGGGGGCGGGATTGTGTGTGATGATGGGGAGGGGGGCAGGATTGTGTGTGGTGATGGGGTGGGGGTGGGATTGTGTGTGGTGATGGGGTAGGGGCAGAATTATGTGTGGTGATGTGTTGGGGGCAGGATTATGTGGTGATGTGGTGGGCGGGAATATGTGTGGTGATGTGGTCGGGGCTGAGCTACTGTGTAGTGGGCAGGATTAGCGAGTGTGATGTGGTGGGGGGGCGGGTTTTAAGTGTGGTAATGTGGTGGGGGGCGGGATTATCTGTAGTATTGGGGTGGGGGGGCAGGATTATGTGTGGTGATGTGTTGGGGGGCGGGATTATGTGTGGTGATGGGGTGGGGGGCAGGATTGTGTGTGGTGATGGGGTGGGGGGCGGAATTATGCGTGGTGATGTGTTGGGGGCGGGATTATGTGGTGATGTGGTGGGAGGCAGGATTATGTGTGGTGATGTGGTGGGGGCGGAGCTACTGTGCAGGGGGTGGGATTAGCGAGTGTGATGTGGTGGGGGGGCGGGGTTTAAGTGTGGTAATGTGGTGGGGGGCGGGATTATCTGTAGTATTGGGGTGGGTGGGCAGGATTATGTGTGGTTATGTGTTGGGGGGCGGGATTATGTGTGGTGATGGGGTGGGGGGCAGGATTGTGTGTGGTGATGGGGTGGGGGGCGGAATTATGCGTGGTGATGTGTTGGGGGCGGGATTATGTGTGGTGATGTGGTGGGGAGGCAGGATTATGTGTGGTACTGTGGTGGGGGGCGGAATTATCTGTGGTAATGTGTGGGGTGCGGGATTGTGTGGTAATGTGGTGGGGGCGGGATTATCTGTGGTAATGTGGTGGGGGCGGGATTATCTGTGGTAATGGGGTGGGGGGCAGGATTATGTGTGGTAATATGGTGGGAGGCGGGGATTATCTGTGGTAATGTAGTGGGGGGCAGGATTATATGTGGTGGGGGCGGGATTATGCATGGTGATGTGGGGGGCGGGATTATGCGTGGTGATGTGTTGGGGGGCAGGATTATGGGTGGTGATGGGGTGGGATTATGTGTGGTGATGGGGTGGGGGGCGGGATAATGTGTGGTGATGGGGTGGGGGGGTGGGATTATGTGTGGTGATGGGGGCAGGATTATGGGTGGTGATGGAGGGATTATGGGTGGTGATGGGGTAGGATTATGTGTGGTGATGGGGTGGGATTATGGGTGGTGATGGGGGGATTATGGGTGGTAATGTGGTGGGGGGATTATGTGTGGTAATGTGGTGGGGGCGGGATTATGTGTGGCAATGTGGTGGGGGGTGGGATCATCTGTGGTGATGTGGTGGGGGCAGGATTATGTGTGGTAATGGGGTGGGGGGCGGGATTATGAGTGGTAATTGGGTGGAGGGGGTGGTATTATGTGTGGTGATGGGTGGGGGGTGGGATTATGTGTGGTGATGGGGTGGGGGGCGGGATTGTGTGTGATGATGGGGTGGGGGGCAGGATTGTGTGTGGTGATGGGGTAGGGGCAGAATTATGTGTGGTGATGTGTTGGGGCAGTATTATCTGGTGATGTGGTAGGCGGGAATATGTGTGGTGATGTGGTCGGGGCTGAGCTACTGTGCAGTGGGCGGGATTAGCGAGTGTGATGTGGTGGGGGAGCGGGTTTTATGTGTGGTAATGTGGTGGGGGGCGGGATTATCTGTAGCATTGGGGTGGGGGCAGGATTATGTGTGGTGATGTGTTGGGGGGCGGGATTATGTGTGGTGATGGGGTGGGGGGCGGAATTATGCGTGGTGATGTGTTGGGGGGTGGGAATATGTGGTGATGTGGTGGGGGGCAGGATTATGTGTGGTGATGTGGTGGGGGCGGAGCTACTGTGCAGGGGGTGGGATTAGCGAGTGTGATGTGAGGGGTGGGATTATGTGTGGTGATGTGGTGGGGAGGCGGGATTATGTGTGGTAATGTGGTGGGGGGCGGAATTATCTGTGGTAATGTGTGGGGTGCGGGATTGTGTGGTGATGTGGTGGGGGCGGGATTATCTGTGGTAATGTGGTGGGGGTGGGATTATCTGTGGTAATGGGGTGGGGGGCAGGATTATGTGTGGTAATATGGTGGGAGGCGGGAATTATCTGTGGTAGTGTAGTGGGGGGCAAGGATTATATGTGGTGGGGGCGGGATTATGCATGGTGATGTGGTGGGGGGCGGGATTATGCGTGGTGATGTGTTGGGGGGCAGGATTATGGTTGGTGATGGGGTGGGATTATGTGTGGTGATGGGGTGGGAGGCGGGATAATGTGTGGTGATGGGGTGGGGGGGGCGGGATTATGTGTGGTGATGGGGGGCAGGATTATGGGTGGTGATGGGGCGATTATGGGTGGTGATGGGGTGGGATTATGTGTGGTGATGGGGTGGGATTATGGGTGGTGATGGAGGGGATTATGGGTGGTGATGGGGAGGGATTATGAGTGGTGATGGGGTGGGGGGAGGGATTATGTGTGGTAATGGGGTAGGGGTGGGATTAAGTGTGGTAATGTGGTGGGGGGCGGGATTATGTGTGGTGATGTGTTGGGGGGCGGGATTATGTGTCGTGCTGTGTTTGGGGGCGGGATTATGTGTGGTGATGGGGTGGGGGTAGGATTGTGTGTGGTGATGGGGTGGGGGGTGGGAATGTGTGTGGTGATGGGGTGGGGGCGGGATTATGGGTGGTGATGGGGTGGGGGGGCAGGATTATAGGTGGTGATGGGGTGGAGGGGCGGGATTATGGGTGGTGATGGGGTGGGGGGCGAGATTGTGTGTGGTGATGGGGTGGGATTATGTGTGGTAATGGGGTGGGGGGCAGGATTATGTGTGGTGATGGGGTGGGGGGTGGGATTATGTGTGGTGGGGGGCAGGATTATGTGTGGTAATGGGGTGGGGGTGGGATTATGGGTGGTGATGGGGTGAAGGTGCGGGATTATGGGTGGTGATGGGGTGGGGGGGCGGGATTATGGGTGGTGATGGGGTGGGGGGGCGATATTATGGGTGGTGATGGGGTGGGGGGTGGGATTATGGGTGGTGATGGGTGGGGGGTGGGATTATGGGTGGAGATGGGGTGGTGGGTGGGATTATGGGTGGTGATGGGGTTGGGGGAGGGATTATGAGTGGTGATGGGGTGGGGGGCGGGATTATTGGTGGTGATGGGGTGGGGGTGGGATTATGTGTGGTAATGGGGTGCGGGTCGGGACTATGTGTGGTAATGGGGTGGGGGTGGGATTATGTCTGGTGATGTGGTGGGGGGAAGATTATGTGTGGTAATGGGGTGGGGGCGGGATTATGTGTGCTGATGTGTTGGGGGCAGGATTATGTGTGGTGATGTGGTGGATTGTGTGTGGTAATGGGGTGGGGGGCATGATTGTTTGTGGTGATGGGGGTGGAATTATGTGTGGCGATGGGGTGGGGGCGGGATTATGGGTGGTGATGTGGGGGGCGGGTTTATGTGTGGTGATGGGGTGGGGGCGGGATTATGGGTGGTGATGGAGTGGGGGGGGCGCGATTATAGGAGGTGAGGGGTGGGGGGCGGTATTGTGTGTGGGGATGGGGTGGGATTATGTGTGGTGATGTGGTGTGGGGCGGGATTATGTGTGGTGATGTGGAGGACAGGATTATGTGGGGTGGGGGGCAGGATTATGTGTGGTGATGTGGTGGGGGCGGGATTATGTGTGGTAATGTGGTAAGCTATAGACTGGACCACGGTGAGTCATTGGACGTGGTATATCTCGATTTTTCCAAAGCGTTTGATACCGTGCCGCACAAGAGGTTGGTACACAAAATGAGAATGCTTGGTCTGGGGGAAAATGTGTGTAAATGGGTTAGTAACTGGCTTAGTGATAGAAAGCAGAGGGTGGTTATAAATGGTATAGTCTCTAACTGGGTCGCTGTGACCAGTGGGGTACCGCAGGGGTCAGTATTGGGACCTGTTCTCTTCAACATATTCATTAATGATCTGGTAGAAGGTTTACACAGTAAAATATCGATATTTGCAGATGATAAAAAACTATGTAAAGCAGTTAATACAAGAGAAGATAGTATTCTGCTACAGATGGATCTGGATAAGTTGGAAACTTGGGCTGAAAGGTGGCAGATGAGGTTTAACAATGATAAATGTAAGGTTATACACATGGGAAGAGGGAATCAATATCACCATTACACACTGAACGGGAAACCACTGGGTAAATCTGACAGGGAGAAGGACTTGGGGATCCTAGTTAATGATAAACTTACCTGGAGCAGCCAGTGCCAGGCAGCAGCTGCCAAGGCAAACAGGATCATGGGGTGCATTAAAAGAGGTCTGGATACACATGATGAGAGCATTATACTGCCTCTGTACAAATCCCTAGTTAGACCGCACATGGAGTACTGTGTCCAGTTTTGGGCACCGGTGCTCAGGAAGGATATAATGGAACTAGAGAGAGTACAAAGGAGGGCAACAAAATTAATAAAGGGGATGGGAGAACTACAATACCCAGATAGATTAGCGAAATTAGGATTATTTAGTCTAGAAAAAAGACGACTGAGGGGCGATCTAATAACCATGTATAAGTATATAAGGGGACAATACAAATATCTCGCTGAGGATCTGTTTATACCAAGGAAGGTGACGGGCACAAGGGGGCATTCTTTGCGTCTGGAGGAGAGAAGGTTTTTCCACCAACATAGAAGAGGATTCTTTACTGTTAGGGCAGTGAGAATCTGGAATTGCTTGCCTGAGGAGGTGGTGATGGCGAACTCAGTCGAGGGGTTCAAGAGAGGCCTGGATGTCTTCCTGGAGCAGAACAATATTGTATCATACAATTATTAGGTTCTGTAGAAGGACGTAGATCTGGGTATTTATTATGATGGAATATAGGCTGAACTGGATGGACAAATGTCTTTTTTCGGCCTTACTAACTATGTTACTATGTTATGTTACTATGTTAATGTGGTGGGGGGTGGGATTATGGGTGATGATGGGGTGGGGGGTAGAGATTATGGGTGGTGATGGGGTGGGGGGCAGGATTATGGGTGGTGATGGGATGGGGGGCGATATTATGGGTGGTGATGGGGTGGGGCGGTATTATGGGTGGTGATGGGGTGGGGGGGCAGGATTATGCGTGGTGATGTGTTGGGGGGCGGGATTATGCGTGGTGATGTGTTGGGCGGCAGGATTATGGGTGGTGATGGGGTGGGATTATGTGTGGTGATGGGGTGGGAGGCGGGATAATGTGTGGTGATGGGGTGGGGGGGCGGGATTATGTGTGGTGATGGGGGCAGGATTATGGGTGGTGATGGGGGGATTATGGGTGGTGATGGGGTGGGATTATGTGTGGTGATGGGGCGGGATTATGGGTGGTGATAGAGGGGATTATGGGTGGTGATGGGGTGGGATTATGAGTGGTGATGGGGTGGGGGGAGGGATTATGTGTGGTAATGGGGTAGGGGTGGGATTAAGTGTGGTAATGTGGTGGGGGGTGGGATTATGTGTGGTGATGTGTTGGGGGGCGGGATTATGTGTCGTGCTGTGTTTGGGGGTGGGATTATGTGTGGTGATGGGCTGGGGGTAGGATTGTGTGTGGTGATGGGGTGGGGGGTGGAAATGTGTGTGGTGATGGGGTGGGGGTGGGATTATGGGTGGTGATGGGGTGGGGGGACAGGATTATAGGTGGTGATGGGGTGGAGGGGTGGGATTATGGGTGGTGATGGGGTGGGGGGCGAGATTGTGTGTGATGATGGAGTGGGATTATGCGTGGTAATGGGGTGGGGGGCAGGATTATGTGTGGTGATGGGGCGGGGGGTGGGATTATGTGTGGTGGGGGGCAGGATTATGTGTGGTAATGGGTTGGGGGGTGGGATTATGGGTGGTGATGGGGTGAAGGTGTGGGATTATGGGTGGTGATGGGGTGGGGGGGCGGGATTATGGGTGGTGATGGGGTGGGGGGTGGGATTATGGGTGGTGATGGGGTGGGGGGCGGGATTATGGGTGGTGATGGGGTGGGGGGGCGATATTATGGGTGGTGATGGGGTGGGGGGTGGGATTATGGGTGGTGATGGGTGGGGGTGGGATTATGGGTGGAGATGGGGTGGTGGGTGGGATTATGGGTGGTGATGGGGTTGGGGGTGGGATTATGAGTGGTGATGGGGTGGGGGGCGGGATTATTGGTGGTGATGGGGTGGGGGGCAGGATTTGGTGTGGTAATGGGGTGCGGGTCGGGATTATGTGTGGTAATGGGGTGGGGGGTGGGATTATGTGTGGTGATGTTGTGGGGGGCAGGATTATGTGTGGTAATGGGGTGGGGGCGGGATTATGTGTGGTGATGTGTTGGGGGCAGGATTATGTGTGGTGATGTGGTGGATTGTGTGTGGTAATGGGGTGGGGGCATGATTGTTTGTGGTGATGGGGGTGGAATTATGTGTGGCGATGGGGTGGGGGCGGGATTATGGGTGGTGATGTGGGGGGCGGGTTTATGTGTGGTGATGGGGTGGGGGCGGGATTATGGGTGGTGATGGGGTGGGGGGGCGCGATTATAGGTGGTGAGGGGTGGGGGGCGGTATTGTGTGTGGGGATGGGGTGGGATTATGTGTGGTGATGGGGTGGGGGGCGGGATTATGTGTGGTGATGTGGTGTGGGGCGGGATTATGTGTGGTGATGTGGTGGAGGACAGGATTATGTGGGGTGGGGGGCAGGATTATGTGTGGTGATGTGGTGGGGGCGGGATTATGTGTGGTAATGGGGTGGGGGGTGGTATTATGGGTGATGATGGGGTGGGGGGTTGAGATTATGGGTGGTGATGGGGTGGGGGGCAGGAATATGGGTGGTGATGGGATGGGGGGCGATATTATGGGTGATGATGGGGTGGGGCGGTATTATGGGTGGTGATGGGGTGGGGGGGCAGGATTATGGGTGGTGATGGGGTGGGGGGAGGGATTATGGGTGGTGATGGGGTGGGGGGAGGGATTATGGGTGGTGATGGGGTGGGGGGTGGTATTATGGGTGGTGATGGGGTGGGGGGGCCGGTTTATGGGTGGTGATGGGGTGGGGGGGCGGTAATATGGGTGGTGATGGGGTGCGGGGGCAGGTTTTTATGGGTGGTGATGGGTGGGGGGCGGGATTATGGGTGGTGATGGGTGGGATTATGGGTAATGATGGGGTGGGGGAGCGGGATTATGGGTGGTGATGGGGTGGGGGGCAGGATTATATGTGGTGATGGGGTGGGGGGGTGGGATTATGGGTAATGATGGGGTGGGGAGCGGGATTATATGTGATGAAGGGGTGGGGGGGTGGGATTATGGGTAATGATGGGGTGGGGGGCGGGATTATATGTGGTGATGGGGTGGGGGGTGGGATTGTGTGTGGTAATGGGGTTGGGGGCGGGATTGTGTGTGGTAATGGGGTAGGGGCGGGATTATGTGTGGTGATGTGTTGGGGGCGGGATTATATGTGGTGATGTGGTGGGAGGTGGAGCTACTGTGCAGGGGGCGAGATTAGCGAGTAATCACGATGCCTCATTTATATAGATATTTTTTACTTTAAAAAACATTGTCATATTCTGGGAGCTATAAGTTTTTAGTTTTCTGTTGACAGGGAGGTAGAAAACAGAAACACTGTCTCTTTAAATCTTCGGTTGGTTTATTATATGGTGGCATAAACCAACAAGAAGAGGAAAGTAAATACAACCCTTTAGGCAAAAACATGAAAACAACAAAGAAAACAAAATGCTGTAACACAGTCCATAGGTGTGCTGGTAGCAGTCCGCTCTGGAACAACACAGCTTCAGTCTTTCCTCCTCAGAACACATACCACTGGAGGACCTCTCTCCAGTCCTGCTGAACAAAGACTGTCTGTGGAGCCCAGCTATTTAACCCCTTATTGACTGAGCAGAATTTTTTAAATCTGACCACTGTCACTTTATGTGGTAATAACTCTGGAATGCTTCAACATATCTAATTGATTTTGAGATTATTCTTTTTTCATGACATATTGTACTTTAATGGTAAACTGATGTTGATGTTTTCTGCGCTTATTTATACAAATATCAGAAATTTTACAAAGATTTCAAAAAAATTTCAATTTTCAAACTTATCCCTGTAATCCAGATAGTCATACCACACAAAAACATAACATTTCCCACATGCTTGCTTTACATCAGCACCATTTGTAAAATGTTCTTTTATTTTGTCCATGTTATAGAAGGTTTAATAATGTAGCAGTCATTTTTCATCTTTTTTCAAGGAAATGTACAAAACTTATTTTTTTTAGGGACCGATTACATTTTGAAGTGACTTTCGGGGTCCTATATATTGGAAACCATTTTAAAAATGACACCTCTCAAGGTATTTAAAATTGCTTTCAGGTAGTTTATTAACCCTTCAGGTGCTTTTCAGGAATTAATGCAAAATGTCATAGCAGGAATGAAGAAATTGATTTTTACCACCTAAATGCTGCTGCCTTCTGAATAGGTCGCTATAGCCTACAGACTCTAAGGCCATTATTTGGCAGTGAATTGCCCTGGAAAACATCAAGACCACATGATAACGATCTCAGGGTGTCGATGGGGTTGAAGAGGGAGCCCAAACACTCTGTTAACTATCTAGATGCTGTAGTCATTATTGACTGCAGCAATTATTGGGTTAAACAACTATAATTGGTACCAACATATATGCTAGTGGAGCGCCCCCAGACACAGGGCCACGAGTTCTCGGTACCGGGCCTCTCTGGTTCGGTTCTGAGGCTGTCACGGTGACTAGACCTGGTCTGCGACCCTGCTAAGGGGCGTCCAATAAAGGTGGTACAGTCTGTCAGGGATTCGTGACGCCACCTGTGGTGTTCGGTCAGGGTGACCGACGCTTCTGTGGGGTCCGCTGGGGTGATGGAATGGCAGTTATATGGTATACCTTCCCACAGGTGAAGTATGTCCCCAGGGCTTCCCAGTAAGGTGAATGGTGATGGTGTGAGGTGCAGTCAATAACGAGGACACAAGGTTGCAGTCTCTTTACCTCTTTACTGAAGACTTCAGGATCCTCAATCCAGAGCACGATTAACAGGGCTATCTGAGACTGGCCGGTCCGATGGGCACATCCAGAGTTCCCTTTGCAGGTGGAAATCAGTGCCTACCACTAGCGCCTGTGTGTTGTAGTGCTACCCTGCTGAGCATTCGGAATAGTCCTCACAACTGCTGTTCTCGTTCGTTCGTTCTTTCTAATTCTCTCTCGCTTGTTCCAGATGTTACTAGTTTCTCGTCCCCCAGTATGTTATGGCTAGGATGCACACGTATGACGGGAAGGCTCGGAGCTCTTCCGGGACCCTAGAGACGCCCCTCTCCACACGTTGCCCCCTATGTCTTCGTAGGAAATTTAAGGTAGACAGCCAACCTATAATTAACTGTCCTGCGGAGTTCAAAGTAAGGCCTAGAGTCAGTTACTCCCGCGGTGTTCTGGCCACCGGCTACGCGCCTCAGTAGGATGTTGCCTCGGTCTCACGGCACGATTCCTACTGGCTCTCCTTTGTGCTTGATCTCGTTTCTCACTGTTCCACAATATCCTTCCCTTCGTGTCACTTTCTTAGGATACCGCCACGGGGTGTGCAGGTGCGGTTCCGTAATGTTCTGCTCTGTTCGCTAGGCACCTGCCAGGTTCCCACGCCCGACAGGGACCCCCCTGTGTCTTCTCCCTGCAACATCCCCTGCCACGGGATGTTGCCTGAATCCAACCCAGTCAGCTTCTGACTAACTTCCTATCCAACCCCTAGTTTTACCAGTGTGAGGAGTGGCCCAATAAATAAAGCCTTTTGGGATTGTGTGTGGTGATGGGGTAGGGGCAGAATTATGTGTGGTGATGTGTTGGGGGCAGGATTATGTGGTGATGTGGTGGGCGGGAATATGTGTGGTGATGTGGTCGGGGCTGAGCTACTGTGTAGTGGGCAGGATTAGCGAGTGTGATGTGGTGGGGGGGCGGGTTTTAAGTGTGGTAATGTGGTGGGGGGCGGGATTATCTGTAGTATTGGGGTGGGGGGGCAGGATTATGTGTGGTGATGTGTTGGGGGGCGGGATTATGTGTGGTGATGGGGTGGGGGGCAGGATTGTGTGTGGTGATGGGGTGGGGGGCGGAATTATGCGTGGTGATGTGTTGGGGGCGGGATTATGTGGTGATGTGGTGGGAGGCAGGATTATGTGTGGTGATGTGGTGGGGGCGGAGCTACTGTGCAGGGGGTGGGATTAGCGAGTGTGATGTGGTGGGGGGGCGGGGTTTAAGTGTGGTAATGTGGTGGGGGGCGGGATTATCTGTAGTATTGGGGTGGGTGGGCAGGATTATGTGTGGTTATGTGTTGGGGGGCGGGATTATGTGTGGTGATGGGGTGGGGGGCAGGATTGTGTGTGGTGATGGGGTGGGGGGCGGAATTATGCGTGGTGATGTGTTGGGGGCGGGATTATGTGTGGTGATGTGGTGGGGAGGCAGGATTATGTGTGGTACTGTGGTGGGGGGCGGAATTATCTGTGGTAATGTGTGGGGTGCGGGATTGTGTGGTAATGTGGTGGGGGCGGGATTATCTGTGGTAATGTGGTGGGGGCGGGATTATCTGTGGTAATGGGGTGGGGGGCAGGATTATGTGTGGTAATATGGTGGGAGGCGGGGATTATCTGTGGTAATGTAGTGGGGGGCAGGATTATATGTGGTGGGGGCGGGATTATGCATGGTGATGTGGGGGGCGGGATTATGCGTGGTGATGTGTTGGGGGGCAGGATTATGGGTGGTGATGGGGTGGGATTATGTGTGGTGATGGGGTGGGGGGCGGGATAATGTGTGGTGATGGGGTGGGGGGGTGGGATTATGTGTGGTGATGGGGGCAGGATTATGGGTGGTGATGGAGGGATTATGGGTGGTGATGGGGTAGGATTATGTGTGGTGATGGGGTGGGATTATGGGTGGTGATGGGGGGATTATGGGTGGTAATGTGGTGGGGGATTATGTGTGGTAATGTGGTGGGGGCGGGATTATGTGTGGCAATGTGGTGGGGGGTGGGATCATCTGTGGTGATGTGGTGGGGGGCAGGATTATGTGTGGTAATGGGGTGGGGGGCGGGATTATGAGTGGTAATTGGGTGGAGGGGGTGGTATTATGTGTGGTGATGGGTGGGGGGTGGGATTATGTGTGGTGATGGGGTGGGGGGCGGGATTGTGTGTGATGATGGGGTGGGGGGCAGGATTGTGTGTGGTGATGGGGTAGGGGCAGAATTATGTGTGGTGATGTGTTGGGGCAGTATTATCTGGTGATGTGGTAGGCGGGAATATGTGTGGTGATGTGGTCGGGGCTGAGCTACTGTGCAGTGGGCGGGATTAGCGAGTGTGATGTGGTGGGGGAGCGGGTTTTATGTGTGGTAATGTGGTGGGGGGCGGGATTATCTGTAGCATTGGGGTGGGGGCAGGATTATGTGTGGTGATGTGTTGGGGGGCGGGATTATGTGTGGTGATGGGGTGGGGGGCGGAATTATGCGTGGTGATGTGTTGGGGGGTGGGAATATGTGGTGATGTGGTGGGGGCAGGATTATGTGTGGTGATGTGGTGGGGGCGGAGCTACTGTGCAGGGGGTGGGATTAGCGAGTGTGATGTGAGGGGTGGGATTATGTGTGGTGATGTGGTGGGGAGGCGGGATTATGTGTGGTAATGTGGTGGGGGGCGGAATTATCTGTGGTAATGTGTGGGGTGCGGGATTGTGTGGTGATGTGGTGGGGGCGGGATTATCTGTGGTAATGTGGTGGGGGTGGGATTATCTGTGGTAATGGGGTGGGGGGCAGGATTATGTGTGGTAATATGGTGGGAGGCGGGAATTATCTGTGGTAGTGTAGTGGGGGGCAAGGATTATATGTGGTGGGGGCGGGATTATGCATGGTGATGTGGTGGGGGGCGGGATTATGCGTGGTGATGTGTTGGGGGGCAGGATTATGGTTGGTGATGGGGTGGGATTATGTGTGGTGATGGGGTGGGAGGCGGGATAATGTGTGGTGATGGGGTGGGGGGGGCGGGATTATGTGTGGTGATGGGGGGCAGGATTATGGGTGGTGATGGGGCGATTATGGGTGGTGATGGGGTGGGATTATGTGTGGTGATGGGGTGGGATTATGGGTGGTGATGGAGGGGATTATGGGTGGTGATGGGGAGGGATTATGAGTGGTGATGGGGTGGGGGGAGGGATTATGTGTGGTAATGGGGTAGGGGTGGGATTAAGTGTGGTAATGTGGTGGGGGGCGGGATTATGTGTGGTGATGTGTTGGGGGGCGGGATTATGTGTCGTGCTGTGTTTGGGGGCGGGATTATGTGTGGTGATGGGGTGGGGGTAGGATTGTGTGTGGTGATGGGGTGGGGGGTGGGAATGTGTGTGGTGATGGGGTGGGGGCGGGATTATGGGTGGTGATGGGGTGGGGGGGCAGGATTATAGGTGGTGATGGGGTGGAGGGGCGGGATTATGGGTGGTGATGGGGTGGGGGGCGAGATTGTGTGTGGTGATGGGGTGGGATTATGTGTGGTAATGGGGTGGGGGGCAGGATTATGTGTGGTGATGGGGTGGGGGGTGGGATTATGTGTGGTGGGGGGCAGGATTATGTGTGGTAATGGGGTGGGGGTGGGATTATGGGTGGTGATGGGGTGAAGGTGCGGGATTATGGGTGGTGATGGGGTGGGGGGGCGGGATTATGGGTGGTGATGGGGTGGGGGGGCGATATTATGGGTGGTGATGGGGTGGGGGGTGGGATTATGGGTGGTGATGGGTGGGGGGTGGGATTATGGGTGGAGATGGGGTGGTGGGTGGGATTATGGGTGGTGATGGGGTTGGGGGAGGGATTATGAGTGGTGATGGGGTGGGGGGCGGGATTATTGGTGGTGATGGGGTGGGGGTGGGATTATGTGTGGTAATGGGGTGCGGGTCGGGACTATGTGTGGTAATGGGGTGGGGGTGGGATTATGTCTGGTGATGTGGTGGGGGGAAGATTATGTGTGGTAATGGGGTGGGGGCGGGATTATGTGTGCTGATGTGTTGGGGGCAGGATTATGTGTGGTGATGTGGTGGATTGTGTGTGGTAATGGGGTGGGGGGCATGATTGTTTGTGGTGATGGGGGTGGAATTATGTGTGGCGATGGGGTGGGGGCGGGATTATGGGTGGTGATGTGGGGGGCGGGTTTATGTGTGGTGATGGGGTGGGGGCGGGATTATGGGTGGTGATGGAGTGGGGGGGGCGCGATTATAGGAGGTGAGGGGTGGGGGGCGGTATTGTGTGTGGGGATGGGGTGGGATTATGTGTGGTGATGTGGTGTGGGGCGGGATTATGTGTGGTGATGTGGAGGACAGGATTATGTGGGGTGGGGGGCAGGATTATGTGTGGTGATGTGGTGGGGGCGGGATTATGTGTGGTAATGTGGTAAGCTATAGACTGGACCACGGTGAGTCATTGGACGTGGTATATCTCGATTTTTCCAAAGCGTTTGATACCGTGCCGCACAAGAGGTTGGTACACAAAATGAGAATGCTTGGTCTGTGGGAAAATGTGTGTAAATGGGTTAGTAACTGGCTTAGTGATAGAAAGCAGAGGGTGGTTATAAATGGTATAGTCTCTAACTGGGTCGCTGTGACCAGTGGGGTACCGCAGGGGTCAGTATTGGGACCTGTTCTCTTCAACATATTCATTAATGATCTGGTAGAAGGTTTACACAGTAAAATATCGATATTTGCAGATGATACAAAACTATGTAAAGCAGTTAATACAAGAGAAGATAGTATTCTGCTACAGATGGATCTGGATAAGTTGGAAACTTGGGCTGAAAGGTGGCAGATGAGGTTTAACAATGATAAATGTAAGGTTATACACATGGGAAGAGGGAATCAATATCACCATTACACACTGAACGGGAAACCACTGGGTAAATCTGACAGGGAGAAGGACTTGGGGATCCTAGTTAATGATAAACTTACCTGGAGCAGCCAGTGCCAGGCAGCAGCTGCCAAGGCAAACAGGATCATGGGGTGCATTAAAAGAGGTCTGGATACACATGATGAGAGCATTATACTGCCTCTGTACAAATCCCTAGTTAGACCGCACATGGAGTACTGTGTCCAGTTTTGGGCACCGGTGCTCAGGAAGGATATAATGGAACTAGAGAGAGTACAAAGGAGGGCAACAAAATTAATAAAGGGGATGGGAGAACTACAATACCCAGATAGATTAGCGAAATTAGGATTATTTAGTCTAGAAAAAAGACGACTGAGGGGCGATCTAATAACCATGTATAAGTATATAAGGGGACAATACAAATATCTCGCTGAGGATCTGTTTATACCAAGGAAGGTGACGGGCACAAGGGGGCATTCTTTGCGTCTGGAGGAGAGAAGGTTTTTCCACCAACATAGAAGAGGATTCTTTACTGTTAGGGCAGTGAGAATCTGGAATTGCTTGCCTGAGGAGGTGGTGATGGCGAACTCAGTCGAGGGGTTCAAGAGAGGCCTGGATGTCTTCCTGGAGCAGAACAATATTGTATCATACAATTATTAGGTTCTGTAGAAGGACGTAGATCTGGGTATTTATTATGATGGAATATAGGCTGAACTGGATGGACAAATGTCTTTTTTCGGCCTTACTAACTATGTTACTATGTTATGTTACTATGTTAATGTGGTGGGGGGTGGGATTATGGGTGATGATGGGGTGGGGGGTAGAGATTATGGGTGGTGATGGGGTGGGGGGCAGGATTATGGGTGGTGATGGGATGGGGGGCGATATTATGGGTGGTGATGGGGTGGGGCGGTATTATGGGTGGTGATGGGGTGGGGGGGCAGGATTATGCGTGGTGATGTGTTGGGGGGCGGGATTATGCGTGGTGATGTGTTGGGCGGCAGGATTATGGGTGGTGATGGGGTGGGATTATGTGTGGTGATGGGGTGGGAGGCGGGATAATGTGTGGTGATGGGGTGGGGGGGCGGGATTATGTGTGGTGATGGGGGCAGGATTATGGGTGGTGATGGGGGGATTATGGGTGGTGATGGGGTGGGATTATGTGTGGTGATGGGGCGGGATTATGGGTGGTGATAGAGGGGATTATGGGTGGTGATGGGGTGGGATTATGAGTGGTGATGGGGTGGGGGGAGGGATTATGTGTGGTAATGGGGTAGGGGTGGGATTAAGTGTGGTAATGTGGTGGGGGGTGGGATTATGTGTGGTGATGTGTTGGGGGGCGGGATTATGTGTCGTGCTGTGTTTGGGGGTGGGATTATGTGTGGTGATGGGCTGGGGGTAGGATTGTGTGTGGTGATGGGGTGGGGGGTGGAAATGTGTGTGGTGATGGGGTGGGGGCGGGATTATGGGTGGTGATGGGGTGGGGGGACAGGATTATAGGTGGTGATGGGGTGGAGGGGCGGGATTATGGGTGGTGATGGGGTGGGGGGCGAGATTGTGTGTGATGATGGAGTGGGATTATGCGTGGTAATGGGGTGGGGGGCAGGATTATGTGTGGTGATGGGGCGGGGGGTGGGATTATGTGTGGTGGGGGGCAGGATTATGTGTGGTAATGGGTTGGGGGGTGGGATTATGGGTGGTGATGGGGTGAAGGTGTGGGATTATGGGTGGTGATGGGGTGGGGGGGCGGGATTATGGGTGGTGATGGGGTGGGGGGTGGGATTATGGGTGGTGATGGGGTGGGGGGCGGGATTATGGGTGGTGATGGGGTGGGGGGGCGATATTATGGGTGGTGATGGGGTGGGGGGTGGGATTATGGGTGGTGATGGGTGGGGGTGGGATTATGGGTGGAGATGGGGTGGTGGGTGGGATAATGGGTGGTGATGGGGTTGGGGGTGGGATTATGAGTGGTGATGGGGTGGGGGACGGGATTATTGGTGGTGATGGGGTGGGGGGCAGGATTTGGTGTGGTAATGGGGTGCGGGTCGGGATTATGTGTGGTAATGGGGTGGGGGGTGGGATTATGTGTGGTGATGTTGTGGGGGGCAGGATTATGTGTGGTAATGGGGTGGGGGCGGGATTATGTGTGGTGATGTGTTGGGGGCAGGATTATGTGTGGTGATGTGGTGGATTGTGTGTGGTAATGGGGTGGGGGCATGATTGTTTGTGGTGATGGGGGTGGAATTATGTGTGGCGATGGGGTGGGGGCGGGATTATGGGTGGTGATGTGGGGGGCGGGTTTATGTGTGGTGATGGGGTGGGGGCGGGATTATGGGTGGTGATGGGGTGGGGGGGCGCGATTATAGGTGGTGAGGGGTGGGGGGCGGTATTGTGTGTGGGGATGGGGTGGGATTATGTGTGGTGATGGGGTGGGGGGCGGGATTATGTGTGGTGATGTGGTGTGGGGCGGGATTATGTGTGGTGATGTGGTGGAGGACAGGATTATGTGGGGTGGGGGGCAGGATTATGTGTGGTGATGTGGTGGGGGCGGGATTATGTGTGGTAATGGGGTGGGGGGTGGTATTATGGGTGATGATGGGGTGGGGGGTTGAGATTATGGGTGGTGATGGGGTGGGGGGCAGGAATATGGGTGGTGATGGGATGGGGGGCGATATTATGGGTGATGATGGGGTGGGGCGGTATTATGGGTGGTGATGGGGTGGGGGGGCAGGATTATGGGTGGTGATGGGGTGGGGGGAGGGATTATGGGTGGTGATGGGGTGGGGGGAGGGATTATGGGTGGTGATGGGGTGGGGGGTGGTATTATGGGTGGTGATGGGGTGGGGGGGCCGGTTTATGGGTGGTGATGGGGTGGGGGGGCGGTAATATGGGTGGTGATGGGGTGCGGGGGCAGGTTTTTATGGGTGGTGATGGGTGGGGGGCGGGATTATGGGTGGTGATGGGTGGGATTATGGGTAATGATGGGGTGGGGGAGCGGGATTATGGGTGGTGATGGGGTGGGGGGCAGGATTATATGTGGTGATGGGGTGGGGGGGTGGGATTATGGGTAATGATGGGGTGGGGAGCGGGATTATATGTGATGAAGGGGTGGGGGGGTGGGATTATGGGTAATGATGGGGTGGGGGGCGGGATTATATGTGGTGATGGGGTGGGGGGTGGGATTGTGTGTGGTAATGGGGTTGGGGGCGGGATTGTGTGTGGTAATGGGGTAGGGGCGGGATTATGTGTGGTGATGTGTTGGGGGCGGGATTATATGTGGTGATGTGGTGGGAGGTGGAGCTACTGTGCAGGGGGCGAGATTAGCGAGTAATCACGATGCCTCATTTATATAGATATTTTTTACTTTAAAAAACATTGTCATATTCTGGGAGCTATAAGTTTTTAGTTTTCTGTTGACAGGGAGGTAGAAAACAGAAACACTGTCTCTTTAAATCTTCGGTTGGTTTATTATATGGTGGCATAAACCAACAAGAAGAGGAAAGTAAATACAACCCTTTAGGCAAAAACATGAAAACAACAAAGAAAACAAAATGCTGTAACACAGTCCATAGGTGTGCTGGTAGCAGTCCGCTCTGGAACAACACAGCTTCAGTCTTTCCTCCTCAGAACACATACCACTGGAGGACCTCTCTCCAGTCCTGCTGAACAAAGACTGTCTGTGGAGCCCAGCTATTTAACCCCTTATTGACTGAGCAGAATTTTTTAAATCTGACCACTGTCACTTTATGTGGTAATAACTCTGGAATGCTTCAACATATCTAATTGATTTTGAGATTATTCTTTTTTCATGACATATTGTACTTTAATGGTAAACTGATGTTGATGTTTTCTGCGCTTATTTATACAAATATCAGAAATTTTACAAAGATTTCAAAAAAATTTCAATTTTCAAACTTATCCCTGTAATCCAGATAGTCATACCACACAAAAACATAACATTTCCCACATGCTTGCTTTACATCAGCACCATTTGTAAAATGTTCTTTTATTTTGTCCATGTTATAGAAGGTTTAATAATGTAGCAGTCATTTTTCATCTTTTTTCAAGGAAATGTACAAAACTTATTTTTTTTAGGGACCGATTACATTTTGAAGTGACTTTCGGGGTCCTATATATTGGAAACCATTTTAAAAATGACACCTCTCAAGGTATTTAAAATTGCTTTCAGGTAGTTTATTAACCCTTCAGGTGCTTTTCAGGAATTAATGCAAAATGTCATAGCAGGAATGAAGAAATTGATTTTTACCACCTAAATGCTGCTGCCTTCTGAATAGGTCGCTATAGCCTACAGACTCTAAGGCCATTATTTGGCAGTGAATTGCCCTGGAAAACATCAAGACCACATGATAACGATCTCAGGGTGTCGATGGGGTTGAAGAGGGAGCCCAAACACTCTGTTAACTATCTAGATGCTGTAGTCATTATTGACTGCAGCAATTATTGGGTTAAACAACTATAATTGGTACCAACATATATGCTAGTGGAGCGCCCCCAGACACAGGGCCACGAGTTCTCGGTACCGGGCCTCTCTGGTTCGGTTCTGAGGCTGTCACGGTGACTAGACCTGGTCTGCGACCCTGCTAAGGGGCGTCCAATAAAGGTGGTACAGTCTGTCAGGGATTCGTGACGCCACCTGTGGTGTTCGGTCAGGGTGACCGACGCTTCTGTGGGGTCCGCTGGGGTGATGGAATGGCAGTTATATGGTATACCTTCCCACAGGTGAAGTATGTCCCCAGGGCTTCCCAGTAAGGTGAATGGTGATGGTGTGAGGTGCAGTCAATAACGAGGACACAAGGTTGCAGTCTCTTTACCTCTTTACTGAAGACTTCAGGATCCTCAATCCAGAGCACGATTAACAGGGCTATCTGAGACTGGCCGGTCCGATGGGCACATCCAGAGTTCCCTTTGCAGGTGGAAATCAGTGCCTACCACTAGCGCCTGTGTGTTGTAGTGCTACCCTGCTGAGCATTCGGAATAGTCCTCACAACTGCTGTTCTCGTTCGTTCGTTCTTTCTAATTCTCTCTCGCTTGTTCCAGATGTTACTAGTTTCTCGTCCCCCAGTATGTTATGGCTAGGATGCACACGTATGACGGGAAGGCTCGGAGCTCTTCCGGGACCCTAGAGACGCCCCTCTCCACACGTTGCCCCCTATGTCTTCGTAGGAAATTTAAGGTAGACAGCCAACCTATAATTAACTGTCCTGCGGAGTTCAAAGTAAGGCCTAGAGTCAGTTACTCCCGCGGTGTTCTGGCCACCGGCTACGCGCCTCAGTAGGATGTTGCCTCGGTCTCACGGCACGATTCCTACTGGCTCTCCTTTGTGCTTGATCTCGTTTCTCACTGTTCCACAATATCCTTCCCTTCGTGTCACTTTCTTAGGATACCGCCACGGGGTGTGCAGGTGCGGTTCCGTAATGTTCTGCTCTGTTCGCTAGGCACCTGCCAGGTTCCCACGCCCGACAGGGACCCCCCTGTGTCTTCTCCCTGCAACATCCCCTGCCACGGGATGTTGCCTGAATCCAACCCAGTCAGCTTCTGACTAACTTCCTATCCAACCCCTAGTTTTACCAGTGTGAGGAGTGGCCCAATAAATAAAGCCTTTTTCTCCCCCTAGTGGCCGGAGTGTGAAGTGTAATGTGTGCTGGTGATACCTGGTCAGTAGAATTCCTTCAGTGCCATCAGATGTACCATCACTCCCCTTAGTGGCAGAGTGTCATACTGCAACGCACCAGATCTCTGGGGCGCTGCACTAGTCTCTTATAACGAATGTCAGTATTGATGGTCACTAAGGAGTTGAGCCCCAGACCACACCCTGAGGTGGAGATAAGGCGGACATCCTCTCACCCGCTCTATGGATGTCCACATAAAAGCCAGTCCATGATAATAATTAACTTAGTCCCTTACGGCACTTAGTGTGCTGGAGGAAAATACTCTGGGTTTCACATCACTGATGCCATTAAGCACAGTGACACATATCTCCCCTCCAGTACTTTACCAGTTATTTTGTCACAATATATATATTTTTTATCATTTGTCAGAATGCCAAATGAATGAACAAAAGAGAAAAATAAATCCATTCAATAGTGTGACCACCCATTGCCCATTCAAAATAGTAGTGATTGAGCTAGGTACATTTGCAGACAATTTTTAAAGGAACTCAGCAGGTAGGTTGCTGCGATTTGCCCGATCTTGGACAAGAATCACCAGTGCAAGTCCGTGGATATAATTTAAAAAACGCACAGCACTCCGTTTTTTTACGCATCAGTGTCCTTTGAAAACCCGGTAATTCATGTGCGGTGTACAGTAAAATCACACTGACAGGTTAGAATAGAACAGATAGAATAGAAATCATAGAATACATATACAGTACAGACCAAAAGTTTGGACACACCTTCTCATTTTAAGATTTTTCTGTATTTTCATGACTATAAAAATTGTACATTCACACTGAAGGCATCAAAACTATGAATTAACACATGTGGAATTATATACTTAACAAAAAAGTGTGAAATAACTGAAATATGACTTATATTCTAGGTCATTCAAAGTAGTCACCTTTTGCCTTGATGACTGCTTTGCACACTCTTGGCATTCTCTTGATGAGCTTCAAGAGGTAGTCACCGGGAATGGTTTTAAAATCACAGGTGTGCCCTGTCAGGTTTAATAAGTGGAATTTCTTGCCTTATAAATGGGGTTGGGACCATCAGTTGTGTTGTGCAGAAGTCTGGTGGATACACAGCCAATATTCCCACTGAATAGACTGTTAAAATTTGTATTATGGCAAGAAAAAAGCAGCTAAGTATAGAAAAATGAGTGACCATCATTACTTTAAGAAATGAAGGTCAGTCAGACCGAAAAATTGGGAAAACTTTGAAAGTGTCACCAAGTGCAGTTGCAAAAACCATCAAGCGCTACAAATAAACTGGCTCACATGAGGTCCGCCCCAGGAAAGGAAGACCAAGAGTCACCTCTGCTTCTGAGGATAAGTTTATCCGAGTCAAAAGCCTCAGAAATTGCAGGTTAACAGCAGCTCAGATTAGAGACCAGGTCAATGCCACACAGAGTTCAAGCAGCAGACACATTTCTACAACAACTGTTAAGAGGAGACTTTGTGCTGCAGGCCTTCATGGTAAAATAGCTGCTAGGAAACCACTCCTAAGGACAGGCAACAAGCAGAAGAGACTTGTTTGGGCTAAAGAACACAAGGAATGGACATTAGACCAGTGGAAATCTGTGCTTTCGTCTGATGAGTCCAAATTTGAGATCTTTGGTTCCACCCACCGTGTCTTTGTGCGACGCAGAAAAGGTGAACAGATGGACTCTACATGCCTGGTTCCCAGTGTGAAGCATGGAGGAGGAGGTGTGATGGTGTGGGGGTGCTTTGCTGGTGACACTGTTGGGGTTTTATTCAAAATTGAAGGCATACTTTACCAGCATGGCTACCACAGCATCTTGCAGCGGCATGCTATTCCATACGGTTTGCGTTTAGCTGGACCATCATTTATTTTTCAACAGGACAATGACCCCAAACACACCTCCAGGCTGTGCAAGGGCTATTTGACAAAGAAGGAGAGTGATGGGCTGCTACATCAGATGACCTGGCCTCCACAGTCACCATATCTGAACTCAATTGAGATGGTTTGGGGTGAGCTGGACCACAGAGTGAGGCAAAAGGGCCAACAAGTGCTAAGCATCTCTGGGAACTCCTGCAAGATTGTTGGAAGACCATTCCCAGTGACTACCTCTTGAAGCTCATCAAGAGAATGCCAAGAGTGTGCAAAGCAGTCATCAAAGCAAAAGGTGGCTACCTTAAAGAACCTAGAATATAAAACATAATTTCAGTTGTTTCACACTTTTTTGTTAAGTATATAATTCCACATGCGTTAATTCATAGTTTTGATGCCTTCAGTGTGAATGTACAGTTTTCATAGTCATGAAAATACAGAAAAAACTTTAAATCAGAAGGTGGGTCCAAACTTTTGGTCTGTACTGTATATGTCCAGGGGTATCTGGAGGAATATTCTGAGACGCCCACCTCCTTTTACTGAGTACCACATTGAATTTTGGGTTGTCCCAGTGGGGGACAGATAGACCCGGTGGAACAGTCTGAACGGCCGCTCCAGTACTGTGCACAACTGAAATAAGGATATTTAGCTCTAAAAGAGAATCATGTTTCTGTGGAAGAAAAAGAAGAATTTGTGTGATGAAGGTTTTGTAGAAAGTAAGTCTGAGAACTGCTGCATTGTGTTTCTGTTTGAAATTTCTAAAAATCTGATGGGAGGGGCAGTCTAAGCAGCTGCGCGATTGCTTTCTTCTTTCTGTGTGGAGAGATGCTGTGAGTTCTTATCTCCGCTGAAGTCTCGGATGGGAGGGGGCATGTAGCTGTGCTCAAGATTCTCTGTATATTCTGTCCTTGGTGTAGTACGCGCTGGGAGATCTGTGTTTTGTTTAAAGCAACAGTACTGTATTGAAGTAGAAAGAAAAATTGTAAGTTGAAGTTGGAAGTTGAAAGTGAAATATGGTGCCTAGTTTTAGAAGGAAACTTGTAAGTGATTGTTTGGTTATCAGCGTGATTGAAAGAATGGTAAAAGATTCACCTGCTTCAAGTTGAGTGATTGATATATAGCAAATTGAGGATCAACAGAGGAAGTGAGTTCTGATTTTTTCTGTTATTAGTACATTGAAAAAGGAAAGCTGTCTACTACTATGAAAAAGACAGAAAGAGACTGGATGTTTTGTGGTGCAGGAAGGAATTGAGGAAATGATTGAGGGTAATGTGCTAGAAAAAAACGAGTAATTAAAAATAATGATCTGGGAGAGGGGGGCTCACTGTTAGATGATATGGTCCCTCTCCAGGAAATCAAGCCTCTCCTCCCGACTGTAAGCTCTGTCCCCTCAATCCCAAAGCACCAATATATCCTGGGTTGCCAAATCTAAGTGTGCCCCCACCATATGATCCTGCCAGGTGGATTTGTGATGTATGTGGAGTTACTAATTCTCAGTGGAGAGAGGTCTGTTACAATTGTGGAGAAAAAAGACCCAGAGTTGTAGCCCCCAGCTGTAAGCACACAGCCCATTCCTTATCAGTGGCATGTGCAGCAGCAGTAGCAGACTCCAGTTCCTGCCCTCCCACCGTACACAAATTCAGTTCCCTATTCCAATATCCCTTTTAACCCTATGTCTGGGAATCTCACTCCCCAGCCCCACCGTGCCAATTCTCGCTTGTAGTGTTGGTGCTGTGGCAGACCCGGACACTTTCAGAGAGATTGTCATACTTCTGCTGTCAGATACTACCTTCAGGTTGCCCCTTCCACCCATAACCTGAATACTGGGAACTCTGGGGGATACTCTGGTTACAAACAGCCTCAAAATCCTGATAATCGCCGATACTGAATGGGCAGCCAATTCCATAATCAAGTCATCAGTTCAGTAGTGTTGAGCATTCCGATACTGCAATATCGGCTATCGGCCGATATTTGCTGTATCGGAGTTCCGATACTGAGTTCCGATACTTTTACAATATTGAATACCGGAATCAGAAGTTCCCACAATGCAATGAGCCAGTTTTATTCTATTCAGTCAATGAGGATCCTAAGATGTGTTAACTAATGGCATAGCTGTGATTGGCTGCTCAAATGCTGTCATGATAGAGTGAGTATGGGCGGTGCGTGGGCAGAGATTGTGTGTCTGTGTGTGCGGGCGGGGTCTGTGTGTGACTGTCGGGGGTCTGTGTGGGCCTGCCGAGGGTTATGCCTGCTACAATGACAGTGATTGACACATTAGCCAATGATGGGACAGTAGTAGTCCCATCATCCGGCTAATGTGTTGAATGTAAAAAAAAAACACAAACATACATACTACATACAACATACTACATACATACTACATACATACAAAATACACATTACATACATACTACATACATAAAACATACTACATACATACTACATACATACAACATACTATATACTACATACATACTACATACATACAACATACTACATACATACTACATACATACATACGACATACATACTACATACATACTACACACAACATACATACTACACACAACATACATACTACATACATACAACATACTATATACTACATACACACTACATACATACATACAACATTCTACATAACTACATACATACTACATACATACTACATACATACAACATACTACATACATACAACATACATACAGGATACCACATACATACAACTTAAATACAACATACATACTACATACATACAACATACTACATACATACAACATACATACAACATACTACATACATACATACTATATACATGCAACATACTACATACATACTACATATAATACTTTCATACATTACATACAATACATACATATAGACATACAGTACATATAACATAGAGTGCATACTCACCATTACTTGTCACTTTGTTCCCCGAAGCCAGTATCAGCTGTAAAAAAAATTAAAATAACAAACAATATACTCCACAGAAATCCATGAGTGTCCCACGACGATCTCCCATGGAGAACAGCAGCATCAGCTGATGCGACCGCTTTCTAGGTGCTCCAGGAATACAATGACGGAAGGAAGGTATCTTTCCGCACTGTATTCCTCCGCCACTGGAAAAAATAGTCCCTAGTCTCACTGTTGGCATTGCTGTGTGAGAAAGTTCCCACTCAGCTTTTGCCATAAAGTGAGACCAATGAACTAGAGTAATCTCTCAGTGATGCACTGCAGGAGCCATTGTCTCCTGTCAGTGTGTCACTGAGGGTCCTATAGAGCAGTGACATCACCCGATGTCACTGTTCTATAGGGGAGATCTGTTGTGAATTCTGTGATCGAACTCCCTCCTGTGGTCATGAATGGTACTTCGGCGAGTTCTGTCCATGGACTCCCTCTGGTGGCTGTGAGTGGAGCTGCTGCTTCTGAGGTTCCTTCCACAGGTGACGTAGTTTATTCTTTGGCTGGCTGCTCTATTTAACTCCACTTAGATCGTTACTCCATGCCAGCTGTCAATGTTCTTGTACTGGTTCAGTTGCTCTTGGATCTTTCTGGTGACCTGTCTACTCCAGCAGAAGCTAAGTCCCTGCTAGTTATTTATTTGTTCATTGTTTCCTTGTCCAGCTTGCTATCATGATTTTGCCTTGCTAGCTGGAAGCTCTGGGATGCAGAGTGGCACCTCCGCACCGTGAGTCGGTGCGGAAGTCTTTTTGCACACTCTGCGTGGTCTTTTGTAGTATTTGTGCTGACCGCAAAGATACCTTTCCTATCCTCAGTCTGTTTAGTAAGTCTGGCCTCCCTTTGCTGAAACCTGTTTCATTTCTGTGTTTGTGACTTTCATCTTTTCTCACAGTCAATATATGTGGGGGCTGCCTTTTCCTTTGGGGAATTTCTCTGAGGCAAGGTAGGCTTTATTTTCTATCTCTAGGGCTAGTTAGCTCTTAGGCTGTGAAGAGGCATCTAGGCAGTGTTAGGTACGCTCCACGGCTATTTCTAGTTGTGTGATAGGATTAGGGGTTGCGGTCAGCAGAGCTCCCACTTCCCAGAGCTTGTCCTGTGTGAGTTTAACCATCAGGTCATTCCGGGTGCTCCTAACCACCAGGTCCATAACAGAGATCATCGTGGGACACTCGTTATTAATTGGACTGTGTCAGACATTGGACTGTGACAGACAGACATTATTTTACGTTTTTTGCAGGCGCTGAAGTATGGTAAGTATGGTTAAATTAAGAATAATAAAATACTTTTTTCTGGCTGTGTCTTTATTTTGTTTTTAACCCTTTCACCACTCTAGGATTAATAATGGATAGGCGTCTTATTGAAGCCTCTCCATTATTAACCCGGCTTAATGTCACCTTACAATACCCCACCACTACTCGGGAGTGGGAAGAGAGGGGCTAAGTGCCGGAATTGGCACATCTTACAAATGCGCCATTTCTGGGGCGGCTGCAGGCTGGTATTTGTAGCTGGGGGGGACAATATCCATGGCCCCTCTCTAGGCTATGAATATCAGCCCGCAGATGTCTGCGTAGCCTTTCTGGCTTTAAAATATAGGGAGACCCCACATCATTTTTTGGGGGGTACCCCTATTTTAATAGCCAGTAAAGGCTACGCAGACAGCTGCGGGCTGATATTCATAGCCTGGGAGGGGCCATGGGTATTACCCCCTTCCCAGGCTACAAATATTGGCCCCCGGCCGTTGGCTTTCCCCCTCTGGCGCAGAAAATTGCGCGGGAGCCCACGTTGTTTTTTTTCCAGTGTATTTCTTTATGTTCATTTATCAACATCGGCCTATCTCCGGCGAGTTTTGCAAAAAAGATCCGTTTTTTTTTCTGCTGGATCTGCTTTTTTCATAGAGTTGTATTAGCGCCGGATTGCACCTGATGGCCACACGTTTCATCCGTTTTTTGCTGGATCTGACAAAAAGCTGTTTCCGCTGGACGGAAAACACATACAGAGGGACAGTTTTTCTGTCAGGCGAAAAAATGCAAAGCGACGGATCCTGCAAAAACCTGATGTGTGAAATTAGCTAGATAGATCTATGGATAGAAACATCTATGTATTGTGAGGTTCCAAGGGGAGAAGTACTAGAAAACAGATATGTTTCTCCGCGTTTCATTTCATATGTATCACGGTATTGATTGTGAAGCTGTTTATTTCACTGTAATCCGGTCCTGGTTTTCTTTAGTGATCAGCCTGAAAGGACTGGTGCTTCCCTTCCACACATTCAATCCAGCTTTTGACTCCTGACTGATTCAGCTGATATAATCAGGAACTGCTGGGATCTCAGTCTCTCATCTGCTGGTCTGGGAAGCTGACACAGTAAGGTTGCACAAACTTCTTTCTTGTTGTGTAGGTTTATTTTGCAGTTAGTATCTTGTTGTTAGTTAGTGGCCAGACGGCCTTAGACATTTTATTTCATGTTTGGCACGTGTAACATTGTACGGCAAATGTGTACAATAAATACACCTGACACATGCCTGTGTGGAACTCGCTAGCCTGCTATTGTTCGTTGTGACTCCATAGCCACCTGCTTGGGCCAAAGTAGAGATCCCTGATGAGCTATATCTCCACAGTATCTCTAGATATATCTATAGATAGATATATCCATAGATAGGCCGATGTTGATAAATGAACATAAAGAAAAAAACTGGAAAAAAGCGACGTGGGCTCCCGCACAATTTTTTGTGCCAGAGGGGGAAAGCCAACGGCCAGGGGCAAATTTTCCCAATTTTCCGGTCTTATTGACTTTCATTTCTTAAAGTAATGATGGTCACTCGTTTTTCTTTACTTAGCTGCTTTTTTCTTGCCATAATACAAATTCTAACAGTCTACTCAGTAGGACTATCAGCTGTGTATCCACCAGACTTCTGCTCAACACAACTGATGTCCCAACGCCATTTATAAGGCAAGAAATCTCACTTACTAAACCTGACAGGGCACACCTGTGAAGTGAAAACCATTTCCGGTGACTACCTCTTGAAGCTCATGAAGAGAATGCCAAGAGTGTGCAAAGCAGTCATTAAAGCAAAAGGTGGCTACTTTGAAGAACCTAGAATATTATTATTATTATTTATTTATATAGCACCATTAATTCCATGGTGCTGTACATGAGAAAGGGGTTACATACAGAGTTATAGATATCGTTTACAGTAAACAAGTTTACAATGACAGACTGGTACAGAGGGGAGAGGACCCTGTCCTTGCGGAATATAAGACTACCATCACACTAGCAGTATTAGGTTAGTATTTTACATAAGTATTTGTAAGCCAAAACCAGGAGTGGAATAAATAGAGGAAACATATAATAGAAACATATGCGCCACTTCTGCATTTATCACCCACTCCTGGTTTTGGCTTGCAAATACTGATGTAAAATACTGACCAAATACTGCTAGCTGCTGCTGCTCTCCTACCCGTTGAACCGACCATACCACACAGACTGAGGTTTTCTGTCGGACCCCGCAAGACTGCTTAATGAAAATGCAGAGAATGTACCCAAAGGAAGAAGTGAAGCAGTGGAAGGCTGATAGAGCACATATGGACAATGGTCCCTGAAAAAAGGACCAACTTGTGTGTCTCCCTAAGCTGATGTACCCTGCTATTGCCACGTGGGCACATGGGCCCACACATCGAGGAAAAAACAAGGCCCTAGCCCCGGTAGAAAAATTCTACTGGGCTCAAGGTATTTCTACAGTCCCGACAGCACTCAATCGTGCATGTAACATCTGTCAGACCTGCAATCCCGGTCAACTTCAACGTGTACCCCCGAAGCACCTTGCTAAGCCCGACTATCCTTTCCAAAGGCTCCAGGTAGACCACATCCCATTGCCTATATCTTCAGAAGTCGTTGAAAGTGACCAAGGTCCGGCCTTTTCTTCTCATGTGTATCAGAAGTTTCTGACAATGCTTGGATCCACTGTAGCCCTCCATACTCCGTACCATCCACAATCGAGTGGGAAAGTTGAGAGGCTGAATGGCACACTGAAGGGACAATTGACCAAAATGATGCAGGACTATGGCTCCATGGCCAGAGCTCCTACCCATTGTACTGTACTACATTCGTACTACCCATATTGCAAAACATGGCCTGTCCCCATATGAGATATTGTTTGGTACCAGGCCCCCAGTTGCAAATTTCCAGCCTCAGCAGCTAACACCCATGCTTTAGTTTCTTCTTCCCTTCCAGATTAAGCAGAAACCGACACATGTCATAACTTGAAGCCTGGTGATTTTGTGGTCGTGAAAAGGAAAGTCTGCACTAGGACATCTAATGATGATACCAAAAGCGTTGCCACCCCTGCTATTCTCTACACCGATCTCACAAAGTTACCTGATGAAGATGTTGAAGCCAAGTGCATGGCTACGTTCAAAAGACCTCCTCCACCGTCATCAAAATTGTTATCCGTAAATTGTAGCATACAGGGGGACGGGTGTGCTGCAAAAGCCATGGCTGGTAACATGGCACCAGTCGTGTGAAGACCATACCCCTTGAGCTTATAGCTCGGGATAGTACCTCTGATGCTGCATATTAGTTTAGTAGAACAAGACGTGCACTCTCGCTATGGGTGGTGCAGACTGAACACAGAGGGTTGCTCCAGATTATGTTCATACAACAACAGTCGCACTCAAATAAAGATTTTCGGAGGTTTGATTTTTGTCTCAAAAAAATTGTGGTTTTCTTTATTACAAACACCAAAAATAAAGGTAGCACCGCAGTGTTTCAAGGTAGGTTACGTTTCGACCCACAGGGTCTTTCTCAAACCTTAGAATTGTAGGAGCGGAGCGAAGGACATAGGTCACTGGGTGGGTGCAGGAGTCCCGATCGGGGCTGTGACTTTGAAGACACCGGTATCTTCAAAGTCACAGCCCCGATCGGGACTCCTGCACCCACCCAGTGACCTATGTCCTTCGCTCCGCTCCTACAATTCTAAGGTTTGAGAAAGACCCTGTGGGTCGAAACGTAACCTACCTTGAAACACTGCGGTGCTACCTTTATTTTTGGTGTTTGTGATAAAGAAAATCACAATTTTTTTGAGACAAAAATCAAACCTCCGAAAATCTTTATTTGAGTGCGACTGCTGCATATTAGTTAACAAAATTTATCTAGGGAAATGTGAAGTGTTAAACTAAGAAAAATTAAAGCAGGCTTCATTTTGTACTTTTCGACTCCATCTTGCTATTTTGAGATAAATTTTGTTACTAGGTAAAAGTTCATGGTTGTTATGAGACCTTGATTGTTTCAACCTGAACAAGGCATGAGACTGAGGGTGTATTGCTCTACGAAGACCTTGACGTACAGGCTGTTCCTGCATTCTTATAGGTTAAGAACTGTGAGCGTGTTCTTATATTGATTGGTTGAAGTGTAACTTGTTAAGATTATGAAAAGTGCGACACAATAAACGGTGGTCAGAGATCTGCTTGATCCCCCCAAACGGACACACGTCTCCATCTGGTCATTTTCAGTTGCCGGCAATGCTCTGTGGATCAATTTGAAAATCACTGAGTCAACCGTAAAGGGTCACTTCTGATCCTCCCTCAACAGGGCACATGGCAGGGCTCGGAAGGAAAGGAGCGTAATATGACTTTTTGAATGTAAAATTTCCTGGAATCATTGGCGGACGTCATGTCCCATTTGGAGTGCCCCTGATGTGCCTAAACAGTGGAAACCCCCCACAAGTGACCCCATTTTGGAAACTAGACCCCTCAAGGAATGTATTTAGATGTATGGAGAGCACCTTGAACCCCCAGGTGCTTCACAGAAGTTTATAATGTTGAGCCGGAAAAATTAAAAAAAACACATTTTTCACACAAAATTATTATTTTAGCCTCAAATTTTGCATTTTGATAAGGGTAACACTAGAAATTGCACCATACAATTTGTTGTGCAATTTCCCCTAAGTATGCCGATATCCTGTATGAATCCTACTTTTGAGGCACAGTGCAAACCTCAGAAGGGAAGAGGCGCCATATTGGAGTTCAGATTTTGCTGGAATGGTTTGAGGGTGCCATATCACATTGGCAGAGCCCCTGAGGTGCCAGAACAACAGAAACCCCTTATATGTGAACTCATTTTACAAACTACACACCCCACTGAATTCAACTAGGGGTGCAGTGATCATATTGACACCACATGTGCCTCAAATAATTTTAAACCATTGAGCCGTGAGGAAATAATAAATTACATTTTTACCACTAAAATATTGCTTTAGCCCCAAGCTGTTAATTTTAAGGGCTAATAGGAAATTTTTTTTACATCAAAATGAGGTCCATTTTTTCCTGAGTGTGCCAATACCCTAAATGTAATCAGGAAATATTTTTCAGGCACAGTGCAAGGCTCAGAATGCAAAGATTGCCAGATTTTACTGTCATGGTTTGCAGGTGCCATGACCCAGCAGAACCTCCAATTTTACAAAGTACACCTATCAATGAAATGATTTAGCGGTGCAGTGATCATATTGACACCACTGGTGTGTCATAGAATTTTATACCATTGGGCAGTGAAGAAAAAATAACTACATTTTTACCACCGAAATTTAACTTTTTTCTCAGATTTTACACTTTCACTCAAGAAGTGGGTAAAATGGCACCATAATTTGTCCCACAATTTCTACTAAACGTGGCAATACCCCATATGTGGCTGTACAGTACTGCTTAGCCATATGGAGAGACTCGGGAGGAATGGAATGATATTTGCCTCCTGGAGCGCAGATTTTCCTAGAACAGTTTGTGGACACCATATACAGAGCCCCTAATTGCTAGAAGAGCAGAATCCCCCTCAAGTGACCCCATTTTGATAATTATACCCCTTGGGGAATTTATATTTTGACTCCATCGGTATTTTCCATAAACAAACAGTGATAAATTTTGCAGATTGAAAATTGCAAACTGCCGTTGTAGTGACCAGCACGCTGTAGTGACCAGTGCATTGCAGTCACCAGTAGGTTATGCCCAGCCCATGCTTCTGGAGACATGCACCCGTAAGTTAGGCGATATGCCATACATGTGGATCCTTTATGTGGTTTAGGTACACTGATTAGCTGAATTTCTTTTGGTGGGTAAGGAGCCATTTCACTTTTCCAAAGCATTTGTATTAGGGTATGTGCACACGTTGCGGATTCTCTGCGGATCTGCAGCGTTTTTTGCAGTGCAGAAATGCTGCAGATCCGCAATTGATTTACAGTACAATGTAAATCAATGAGAAAAAAAATGCTGTGCACACTTTGCGGAAAATCTGCTACGGAAACGCTACGGTTTAACCCCTTTACCCCCAAGGGTGGTTTGCACGTCAATGACCAGGCCAATTTTTACAATTCTGACCACTGTCCCTTTATGAGGTTATAACTCCGAAACGCTTCAACGGATCCTGGTGATTCTGACATTGTTTTCTCGTGACATATTGTACTTCATGATAGTGGTAAAATTTCTTTGATAGTACCTGCGTTTATTTGTGAAAAAAACGGAAATTTGGCGAAAATTTTGAAAATTTCGCAATTTTCAAACTTTGAATTTTTATGCAATTAAATCACAGAGATATGTCACACAAAATACTTAATAAGTAACATTTCCCACATGTCTCCTTTACATCAGCATAATTTTGGAACCAATTTTTTTTTTTGTTAGGGAGTTATAAGGGTTAAAAGTTGACCAGCAATTTCTCATTTTTACAACACCATTTTTTTTTAGGGACCACGTCTCATTTGAAGTCATTTTGAGGGGTCTATATGATAGAAAATTCCCAAGTGTGACACCATTCTAAAAACTGCACCCCTCAAGGTGCTCAAAACCACATTCAAGAAGTTTATTAACCCTTCAGGTGTTTAATAGGAATTTTTGGAATGTTTAAATAAAAATGAACATTTAACTTTTTTACACAAAAAATTTACTTCAGCTCCAATTTGTTTTATTTTACCAAGGGTAACAGGAGAAATTGGACCCAAAAAGTTGTTGTCCAATTTGTCCTGAGTACGCTGATACCCCATATGTGGCAGTAAACCACTGTTTGGGCGCATGGGAGAGCTCGGAAGGGAAGGAGCGCTATTTGACTTTTCAATGCAAAATTGACAGGAATTGAGATGGGACGCCATGTTGCGTTTGGAGAGCCACTGATGTGCCTAAACATTGAAACCCCCCACAAGTGACACCATTTTGGAAAGTAGACCCCCTAAGGAACTTATCTGGATGTGTGGTGAGCACTTTGACCCACCAAGTGCTTCACAGAAGTTTATAATGCAGAACCGTAAAAATAAAAAATCATATTTTTTCACAAAAATTATATTTTTGCCCCCAATTTTTTATTTTTCCAAGGGTAAGAGAAGAAATTGGACCTCAAAAGTTGTTGTCCAATTTGTCCTGAGTACGCTGATACCCCATATGTGGCAGTAAACCACTGTTTGGGCGCATGGGAGAGCTCGGAAGGGAAGGAGCGCCGTTTGACTATTCAATGCAAAATTGACAGGAATTGAGATGGGACGCCATGTTGCGTTTGGAGAGCCACTGATGTGCCTAAACATTGAAACCCCCCACAAGTGACACCATTTTGGAAAGTTGACCCCCTAAGGAACTTATCTGGATGTGTGGTGAGCACTTTGACCCACCAAGGGCTTCACAGAAGTTTATAATGCAGAGCCATAAAAATAAAACAAAATTTTTTTCCCACAAAAATTATTTTTTAGCCCCCAGTTTTGTATTTTCCCTAGGGTAACAGGAGAAATTGGACCCCAAAAGTTGTTGTCCAATTTGTCCTGAGTACGCTGATACCCCATATGTGGGGGGGAACCACCGTTTGGGCGCATGGGAGGGCTCGGAAGGGAAGGAGCGCCATTTGGAATGCAGACTTAGATGGAATGGTCTGCAGGCGTCACATTGCGTTTGCAGAGCCGCTAATGTACCTAAACAGTAGAAACCCCCCACAAGTGACACCATTTTGGAAAGTAGACCCCCTAAGGAACTCATCTTGATGTGTTGTGAAAGCTTTGAACCCCCAAGTATTTCACTACAGTTTATAACGCAGAGCCATGCAAATAAAAAATATTTTTTTTCCACAAAAATTATATTTTAGCCCCCAGTTTTGTATTTTTCCAAGGTTAGCAGGAGAAATTGGACCCTAAATGTTGTTGTCCAATTTGTCCTGAGTACGCTGATACCCAATATGTGGGGGGGAACCACCGTTTGGGCGCATGGGAGGGCTCGGAAGGGAAGGAGCATCATTTGGAATGCAGACTTAGATGGATTGGTCTGCAGGCGTCACGTTGCGTTTGCAGAGCCCCTAATGTACCTAAACAGTAGAAACCCCCCACAAGTGACCCCATATTGGAAACTAGACCCCTCAATGAACTTATCTAGATGTGTTGTGAGAACTTTGAACCCCCAAGTGTTTCACTACAGTTTATAACGCAGAGCCGTGAAAATAAAAAATCTTTTTGTTTTCCCACAAAAATTATTTTTTAGCCCCCAGTTTTGTATTTTCCCAAGGGTAACAGGAGAAATTGGTCCACAAAAGTTGTTGTCCAATTTGTCCTGAGTACGCTGATACCCCATATGTTGGGGTAAACCCCTGTTTGGGCACACAGGAGAGCTCGGAAGGGAAGGAGCACTGTTTTACTTTTTCAACGCAGAATTGGCTGGAATTGAGATCGGACGCCATGTCGTGTTTGGAGAGCCCCTGATGTGCCGAAACAGTGGAAACCCCCCAATTATAACTGAAACCCTAATCTAAACACACCCCTAACCCTAATTCCAACGGTAACCCTAACCACACCTCTAACCCTGACACACCCCTAACCCTAATCCCAACCCTATTCCCAACTGTAAATGTAATCTAAACCCTAACCCTAACTGTGGCCCCAACCCTAACCCTAACCCTAGCCCTAACCCTAGCCCTAACCCTAGCCCTAACCCTAACCCTAGCCCTAACCCTAGCCCTAACCCTAGCCCTAACCCTAGCCCTAGCCCTAACCCTAGCCCTAACCCTAACCCTAGCCCTAACCCTAGCCCTAACCCTAGCCCTAACCCTAACCCTAGCCCTAGCCCTAACCCTAGCCCTAACCCTAGCCCTAACCCTAGCTCTAGCCCTAACCCTAGCCCTAACCCTAGCCCTAGCCCTAGCCCTAATGGGAAAATGGAAATAAATACATTTTTTTTTATTTTTCCCTAACTAAGGGGGTGATGAAGGGGGGTTTGATTTACTTTCATAGCGAGTTTTTTAGCGGATTTTTATGATTGGCAGCCGTCACACACTGAAAGACCCTTTTTATTGCAAAAAATATTTTTTGCAATACCACATTTTGAGAGCTATAATTTTTCCATATTTTAGTCCACAGAGTCATGTGAGGTCTTGTTTTTTGCGGGACGAGTTGACGTTTTTATTGAAAACATTTTTGGGCACGTGACATTTTTTGATCGCTTTTTATTCCGATTTTTGTGAGGAAGAATGACCAAAAGCCAGCTATTCATGAATTTCTATTGGGGGAGGCGTTTATACCGTTCCGCGTTTGGTAAAATTGATAAATCAGTTTTATTCTTCGGGTCAGTACGATTACAGCGATACCTCATTTATATCATTTTTTTATGGTTTGGCGCTTTTATACGATAAAAACTATTTTACAGAAAAAATAATTATTTTTGCATCGCTTTATTCTCAGGACTATAACTTTTTTATTTTTTTGCTGATGATGCTGTATGGCAGCTCTTTTTTTGCGGGACAATATGACGCTTTCAGCGGTACCATGGTTATTTATATCTGTCCTTTTGATCGCGTGTTATTCCACTTTTTGTTCGGCAGTATGATAATAAAGCGTTGTTTTTTGCCTCGTTTTTTTTTTTTCTTACGGTGTTTACTGAAGGGGTTAACTAGTGGGACAGTTTTATAGGTCGGGTCGTTACGGACGCGGCGATACTAAATATGTGTACTTTTATTGGGGTTTTTTTTTATTTAGATGAAGAAATGTATTTATGGGAATAATATTTTTTTTTTTTTTTCATTATTTTGGAATATTTTTTTTTATTTTTTTTACACATTTGGAAAATTTTTTTTTTACTTTTCTACTTTGTCCCGGGGCGGACATCACAGATCAGTGATCTGACAGTTTGCACAGCACTCTGTCAGATCACTGATCTGATATGCAGCGCTGCAGGCTTCACAGTGCCTGCTCTGAGCAGGGTCTGTGAAGCCACCTCCCTCCCTGCAGGACCCGGATCCGCGGCCATCTTGGATCCGGAGCTGGACTGAGCAGGGAGGGAGGTGAGACCCTCGCAGCAACGCGATCACATCGCGTTGCTCCGGGGGTCTCAGGGAAGCCCGCAGGGAGCCCCCTCCCTGCGCGGTGCTTCCCTGCACCGCCGGCACATCGCGATCATCTTTGATCGCGGTGTGCCAGGGGTTAATGTGCCAGGGGCGGTCCGTGACCGTTCCTGGCACATAGTGCCGGATGTCAGCTGCGATAAGCAGCTGACACCCGGCCGCGATCGGCCGCGCTCCCCCCGTGAGCGCGGGCGATCGGCTATGACCTACTATCCCGTCCAGGGTCAGATAAGCCCAGGGCACCTCGACGGGATAGTACGTCTAAGGTCACAGAGGGGTTAAAAGAAGTAGCATGTCACTTCTTTTTTGTGAATCAGCAGCGTTTTTGTACCCATTCCATTATAAAAAACCGCAGGGGTAAAAAAACGCAGCAAATCCGCAAGAAAACCGCAGCAAAAACGCACGAAAAACGCTGCGGAACCGCACAAATGCGCGACAAATCCGCAGGTGCGTTTTCTGCCAGGAGAGGCAGAATCCGCACCAGAAATTCCTAAGCCTAATCCGCAACGTGTGCACATAGCCTTACCAGTAATGTGGAAGCCCCCGATATTTCCATTAACAGATGACAGACCTGAGTGTGGACTTGCTTTTTTTGTGGATTGAGCTGAAGCTTTTATTGGAAACATTTTACATAATGTTTTGGATCACATATATCAGGCACTCTACTCTGAGCACTTACTTTGGGGTTTCCATGTAAATCTCCAAGTGACGTCATTCAGATGAAACCCCCGAGGGACCCATTCACTATAATCATTCAGCAGAGTTATTCTGGACTCCGTGTGACCTTTTTTCAGAGGTGTCCTTCTTTTCAGAAGTGCTCAAAACTGTGGCCGACGTCACTTTTATGCAATCCTAAAAAGACAGACACTGCCGAATCACAGGTCAGACGGCGTCCACAGTGCCTCAATCTGCCTCATTATAGGGAATCTTCCACCAGAGGTTCCGGTTGAATCACGTATTTCAGAAATTTACACGGAAACCCTAGTGCAAGCGCTCAGCACAGAGAGCAGGATAAATGTGCGCCAAGCCTTACTGCGATCTTTGGGAGTCAGAATGAAATAGTAACACTAGGTAAAGAATTGGTTTTATTTATATTTTCCACTGTTTATCGTGCCGTATAAGTGATTAGGGGACTTTATTTTTCAGGTCGGTGCGATTACAGCGGTACCAGATTTATATCGGGTTTTTATGTTTGACTGCTGTAACACACTAAAAATACGCTTATTGCAAAACATACTTTTTTGCATCATCATATTTTGAGAGCCATTATTTAATATTTTGGCCCACAGAATCTAGTGAGGGCTTGTTTTTTGTGGGATGAGCTGACGATTTTATTGGTAGCATTTTCAGACATAATATATTTTTTGATCGCTTTCTATTCTGATTTTTGGGAGACAGAATGAACAAAAACTAGCAATTCAGAAATTTTTTGGGGGGTTGGGGGTGTTTATGTCGTACTGGGTGTGGTAAAATTGATGAGACAGTTTTATTCTTCTGGTCAGCACGATTACAGCGATACCACATTTATATAAAAAAAATTTTGTTTTGGCACTTTTATACAATAAAAACAATTTTGTAGAAAAAATTATTATTTTTGCATCACTTTATTCTGAGAGCAATAACTTTTTTATTTTTCCATTAATGGAGCTGTGTGGTGGCTTGATTGTTGTGGGACAAGATGATGTTTTCAGTGGTACCATGTTTATTAATATCCGTCTTTTTGATCGATTTTTATTCCACTTTTTGTTAGGCAGTGTGAAGATAAAGCATTGTTTTTTGCCTTGCTTTTTATTTTTATCTTTTTGGTGTTCACTAAAGGGGTTAATTAATGGGGCAGTTTTATAGGTTGGGTCGTTCCGGATGCAGCGATACTAAATATGTGTTTTTTTTAATACAAATATTTATTTATGGGTACAATGTCTTTTGATTATTATTATTATTTTTTTGTATTATTATTATTATTTTTTTTTTTTTTTTTACAATTATTTAAACTCTTTTTTTTTTTTACTTTTTAACTTTTTCACTTTGTTTCACAATGGGATTTTTTGTCAGCCTGATCGCTTGTATAGAATGGTGATGCAGCAGCATCCCTATCCTATGCAAACTGTCAGCTCTGTACTGACAGAGAAAGTTGCTGATCATGCATTGCGCATTATCAAACAATTTTCCTAGTTCTGGTGACCCGTGTATTGTCATGATGACATTGGGTATCCTTCTTCCAGCTCCTTGAATGTTGCACTTGCATTGGATTGCAGAATTTAGGGTGTTAAAGTTTCGGGAGCGGTGCTGGACCGCTACTGGCACTAAGTGTTGAGTGTCAGCTGTCAGAATCAGCTGAGACTCGGCGGCGACGCGCGCACAGTCTGTATGCGCTCACGATCACCATGATGTAAAAATGCATCCCTAGTCAATAAGACCCAGGACACAGGGACATACTATTACATCCACAGTCAGAAAGGGGTTAATGGTTACAAATATTCCTGACTATAAACCTACAAAATGCCTTACTTTGTGCAGGCATACCTAGAAGAATTGATGCTGTTTTGAAAGCAAAATGTGATCACACCAAAAATTGTTTTGACTTGGATTTCTCTTTTTTAACTTTTTTGTTTATTCAGTTTGTATTTTCTTAATTGATAAAAATAAACTCTTAATATCATGCATATTTAGATGCATTCTTATTTAGCAGCATTTTTCCACACCTGTCTGCAACATTTTTCCATGGGAAAAAAAAATCAGTTCCAGCTCCTTAAAATTCTTCTTTATTTCATCATTAAAAGTAAATGCACATGGTGTACATGCTCCCTTGGATATATGCCAAACATGGACAAAGGCAACACGTTTCGATCTCAACGAATGGCTTTGACAAAGATCGTTGAGATCGCAACATGTTGCCTTAGTCCGTGATTGGCATTTATCCAAGGGAGCATGTACACCATGTGCATTTACTTTTAATAATGAAAGAAAGAAGAATTTTAAGGAGCTGGAACTGCTTTCTCTTTTCCCATGGTTACTACATTTGCTTGCTACGGAGTTCCGAACACCTGTGGTGGTTACTGGTGGGCTGGCTTTTTCTTTTTGAACATTTTTCCATACCTGTGTATATTTATACAGCACTGTGAAAAGGTTTTAAAGTAAGAATGCTTTCAAATATAGAAGTATTAAAAGTTTCATTTTGTTAATTGTTTAAAATAAAGTGAACAAACAAAAGAGACATATAAATCCAATCAGAGTGATCTATTTCAAGTATTTATTTCTGTTAATGTTGATGATTATGGCTTATAGCCAATGAAAACCCACAAGTAATTATCTCAGTAAATTAGAATACTTTGTTCATAACACTAGCTTGAAAAATGATTTTAAAATCCAAAATGTTGGCCTACTGAAATGTATAAATAACCAATATCCCACACTGGTATATGTGAACCTCAATAACAACATAAATTCAACACATTCTCCATATGGGAAGGAGAAAAACCGAGGCATTCATAAGATAATAAACGTCCAATATTTTATTAGAAATATTCAATATTTTACTAGAAACATTTTTTTTACATAAAATTTGATTAACCAACGGATTAAATCCAAACAATGGGAAACAAAATTAAAAACAAGCAACAACGGGCAAAAATGAAAAATGAGACCAGTGCATAGCATGTGAACTATAGGAATATTCTAATGTAATAATGACATTCAATTCCTCACCTGATGAACACCATTGAGTAATCTATAATAATTGTAATAAAATACAAACATTTGCTGCTGACCTATGGCAGTCCAAAGACATGTGAAATACCAGCAAATACAATTATGTAGGATGACATAGGGTTATAGTCAAAAGACATTAGGACTAGAATCCAAGTTATGAAAAAATGTACAAAAATCGAAAAAAAAGTGCAATTTGGCCCCCATATGGAAGAAGCCAGGTAGGCGAAACTGCGCTGTCTGGGTGGCGGCACGGGCGCAACCCGTGCACTTTCTGACATAGCATGTAAGTTATACTTACGTCATACAGATTTTGACTGGGTCTGAGTAACTTGATAGGTCTTTAATCGTTATGATACGCATGTAGCACAATTTCTCTCTTACCTTAGGTTCACTTAACTATAGGTACAGATTTTTGCTTCAAAAAGTGATCACTAGATCTACTTATGACTATTGATCTTCAGCACTTTGCATTTTTTTTGCGATTTTTGTACATTTTTTCAGAACTTGGATTCTAGTCCTAATGTCTTTTAACTATTCCCCTATGTCATCCTACATAATTGTATTTGCTGGTATTTCACATGTCTTTGGACTGCCATAGGTCCGCAGCAAATGTTTGTATTTTATTACAATTATTATAGATTACTCAATGGTGTTCATTAGGTGAGGAATTGAATGTCATTATTACATTAGAATATTCCTATAGTTCACATGCTATGCAGTGGTCTCATTTTTCATTTTAGCCCGTTGTTGCTTGTTTTTAATTTTGTTTCCCATTGTTTGGATTTAATCAAATTTTATGTAAAAAAAAAATTCTAATAAAATATTGGACATTTAATATCTTATGGATGCCTCGGTTTTTCTCCTTCCCATATGGAGAATGTGTTGAATTGAACTACTGAAATGAATGTTCAGTAAATCCACTCCATACTTGGTCAGGCTCCTTTTGCATTAATTACTGCATCAGTCTGTGGCACTGCTGAGGTGTTAAGGAAGCCCAGATGGCTTTGATAGTAGCCTACAGCTCATCTGCATTGTTGGGTTTAGTGTCTCTCATCTTCCTCTTGACAATACCCCATAGATTTTATATGGTTTTAAGGTCAGGTAAGATTCTTGGCCAATCAAGCACAGTGATACTGTTGCTTTTAAACCAGGTACTGGTCATTTTGGCAGTGTGGACAAGTGCCAAGTCATGCTGGAGAATGAAATTTCCATATCCAAAAATCTTGTTGGCAGAGGGAAGTGCTCTAAAATTTCCTGGCAGACAGCTGAGCTAACTTTGGTCTTGATAAAACACAGTAGACCTGCACCAGCAGATGACATGGCTCCCCAAACCATCACTGATTGTGGAAACTTCACACTAGACCTCAAGCAGCTTGGATTGTGTTCCTCTCTACGCTTCCTCCAGACTCTGGGACCTTGATTTCCAAATAAAATGCTAAATTTACTTTTATCTGAAAACAACACATTGGACCACTGAGCAACAGTCCAGCTCTTTTTCTCCTTGGCCCAGGTAAGAAGCTTCTGTAAGAAGCCTCTGGCGCTGTCTATTGGTCATGCATGGCTTGACACAAGGAATGCAACACTTGTAGCCCATGTCCTGGATAAGTCTGTGTGTGGTGGCTTTTGAAGAAATGACTCCAGCAACAGTCCACTCCTTGTGAAGCTCCCTCAAATTTTTGAATGGCCTTTTGTTAACAATCCTTTCAAGGTTGCAGATATTCCGATGCCTGTGCACCTTTTTGTACCACACTTTTTCCATCCATTCAGCTTTCCATTAATATGGTAGAATACAGCACTCTGTGAACAGCCAGCTTCTTTAGCAATGACCTTTTGTGGCTTACCCTCCTTGTGGAGTGTGTCAATTACTGCCTTCTGGACATCTGTCAAGTCAGCAGTCTTCACCATGATTGAGAAGCCTACTGAAAAAGACTAAGGGTATGTTCACACGTTCCTGATTTCCATCCTTTTTTTTTCAGGACTGTTTTTTAAAAAACTGCAGCTCTTGGCAGAAACGCAGGTCCTTTTTTTGGTCCTTTTTTGGTCCTTTTTTGATGCGTTTTTTGATGCGTTTTTTGACGCAGTTTTCTAGCCAGAGTCTGTGTGTTTTCTAGGAATTTTTTTAGGGTTAAAATGGCTGAAAATACCCTAACCCTACCCCTAACCCTACCCCTAACCCTAACCCTACCCCTAACCCTACCCCTAACCCTAACCCTACCCCTAACCCTACCCCTAACCCTACCCCTAACCCTAACCCTAACCCTACCCCTAACCCTATTCTAACCTTAGTGAAAAAAAAAAAAAAATTATTTTTTTTATTGTCCCTACCTATGGGGGTGACAAAGGGGGGGGGGTCATTTACTATTTTTTTTATTTTGATCACTGAGATAGGTTATATCTCAGTGATCAAAATGCATTTTGTAACGAATCTGCCGGCCGGCAGATTCGGCGGGCGCACTGCGCATGCGCCCGCCATTTTGCAAGATGGCGGCGCCCAGGGAGAAGACGGCCGGACGGACACCGGGAGGCCGGGTAAGTATAAGGGGGGGAGATTAGGGCACGGGGGGGCATCGGAGCACGGGGGGGGGCATCGGAGCACGGGGGGGTGACATCGGAGCACGGGGGAGGGGCATCGGAGCATGGGGGGGTGGGATCGGGGCAGCCACACTCCACCCACGCACTTCCGCCCGCTTCCCCGCACTTCCTGCTGCAGCGGTTCTGCACCACGAACCGCAATAAAACCCGCAGATCTATTTTTGATCTGCGGGTTTTACTGCGGGTTTGACCTCACAATGGAGGTCTATGAGTGCAGAACCGCTGCTGTTTTACAAAAAGAAGTGACATGGTACTTCTTTTTTACCGCAGCTAATCAGTGCGGTTTTTTTTTTTCAATTCAGGACCATGTGCACAGTGGGTCCTGTTTTCCATAGGGTACAGTGTACTGTACCCTGCATGGAAAACAGCCGCGGAACCGCAGCGGCAAAAACGCTGCGTTTCCGCGGTAAAAAACGCACTGTGTGAACATGGCCTAAGGGACCTTCTCGAATGCTTAGGAAGCCTTTGCAGATTTTTTTGTTAATTATTCTAATTTACTGAGATAATGTCTTTTGTGTTTTCATTGGATGCAAGCCATAATCACCAACATTAACAGAAATACACTCCTGAAATAGATCACTCTGTTTGTAATGACAACATATAATATATGAGTTTCACTTTCTGTATTGAAGAACTGAAATAAATTAACTTTTTTATGATATTCTAATTTTATGAAATGCACCTGTAAGTGTAAGGAGGAAGACTGGGCTGCGGGTACCTGTACTGAGGCGGGTCTAGAACTGTCAAGGCTGCCTCCCATGTTACCCGGGGGAAGGAATAAGGGACCGAACAGGTCCAAAGACCCGTGATGAAGGGGCGTGTTTAAGCCAGAAACAGAGCTAAAAGTGCATGAAGCAATAATTAGCTTCCCGCCGGCAGCGCGAGCAGAGGCAGACGTATGGCGTGCTCCGCAGGGTGACAGAGCACGGAGACGAGCCGCGGCAGAGATTAAGCAAGCGCTCCAGACAGAGAGTGTGCAGAGCACCATGCACCCAGCTATGCAGTGGCCCTCCTAGTGGAGGAGTGTGTGCCAGGTGCAGGGTCCCAAGGTGCATCCCCCTTTATCGATAGACGAACAGCAGTACACGTGCTGGACAGAGATATCTGCAGCGCTCCCTACTTTGGCTGCACAGATTTATGTACTAGGAGCTCAACGGGTAAAACCGGAGACCGCCCGTTGCCACCAGAAGCTGGATCGTGATTCACTGGATGCACCTAAGGACGCCACACCGGCCGTTGCCGGTACTACAACCCCCATCAGACTGTGTTCGAATGACGACCAGAAAAGACCACGATAAGTGCCATTTACATATCAGACTGATGCATTAAACCTTTGTTTACTTCCTTCGTTACTATCCATTGGTTAATGTTATTAACTCCCTGCAATGAGACCATTGCTACCCTTTTTTTGTTAGCCAATTAAACAACCTTGTTTTACAGCCTGGTTCTGCAATCCCTACGTTATTGCATTCCCACACCTGCTTACATTTGGCGTAGTTGGCAGGATGCAGTCTACGGACACAGAGGCAGCAGACCAATCTGTCATGGGTGCTCCGAAGTGCAGCTTGCCGCTGGGGGCCATGCTTAGCAAACTCCCTAAATTCACGGGGAGTAATTTATTGCTGTGGGACTGGACTGAGCAGGTTAAAGGCATGTTGAAGATGCATCCTGTGCTCCTGCTATACACGCAGAGATTGCTCTGATGGCCCTGGATGGTGAGGCTAGACGTACTGTAATGTTTCGCCCCCCTCATGAATGGGACACTTTGAACAAGGTGTTACAGATTTTAGAAGAGATACTTGAGGATCCCACAATGTTGGAGAGTTGCGGCTTTGATTGTTCCGCCGTGTTCAGAGGGGGGGAGTCAGGGACGCAATACATTAATGTGCTACAAGACTGCACATGCGTCAGATTCCCAGCCCCGCAGTGTGAATAAATCATAACACACTGAGGGGCGGGATCTTGGGCCTCCGCTACACGCAGGTGCGATATCAGTACATCAGCGGATATGAGTCCCAGAGCAGCGCGCACAGCGCATGCCCGAAAAATAAGAGCACAGCGCAGGCGCCGGTGACGTGAGAAAACACTGAGGGGATGATTAACATCTAGGAGGTGGTTGAGTCAGTCATACCCCCTGGACTCAATACAGGTATGGCGTGCAATTTATAAAAGTGAATATTTCAGCGTTATTAGGGAGCAAAAAAACATAAGAGCCACCTTCACAGAATGCAGCCTTAGTGCTGCAGAAGGAGGCTCCCTTACCTTAATAGGCCCTGGGGGGTGACAGGTTCCCTTTAAGCAAGCTCTATGGGAGTGCCTGTGTGCAAAAGCGCATATGTCGCTCCTAGAAATTGGGGAAGGAGCGCGAGTAAGAGAGGAGGAGCAGGGGACAGCAGCCTTAGCAGAGATGGTCCGGAGTAGTGAGGTACCCACCTCGTCTATGGCTGAACCAGAGTGGCCCTGAGAAATCTGCAAGGAAATATGGGAAATGCGAGGAAGAGTGCTCCAGCCTCACAAGAGCCCCCACTGCATCTTCGAATATGCCTAGAGACAGGACTGAATCCGAGTCCCACTTGCCCGTTGAACATCACCAGGGAATAAAGGAAATAATGGTGTGCACCCAGGTCAGTGGTAAGTAGGTGCTGGTAAAACAGACCGTGTGGTTTGTAAACACAATAAACTTGTTATATATTTGCATGACCAGGGAATGGCATCTGACTTCAAGTGTGGTAATGCTGGACACTATGCCCGAGTGTGTGTGAGACAGGGGCGGTCCCTACGTCGGAAGCCATTAAAACTAGTGGGCTCCTTGGCTGGGGGATGCCGCCCGGAGCCTGAGAAGCCAAGGAGGAGAGAAGGCAGTCTCGAGAGTTTAATTTCCCTGAGCCCCCTCGTATGGGCTAAAATGCATGGTTGACCCGTCTGCTGTCTAGTTGATGCTGGTTCCCAAGTGACCACCATGCCAGAAACGTATTTTAGATGTCATTTTCATGAGGCGATGCAGCCTGAATGGGGCCCGTTGATCAAGTTAACGGCGGCCAATCAGTTGCCCATCCCAGTCGAAGGGTTGGAAGAGATGCAAATTACAGTCTGGGCGGGAAAGGAGTTGTGTTGACCGCCGGAGACCCTGGCAATGGCTCTGCAGTGAATTTGGGGATGAATGTGCTGAAAGAATTCGGTACTTTCTTAATCAGCAAGTTACCAGACGCTTCCCTGGATCGCTGGAGCACATGAACTTTCCCCAGAAGAAAGTGTTTCAACAATTGATACGGGTTGCCCAGGCCCAAGAAATATCGAGTGAAGGGAAAGTCTTAGGAAAAGTGATAGTCCCTACCACTATCCGTTAGAGATACTGGCAGATATAACCTCAGATGTACAAGAAGGTGAAAGAAATGTTGGCACACATGCTGCAGAGTGAAGTCAAATGGGAAAGCCAGAGCCCGTGGGCAGCTCCCATTGTCCTAGTTCAGAAGAAAGATGGGACAGTGTTTTTTTGTGTTGACTATAGGCGAATGAATTCCTGTACAGTGCGGGACTCTTACCCCTTACCCAGAATTGAGGTGTCACTATCTGCCTTGGGAAAGGCAAAGTATTTCTCATCCCTGGATCTGGCCAGTAGATACTGCCAGGTGCCCGTAGCTGAAGACGACCAGCCAAAGACAGCGTTCATACTGCCCATGGGATTGTTTCAATTTAATCGGATGCCCCAAAGATGTCACCTCTTCTGTAAGCAAATTGAGTACCTGGGACATGTCGTCTCTCCTGAAGGGGTGAGACCTGCATGTGAGAAAATAGCAGCAGTCCAGGACTGGCCCACCCTGAAGACAGTAAAGGACGTTTGGGCCTTCCTGGGGCTTACAGGGTACTACCGAAGGTTCGTGAAGAATTTCACTCGCATCGCTAATCCGCTGCTGGAACTATTGAAAGGGGTGCTGTCTGATGCAAAGAATCGGACCATTCAGTGGGGAGATATCCAAGAAAAAGCATTCCGAGCCTTGAAGATGGCCTTGACTGAGGCTCGAATACTTGCTTACACAGACTTTTCTCAGCCCTTCATTCTACACACCGATGAAAGTCTCCATGGTCTGGGGGCAATGCTATCGCAAATGCAAGAAGGGAAAGAACGAGTGATTGCCTACGCGGGTCGGTCCCTCCATGACTCAGAACGAAACCCAGATAACTACAGTTCCTTCAAGTTGGAATTGCTGGTGTTAGTGTGGGCGATGACCGAAAAATTCACAGAATACTTGTCCGGATCCAAAGTCTTGGTGTGCACCGATAACAATCCCCTGGCCCACCTGGAAAATACGAAACTGGGGGCCTTGGAACAAAGATGGGTGCCCGCATGGCGAAGTATCGATACAAGATCGCATATCGGGCTGGAGCTGAGAAAAAGCATGCTGATGCTCTGTCTAGAGTGACCCATGAGCGACTTGGACGCGACCGAGGCAGAAGAGATTCCTGGTTTTCGGGACCTCACCAGGTCGTTGGCGGCGATGCAGGGACAGGTGAGGTGTCTGGGAAACAGGTGCTGGGATGACCCCGGGGTGTATGGGTGCAACTCCAGCAGGAAGATAAGGAACTTGCCCAGTTGAGACAGTGGGTGAAGCGACTTCTCAGCCAGTGCGAAAGAGATGCTGTGTCCCCGGGACCTCTGCAGATTCTAAGGCAGTGATAGAGACTCCAGTTGGAAGATGGCTTGCTGTATAGAAGGGTGCAGTTGGGTCAGGGGTTGGGGGTCACCTGGCAAGTGGGGCTCCCAGAGAAGTTGATCCAAGCAGTGGCTATGGAGGCCCATGAGTGAGGGGCCCACTTTGGTCAGGAGAAAATATTCCAGTGGTTGCAGAAACTGGTATGTCACCCCCAATTGAAGACTGCAGTAGAAAAGGCCTGGCAGTGATGTCGGAGCTGTGAACTAGCCCAACCGCTATAGTAGAGAACTCCAGTGTAGACCATCGTGACTTCTGCCCCCTTAGAGTTGTTGATGATCGATTACTTGACCATGGGCCCAGTTCATCTCGGGTATGAACATTGTCTGGTGATGACTGACCTTTACCAAGTTCGCTGTGGTGATTCCAACATGGTATCAGACTGCTGAGTCAGCTGCGCTGGCTATCTGCCGAGACTTCATCCAAGTGTATGGTTGCCCAAAGAGGATCAATTAGGACCAAGACGCTTGTTTCCAAGGTCGAGAGACAGAGAAGTTACATCATTTGTAGCAGATTGAAAAGGCAAGGATGATGCCCTACCATCCTTAGGGGAATGGGGCCTGTGAACGCTTCAACCGGACGCTAATTCAGATGTTGATAACATTGTAAGTAGATCGGAAAGTGCGATGGCCTAAGTACGTGGCTTAATTGGCCTGGGTGTACAACAACCGAGTGCACAGTACAACAGGATACACTCCGTATACCCTGCTGTTCGGCAAAAAGGACAGATTACAGAGCTGGAATTGGATCCAGAAGAAGACTACCCACAGATAGGGGTTTCTTCGTGGGTCAGAGAACATTGACATCGGCTGCAGATTCTTCACCGGCTGGTGCAGACTAAGTTCTGGGAACTTGAACAACATGTGATGCCCATTCGGGGATAGCTCTCAAGGCCGGAGATCGAGTCTCGGTCCAAGACAAGCAGCCTCAGGGCAAGTTAGAGCATCGATGGGAAAAAACTCTGTATCAGGTGAAACGCCGAGTTGGACTTGATGGGCCAGTATATGAAGTGGAAGAAGGGGCATGTACCCGAATAGTCCACCGTAGCATGTTGCATCCTTTCCTGTCGTAGGATCCTAAAGAAGAGAAGAGAGTGCCAGATGCCACCAAAAAGCTCACTCCTACGGTCCCCAACTATGATGAGGAAGAACCACTTACCTTGTTCTCAGACTTGGATAGTCCGCCGCCCACCAGTCCAAGGGAAGTGCGTAGCCCTGAAACGCCAGAGATGGCTGATTCATTGGACCCAGACATGCTCCCATCTTCTACCCCTAAACCTGACTCTACCACTCAACCTGAACTATGCCGTACTGACCACTGGAATACCTCCCACTCGTTATGAACAAGACCAGTTTATATGGCAACAGATTGTTCGAGAAATGGAAGAGTGTCAACGTCTACTGAAAGAACTCTTGCTTGTGGAATGGCGAGCTAAAGGAGAGGGGAATGTAAGGAGGAAGACCGGGCTGCGGGTACCTGTATTGTGCCAAATTTGGAACTGTCGAGGCTGCGTCTCAAGTTGCCCGGGGACCAGACAGGCCCCATGACCCAGGAAGAAGGGGCGTGTTTAAGCTGGAAACAGAGATAAAATCGCACTCCAGACAGTAATTGTACAGAGTGCCGTGAGCCCGTCTAGGCAGAGGGCTGTACTCATGTGGAGGAGTGTGTGCCAGGTGCAGGTTCCCAAGTTGCATCCCCCTTTATCAATAGACAACAGCAGCAGTGCACGTGTTGGACTGAGATTCCTGCAGTGCTCCCTACTGGCTGCACAGATTTATGGACTAGGGAATCAACAGGTAAAACCAGTGACCGCCCGTTGCCGCCAGAAGCTGGACCGTGATTCGCTGGAACCACCTAAGGACGCCACGCTGGCCGTTACCTGTACTACATTCCCCATCAGAATGTATTCGAATGAGGACCAGAGAAGACCATGTTAAGTGCCATTTACATATCAGACTGTGGAGTTAACCCTTTGTTTACTTCCCTCATTACCATCTATTGGTTAATGTTATTAGCTCCCTGCAAGTGCGGGTACCTCTTTCTTCATTTGTACTAGTCTCCACGAGCACCACAATCATACGGAGTGCCGACCCATCGTCTTCTATTTTAGTAATCAAAAATTGGCACAAAAGTGACATTGCCTAGAACTGGACGCACCTCAAAAATTGATGAAAAGACAAAATTGACTTGAGAAGCTGCCAAGAGGCCTACAACAACTTTATGTATGCTTTACAGATGTGCTATATACCAACTATCCCTATGGTTATTGTTCTTGTTCTTTAAAAGAATACGCACACTGTTTTATTTTGTGTACTTGTCACTGTGACGCAGCATCATATGATCTCAGAGGTCTGTTGCTGCACATCTTTTTTTTTAATCTTTTGTCCATATATTCCTGAACTTTTGAATTGCAGTCCTTACTGTGTTTTTGTTCTGATGAAGAGGTTTGTGAACTTTGAAAAGCGTTGACGAAATAAACCGCAATTATACTACATCTCTGTCTATGATCCTACTTCGGATACTTGGCAGCTCGGATTTTGAATCACCAGATTTCTCATTCTTTTGCATTAAACCCTGTTGGTGATCCTGCAACAGCCCTCACATGCTTTATACAGAAGTTGTGACTGCCACAACCCTATCAGGTGAGCAGATTTCTTAGCATTCTATACCCTTTTGCCCATTTAAGGCCCTATTTTGCCCTTATTGTCTTTTTAGTTTTTTAATTTTTATTTATACACTATATAAACAGATATCAATACAACCCTAAAAAAAATTGGGACAGAGTTAACAAAATATTTAAAAAGTAAATGGTACTAAAAAAACAGCTGGAGGGTAAATTGATTATTAAGTCACATGACTGTATTTAAAAAGCATGGTAGACAGGCAGAGTCTCTGAGAAGCAAAGGTGGTCAGAGGTTCACCATCTGTCAACAACTGTGTCAAAAATTTTGCAACAACTTTAGAAAAATGTCCTTCCATGTGAAATTACAAACTTTGAATATTCCACCATCCACAGTACATGAAATTATCCAAAGATTCAAAAACTCTGGAGAAATCTATGTGCACAAGGGACAAGGGACAACGATAGGTATTGGATGCTTGTGATCTACGTTCCCTTTCATGGCACTGCATTAAAAACAAGCATGATTAAGTCATGCATATCACTACATGAGTTCAGCGATACTTCCAGAAATTATTGTCTGTAAATACAGTGCGCTGTGCAATCCACACATGCAAGATAAAGCTCTATCACGCAAAAAGGAAGCTCTTTTAACTCTGCTGTTCTGTTATGACCTAATAAAGTCTGCTACTTTTGGCTTTTAGCTACTTTAAACATTATTTGAATACCAGTTGTCATATTTAACTGTATGTGAACATGGTTGGTTAAAAACAAATGAAAAATTAACCCCTTAGTGACAGAGCCAATTTGGTACTTAATGACCGAGCCAATTTTTGCAATTCTGACCACTGTCACTTTATGAGGTTATAACTCTGGAACGCTTCAACGGATCCCGCTGATTCTGAGATTGTTTTTTCATGACATATTGTACTTCGTGTTAGCGGTAACATTTCTTCGATATTACTTGCGATTATTTATGAAAAAAACGGAAATATGGCAAAAAATTTTAAAATTTTGCAATTTTCAAACTTTGTATTTTTATGCCCTTAAATCAGAGAGATATGTCACGAAAAATAGTTAATAAATAACATTTCCCACATGTCTACTTTACATCAGCACAATTTTGGAAACAAAATTTTTTTTTGTTAGGGAGTTATAAGGGTTAAAAGTTGACCAGCAATTTCTCATTTTTACAACACCATTTTTTTTTAGGGACCACATCACATTTGAAGTCATTTTGAGGGGTCTATATGATAGAAAATACCCAAGTGTGACACCATTCTAAAAACTACACCCCTCAAGGTTCTCAAAACCACATTCAAGAAGTTTATTAACCCTTTACGTGCTTCACAGGAACTGAAACAATGTGGAAGGAAAAAATGAACATTTAACTTTTTTTTGCAAACATCTTAATTCAGAACCATTTTTTTTATTTTCACAAGTGTAAAAACAGAAATGTAACCATAAATTTTGTTATGCAATTTCTCCTGAATACGCCAATACCCCATATGTGGGGGTAAACCACTTTTTGGGCGCACCGCAGAACTTAGAAGTGAAGGAGCGCCGTTTGACTTTTTCAATGCAGAATTGGCTGGAATTGAGATCGGACGCCATGCCACGTTTAGAGAGCCCCTGATGTGCCTAAACAGTGGAAACTCCCCACAAGTGACACCATTTTGGAAACTAGACCCCTTAAGGAACTTATCTAGATGTGTGGTGAGCACTTTGAACCCCCAAGTGCTTCACAGAAGTTTATAACGTAGAGCCGTGAAAATAAAAAATCGCTTTTGTTTACACAAAAATGATCTTTTCGCCCACAAATTCTTATTTTCACAAGGGTAACAGGAGAAATTAGACCACAAAAGTTGTTGTGCAATTTCTCCTGAGTACGCTGATACCCAATATGTGGGGGTAAACCACTGTTAGGGCGCACCGCAGAGCTTGGAAGAGAAGGAGTGCCGTTTTACTTTTTCAATGTAGAATTGGCTGGAATTGAGATCGGACGCCATGTCGCGTTTGGAGAGCCCCTGATGTGCCTAAACAGTGGAAACCCCCCACAAGTGACACCATTTTGGAAACTAGACCCATTAAGGAACTTATCTAGATGTGTGGCGAGCACTTTGAACCCCCATGTGCTTCACAGAAGTTTATAACGTAGAGCCGTGAAAAAAAAAAATTGCATTTTTTCTACAAAAATGATCTTTTTGCCCACAAATTTTTATTTTCACAAGGGTAACAGGAGAAATTAGACCACTAAAGTTATTGTACAATTTCTCCTGAGTACGTCGATACCCAATATGTGGGGGTAAACCATTGTTTGGGCACACCGCAGAGCTTGAAAGAGAAAGAGTGCCGTTTTACTTTTTCAATGTAGAATTAGCTGGAACTGAGATCGGACGCCATGTCGCGTTTGGAGAGCCCCTGATGTGCCTAAACAGTAGAAATCCCCCACAAGTGACCCCATTTTGGAAACTAGACCCCCCATGGAACTTATCTAGATGTGTGGTGAGAACCTTGAATGCCCAAGTGCTTCACAGAAGTTTATAATGCAGAGCCGTGAAAATAAAAAATATTTTTTTTTCCATAAAAAAGATTTTTTAGCCCCCAAGTTTTTATTTTCACAAGGGTAACAAGAAAAATTGGACCCCAAAAGTTGTTGTCCAATTTGTCCTGAGTATGTTGGTACCCTATATGTGGGGGTAAACCACTGTTTGGGCGCACGGCAGAGCTCGGAAGGGAAGGAGCGCCTTTTTGGAATGCAGACTTTGATAGAATGGTCTGCGGGTATTATGTTGCGATTGCAGAGCCCCTGATGTACCTAAACTGTAGTAACCCCCCACAAGTGACCCCATTTTGGAAACTAGACCCCCCAAGGAACTTATCTAGATGTGTGGTGAGAACTTTGAATGCCCAAGTGCTTCACAAAAGTTTAGAATGCAGAGTCGGAAAATAAAAAATATTTTTTTTTCCACAAAAAAGATATTGTAGCCCCCAAGTTTTTATTTTCACAAGGGTAACAGGAGAAATTGGACTGCAATAGTTGTTGTCCAATTTATCCCGAGTACGCTGATGCGCCATATGTGGGGGTAAACCACTGTTTGGGTGCACGGCAGAGCTCGGAAGGGAAGGAGCGCCTTTTTGGAATGCAGACTTTGATAGAATGGTCTGTGGGCATTATGTTGCGATTGCAGAGCCCCTGATGTACCTAAACTGTAGTAACCCCCCACAAGTGACCCCATTTTGGAAACTAGACCCCCCAAGGAACTTATCTAGATGTGTGGTGAGAACTTTGAATGCCCAAGTGCTTCACAGAAGTTTAGAATGCAGAGTCGTGAAAATAAAAAATATTTTTTTTTCCACAAAAAAGATATTGTAGCCCCCAAGTTTTTATTTTCACAAGGGTAACAGGAGAAATTGGACTGCAATAGTTGTTGTCCAATTTATCCCGAGTACGCTGATGCGCCATATGTGGGGGTAAACCACTGTTTGGGCGCACGGCAGAGCTCGGAAGGGAAGGAGCGCCTTTTTGGAATGCAGACTTTGATAGAATGGTCTGTGGGCATTATGTTGCGATTGCAGAGCCCCTGATGTACCTAAACTGTAGTAACCCCCCACAATTGACCCCATTTTGGAAACTAGACCCCCCAAGGAACTTATCTAGATGTGTGGTGAGAACTTTGAATGCCCAAGTGCTTCACAGAAGTTTAGAATGCAGAGTCGTGAAAATAAAAAATATTTTTTTTTTCACAAAAAAGATATTGTAGCCCCCAAGTTTTTATTTTCACAAGGGTAACAAGAGAAATTGGACCCCAGAAGTTGTTGTCCAATTTATCCCGAGTACGCTGATGCCCCATATGTGGGGGTAACCCACTGTTTGGGCGCACGGCAGAGCTCAGAAGGGAGGGAGCACCATTTGACTTTTTGAGCGCAAAATTGGCTGTCGTGTTTGGAGACCCCCTGATGTACCTAAACAGTGGAAACCCCCCAATTCTAGCTCCAACCCTAACCCCAACACACCCCTAACCCTAATCCCAACCTGATCCATAATCCTAATCACTAACCCTAACCATAATCACAACCCTTACCCCAAAACAACCCTAATGTCAACCCTAACCATAACTCTAATCAAAACCCTAAATCCAACACACCCCTAATCCTAATCTCAACCCTAACCTCAAACCTAACCCTAATCCCAATACACCCCTAATCACAACCCTAACCTTAACCCTAATCCTAAACCTAACCCTAATCCCAAGCGTAACCCTAATGCCAACCCTAACCCTAATACCAACCCTAATCCGTCGGACCGTCGGCACAAAAAAAGTTCAATGAAACGTTTTTTTGTACGTCGCATCTGCCATTTCTGACCGCGCATGCGTGGCCGTAACTCCGCCCCCTCCTCCCCAGGACATAGATTGGGCAGCGGATGCGTTGAAAAACTACAGCTGCTGCCTACGTTGTGCACAATTTTCACAACGTGCGTCGGTATGTCGGGCTGACGCATTGTGATGGCCCCGTACCGACGTAAGTGTGAAAGAAGCCTAACCCTAAATTTAGCCCCAACCCTAACCCTAAATTTAGCCCCAACCCTAGCCCTAACCCTAGCCCTAACCCTAGCCCTAACCCTAGCCCTAACCCTACCCCTAACCTAACCCTACCCCTAACCCTAACCCTACCCCTAACCCTACATCTAACCCTACCCCTAACCCTACCCCTAACCCTACCCCTAACCCTAACCTAACCCTACCCCTAACCCTAACCCTACCCCTAACCCTAACCTACCCCTAACCCTAACCCTACCCCTACCCCTAACCCTACCCCTAACCCTACCTCTAACCCTAACCCTACCCCTAAACCTACCCCTAACCCTAATTTTAGCCCGAACTGCTGTTCTCCTGCCAGCCGGCAGATGGAGACAGATGGCGGGCGCACTGGGCATGCGTCCGCCATGTTCTTCTGCCGGCGGCCAGGAGGAGCAGCAAGAGGATCCAGGGACACAGGTGAGTATTGTAGGGTCCCCGAATCCCCCTATTTCTCTGTCCTCTGATGTGTGATCACATCAGAGGACAGAGAATTACACTTTATTTTTTTTATTTTTTGTGCGGTCGCCGTTAAACAGTTAATTACCGGCGATCGCAAAACAGGGATCATGCTCTTTGGGGTCTCGGCTACCCCCGGCATGTTACCCCCGGAAATTAAAAAGAGATCGCGTGTTTTTTTTTTTTTTTGCGATCGCCGGTAAACGGTTAATTAACGGCGATCGCAAATGCGGGGTGGGTTAAAAAAAACCCGAATCATGTTCTCTGGGGTCTCGGCTACCCCCGGCAGCCGAGACCCCAGAGAAAATCGGCCTCTGGGGGGTGCTATTGACTTTTTCCACAGCGCCGTTAATTAACGGCGCTGTGGTTTAAGTACCCTTAGCGGCCGCCGTTAAAAGGCGTATCGGCGGTCGCTAAGGGGTTAAAATAAAAACTTCAGCTTGTTTGGTTTTCTTTAGAAAATGGTTGCACAGGTTCACTTACTGCTATAGTCAGGCATTCTTACATTCTGCACAGAAATAACTCACATAGATATTTACTATGACTAAAACTTGTTGTATTTGTTTTATCACAGAAAGATGGAGAAATGCTGCCTCTTTTCCTTTTTAGGCTTGTTCCACTGCTGGTGGAGGTCGTGAGTTTGTGTAGTTGAGCATTCTGCTGGATATGGTTTACTATGATTGCTGCTCCTTCACTTTGGGGTTTTACTTTTTTTCCTAAAATAGATAGCAGAACAAGTGACTTTCCTAATTCTTTCAGAAAGAGTCTTCATTTATGCAGTTTATTGGCGTTCCAACTGAGGCTTATTTCACGCCATAAAACAAATACCTTGTAGGCAAATACATCCACAATGTTATAAAATAAAACCATTGGTCACATATTGATTTTGCGTCTTGTGTATATAGCTATTAGTTAATCTAGTGTATCAACTGCCCCTATGATGGAATTATAATCTAATGTCATCTGCGGCTCTTTGTCATCTCGACTACTTACTGCAATGTCATGGTGCATCGCGCTCATCAGAATGACCTGTTTGCTTTTTTTGGGTATGTAAGAAACCACTGTCATATCTCCAATAAAGTAAAATGTTGGACTATAAACATCCCTTTTACCAAGGATACCTTGTGACAATACTGACTTGCTTTTTCTTACAGAGCTCAGCATTGTTAGTTTTGTCTTTGCAACAACTGCTCCAGTTGCTGAGATGTAAAAAAAAAGGTGTCACCTTTTGTCCTCTTAGTCCATACGTCAAATCTGAAACAACTCACGTTCCCTGATTCTTTTCAGGCTTTTCTCCAGGTTTTTTCCTGTATATACCTGAGCGTTTAGAGCGTATGAACTGCTGTCACAAAGTGTCCATATCTTGATGCCATACTTTCCTGGCTCACTCGGTGTATATTGATTGACAGGGCACCTTCCGTGGAATGCTACAAGTTGTTCATCCACAGTAACATTTTCACCAGTATTGTATAATTCTGGAAGAATATCCATTTATCCCAAACTTCTATAATAGTTATTAAATAACTGCAGGTTCCAAATTACATTTTTGTTTTTACACTGAGTTGCTTGCATCGGACTAGTTGTCTGGGTATCATGTCTCATAAGATTCAACTTCAGAATTAGAATTGTCATAATCACTTTCCCCACCACTTATATGATCCTCATCTTTGGACACTTTCTCCAGTTAGATATCTTGATCAGAATCTGAGGCATTGCCAACCTTTTACAATTCAGCTTCATTTAATGGATGCCTTTGATACACTTTTATCCATCTTTTGAAATAATGGACATTCATGACTTTCACAGGGTAAAATAGGACTATATAAACAAATAGCAATAATAATAATAATAATAATAGTAATAATAATCGCAGCATACACTAACCAGTTTAGCAACAATACTGTAAGAGCATAAGCGCTGCAACCAAAGCGCTGCCACTTCCTGCGGTCTGCACATATCCTAACAGTACAGCATGGTTAAAATGGACTGAGACAAAATGGAAAACTGTTCTGCAGTTAGATTAATCAAAATTTGAAACTCTTTATGGAAACCACAGGGATTGGGTCCTGAGGATTCAAGACAGGAGGGACCATCCAGCTTGTTATCAGCGCATGGTTGAAAAACCTGCATTTCTAATGGTATGAAGTTAATGCCTATGACATGGACAGCTAACGCATCTTGAAGGGCACTATCAATGCTGAGCATTATATAGATATTATAGAACTAAATATGCTCCCATCCAAACAGCATCAGTTCAAAAGTGGATTGGTTTTGTTTCTAGTACATTCCAGCTGTTTTGCTGAGTATTTTTTGTTGTTTTTTTTAAATCCTTAATATGGTTTAAGAGATAGCGCCCCCTCCCTAAATAATCCTGCGAGCAGTGCCTCCTTGATAAATGCCATAGAAATTAACAAAATAATGCACCATATCTCTTGAACCATATTGTGAATTAAGAAAAGTACTCATGGAAGTAGCGGGAATAAAATAAGACCAAATCTGGTGACAGGTCCTTTTTGACTCTGATTTTGGGGTTTAAATTTGATAGGATATATATAACACCAACGATGTATTCTGCATTCCAATATATAGTTATGTGACTTATATCTGAATAGGAAATTATGTTGCCAGGAACTAACAGAATACAATGGGCCTATTTAATTCTGAGAAGTGACTTAACTACCTGGGTGGTAAACAAAGTTGGTAAGTCATCCGAATCCAGCACTCATCCTGTAGAAAACAAATACTTTTACAGTAAGCATCCAGAGGCAGATCCGTATTAACTTAGATTTTCCTGGACCTTATCATTGAAAAACAGGACTTGATCTTATGAAATAAGTTTTGTGTTAGCCAAAAATGGGACAGAATGTTGGAAGTGGTTTCCTTCTGAATGTTTGCAAAATGTGCCACAGATTTACATTTCCAGGTAAGACATGTATGGAGATTAGAAGATTTATTTAAAAAGAGAAATCCCTAGATGAACATAACGTATGACAGCACTGCTTAGGGCAATTGGAATTTGGAAAACGGATACAAATATCTGTGAAGACAGTTTGTTTCATTAATTGCTGACAGTGAAATCCTCTTTTCTCTAAATATGAGCAGGAACACAATAGATTTTAAGGACTATCATACCATTGTTATTACTGCAGCTTTTTAAAGGGAATCTGTCAGTAACATTTAGGGCAGTGTAAAACTTTCCAACGATACCTGGTTTTTCGCTATCTAGTGCTCCCTTAAGGTACCGTTACACTAAATGACTTACCAACGATCATGACCAGTGATACGACCTGGCCGTGATCATTGGTAAGTCGTTGTGTGGTCCCTGGGGAGCTGTCACACAGACAGCTCTCTCCAGCGACCAACGATCAGGGGAAAGACTTCGGCATCATTGAAACTGTCTTCAACGATGCCGAAGTCCCCGGGTAACCAGAGTAAACATCGGGTTACTAAGTGCAGGGCCGCGCTTAGTAACCCAATATTTATCCTGGTTACCATTGTAAAAGTAAAAAAAAAAAACACTACATACTCACATTCTGATGTCTGTCACGTCCCCTGCCGTCAGCTTCCCACACTGACTGTGTCAGTGCCGGCCATAAAGCAGAGCACAGCGGTGACATCACCGCTGTGCTCTGCTTTACGGCCGGCGCCGCTGACAGTCAGTGCAGGGAAGCTAATGGCGGGGGACGTGACAGACATCGGAATGTGAGTATGTACTGTTTTTTTTTTTACTTTTACAATGGTAACCAGGGTAAATATCGGGTTACTAAGCGCGGCCCTGCCCTTAGTAACCCGATATTTACCCTGGTTACAAGTGAACACATCGCTGGATCGGCGTCACACATGCCGATCCAGCGATGACAGCGGGTGATCAGCGACCAAAAAAAGGTCCTGATCATTCCCCAACGATCTCCCAGCTGGGGCCTGATCGTTGGTCGCTGTCACACATAACGAGATCGTTAGCGGGATCGTTGCTACATCACAAAAAGCGAGCCGTTGCAACGATATCGTTAACGATATCATTATGTATGAAGGTACCTTTACTCTGAAAATTCTCTTTTATTCTTATGTAAATAAGCTTTGTAAGTGAGCTGGTGGGCATATCCGTGAACTTGCAGTCCTCAGCTCTCTTCAGTTCTCCCTGCCAGTTCTGACCTCCGCTTTTTGATTGACAGCGCAGAGCAGAGGTTACCTTTTTACAGCAGAACCTGTCTACATTGTCAGTCATGGGGTGGAAGCGGCAGGGAGAAGTGAAGAAGAGTCGAGGACTGCAAGTACACTGATAAGTCCACCAGTGTACTTGAAAAACACTTTGCTTATGAATAAAATATGAACTTTACTGATGGGCGAACCCCCCCCCCCCCATATTTGGGATTGGTGGGTTTGCTCGAATTTTTTTTGTAAAGTTCAAGTTTGGGGCCGGAGATGACATGAACTTGCGTCCAAACCCCGAACTTGGACTTTACATATATGAAATAGGATGGGGGAGCTGTAAAAAAAGTAAAAAATTAATAATAAACATTATAATTATACTTACTTGTCCAGCGACGCATCCTCCCATCTCCCGGCCGCATCTGCTTCCGGGGCTGCTCATTAACTGCCGGCAGTATTCACTGCACTCGCCAATCTTCAGCTTTTTCCGGCAGTGTTCGTGCGGTGACGTCACTACACGAACACTGCCAGAAAAAGCCAAAGACTGACGAGTGCAGTGAGTACCGGCTGAAGTTAATGAGCGGCCCCGGAAGCAGATGCGGCCAGGAGACAGCGGGACAGGAGGACGCATCGCTGGACAGGTAAGTATAGTTATAATGTTTATTATTGATTTTCTGCTTTTTTTACAGCCTGAACTGGACCGGAACTGTAACACAGGTTTCCCATGGAAACCCGTGTTCGGGACCGAACACTATTTTCTAACAAACAGGCAATCCCTGCATGTGTTGCGGGTGACGAACAGCCATGAGACATGCAGCCATGTGGACTTGAACATATTTTTTGAGCATGCCGAAGACACTTGGTTAGTACCCAAGCATGCTTAGATAACACCTTATCCTAGCACGTTAGTTCATCACTAGATGCAATCTGTGCAAAGAAATTATAGAAGTCATATATCAAAAATAACATACCGTATATACACGAGTAAAAGTCGACCCGAGTATATGCCGAGGCACCTAATTTTGCCACGAAAAAAGGGATAAATTTATTGACTCGAGTATAAGCCGGGTATGCATTGTCCCCTCATCACTATCCTGGTATGCATGGCTCCCCTGTCCCTGTATGCATGGCTCCCCGGTCCCCATTCTTGTAAGCATGGCTCCCCGTCCTTGTATGCATGGCTCCTTAACCCCATTCTTGCATGCATGGCTCCTTATCCCCTATCCCTGTATGCATGGTTCCTATAAAAAAAAAAGAAAACACATCCTACTTACCTTCCCAGCGCGCCCTCGCTGCATCTAGTTCCAGCGCCAGCAGCTCTTCCTGCAGAGCGATCACGTGGCTCCGCTCATTAAGGTAATGAATATTCACTCCACGCCTACAGGAGTGGAGATGTGTGAATATTCATTACCTTAATGAGCGGGGCCACATGATCGCTCCTCAGGAACAGCTGACGGCACTGGAACCAACTAGATGCAGCAAGGGCATGCAGGGAAGGTATGTAGGATGTCTGCTGGAAGCCGGTGGCTGCGGCTGTGGCTGTAACTGTGCGCTATAAGAGAAATTAATATTCACTGCCAGTGCAGTGAATATTAACTTATCTTTAGCTGCGGGCACAGTTACAGCCTCAGCTCCTGTCTCTGTGACCCGCTTCTCCGCCGCTCCCCCTCCCCCACCATCTTTCTGGGACAATGACTCGTGTATAAGTCGAGGAGAGTGGGGGGGGGGTGTTTTCAGCACAAAAAAATGAGCTAGCTGAATAACTCGGCTTATACACGAGTATATACTGTAACTAATTATTAAATAGTTATCACTAGTGGTTAGAGTGTTATTCTAGTTATTGTGGGTCAGAGGGCTACTGCTGTCTTTTAAGGGTATATTCATATTTCATATAGCCATTGTAAGACTTGAGCCAGTCACATCCGGCAATTTTAAAATTGACTGACTCTGTGTACAACTCTGTGCTTGTCTCGACGGTTGCAGGAAATGTCTGTTACTTATATGCATTAGTCTGGCCTGTAAATAGGACATCGCATGACGCAATATTTTCCACAGCACATAGGCTCACATTTGGCAGTACATGGGCCAATAATAGGTTTGCTTGAAGGTGTATGGGCTGAATTAAGAAATCTGACATTAGCATATCATTGTTCCAGCACAGACCATGATTTTCGGACTGACCGCTAGCCTCCTGGACTGAAATCTCCAGCCTCACAGTCATACTGTATATGAGACTGTTCAGTTGGAAATAGACCCCCAGTCAGTCCTTAAATCACAGTTTCAGACTGTGATATATACATTTCTGAATGAGACCTTAGGCCGAATTCAGCTTTTCGTGTTATACAGTCTGAGCATGGACCATGATAAACAGAGCAATCATGCGTCTCCCAAGCTCAACAGCCTCGTAGGCATATATACCTCCCAACTATACAGATAAGAATGAAGGACACTTACTGCGGTATTTATTTTAACCTAAATCAGCACCCTAACCTCACACTCTTCTACATGTGCCCACAATGAAATTTTGCTCCTAATGAAGTCAGTGAGTATTCCCAGAAAATGTTACTATTTTCACTGTCTCCACTATGCTCCCCACACAGAGTATGATGTCCCCATAGAGAGCACACAGTTCTGCTACATACATTTAGTTGGAAGGGCTCTCAGTGCTGTTAGTACGCTATTAACCTGCAGATTACCCCATATCTGCATGCAGGTTAATAGCGTTATTTTATGTGACAGGTTGCTTTTAATCCTTTACGAACTTTGACGTATCCATACGTCCAGATTGGTAGGTACTTAACGATCTTGGATGTAAGGATGCGTCAAGGCAATTTTGCATGCACAAAGGCTAAGCACGCGCGATCGCTGCCAGCGGTCAGCTGATTCTGACAGATGACACCCAGCAGCCAGTGCCAAGAGCGGTGCAAGCACCGCTCCCGGCACTTCAACCCCCTAAATGCTGTGACCGATATCGATCACAGCATTTAGAGGGCAGTCAGAAGGTAGGCACCCTCTGATCGGTGGCATGGTGACCTAATGTCATCCGGGTCACCAGGCACTAGCAAGATAGTTAGATCATGCGCAATGCATGATCTAACTAACTTGCATCTGCAGGGGCTGAAAGATTGGAAATCATTGCAATGCTTGAGCATTGCAACATTTTATAACAGCGATCAAACTGTCAAAAGTGAAGGTCCTTTAATGGGATTAAAAAAAGTAAAAATATATATTTTTTAATTCACAAAATAATTTAAAAAAATATATATTGTACCCATAAATAAATATTTTTATGTTTTGTATTGCTGCGAGCCGACCTATAAAACTGTCTCACTAGTTAACCCCTTCAATGAACACCATAGAAAAAAAAGAGGCAAAACACAATGCTTTATTATCATACTGCGGAACAAAAACTGGATTAAAACGTGACAAAAAAGACAAATGTAAAGAAAAATGGTAGCACTGAAAACATCATCTTTTCCTGCAAAAAAACAAGCTGCAATACAGATCAATCAGTGGAAAAATTAGAAAGTTATAGCTCTCAGAATATAGTGATGCAAACATAATTATTTGTTCTATAAAATAATATTTATTGTGAAAAAATGCCAAAACATACAAAAAATATTAATGTGGTATCGCTATAATCATACTGACCCAAAGAATAAAGCTGCCTTATTAATTTTGCCACACGCGGAATGGCAAAAAAATTAAAATAAAAAACTATTCCTAAATTTCAGTTTTTTGTTCATTCTGTATTTCAAAAATTGGAATAGAAAGCAATAAAGAAAATACCATGCCCGAAAATGGTACAAATAAAAAGTCAACTCATACTGCAAAAACAAGCCATCACATGACTCTGTTGGCAGAAATAGGAAAAATATATAGCTCTCAAACTATGGTAATGCAAAAGCTAGTTTTTGCAATAAAAAGCATTTTTTATTGTGTGACAGCAGTAAAAAAAACTATATAAATCTGGTATCACTATAATCACATCTACCTGAAGAATAAAGTAGTCTAATCACTTTTACTGCAAAAGGAACGGCGTAAAAAATAAATAAAACCAATTCTCCACCTTCTGTTGATTTGTTCATTCTACCTTCCAAAGATCATAAGAAAGTAAGGCTCAGCTCACATTTATCCTCTGTGCTGAGTGCTTACACCAGGTTTTCCATGTAAATCACTGAAATACGTGATTCAGATGGAACCCCAGGCAGAAGATTACCTATAATGAGGCCGATGAAGACACTGTGGATAGCGCCTGGACTGTGATCCAGCGATGTTCATCTTTTCATGCATAAAGCGCTGTCACAGGTTTACCGCGACAGAGAGGAGCCAGAAGACTGCAGCATCTGATTTCTCCTACTTCTGCACTGAATAGAAGCACTTCACCTACATATTAAACAGTGCAAATTTATTTAAGCAGCTGTTAATCTGCTCAGTTGTGAGCTTCTGGAAGTTTTCCTGCATTAAGGCCCTCAATTGTGCACTGTTAGCCACTCCCATCGCCTATATAATCTCACAAGCACGTTCCGGCACAGTTTTCTGCACTTCTGAAAAACAGGACAAAGCTGAACAGAGTCCAGAGTAACTTATTATAGTGAATGGATCCCTCGCGGGTTTCATCTGAATCATGTCACTTGGAGATTTAGATGGAAACCCCCAAGTAAGTGCTCAGCGTAGATTGCAGGATAAATGCGATCCCAAAGTTATATAAATTGTTCCCAATAAAAGCTTCAAATCAATACACAAAAATAGCAAGTCCTCACTCAGGTCCGTCATCTGTTTTAGGGGGCTTCCACATTACTGGTAGTACAAAGGCTCTGGAAAAGCGAAATGGCTTCTCGCCCCCCAAAATAAATTCAGCAAATTCTGTGTTCCCAAATCCAAATGTCCCCTTCCTTCTATGCTCCAGTGTGCCTAAACCACATTTAGCATCCACTTGTTTGGCATTTCTGTAACAATGAAAGCCCACCTCATTTACGGGTTCATGTCTCCAGAAGCATGAGTTGGTCAATGCAGCGTACTGGTCAGTACAACATACTAGGGACTACAGCAAAAATTGTGGGACCAATTTTGGTGACATTTTTACTCATTTCCCACTGTGAAAATGTAAAACCTGGAGTTATACAAAATTTTGGTGTTAAAATGTAATTATTTTTTTCTTCACTGCCCAATGGTATAAAATTCTGTGACCCTCCTATGAGGTCAATATGAGCACTGCGACCCTAGATGAATTAATTGATAGGTTTAGTTTGTAAAATGGTGTGTCTTATGGGGGGTTCTGCTGTTATGGCATCACGGCTGCAGCCACCGCTGACATCTGCTGATGTCACGTCAAGTCCTGGATCTCCTACATTCCCAGACAGGCGCACCCCTTTTAATTGATTTGGCTGTGGGCGGTGTTTCATCGCACGTTGCACTCAGTATCCAGGGTGTGCTTTCCCTCTCTCCCTTACTATCATTAGCCACAAGTACGCGCTGGATACTGGGTTGTGACGTGCGGTGAACCACCGCTAACAGCCCAGTCAATCAAAAGGGGTGCGCACGACTGGGTCATGCCCTGAGGAATGCAGGAGATACAGAACTGTGACATCAGCGGATGTCAGCGGTGGTTATAGCCAGGTTCAGGTGATGCCAAGTGAGCGGTCAGCGATAGTGTCATTCACAAGCACAGATGGCAACAAGAGGTATTTACAAAAATACTTCTTTACAAGGTTAAAATTGGTTGGGGCATTACACAGAGTAGTAGACAACCTCTTTAAGCATGGGGTGGATCAATCATGCTTTGGGGTTGTGTTGCACTGGGAACATGGATTTAATGACATTTCAACAAATTCTTGATGCAAACATAACATCTCTAAGAAAGCTGAAGTTGGAAAGAGGATGGCTTCCACAAATGCATAATGATCCTAAACATAAGTCAAAATTCACAATAGACTACCTCAAAAGGCACAAGCTGAAGGTTTTACAATGGCCCTAACAGTGCCTTGATCTGAACATCATTGAAAATCTGTGGCTTGACCTCTAAATAGTAGTGCATGCAAGACGACCCAGGAATCTCACAGAACTGGAAGAATTTTCCCAAGGAAGACTGGATGAAAATCCCCAACACAAGAATTGAAACACTCTTGTTTGGCTACAAAAGCATTTTCAAGTTGTGTTACATTCAAAAGTAGGTGCTACAAGGTACTAATTATGCAGGGTGTCCAAACTTTTGCATTATCCCATTTTCCTTTTTGTAATTTTTAAAATGTAAAAGATGAAGATATATATTTTTTCCTTAAATACAAAGGAAATGTGTCATCTTTAACTTTAGGCGTTTCAGATATCATGTCATCTTCATCTTACTTAACTGTTCACAATAAGTCATTTTGACCAGGAGTGCCCAAACTTTTACATCAAGAAAAACACATCCAGCCCATGAATGGCAGCGCTTCCCAGGACTCACATCCAAAGATGATATTTTATATTTTTTATTTCATAAGTTATAATAGAGGAGGTACAACGCGTTTCGGATACAGTATATATCCTTCTTCAAGTATCATAAAAACACAGTACAAACTTTTACATGCCACTGTATGTCATATTGCTACATTTCTAAAAGTCTGGTCTATCAAAATATAAAACATTTTTTTTTTGTAAATTCTGAATTAGTTTTTTAAATAAAAAAAAATACATGCTTGCTATTGCTGTAATTGTACTGACCTGGAAAACCATATTTCAAGGATTTTTTTTTTACAGTATAATGAATGTGTAAATAAATAAGACAATTGTGGAATTGCGCTTTTTTAAGTTATGGCTCTTAGAAGAAGGGGATAAAAAACAAGCACAAAAAAAACAGAAAAGGTACCTAGTTGGTAAGGCGTTAAATGAAAATCAATATGCTTAGAGAAAGAAAAACACTAAATTACAGCATAAAAACCTCTTAACTTCTGTGACACGTTAGTGATATCGTCATGGTTCTGCCAGTTTTCCTGCATTTGTGACAGAACAGATTGCCATTACTGACCATGAGCTGAATCAGGATCATGCAGCTAGACAATGACCAAAGCACACAAAGCTACAAAAGAATGGTTAAAGATGAATAAAGTTTTGAATGGCTAAATCGTAGTCCAGACCTGAATCCTATAGAAATGTTGTGGATGGAACTGAAGAGAGCAGGTCCAACATACAGTTGTGCGCAAAAGTTTACATACCCGGGGAGAATTTTTGCTTTCTTGTCCTTTTTCAGGGAGTATGAATGATAACACCAAAACTTTTTCTCCACTCATGGTTAGTGGTTGGGTGAAGCCATTTATTGTGAAACTACTGTGTTTTCTCTTTTTAAATCATAATGACAACCCAAAACATCCAAATGACCCTGATTAAAAGTTGTTATTATTATTATTTATTATTATTATTAATATATATTTATATAGCACCATTAATTCCATGGTGCTGTACATGAGAAAGGGGTTATGTACAGAGTTATAGATATCGTTTACAGTAAACAAATTTACAATGACAGACTGGTACAGAGGGGAGAGGACCCTGTTCTTGCAGACTTACATTCTACAGGATAATGGGGAAGAGACAGAAAGTCGGGGTGCGGCAGCTCTGGTGGTGGTGAGGCGGCAGTTCTGGTGGTGGTGAGGCGGCAGAATGGTTATTGTAGGCTGTAGGCTTTCCTGAAGAGATGGGTTTTCAGGTTCCGTCTGAAGGATCCGAGGGTGGTGGATAATCGGACGTGTTGAGGCGTGAAATTCCAGAGGATGGGGGATATTCGGGAGAAATCTTGGAGGTGGTTGTGTGAGGAACGAATAAGTGTGGAGGAGAGTAGGAGGTATTGGGAGGATTGAAGATTACGTGAGGGAAGATATTGGGAGATTAGTTCAGAGATATAGGGAGGGGACAGGTTGTGGATGGCTTTGTAGATCAGTGTTAGTAGTTTGAACTGGATTTGTTGGGGAATTGGGAGCCAGTGGAGGGATTTGCAGAGGGGAGAAACAGGGGAGTAGCGAGGAGAGAGGTGGATTAGCTGGGCAGCAAAGTTGAGAACAGACTGGAGTGGTGCAAGAGAGTTAGCGGGAAGGCCACAGAGGAGGGTGTTGCAGTAATCGAGGCGGGAGATGATGAGGGCATGCACAAGAGTTTTAGTAGATTGTGAGCTGAGGAAGGGACGGATTCTGGCAATATTTTTGAGTTGGAGGCAACAGGAGGTGGCAAGAGTTTGGACGTGCGGTTTGAAAGACAGAGCAGAGTCGAGAGTTACCCCGAGGAAGCGGATTTCAGGTGCGGGAGAAAGCATGATGCCGTTACCATAATAGATAGATCAGGTAGGGGGGATACGTGAGATAGGGGAAAGATGATGACTTCGGTTTTGTCTACATTGAGTTTTCGGAAGCGAGAGGTGAAGAAGGAAGATATGGCTCATAGACACTCTGGGATTCTGGACAGCAGAGAGGTGACATCTGGGCCAGAGAGGTAGATCTGAGTGTCGTCCACATACAGGTGGTACTGGAAGCCATGGGACTTTATGAGTTGTCCAAGGCCAAGGGCATACATGGAAAAAAGTAGGGGCCTTAGGACAGAACCTTGAGGAACTCCAACAGAGAGAGGGCAGGATGAGGAGGTAGTGTGGGAGTGGGAAACGCTAAATGTGTGGTCGGAAAGGTATGAGGCAATCCAGGACAGGGAAAGGCCTTTGATGTGAAGGGAAGAAAGAATCTGGAGCAGTAGGCAGTGGCCGACTGTGTCAAAAGCAGAGGACAGGTCGAGAAGGAGGAGAATGGAGAACTGTTAACTTTGTCTGTGAGTAAGTCATTAGTAATTTTGGTCAGGGCAGATTTGGTGGAGTGGTGGGGGGACGCCAGATTGGAGGTTGTTAAGGAGAGAGTTAGGTGAGAGGTTGGAGGAAAGTTGAGCATGGACATGCTGCTCAAGGAGTTTTGAAGCAAATGGGAGCAGTGACATGGGGCAATAGCTGGGCATAGCAGCTGGGTCAAGGTTAATTTTTTTGAGGATGGGTGTGATGGTGGCATGTTTGAAAAGAGAGGGGAAGGTACCAGAAGACAAAGATAGGTGAACACCAGGGTATGTAAACTTCAACAAGCATCCAGGGTCGCGGAGCGGCATTGGAAGAAAACACGCCTGCCAGATGACTTCACTGCTTTCAAACAAGCTTCATTTGCTTTCAAATTAGCCCTCACCTCTGCTAAACAGACCTTTTTCACAAACCTTGTGTCTTCATTATCCTACAACCCAAAACAACTGTTCAGCACATTTAACTCTCTCCTCTGCCCACCACTGCCACCTCCAACTCCTCTCATCTCTTCCGAGGACTTTGCCACCTACTTCGAAAACAAGATCGACCAAACAAGGCAAACCTTTACTGTTCCACCACCCCAGCCACTCCATATACCAGACCTCTGCCTGTTGTGAATTCTGTGGCAGGGCTCCCTCCTGTGGTCACAAGTGGTGCTTCGGCTGGTTCTCTCTGTGAGCTTCCGTTGGTGGAGGAAAGTGGTACTGCGGCTTCTGAGTTTCCTTCCTCAGGTGATGTGGTGAAGTCGTTAGGTGCTGCTCTATTTAACTCCACCTAGTGCTTTGATCCTGGCCTCCAGTCAATGTTCTAGTATTGGACCTGTTTCCTCCTGGATCGTTCCTGTGGCCTGCTGCTCTGCATAGCTAAGTTCCTCTTTGCTATTTGTTTGCTGTTTTTTTCTGTCCAGCTTGTCAATTTGTTTTTTACTGCTTGCTGGAAGCTCTGGGACGCAGAGGGTGTACCTCCGTGCCGTTAGTTCGGTACGGAGGGTCTTTTTGCCCCCTTTGCGTGGTTTTTGTAGGGTTTTGTGTTGACCGCAAAGTTACCTTTCCTATCCTCATTCTGTTCAGAAAGTTGGGCCTCACTTTGCTAAATCTATTTCATCTCTACGTTTGTCTTTTCATCTTAACTCACAGTCATTATATGTAGGGGCTGCCTTTTCCTTTGGGGTATTTCTCTGAGGCAAGGTAGGCTTATTTTCTATCTTCAGGCTAGCTAGTTTCTCAGGCCGTGCCGAGTTGCATAGGGAGCGTTAGGCGCAATCCACGGCTGCCTTTAGTGTGGTTGGAGAGGATTAGGGATTGCGGTCAACAGAGTTCCCACGTCTCAGAGCTCGTTCTTGTTTTTTGGGTTATTGCCAGGTCACTGTATGTGCACTGATCTCTATGTCCATTGTGGTACTGAATTACCTTTCATAACAGTACTGGAGGCCCAAAGTACTAATGATTCCCAATAGAGGGAAAAAAGAAGTTCTGAGACCATTTTTTTTTCTTTGCACTGTGTTTTGCCTTTTTTTTCCCCTAGACATTTGGGTGGTTCAGGACACAGGTGTAGCAATGGACATTAAAGGTCTGTCTTCATGTGTGGATCAGCTCACGGCAAGAGTACAAAGTATTCAAGACTTTGTGGTTCAGAATTCTATGTTAGAACCGAGAATTCCTATTCCTGATTTGTTTTTTGGAGATAGAACTAAATTTCTGAGTTTCAAAAATAATTGTAAACTATTTCTGGCTTTGAAACCTCGCTCCTCTGGTGACCCAGTTCAACAAGTTAGGATTGTTATTTCTTTTTTGCGTGGCGACCCTCAGGACTGGGCATTTTCTCTTGCATCAGGAGATCCTGCATTAAGTAATATCGATGCATTTTTCCTGGCGCTCGGATTGCTGTACGATGAGCCTAATTCTGTGGATCAGGCAGAGAAGAATTTGCTGGCTCTGTGTCAGGGTCAGGATGAAGTAGAGGTATATTGTCAGAAATTTAGAAAGTGGTCCGTACTCACTCAGTGGAATGAAGGTGCGCTCGCAGCTATTTTCAGAAAAGGTCTCTCTGAAGCCCTTAAGGATGTCATGGTGGGATTTCCTATGCCTGCTGGTCTGAATGAGTCTATGTCTTTGGCCATTCAGATCGGTCGACGCTTGCGCGAGCGTAAATCTGTGCACCATTTGGCGGTATTACCTGAGCTTAAACCTGAGCCTATGCAGTGCGATAGGACTTTGACCAGAGTTGAACGGCAAGAACACAGACGTCTGAATGGGCTGTGTTTCTACTGTGGTGATTCCACTCATGCTATCCCTGATTGTCCTAAGCGCACTAAGCGGTTCGCTAGGTCTGCCACCATTGGTATGGTACAGTCAAAATTTCTTCTGTCTGTTACCTTGATCTGCTCTTTGTCATTGTATTCTGTCATGGCATTTGTGGACTCAGGCGCTGCTCTGAATTTGATGGACTTGGAGTATGCTAGGCGTTGTGGGTTTTTCTTGGAGCCCTTGCAGTGTCCTATTCCATTGAGAGGAATTGATGCTACGCCTTTGGCCAAGAATAAGCCTCAGTACTGGACCCAGCTGACCATGTGCATGGCTCCTGCACATCAGGAGGTTATTCGCTTTCTGGTGTTGCATAATCTGCATGATGTGGTCGTGTTGGGGTTGCCATGGCTACAAGTCCATAATCCAGTATTAGATTGGAAATCCATGTCTGTGTCCAGCTGGGGTTGTCAGGGGGTACATGGTGATGTCCCATTTCTGACTATTTCGTCATCCACCCCTTCTGAGGTTCCTGAGTTCTTGTCTGATTACCGGGATTTATTTGATGAGCCCAAGTCCGATACCCTACCTCCGCATAGGGATTGTGATTGTGCTATCGATTTGTTTTCCTGGTAGTAAATTCACAAAAGGTCGACTGTTTAATTTATCTGTGCCTGAGCACGCCGCTATGCGGCGTTATGTGAAGGAGTCTTTGGAGAAGGGGCATATTCGCCCATCATCGTCGCCATTAGGAGCAGGGTTCTTTTTTGTAGCCAAGAAGGATGGTTCACTGAGACCTTGTATAGATTACCGCCTTCTAAATAAGATCACGGTTAAATTTCAGTACCCCTTGCCATTGTTATCTGATTTGTTTGCTCGGATTAAGGGGGCTAGTTGGTTCACCAAGATAGATCTTCGTGGTGCGTATAATCTTGTGCCTATTAAGCGAGGCGATGAGTGGAAAACTGCATTTAATACGCCCGAGGGCCATTTTGAGTATCTAGTAATGCCATTCGGACTTGCCAATGCTCCATCAGTGTTTCAGTCCTTTATGCATGACATCTTCCGAGAGTACCTGGATAAATTCCTGATTGTGTACTTAGATGACATTTTGATCTTCTCGGATGATTGGGAGTCTCATGTGAAGCAGGTCAGAACGGTGTTTCAGGTCCTGCGTGCTAATTCTTTGTTTGTGAAGGGATCAAAGTGTCTCTTTGGTGTTCAGAAGGTTTCATTTTTGGGGTTCATCTTTTCCCCTTCTACTATCGAGATGGACCCTGTTAAGGTCCAAGCCATCCATAATTGGACTCAGCCGACATCTCTGAAAAGTCTGCAAAAGTTCCTGGGCTTTGCTAATTTTTATCGTCGCTTCATCTGCAATTTTTCTAGTATTGCTAAACCATTGACCGATTTGACCAAGAAAGGTGCTGATTTGGTCAATTGGTCTTCTGCTGCGGTGGAAGCTTTTGAAGAGTTGAAGCGTCGTTTTTCTTCTGCCCCTGTGTTGTGTCAACCAGATGTTTCGCTTCTGTTCCAGGTCGAGGTTGATGCTTCTGAGATTGGAGCAGGGGCTGTTTTGTCGCAGAGAAGTTCTGATTGCTTGGTGATGAAACCATGCGCCTTCTTTTCCAGGAAGTTTTCGCCTGCTGAGCGAAATTATGATGTGGGCAATCGAGAGTTGCTGGCCATGAAGTGGGCATTCGAGAAGTGGCGTCATTGGCTTGAAGGAGCTAAGCATCGCGTGGTGGTCTTGACTGATCATAAGAACTTGACTTATCTCGAGTCCGCCAAGCGGTTGAATCCTAGACAAGCTCGTTGGTCGTTGTTTTTTGCCCGTTTTGACTTTGTGATTTCATACCTTCCGGGCTCTAAAAATGTGAAGGCGGATGCTCTGTCTAGGAGTTTTGTGCCTGACTCTCCGGGTGTATCTGAGCCGGCGGGTATCCTCAAAGAGGGAGTAATTGTGTCTGCCATCTCCCCTGATTTGCGGCGGGTGCTGTGCTGCAAAAATTTCAGGCTAATAAACCTGATCGTTGCCCAGCGGAGAAACTGTTTGTCCCTGATAGGTGGACGAATAAAGTTGTCTCTGAGGTTCATTGTTCGGTGTTGGCTGGTCATCCTGGAATCTTTGGTACCAGAGAGTTAGTGGCTAGATCCTTTTGGTGGCCATCTCTGTCGCGGGATGTGCGTACTTTTGTGCAGTCCTGTGGGATTTGTGCTCGGGCTAAGCCCTGCTGTTCTCGTGCCAGTGGGTTGCTTTTGCCCTTGCCGGTCCCGAAGAGGCCTTGGACACATATCTCTATGGATTTTATTTCAGATCTTCCCGTCTCTCAAAAGATGTCAGTCATTTGGGTGGTCTGTGATCGCTTCTCTAAGATGGTCCATTTGGTACCCTTGTCTAAATTGCCTTCCTCCTCTGATTTGGTGCCATTGTTATTCCAGCATGTGGTTCGTTTACATGGCATTCAAGAGAATATCGTTTCTGACAGAGGTTCCCAGTTTGTTTCGAGGTTTTGGCGAGCCTTTTGTGGTAGGATGGGCATTGACTTGTCTTTTTCCTCGGCTTTCCATCCTCAGACTAATGGCCAGACCGAACGAACCAATCAGACCTTGGAAACATATCTGAGATGCTTTGTTTCTGCTGATCAGGATGACTGGGTGTCCTTTTTGCCTTTGGCTGAGTTCGCCCTTAACCCCTTCCCGACCTGTGACACAGCGTATGCGTCATGAAAGTCGGTGCCAATCCGACCTGTGACGCATATGCTGTGTCACAGAAAGATCGCGTCCCTGCAGATCGGGTGAAAGGGTTAACTCCCATTTCACCCGATCTGCAGGTGTAAGAGGGTGAACTGTAGTCCCACTGAGAGGGCACTAGGACCCTGTGGTTTTTGCCTGTTGCAGCAGAGGACAGACCTCCCAGAGACAATGTGTGCTGCGGGGTGGGGTCTAGTGTCTCGAGTGTAAAGTGAAAGTGAGAAGTGAGAGCTGAGAGAGAAAAGGCGGGAAGAAAAGGAGAAGCTGCTGTGAGATCTTAAAAAGAGACTGTGTGGATTTACTGCAAGTGTTTTTGGAGGAAAAGAAGCTTTTGAGAGACTTTTTGTTGCTAACGTTCCCCTGGAGAAGAGCTAACCTTTTGTTTAACTCTGTGAGAGACTTGTGTTGCTAACGTTTCCTGGAGAGGAGTTAACCCTTTATCTAAGTAAAGACGGAGACTTTGCTAAGAACCCAGTACGAATTTGGAAGTCTGTGGATTCCCTGTGCATTGAGTGGAGGAACAAGTCTGGACAGACTGCTGATACAGAGACGGACGGATTGTCGTGGAAGCATTCCTAGGAGCTACAGAAGCAGAGACTACATCGTGAGACCACTAACTAAGTCCCCGGCGTTTGGGCTCGGCATCGGCCGACAAGACAAGAGGAGCTTGCTGTAACTTATTGGCGCTGAAGATAAGGATTGGCTGCAGCCTGTGCGGATTCCTGCCTGAGAGGAAATCCATTTCAGGATACGGTACCATAGTTATAGATACCCGGGTATCTCTGCTCAGAGTGTTAAATTGTTACTTTAGAGGTGTATCTTATATTAGAGTTGTGTAAGTTATACTCAGTGTGCCATTCCAGGGGCTCCCTTAATAACACTACATTCAATTTACACTTGTTCCTGTTTTTAGTTGCCTGTTAGGTAAATTTCTTACTAGTCTGTTGTAGTACACAGTTCTCAGGAGACCTTGGAGTGGCACAGTGATTTCAGCTGCTGCTGAATTAGTGTATCTTTGGGGTGCATCTGCCTTAATATTCTCCATATTACCTTGATTAATTTGCCTTTGAGTAAATACCGTTGGAGATTTCTGCCTTGGTCTTGGTTTGTGACTCACTGGATCTTATTCGGACCTCTGGTCATTACATTTTTGGCGTAGTCGGCAGGATCCAGTGTTTGTCATGGACGGAGGCGAGGGTGGAAATGACCCCGCTGTATCCGCATCCTCCTCGGGGGTTGGGGTTCCCCTGGCAGCCGCTGCGACTCCGGGAGGGTATGTGCCTGTAGGAGCTTTACTTCAGCACATGCCGAAATACGATGGGCGCAATATGGCGTTGCCAGATTGGGCTGAGAGAATCCGGAGTATTCTGCGCATGTGTAATTTGACCCCCGCGTTACGCGCTGAGCTGGCATTAAATGCACTGGAGGGTGATATTAGGCGTATGGTGATGGTGCGCCCAGAATCAGAGAGGGATACATTAGAAAAGATTTTGGAACTGTTAGAGGGGAGTTTGGGGGGCCGAGCGCGTGTGGCCCAGCTTCGGTCCCTATTCTTTAATCGTCCCCAGAGAGAGTGTGAGTCCCTGATGCAGTACTCTAATATTTTACAAGAGATGTTGAATGAGATGCAGCGACTAGACCCGGGGGCCATGGGGGCGTTCCGGGAGGTAGACCGCTTGCTCCGGGACCAATTCATCACCGGTTTAGCCCATAGACTTCTCCGGGACAAGCTGTTGGAAATGGCCCGGGTTGCACCAGAGTTATCTTTCTGGCAGATTTACCGAGCTGCAGTGGAAAGGGAAGAGAAATCAGCCTATGTTCCCGAGGGGTCAGTGAACAGTGCCCAGCTGGAGGAAGGTGTGTCATCAGGGTCGGGGGGAGAGGGGCTGGTAAGCGTGGTACAAGCTTTGCGTGCTGAGGTGAAGGAGTTGAAGCTGAAATTGTCTCAACTGACAGTTGATCCCGCCTCTACCCCCTCACGGGAACCTCCTGCCCCACCCCCTGGAACGGTGACCCCGCAAATGGCCAGGTCGTCCTATCAGAATGAGTCAAGCCCTCGCCCACGAGGAACAATCACCTGCTGGAAGTGTGGCCGCCAGGGACACATCTCGCGTTACTGCCGGGTGCTTACAGCCCCAGAAACCCCGTCGCCGGCTTTAAACTTCCGGCCGCTGCCATGAGAGGGCAAGCAGCAGCGGCCCCACCCACACAAAGCCCTCGACGGAATGAACAAGATTTGTTTGCATGTAGTCCAGTGATAGAAGCAGAGTTTGAAGGGCGGAAGATGAGGTGCTTAGTTGACACGGGATCCGAATGTACTATAATGCCTCTAGAAGTATATGAGAGATACTTCAGTCGACTAGTGATTCCAGAGGATGGCCGAGTGATACGACTGACCGCCGCAAATAATGGTCAATTGTCAGTCAAAGGGATCGTGTGGATGCAACTAAAAATGTTTGGTCAAGAGCTGGGGCAGAAAGGGGTAGTACTGGTGGATCACCCCCCTAGAAGAGGGATGGAAGTGACGCTCGGAATGAACGTGCTGCGAGATTTGAATCACCAGATGTATGCCAGTGAAGGACCCCGATACTGGGCCCGTGCGACAAGACACCGACCCACACAGAGAATTCTACACCGTCTAGTGCTGAGTTGCGACTTGCTGAAAAGTGCGGTCCCAGGTGGCCGGGTGGGCCGGGTCCGAGTGACTTCGAGGGCCCCGATCCTGCTGGGACCCAGACAAGAGGAACTCTTAATGCTGCCTGTGGGAGCTGCACAGAGATTGAATGGGCTTGAAGTGCTACTTGAGCCCGCCCGAGAGGGTTCCTCATTTGCCAAGGTACATGTGGCCCGGTCTTTGGCGATTGTGAAGAATGGACGAGTGCCGGTCCGATGCATCAATGTTTTAGATGAAGCTGTTGCAATTCCCGCTGGGACCATACTGGCTGAACTGTTCGTGCCGGCAGAGAAGGTGCCGGAAAATGCAGGGTTCGAATTGCGACCAGACCAACAGTCATCCTGGACATTCGCGGTCGAGGTAGGCCGGACTGAACCTCCTACGGAGGAATGGAATGTTCATGTGATCATGGAGCAGATGGGAGTGGATCGGGAGAAGCTGACCCCCGTGCAGTTGGAGCGGTTGGAGAGAGTTTTGTGGGAACATCAAGAGACATTTTCCCGACATGGAGAGGACTTTGGGTGTACCCAGACGATTGAGCATGAGATTCCAACGGGGGATACTCCACCCATTAGAGAAAGATATCGTCAAATTCCTCCGGCGCTCTATCAAGAGGTGAAGAGCATGGTGGCCAGTATGCTGGACAACCAAGTGATCCGAGAGAGCCGGAGTCCCTGGGCGGCCCCTGTAGTCTTGGTCCGCAAGAAGGATGGGACACTCCGATTTTGTGTGGACTATCGGAAATTGAATGCCCACACCGTACGGGACGCATATCCTTTACCCCGTATTGAAGAATCCCTGTCGGCCCTGGGTCGGGCCAAGTATTTCTCAACGTTGGATTTGGCAAGCGGGTACTGGCAGGTCCCAATGGCTGAAAAAGATCGGGCCAAGACGGCGTTTGTCTTGCCAATGGGGCTCTTTGAGTTCAATCGGATGCCCTTTGGCCTCGCTACCGCCCCAGGAACCTTCCAACGCCTGATGGAACATTGCTTGGGCGATCTAAATTTTGAATCAGTCCTGATATATCTAGACGATATTGTGGTGTTCGGAACCTCATTTGAAGATCATCTGGAGAAGCTGCGTCAAGTTCTCCGGCGGCTCAAGAGCTACGGCCTGAAAATAAAGCCAAAAAAATGTCAACTGTTACGAAACCAGATTGAATATTTGGGGCATCTGGTGACCCCGGACGGGGTACTACCTTTAGCCAGTAAGATTAAGGCAGTACAAGAGTGGCCACCTCCTTGTGACCTGCGAGAAGTGCGGGCCTTCCTGGGCCTAGCAGGATACTATCGGCGGTTTGTGCCTAAATTCTCACAAGTGGTGAGTCCCTTGAATGAACTTTTGAGAGGGACAGCGCTGGGTCCTCGAAATCGCCCCATTCCATGGGGGCCCCTACAGAAAAAGGCATTTGATGGAGTGAAAACCGCCCTAACGAGTGCCCCATTGCTGGCCTACGCCCGGTTTGACACCCCTTTTTTGTTGTATACCGATGGTAGTCTTCATGGGTTGGGGGCAGTACTAGCACAGGTGCAGGACGGCCGAGAACGAGTGATTTCTTATGGCAGCAGATCTTTAAGAGACTCCGAGCGAAATCCGGCTAACTACAGCTCATTCCGGCTGGAATTGCTGGCCCTGGTGTGGGCAATGACAGAACGCTTCGCCGAGTATCTAACAGGAGCTGAGGTGCTAGTCATGACAGATAACAACCCGCTAGCTCACTTAGAGAATGCAAAACTGGGGGCGTTGGAGCAGCGGTGGGTCGCCAGACTGGCCAAGTTCAATTACCGCATTAAATTTCGCTCTGGTCGAGAGAACGGCAATGCAGATGCATTGTCAAGGGTGCCCCTTGGGTCATCCGGGGAAGATGTTGACGAACAACTTGAGGACACTGAAACTCCAGCTTTGGGGCAGATACCTATCTTCCAAAGTGTGGTACACTCAAGTGGGGTGGCCACCGGGATGCCCTGTGTACTGGGTAAAACACCCTCAGATTGGACAAGAGTCCAGGATGAGTGTCCGGACATTGCACTTGTGCGCCGTTGGGTACAAAACAAGGCCTGGCCCAGTGCAGAGGACAAGGCTCAGTTGTCCATGGAAGGAATGAAACTCCTTCGACAATGGGATAAATTGTGTGTGGAGCAAGGTCTTTTGTATCGTAAGGTGTACCTGCCATCGGAGCTGCAGCATCGGTACCAACTGATAATTCCTGTGGGGATGGGGCCGGTGGTCGCTCGTGAGGCGCATGAGAAGGGGGCCCATTTTGGAAGTGAAAAGACACTTCAGTGGTTGCAGCGAGTCCTCTACTGCCCTGAGTTGGGAGGGATGGTGGCCGACGCATGTCGGCAGTGCCGAATTTGTGGGCTCAACAAAAGCCCTGAGCAGCGGGCTCCCACACAGTCTATTAAGACTTCAGCTCCACTGGAGCTACTCATGATTGACTACGTGTTGATAGGGTACTCTACGTCAGGGTACTCCTATTGCCTGGTGATGACAGATCACTTTACCAAGTATGCTGTAGCGGTGCCGACAAGAGATCAGACGGCCAAGTCGGCGGCTGAGGCAGTGTGCCGACATTTCTTCCAAGTGTTCGGGTGTCCGCAGAGAATACATTCAGATCAAGGGGCCTGCTTTCAGGGGACGCTGATGAAAGAGTTGCACCAGCTCTATGGTATCGAGCAGTCGAGAACAACGCCTTACCACCCTCAGGGTAACGGGGCGTGTGAGCGTTTTAATCGGACCCTGTTGCAAATGTTGAGGTCCTTAGAGAGTCAGCAACAGACATGCTGGCCTGAGTATCTCCCCGAATTGATGTGGGCTTACAATAACAGGGTGCACAGTACTACTGGTTACTCACCACACATGTTGATGTTTGGTAGACCTGGCCGAGACATTGAGGATTTGAACATGCCAGATCCCTCCTCCGCCCCCCTTCGGACTGCATCCGAGTGGGTACGAGAGCATCGGCGGCGGTTGAGGGTGGTGCATCAGGTGGTGGGCGACCGCCTTCGACAGGTGGTCCATAAGGACACGCGACCTGTACAAACAGAGCTGTTCTCTCCGGGGGACAGAGTGTTGGTGAGGACAAAACGACGGTCAGGAAAGCTGAGTGACCGATGGGAGGCGATACCGTATCTGATAAAAAAACAGGTGAACCCTGAGATTCCAGTGTACGAGGTCAAACCGGTGGGGACAGGGGGGCCAACCCGTAATTTGCATCGTAACATGTTACAACGGTGCTGGTTTGAAGATTCGGCGCCTACTCCCCTAGAGCCAGAGGCCATGTTCCAAGGGGCGGAAGCTCTGAATGATCTTGAGTTTGATGGTGTGTTTACTCCTGCGCCTGCTTATTTGCCCCCTGTGACCGATCTGGCCTCGGGTGATGAGAATGTTGGGGATATGGAGGATGTTGTTGAGGAGAGTGCATCAGGTCAACTGCTTGGTCCTGACGCTGTATCACAGGACATCGAGCCGCAGGAGGAGACAACTCCACTTACGCCCACTAACACGACCACGGAAGAGACTCTAGCTCCCTCTAAGGTCGCACCTGTTGGTGTAGGACTCAGGAGAACTACACGATCTACGGCAGGAATACCGCCTCAGCGATATGCTCAAGATGAATTTGAGTGGGAAGGTATGTCGAGGACGCCAACCTCTAGTGGGGTGGCATGTAAGAGGGTGAACTGTAGTCCCACTGAGAGGGCACTAGGACCCTGTGGTTTTTGCCTGTTGCAGCAGAGGACAGACCTCCCAGAGACAATGTGTGCTGCGGGGTGGGGTCTAGTGTCTCGAGTGTAAAGTGAAAGTGAGAAGTGAGAGCTGAGAGAGAAAAGGCGGGAAGAAAAGGAGAAGCTGCTGTGAGATCTTAAAAAGAGACTGTGTGGATTTACTGCAAGTGTTTTTGGAGGAAAAGAAGCTTTTGAGAGACTTTTTGTTGCTAACGTTCCCCTGGAGAAGAGCTAACCTTTTGTTTAACTCTGTGAGAGACTTGTGTTGCTAACGTTTCCTGGAGAGGAGTTAACCCTTTATCTAAGTAAAGACGGAGACTTTGCTAAGAACCCAGTACGAATTTGGAAGTCTGTGGATTCCCTGTGCATTGAGTGGAGGAACAAGTCTGGACAGACTGCTGATACAGAGACGGACGGATTGTCGTGGAAGCATTCCTAGGAGCTACAGAAGCAGAGACTACATCGTGAGACCACTAACTAAGTCCCCGGCGTTTGGGCTCGGCATCGGCCGACAAGACAAGAGGAGCTTGCTGTAACTTATTGGCGCTGAAGATAAGGATTGGCTGCAGCCTGTGCGGATTCCTGCCTGAGAGGAAATCCATTTCAGGATACGGTACCATAGTTATAGATACCCGGGTATCTCTGCTCAGAGTGTTAAATTGTTACTTTAGAGGTGTATCTTATATTAGAGTTGTGTAAGTTATACTCAGTGTGCCATTCCAGGGGCTCCCTTAATAACACTACATTCAATTTACACTTGTTCCTGTTTTTAGTTGCCTGTTAGGTAAATTTCTTACTAGTCTGTTGTAGTACACAGTTCTCAGGAGACCTTGGAGTGGCACAGTGATTTCAGCTGCTGCTGAATTAGTGTATCTTTGGGGTGCATCTGCCTTAATATTCTCCATATTACCTTGATTAATTTGCCTTTGAGTAAATACCGTTGGAGATTTCTGCCTTGGTCTTGGTTTGTGACTCACTGGATCTTATTCGGACCTCTGGTCATTACACAGGGACAGGGGGAGTGGTAGTTTAGCCCAGGGGGGTGGCTTCACCCCCTCGTGGGTACGATCACTCTGATTGGCTGTTGAAAGTGAAACTGCCAATCAGAGCGATTTGTAATATTTCACCTATTATAACAGGTGAAATATTACAATCCAGCCATGGCCGATGCTGCAATATCATCGGCCATGGCTGGAAATGCTAGTGTGCCCCCACCCCACCCCACCGATCGCCCCCCCATCCCCCCGATCTGGCCGGTACACTGCTCCGGCTCCCCTCCGTCCAGTGCTCCGCTCCCCCCGGTGCTCTTGTCCGCTCCCCCCGTGCTCCAATCACCCCCCCGTGCGCCAATCACCCCCCCTGCATTCAGATCCACCCCACCCGTGCTCCGTTCCACCCCCCCGTGCTCCGTTCCAGCCCCCCCGTGCTCCGTTCCACGCCCCCCGTGCTCCGTTCCACGCCTGCCGCGCTCCGATTCCCCCCCCCCCCGTGCTCCGATCCCCCCCCCCCGTGGTCCCCCCCGTGGTCCCCCCCCACCCCATCATACTTACCGATCCGGCCGGCGTCCCGTCCGTCTTCTCCCTGGGCGCCGCCATCTTCCTAAATGGCGGGCGCATGCGCAGTGCGCCCGCCGAATCTGCCGGCCGGCAGATTCGTTCCAAAGTGCATTTTGATCACTGAGATAGATTATATCTCAGTGATCAAAATAAAAAAAATAATACATGACCCCCCCCCTTTGTCACCCCCATAGGTAGGGACAATAAAAAAATAAAGAAATTTTTTTTTTCCACTAATGTTAGAATAGGGGTAGGGTTAGGGTTAGGGCTAGGGTTAGGGTTAGGGGTAGGGTTAGGGCTAGGGTTAGGGTTAGGGTTAGGGGTTAGGGTTAGGGTTAGGGCTAGGGTTAGGGGTAGGGGTAGGGTTAGGGGTAGGGTTAGGGTTAGGGCTAGGGTTAGGGCTAGGGTTAGGGGTAGGGTTAGGGCTAGGGTTAGGGTTTCGGTATGTGCACACGTATTCTGGTCCTCTGCGGATTTTTCCGCTGCGGATTTGATAAATCCGCAGTGCTAAACCGCTGCGGATTTATGGCGGATTTACCGCGTTTTTTTCTGCGCATTTCACTGCGGTTTTACAATTGCGATTTTCTATTTGAACAGTTGTAAAACCGCTGCGGAATCCGCACAAAGAAGTGACATGCTGCGGAATGTAAACCGCTGCGTTTCCGTGCAGTTTTTCCGCAGCATGTGTACAGCGATTTTTGTTTCCCATAGGTCTACATTGAACTGTAAACTCATGGGAAACTGCTGCGGATCTGCAGCGTTTTCCGCAGCGTGTGCACATACCTTTAGAATTAGGCTATGTGCACACGGTGCGGATTTGGCTGCGGATTGGCCGCTGCGGATTCGCAGCAGTATTCCATCAGGTTTACAGTACCATGTAAACATATGAAAAACCAAATCCGCTGTGCCCATGGTGCAGAAAATACCGCGCGGAAACGCTGCGTTGTATTTTCCGCAGCATGTCAATTCTTTGTGCGGATTCCGCGGCGTTTTACACCTGTTCCTCAATAGGAATCCGCAGGTGAAATCCGCACAAAAAACACTGGAAATCCGCGGAAAATCCGCAGGTAAAACGCAGTGCCTTTTACCCGCGGATTTTTCAAAAATGGTGCGGAAATATCTCACACGAATCCGCAACGTGGGCACATAGCCTTAGGGTTAGGGTTGGAATTAGGGTTGTGATTAGGGTTATGGCTACAGTTGGGATTAGGGTTAGGGGTGTGGGGGGGTTAATGTTGGAGGTAGAATTGAGGGGTTACCACTGTTTAGGCACATCAGGGGGTCTCCAAACGCAACATGGCGCCACCATTGATTCCAGCCAATCTCGTATTCAAAAAGTCAAATGGTGTTCCCTCACTTCCGAGCCCTGACGTGTGCCCAAACAGTGGTTTACCCCCACATATGGGGTATCAGTGTACTCAGGATAAACTGCGCAACAATTACTGGGGTCCAATTTCTCCTGTTACCCTTGTGAATCTAAAAAAATGCTTGCTAAAACATCATTTTTGAGGAAAGAAAAATTATTTTTTATTTTCACGGCTCTGCGTTGTAAACGTCTGTGAAGCACTTGGGGGTTCAAAGTGCTCACCACATATCTAGATAAGTTCCTTGGGGGGTCTAGTTTCTAAAATGTGGTCACTTGTGGGGGGTTTCTACTGTTTAGGCACACCAGGGGCTCTGCAAACGCAATGTGACGCCCGCAGACCATTCCATCAAAGTCTGCATTTCAAAAGTCACTAATTCCCTTCTGAGCCCCGACGTGTGCCCAAACAGTGGTTTACCCCCACACATGGGGTATCGGCGTACTCAGGAGAAACTGGACAACAACTTTTGGGGTCCAATTTCTCCTGTTACCCTTGGGAAAATAAAAAATTCTGGGCTAAATAATTATTTTTGAGGAAAGAAAACGTATTTATTATTTTCACGGCTCTGCATTATAAACTTCTATGAAGCACTTGGGGGTTCAAAGTGCTCACCACACATCTAGATAAGTTTCTTTGGGGGTCTAGTTTCCAAAATGGGGTCACTTGTGGGGGGTTTCTACTGTTAAGCCACATCAGGGGCTCTGCAAACGCAACGTGACGCCCACAGAGCATTCCATCAAAGTCTGCATTTCAAAACGTCACTACTTCACTTCCGAGCCCCGGCATGTGCCCAAACAGTGATTTACCCCCACATATGGGGTATCAGCGTACTCAGGAGAAACTGGACAACAACTTTTGGGGTCAAATTTCTCCTGTTACCCTTGGGAAAATAAAAAATTGCAGGCTAAAAGATCATTTTTGAGAAAATAATTTTTTTTTTTATTTTCATGGCTCTGCGTTATAAACTTCTGTGAATCACTTGGGGGTTCAAAGTCCTCACCACACATCTAGATTAGTTCCTTTGGGGGTCTAGTTTCCAAAATTGGGTCATTTCTGGGGGATCTCCAATGTTTAGGCACACAGGGGCTCTCCAAACGTGACATGGTGTCCGCTAATGATTGGAGCTAATTTTCCATTTAAAAATCCAAATGGCATGCCATCCCTTCCGAGCCCTGCCGTGCGCCCAAACAGTGGTCTACCCCCACATATGGGGTATCAGCGTACTCAGGACAAACTGGACAACAATATTTGGGGTCCAATGTCTCCTATTATCCTTGGCAAAATAGGAAATTCCAGGCTAAAAAATCATTTTTGAGGAATGAAAAATTATTTTTTATTTTCATGGCTCTGCGTTATAAACTTCTGTGAAGCACCTGGGGGTTTAAAGTGCTCAATGTGCATCTAGATAAGTTCCTTGGGGGGTCTAGTTTCCAAAATGGGGTCATTTGTGGGGGAGCTCCAATGTTTAGGCACACAGGGGCTCTCCAAACGCGACATGGTGTCCGCTAACAATTGGAGCTAATTTTCCATTCAAAAAGTCAAATGGCGCGCCTTCCCTTCCGAGCCCTGCCGAGTGCCCAAACAGTGGTTTACCCCCACATATGAGGTATCGGCGTACTCGGGAGAAATTGCCCAACAAATTTTATGATCCATTTTATCCTACTGCCCATGTGAAAATGAAAAAATTGAGGCGAAAAGAATTTTTTTGTGAAAAAAAAGTACTTTTCCATTTTTACAGATCAATTTGTGAAGCACCTGAGGGTTTAAAGTGCTCACTAGGCATCTAAATAAGTTCCTTGGGGGGTCTAGTTTCCAAAATGGGGTCACTTGTGGGGGAGCGCCAATGTTTAGGCACACAGGAGCTATCCAAACGCGACATGGTGTCCGCTAACGATGGAAATAATTTTTCATTCAAAAAGTCAAATGGCGCTCCTTCCCTTCCGAGCCTTACCATGTGCCCAAACAGTGGTTTACCCCCACATGTGAGGTATTGGTGTACTCAGGAGAAATTGCCCAACACATTTTAGGATCCATTTTATCCTGTTGCCCATGTGAAAATGAAAAAATTGAGGCTAAAAGAATTTTTTTGTGAAAAAAAAGTACTTTTTCATTTTTACGGATCAATTTGTGAAGCACCTGGGGGTTCAAAGTGCTCACTATGCATCTAGATAAGTTCCTTGGGGCGTCTAGTTTCCAAAATGGGGTCACTTGTGGGGGAGCTCCAATTTTTAGGCACACGGGTGCTCTCCAAACGTGACATGGTGTCCGCTAAAGAGTGGAGCCAATTTTTGATTCAAAAAGTCAAATGGCGCGCCTTCCCTTCCAAGCCCTGCCGTGCGCCCAAACAGTGGTTTACCCCCACATATGAGGTATCAGCGTACTCAGGACAAATTGGACAACAACTTTCGTGGTTCAGTTTCTCCTTTTACCATTGGGAAAATAAAAAAATTGTTGCTAAAAGATAATTTTTGTGACTAAAAAGTTAAATGTTCATTTTTTCCTTCCTTATTGCTTCTACTGCTGTGAAGCACCTGAAGGGTTAATAAACTTCTTGAATGTGGTTTTGAGTACCTTGAGGGGTGCAGTTTTTAGAATGGTGTCACTTTTGGGTATTTTCAGCCATATAGACCCCTCAAACTGACTTCAAATGTGAGGTGGTCCCTAAAAAAAATGGTTTTGTAAATTTCGTTGTAAAAATGACAAATCGCTGGTCAAATTTTAACCCTTATAACTTCCTAACAAAAAAAAATTTTGTTTCCAAAATTGTGCTGATGTAAAGTAAACATGTGGGAAATGTTATTTATTAACTATTTTGTGTCACATATCTCCCTGGTTTAACAGAATAAAAATTCAAAATGTGAAAATTGCGAAATTTTCAAAATTTTTGCCAAATTTCCGTTTTTATCACAAATAAACGCAGAATTTATTGACCTAAATTTACCACTAACATGAAGCCCAATATGTCATGAAAAAACAGTCTCAGAACCGCTAGGATCCGTTGAAGCGTTCCTGAGTTATTACTTCATAAAGGGACACTGGTCAGAATTGCAAAAAACGGCAAGGTCTTTAAGGTCAAAATAGGCTGGGTCATGAAGGGGTTAATAATCGGGCCAGCTCGGCTACCTTGGTTTCACCGTTTTTCTGCAACTCTGGGTTCCATCCTCGTTTCTCTTCAGGGCAGGTTGAGTCTTCGGACTGTCCTGGTGTGGATACTGTGGTGGACAGGTTGCAGCAGATTTGGACTCATGTAGTGGACAATTTGACTTTGTCCCAGGAGAAGGCTCAACGTTTCGCTAATCGCAGACGCTGTGTGGGTCCCCGACTTCGGGTTGGGGACTTGGTTTGGTTATCTTCTCGTCATATTCCTATGAAGGTTTCCTCTCCTAAGTTTAAACCTCGTTTTATTGGTCCGTATAGGATTTCTGAGGTTCTTAATCCTGTGTCTTTTCGTCTGACCCTTCCAGATTCTTTTTCCATACATAACGTATTCCATAGGTCATTGTTGCGGAGATACGTGGCACCTATGGTTCCATCTGTTGATCCTCCTGCCCCGGTTTTGGTGGAGGGGGAGTTGGAGTATATTGTGGAGAAGATTTTGGATTCTCGTGTTTCAAGGCGGAAACTCCAGTATCTGGTTAAGTGGAAGGGTTATGCTCAGGAAGATAATTCCTGGGTCTTTGCCTCTGATGTCCATGCTCCCGATCTTGTTCGTGCCTTTCATATGGCTCATCCTGGTCGTCCTGGGAGCTCTGGTGAGGGTTCGGTGACCCCTCCTCAAGGGGGGGGTACTGTTGTGAATTCTGTGGCAGGGCTCCCTTCTGTGGTCACAAGTGGTACTTCGGCTGGTTCTCTCTGTGAGCTTCCGTTGGTGGAGGAAAGTGGTACTGCGGCTTCTGAGTTTCCTTCCTCAGGTGATGTGGTGAAGTCGTTAGGTGCTGCTCTATTTAACTTCACCTAGTGCTTTGATCCTGGCCTCCAGTCAATGTTCTAGTATTGGACCTGTTTCCTCCTGGATCGTTCCTGTGGCCTGCTGCTCTGCATAGCTAAGTTCCTCTTTGCTATTTGTTTGCTGTTTTTTTCTGTCCAGCTTGTCAATTTGTTTTTTACTGCTTGCTGGAAGCTCTGGGACGCAGAGGGTGTACCTCCGTGCCATTAGTTCGGTACGGAGGGTCTTTTTGCCCCCTTTGCGTGGTTTTTGTAGGGTTTTGTGTTGACCGCAAAGTTACCTTTCCTATCCTCATTCTGTTCAGAAAGTTGGGCCTCACTTTGCTAAATCTATTTCATCTCTACGTTTGTCTTTTCATCTTAACTCACAGTCATTATATGTGGGGGCTGCCTTTTCCTTTGGGGTATTTCTCTGAGGCAAGGTAGGCTTATTTTCTATCTTCAGGCTAGCTAGTTTCTCAGGCCGTGCCGAGTTGCATAGGGAGCGTTAGGCGCAATCCACGGCTGCCTTTAGTGTGGTTGGAGAGGATTAGGGATTGCGGTCAACAGAGTTCCCACGTCTCAGAGCTCGTTCTTGTTTTTTGGGTTATTGCCAGGTCACTGTATGTGCGCTGATCTCTATGTCCGTTGTGGTACTGAATTACCTTTCATAACATCTGCCCTTCCCTAATAACTTCCCTCTCCAACATCACTGAAGGAGAGCTTACTCACCTCCTTTCCAAATCACACCTCACCACCTGTGCACTTGACCCCATCCCTTCCCACCTGCTCCCCAACCTCACTAACATGCTCATTCTAGCCCTAACCCACCTCTTCAACATACTCTGGTGATTTTGGCCTGATAACATGCACAGAAGTAGACACAAAAAGGTTTGAATGGCTACTAAAGGTAACATCCTCACCTGTGACTTGCTTGTAATCAGTGTGTGTGCATAAAAGCTGAGTGAGTTCCTGGGATCCAGACGGACTCTTGCATCCTTCATTCAGCCACTGACGTTTCTGGATTGTGAGTCATGGGGAAAACAAAAGAATTGTCAATGAATCTACAGGACTAGGTAGTTGAACTGTATAAAACAGGAAAGGGATACAGAAAGATATCCATGGAATTGATAATGCCAGTCAGCAGCATTCAAACGGTGATTTACAAATGGAAAATCAGGGGCTCTGTAAAAACAAACCACGGTCAGGTAGACCAACAAAAATGTCATCCACAACTGCCAGGAAAATTGTTCGGGATGCAAAGGAAAACCCACAAATCAGCGGCGTGGCTGTTTCAAGATGCACAATAAAGAGGCACTTGAAGAAAAATGGGCTGCATGGTCGAGTCGCCAGTAGAAAGCCAATACTGCGCAAATGCCACAAATTATCTCGCCTACAGCACAGAGACAAGCCTCAAAACTTCTGGTACAAGGTAATTTGGAGTCATGAGACCAAAATTGTACTTTTTGGCCACAACCATAAACGTTACATTTGGAGAGAGGTCAATAAGGCCTTTGATGAAAGGAACACCATTCCTACTGTACGAAGGTGGATCGCTGATGTTTTAGGGATGTGTGAGCTACAAAGGCACAGGAAACTTGGTCAAAGTTGAAGAAAATATGAATGCAGCACGTTATAATCAAATACTGGAGGCAAATTTGCACTTATTAGCTCAGAAGCTGCGCATGGGACGTACTTGGACATTCCAACATAACCAATCCAAACACAAGGCCAAGTCAACCTGTCATTGGCTACAGCAGAAAGCAGAAAGGGAAGGTTCTGGAGTGGTCATCTCAGTCTCCTGACCTAAATATCATTGAGCCACTCTGGGGAGATCCCAAGTGCGCAGTTCACGCTAGACAGCCCAGGAATTTACAGGAACTGGAGGCTTTTTGCCAAGAAGAGTGGGCAGCTTTACCATCTGAAAAGTTAAAGAACCTCATCCACAACTACCACAAAAGACTTCAAGCTGTCATTGATGTTAGAGGGGGCAGTACACGGTATTAGGAAATGAGGTACATGAACTTATCAGGATTATTTGGATGTTTTGAGTTGTCATTATGATTTTAAAAGAGACAACACAGTAGTTTGACAATAAATGACTTCACCCAACCAATGACCATGAGTGGAGAAAAAGTTTTGGTGTTATTCATATTCTCTGAAAAAAGGCCAAGAAAGCAAAAATTCTGCCAGGGTATGTAAACTTTTGAGCACAGTGCTACTGTAACAGAGTTGAAGCTGTGTGTAGGAATAAATGGGCAAAAATTCTCCCAAGCCGACAAATCAAAACGAATGCGTATAAGGAGGGCTTGCCATAGCCATAGCCTGATAATGAATCCTGATCTGAGAAATATGGGTCCTGATACTATAACAGACTGCCCAATTCCCAAATGAATAAAGAAAAATTTGCACATCCATAGAGATAAAATCAGAATATTTTCTTTATTTCGTAAAAAGACCCATAAAAACCTTAAAGGGGTACACCTATATCCAAGATAGTATCCCAATATGTAGTAGGTGTAATAATAATAATAATAATATTATCAAATACCTCCAATTAGAATTGTAGTTTAGTTTTTCTGTTTTGCTATGTCTTTTTCCTCCTATACTACAGTTCTAATTGGAGGTATTTGCTAATATTATTATTATTACGCCTACTACATATTGGGATATGATCTTGGAGATGGAATACCCCTTTACGGTAAGAGTAGTCATAACCGACTAATACATTAGAATATAGGAAGAAGGAAGCTGGCATCTCACGATGCAGCCTCCTGGCAGTATGTTGTGCAGATTAGTTCTAATCAGCTATTAGTTCACTTGTTGTTATCACTATATTTGCATATAAAGATAATGTGGCTTTTGAACAAGCAAAAGCACATGAAGGTGAGAGCAGTGACTAGGATAGCTGCTCTGGAGGCAGGTTGGTTCTACCATGATTAAGACCTTTCATAGCTGATTCTCTCTTGCTGTTTTTTTTCCAAATCTGACAACTGCTAAATGCCATTATCTCTTGTAGTTGTTGTTAATTAGGATTTGAATGTCCCTAAAGTAAAAAAAAAAAATCTACCTTCTTTTTCAACAAAACTAAACACAAGTGGAATGGTATCAGTATATTGTTAGAGCTGCAAAAGAAGCATCTTAAAGTATAATTTATAAGAAGACATAAATACATATATAAAGATGTGATGCTTACAATAAAATTAAACTGTAACTTATTGCAAGTAAAATATAAGGATGCGTCTTAAGAAGAAGTAACAGCATGTTCTTCAATTAGAAAATGTTATAGCCAAAAAATAAAGTTTAATAACATATTCCTCCGGAGGAATACATCTGGTGAGGAAAAGACCCTGGGGCATAAATAGAAAAACTCTTACTCATGTAGTCTAATGTAATATACTAGCAAGCATTATTCATGCTCTAAGAAAAAAAAAGAAAACATTTTTATTTAAAATCCCAGTCAGCACCTTCTCTGCTAGAAAGTTTTTTGCTGTATACCACCTGTCTTTTTGTCTTTCATCAAAGCCATCACAGAATAACAGCTGACGCTCTTACAGGCAGAAGTTTAGTTTTAGCTGAAACATTTTTATTATATGTCAGTCAGATATGTCACCAATGTGTGATTAGTGGTGGACTAGTATTTGAAACCACCGTTTAAACCAAAAAACATTTCCAAGTCTATCCTCTGCATGTATACTCACACTCTTTTACAGGCTTCTCTAAAAGCCCCCATTCACGTGTTACAGTGGTGTTGGGACTTTGTGGGCTAAACAGGTTCCTAGAAATAGGCAGAGACATCAGGTTCTCCCACCTTGCTATTGTTATGATTAGCAGAACGCACCAAATATATATATATGAGACAGTTGGTGCGTTCGCAACCCGGTGTCCGCCGTGCAGGAGAGAAACCTGATGCTAGTAACAGGCGGTACTATATGGCAGTATAAGCGAACTCTGTTACTTCACAGATTCAATACGAAAAGAGAACGCCGTGCCCTGTTAACCTCACAGGAGATCACAGCTACCTAATAGAGCCAACAGTGGTCATGCAGTCAGAATTCTAATGGCTATACGCCAGCCCTGAATCCACATACACAAAACTCCTCACCGGAGGTGCCGGTATTCTAGGGGCTTATTTCAGCCAAACCCTGACCACATACAACCATGACCACACTGGCGCTGAGCACATAACATAGGTTTGATACTAGCGCATGGCCGTGCGGCCATGCGAACCTTTTATAGTTTTAGCACTCAAGGACCTTCCTAGTGGTCCAACAGGAACCGCTTCAGGACCTGCGCATGTGACCCCCGACCTCCAATGGGAGGTCATCCCGTGGGCATGCCCAGTATGGGAAAAGCAGGACTTAGTCCCAGAAAGATCTGCTTGCTGTTGATCAGCGCTGGCTACAAAGGCAGAGCCTGGAAGAACAGTAGTAACCAATCGCCCAGTATCAGCCTGAGTCAGACGCTGGGACCGACGTTTCTGCTGAGCAGGCTCCACTGTGGCTGGAGAGGAATGGGAGACCGCAGCGGAGATGTTCCGAAATTCCCCCTGTGCAGAGGCGGGAACTCAACACCTAATAGCTATACTCCTATATCTACCCTGATCTGTCCCCTCCCCCACCAAGGGTAGTAGGTAACTGAAGTGTGTAAAAATACACTAAGAAGACAATCACGGGAAGACGGATAGGGATTACAGAAAATACCAACCATACAAAATACACACCATCAGAGTGGGACACAGGGGAGTTAAAGGAAGGAGAAATCAAACAGGAGAGGATGAGGATATGCACACAGATAAATCACCAAGCAACAATCTTCTGAACAACACTCCAAACGCCTCCTCAAACAACCAACACCTCCAACTGCAGAATCAGGCAGTATGAAACTAGCACTGGCAATCCCTGATTGCCAGAGGCGAGTATATATAGCAGATGGGAGTGGCCAACTCTGAACAGTTGAGAGCAGGAAAGCTCCAGGGTATCAGAGACCACCAAGTGGACACTCACCAAGGAGCTTGGCGGACTAGGCAGCAAGGAGAAGAATCAGCAATCAGAGCACATTAGCAGGGCCACGAGACAGGTTAGGAGAATGCTGCAACAGGACCTGTGGCACGTGACTGCAGGTCAGAGGAGACAAAGGCGGAGCCTCCTGCTGGACAGCGGAGCGCAGTGGCAACACCAGGGCCCTGGAGGGGTAAGCGCACACTGGAGCACAAGAAAGGGGGAGTCAGAAGAGCGCCGAGGTCAGGAATACCGGGCAGGCAGAAACCGTACTGATGGGGCAATCAAACAGAGTAAACCGGGGACAGGCAGAAGTCAAAACCAGGAGAGCATAAACAATACCAATACAGAAGGCAAAATCACAACAGGGGGACAGACAGGGCCAGAATCATGCAAACACACCAGAAAACAGGCACAAGGCACTTGCACAACGGGGTCGACTATCTCAGCAGACGGTGAAAGTATAACCGACAAGGCATGGACCCCCAACGAGGCTATAAAAAGCCTCACTGAAGCCAAAGGGAGGCTACCAAGATTAATCCCAGAAACTCCAGTCCCCTAAATGACAAACCAACTGAAACAGTACCCCCCTCTCAACGGGGGGCCACCGGACCCCCAGGCTTCTCAGGATGTCTGGCATGGAAAGCCCGAATCAGACGGTCCGTGTGCACCATCCAAGCAAGAACGCAATATCGATCCTCTGGCCCGTATCCCTTCCAATGCACCAAGTACTGCAATGGTCTGTGGACCAGATGTGATTCTACAATGTGTCCCACCTAATACTCCATGTATCCCTCCACCAACACCGAGGAAGGAACCGACCCCGGATCCTCCACCACCAATCCCAAGGGTTTTAACAGAGACCTATGGAACACATCATGAAGTTTCAACGTGGCCGGGAGACGTAATTGATAAGCCACTGGGTTAACTATCTCAATAACCTCATAAGGCCCGATAAACCTAGGTGCCAACTTGGTCGATGGTACTTTAAGGCTGATGTTCCAAGTGGAAAGCCACAGCTTGTCACCGAGCTGCAATGCCTGACCAGTGTTTCTTTTCCTATCAGCAAAACATTTATGCCTCCCCTGAGCCCTGGAGATATTTCGACGGACCTCCAACGACAAATTACTGAGCCGTTTCATGCATTCCTCAGCCCCAGGACAACCAGAATCCAACCGAGAGAATTCTCCAAAGAGTGGGTTAAACCCGTAGTTAATCAGGAATGGAGACATACCAGTGAACTGATTCACTCGATTGTTGAAAGCGAATTCTCCAAGGGGTAAGGCATCACACCAGTCATCCTGTAAAACATAGCTCAAATACAAAAGGATCTGTTCGAGGGACTGATTGTGCATTCAGTTTGGCCGTTACTTTCAGGATGGTACGCCGAAGAGAAAGACAAGGAGATACCCAACTTCTTACAAAAGGCCCGACAAAACTTAACCACGAACTGCACCCACCTGTCTAACACCACATTCAACGGCACTCCATGCATCCATACCACATGCTGAAGAAAATATCTGGACAAGGTTTCAACCGAAGGCAAGACTGCCAAGGGAACAAAATGGGCCTGCTTGGAAAACCTGTCCACTACCACTCACATGACCGTATTACCCTGGGAAGGAGGGAGATTAGTGATGAAATTCATGGACAGGTGAGTCCATGGCCTCTTTGGGACTGGCAAAGGCACCAGTCCCCCAGCCGGCAGAGCTCTTGGAATGGGCACAGACCCCACACGCAAAAACACATTTTTTAATATCAGAACCCATTAAGGGCCACCAAAATGCCCGGATGAGCACTCAACCTAGACTCAACCTGAATTTCCCGCAGGAGCCTAGACCGAAACTGCTCGGGAACAAATAGTTTACCTTGAGGTTTAGACGCCGGAGCAAAGGACTGAGCCTCCACAATCTCTCACTCCAACTCAGATGAGATAACTGCCACCACCACCCCAGTATGAAGAATGGAGGATGGCGGCTCGCGGGCGGACACCGGCTCAAAACTAAGCGACAAAGCATGCGCTTAACATTTCTGGACCCCGGGCAAAAAGTCATCGAAAATTGAAATCGCGAAAAAAAGAGACCAACGGGCTTGCCTGGGAGTTCATCTGTTAGCGAACTCGATATATGCCAAATTCTTATGATCAGTGATCACGGTGATGGCATGGGCCACCCCCTCCAAAAAATGTCTAGATTTTTCAAATGCCAACTTAACAGCCAGGAGTTCCCTATTGCCAATATCATAGTTTCTTTCGGCTGAAGAAAACTTCCTGGAAAAGAAGGCACACGGTTTCAATTTAGTCAAAGTGGCAAGTACTTGTGACAACACAGCTCCCACCTCCACCTCAGACACATCCACCTCGACAATAAATGGCTTGGACGGGTCTGCTTGCAATGGGGCTGACATGAAGCACTTTTTCAAACACAAAAAGGACTCCTTGGCCAACGGAGACCAATTCTTTACATCCACACCCATACGTGTAAGATCTGTGAGAGGTTTAACCACCTGTGAGAATCCCTTGATAAATTTATAGTAATAATTGTCGAATTCCAAGAAGCGCTGGAGTCCCCTGAGATCCTGGGGTTGAACCCAATCTTCAATAGCTTGCACCTTCTTGGGATCCATACGAAACCCCTCACAGGACACAATAAGCCCAAGAAAAGACAGTTCCTGTACAAAAATGAACCTTTTTCAAGATTAACAAACAATTGGTTCTCTCTAAGTCTTTGAAGAACTGTACGTAAATGATGCAAATGAGCATGACTGTCAGCAGAATATATCAAAATGTCATCTAAATAGATAACCACAAAATGGCCTATGAGGTCCCCAAAAATCACATTAATAAAGTTTTGAAACACTACCAGAGGGTTAGTTAGACCAAATGGCATCACCAAATTTTCAAAAAGCCCCTCAGACGTGAGAAAGGCTGTTTTCCATTCATCCCCCTTGCGCACCCTTATCAGATTATAGGCTCCCCAAAGATCAAGTTTGGAGAACCATTTAGCCCCCGATAATTGATTACACAAATCTGGGATTAGGGGAAGGGGATACGTGTTCCTCACTGTTATTTTGCTCAGTTCCCGACAGTCAAGGCAGGGACGTAAACCGCCATCCTTTTTCTTAACGAAAAAGAAGCCAGCCGCCACAAGAGAAACGGAAGGCCGTATGTGCCCCTTATGGAGGCTCTCTGCAATATACTCCCTTCATGGCCAACCGTTCAGGGCCAAACAAATTAAACAGACAGGCCTTAGGCAGTTTCGCCCTGGGAACTAAATCAATGGCACAGTCAAAGGGTCTATGCGGTGGTAGGGCCTCGGCCTCGCTTTCGGAAAACATGTCCTCGAAGTCCTTCAGGTACTCCGGAATACCCTCCAGACCGAGAAACAACACAGAGACAGTTTTAACAGGTTCAACAACCAGTGTAGATTTATGACAAGAATTGACACATGCCCCCACGAAACAATTTCCCCCATTTCCCAGTTGATGACAGAGTTATGGCATTGTAACCACGGCATACCCAATACCAATCCAGAAGGCAGATTGTCCAGGACAAAACAACTTAACGCTTCCACATGAGTAGAGCCCACTTTAAGCAAAAAGACTTCAGAAACACAAAGAATCCCAGCTTGGTTGAGGGGAGATGAGTCAATGGCCAGTACTTTAAGAGGGTTCTTGAGCCTTACTGTCACTATCTTGCATTTGGCAATTACGTGAGGGCTGAACAGGTTAATGGAAGAACCGCTATCCACAAAATCTGTAGAAAAAAATGACAACCGTCTACCAGCAGTTCCACTTGCAGCAACATTTTAAAACATGAGGAAAAATGTACCTGAAGGTCTGGGTAGCTTCCTCAATCACCACCCAGAACTAGTCGTTTCCCGCCACCTTGGAAGATGACAGACAGAAAGCATATTCCTTCTCCCAGTTTCCAGGTTTCCCGCATTAAAAGCATAACTGCTTTTCACAGCAATGTCTCCTTTCCTTCTCCTTAAAGATAATTACACCAATCTCCATTGGTTTGGGCATAGAACAAGTTCTTCTGCCACTGGAGAACAATGGGGTCTCGTACTGCATCACCCCCCTAGCCCGTTGTCTGCGATCCATACGCACGGCCAGGATCATAGCATCCTCCAGAGAGTCAGGCGGAAGGTGAAGCACCAAGGCATCCTTCAGATGTTCAGACCAGCCTCTCCGAAACAAACCCCACATGGCAGCATCATCCCAGGAAACTTCTGCAGCCTAGCGTCTGAACTCTGAGTAAAACCACTCTGCCGAGTGCTTCCCCTGACACACACTCATCACCATGTCCTCAGCCAGGAACACTCGGTCTGGTTCATCATAAATATGTCCCAAAGTCTCAAAGAATGCGTCAACAGTCAATATTTTAGGGGCCGAGAAGAGAGGGAGAAAGCCCAAACTTGGGGAGCACCCCTAAGTAGAGACATAACCACCCCCACCTTCTGACATTCATCCCCAGAGGAGCGGGGTCTTATAGAAAAAAAAAGGTTGCACCCCTCCTTGAAAATGTTAAATTCCTTCTTGTCCCCCGAGAAGGGATGTGGCCGCTTAAATGAAGGTTCAGCAGAAACCAAAACAACATCCCACCCTCCAGCCCCTAGGACACCTGAAGAAACAGCCCCCTGCACAGTATCAGCTAACTGTTGCTGGGACTGTGCCATAGTCCGTTGTTCCACATTTAATCTTTGAAACACCTGAGTCAGGTGCTTAACCTGCTCAGAAAGGGCCTGAAGGGGATCCATTAATACCTCTCCTATAATCCCACGGGAGGAAAGAGGCAGACAGGGAAAATGGTAGACGTCGGTTATAATATCGGAGACCGCCAAGTGGACACTCACCAGGGAGCTTGGTAGACCAGGCAACAGGGAGGAGAATCAGAGCACATTGGCAGGACCGCGAGACAGGTTAGAAAAAGGCTGCAACAGGACATGCAGCACGTGACCACAGGTCAGAGGAGACGGAGGAGGAGCCTACCGCAGGACAGCGGAGCGTGGCGGCGGCGACACCAGGACCCTGGAGGGGTAAACTCACACTGGAGCACAAGAAAGGGGGGAGTCAGAAGAGCGTCAAGGTCAGGAATACCGGGCAGAAAGAAACAGTACCGAAGGTGCAATCAAATAGAGTAAACGATGGACAGGCAGAAGTCAAAACCAGGAGAGCACAAACAGTACCAATAGAGAAGGCAAAATCACAACAGGGGGACAGACTGGGTTAGAACCGTACAAACACCAGAACACAGGCACAGTATGACCGACAAGGCATGGACCCACAATGAGGTATTAAAAAGCCTCACTGAAGCCAAAGGTAGGCTACCAAGATTAACCCCAAAGACTCCAGACCCCTACATGACAAACCAACCATGACAAAGGAGCTCTCAACTGAACAAAATATCCCCTCCACTGCTAGCAGAAACCTACACTGTCTAATATGATGTTGAAATGCTTCTAATTAGAGCAGGAGTATATTAAATCAGATCCCACTGTCTTCTGGCCCCTCTCTATCGTGATAAACCTGTGACAGCAACAACCTACTGAACAATCTCCACACGCCAACTTCAAACACAAGCACCTCCAACTCCAGAACTAGGCAGTGGGAACTAACACTAGCAATCCCTAAGTGCCTCAGGAGAGCAAATAAAGCAGAGGGGAGTGACCAACAAAGCTGATTCAATCCAAGTAGAAAATCTCCAGTAGCCTCAACTGAACAGATTAACCCTTGTACTGCTAGCAAGGAAAAAACCTGTACTGTTTAATACAATGGTGAAGTACTTCTAACCAGTGGAGGAGTGCATGAAACCAGACATCGCAGTCTTCTGGCCCCTCTCTGTCTCGGCATTCCAGTGACAATGTTACCTCTTCTAAGAGGGACCTCCGGAATCTCAGGGCCAGGTTTATCAGGGTGTGCCACATGAAAAATTTGACGCATGTACATCAGATGCAGATACCCACAAAATGACTCTTTAAGCCAAACTGCAAAAGGACCGATAAAACAAGTCTCCCCCCCAAAACTCTATGGGTTCCTCGGTTGAATCATCCCTAGGTTGCCTTGACCCCAAGCCCCCCAAAAAAATTTAAGTATCTCTTTCTGTCTCTGTCATGGGTAGCCAGAGACATGGCCATCTCTAGGGAAACTGAGGTCTCATACAGGGAAAAGGTATCCTTTACCCTCACAGAACTGACTATGGAGCGAGGGGTCATTTCACTTAATATCCGTTAACCGGTCTCCCAGTCAAAGCTGATGTAGTGTAGATTTGGCCAGAGATACGTGGTTGTCGTTATTTTATATATGCCCTAGAGCCATAAGAGATTCAACTGTCCAAAGCAACAGAGTCAGATGAGAGAGAAAATGTCCAGGCTTAGGGGTCACCCTGGAGGAGAGAAATTACGATCCTCACCCATTGCTCATCGGTAGCTGAGGAGTGAGGACACAATTTAAAATAGAGTTTACTGGTCTCCTTGAAAACAAAAAACTTATCCCGACCCCAGAAAACTTGGTAGAGCCTTCTTGGTCTCCATTAGGGGTTGCCCGAGAACCATGAGCCCTAAACCTGAGGGGTTTGGGTGCTTAAGTCTACCACCTCCAGGCTGAGTTGCTGCAGTTTCCCTGTCAGAGTAGCCACAAGATCCATAATGGATCATAAAGGTATGGGCCAGTGTTAATGTCATGGTGGTGTTGGGACTTTGGGCACTAACCAGGTCCCTGGAACTAGGGGTTCCCTGGTCTATCCCTGTCCCCCGGATTACTCCTGAAAGTGGAGACGCCGGGTTCTCGTGCCTTGCTATGCTTCTATATATGACTAGTGTTGAGCGATACCTTCCGATATCGGAAAGTATCGGTATCGGTTTGGATCGGCCGATATTCAAAAAATATCGGATATCGCCGATACCGATACCCGATCCCAATGCAAGTCAATGGGACCAAAATATCGGAATTAAAATAAACCCTTTCTTTCCTTGTAGGTTCATTCTACCTGAAGGAAAACAACTAAGAATAATGTAGGATGTATGGGGGAGGTGGCGGAGACATTAAAGGCAATGAGGATTAGTCCAATCAAATAGAATAGCATGTTTTTTTTTTTTTTTTAAAGACGTTCGGATTGAAAAAGATATTGAGTATGTAAATTTTTTTTATTTTGTCAGATATTGATGTTTCACTATTCCACGCCCTTCCCCTTCTTTTTTTTCTTTTTTTTTTTTTCTTTTCCCACACTTTCATCTTCATCATCATCAGCATCCTTGACATCAACTTCTTCACCTTATTCATCTTCTTCTTCATCTTCTACCTATTTTTTTTTTTTATTACATTCTTCATATTCATTTTCTTCAACTATTATTATTCTTCCTATTCTACATATTCTTTTTATTCCACTGTTATTATTCTTCCTATTCTACTTCTTCATCATATTCTCATTTGTGACAGGCATTCCCGTAGTTGTTATCTATAAAAGTTGGAAGATTACACCTTCCGTTCTGCCAGTCACAAAAGTTACATTTGTCCGCGTTCAGTTTGGCCTGCAGCATCAGGCTTTATCCAGGGGCACCACGAGGAGGAACGGACTCACCCCCATACACTGCTTAGTCTTCTTCTGCATATAATTTAGATAATATCTTTTGCTCTGATATTAAGTCTTATGCTTAATGTTCTTCTGCTCTTTGTTCTGCAGCCTCTTGTTCTTCTGCTTCTCGGTCTTCCATGTTGTCGTCTCCAGGGTCTTCGTCTCCAGTGTCGTCATCTCCGCCGTCGTCGTCTCAGCCGTCGTCGTCTCCGCCGTCGTCGTCGTCGTCGTCATCGGGGTGGTCTTCCGGGTCGTCGTCATCGGGGTGGTCTTCCGGGTTGTCGACGTTAGGGTCTTCAACTTGGAAATGTAGCAGAAGGTACAAGAAGGCTGAGAAAATGCCAAGAACCAGCTGATGGAACTGGAACTCGGATGGCTACCCGAAGGTTCAAGAGCCTATGGAACTACCGAGGACCAGCTGACGTTACTGGAACCCGGTTACTAAGCAGGAGGTACCCGTGCTAAAAAGCACTACCAAGGACCGCCTGACGTTGGCGGAACTCGGATACCCAGAAGGAGGCACCTAAGCCAAAGGCTCTGCCCGGAACCAGATGACGTTACTGGAACCAGGATGGGGAGCAGAAGGTACAAGAGCAAAAGACACTGCCGAGAACCAGCTGACGGTACTGGAACCCGGATGGGTAGCCGAATGTCCAAGAGCCAATGGAACTACCAAGGACCAGCTGACGTTACTGGAACCCGGTTACTAAGCAGGAGGTACCCGTGCCTGAAAGCACTACCAAGGACCACCTGACATTGGTGGAACTTGGATACCCAGAAGGAGGCACCTAAGCCAAAGGCTCTGCCCGGAACCAGCTGACGGTACTGGAACCAGGATGGGGAGCAGAAGGTACAAGAGCAAAAGACACTGCCGAGAACCAGCTGACGGTGCTGGAACCAGGTGGTGGACCCGAAGGCCCACAGGAGAGGAGAGAACAGCTAGGCCGCGAGGCAGCCGCAGTTACCGAACCCCAACAGTCCTACAGGGGGAGCTGGGCCTACTGGCACTACAGAACCAGCCTTGACTACCAGTTCACGCAGCCCACATAGGAAGCTCCTAAACTGGAGGCACCCTGGAGTTGGCTAACTCGACCGCCCCACGACGGGGCAAGCATAGGCGTCTCAGTGAAGTTGACACAACCTGGAAACAGCTGACGGTGCTGAAACCAGGCTTGGCACGAGGGAGTACCTGTGACAAGAACACTGCCGAGAACCAGCTGGCGGTGCTGGAACCCGGATGCGTTGCCCCAGTGTGCAAGAGCCAATGGCACGACCGAGGACCAGCTGACGGTGCTGGAACCCGGTTACTAAGCTGTAGGTGCCCGCGCTTAAAAGCACTACCAAGGACCGCCTGGCGTTGGCGGAACTCGGATACCCAGGAGGAGGCACCTAAGCCAAAGGCTCGGCCCGGAACCAGCTGACGGTGCTGGAACCAGGTGGTGGACCCGAAGGCCCACAGGAGAGGAGAGAACAGCTAGGCCGCGAGGCAGCCGCAGTTACCGAACCCCAACAGTCCTACAGGGGGAGCTGGGCCTACTGGCACTACAGAACCAGCCTTGACTACCAGTTCACGCAGCCCACATAGGAAGCTCCTAAACTGGAGGCACCCTGGAGTTGGCTAACTCGACCGCCCCACGACGGGGCAAGCATAGGCGTCTCAGTGAAGTTGACACAACCCGGAAACAGCTGACGGTGCTGAAACCAGGCTTGGCACGAGGGAGTACCTGTGACAAGAACACTGCCGAGAACCAGCTGGCGGTGCTGGAACCCGGATGCGTTGCCCCAGTGTGCAAGAGCCAATGGCACGACCGAGGACCAGCTGACGGTGCTGGAACCCGGTTACTAAGCTGTAGGTGCCCGCGCTTAAAAGCACTACCAAGGACCGCCTGGCGTTGGCGGAACTCGGATACCCAGGAGGAGGCACCTAAGCCAAAGGCTCGGCCCGGAACCAGCTGACGGTGCTGGAACCAGGTGGTGGACCCGAAGGCCCACAGGAGAGGAGAGAACAGCTAGGCCGCGAGGCAGCCGCAGTTACCGAACCCCAACAGTCCTACAGGGGGAGCTGGGCCTACTGGCACTACAGAACCAGCCTTGACTACCAGTTCACGCAGCCCACATAGGAAGCTCCTAAACTGGAGGCACCCTGGAGTTGGCTAACTCGACCGCCCCACGACGGGGCAAGCATAGGCGTCTCAGTGAAGTTGACACAACCCGGAAACAGCTGACGGTGCTGAAACCAGGCTTGGCACGAGGGAGTACCTGTGACAAGAACACTGCCGAGAACCAGCTGGCGGTGCTGGAACCCGGATGCGTTGCCCCAGTGTGCAAGAGCCAATGGCACGACCGAGGACCAGCTGACGGTGCTGGAACCCGGTTACTAAGCTGTAGGTGCCCGCGCTTAAAAGCACTACCAAGGACCGCCTGGCGTTGGCGGAACTCGGATACCCAGGAGGAGGCACCTAAGCCAAAGGCTCGGCCCGGAACCAGCTGACGGTGCTGGAACCAGGTGGTGGACCCGAAGGCCCACAGGAGAGGAGAGAACAGCTAGGCCGCGAGGCAGCCGCAGTTACCGAACCCCAACAGTCCTACAGGGGGAGCTGGGCCTACTGGCACTACAGAACCAGCCTTGACTACCAGTTCACGCAGCCCACATAGGAAGCTCCTAAACTGGAGGCACCCTGGAGTTGGCTAACTCGACCGCCCCACGACGGGGCAAGCATAGGCGTCTCAGTGAAGTTGACACAACCCGGAAACAGCTGACGGTGCTGAAACCAGGCTTGGCACGAGGGAGTACCTGTGACAAGAACACTGCCGAGAACCAGCTGGCGGTGCTGGAACCCGGATGCGTTGCCCCAGTGTGCAAGAGCCAATGGCACGACCGAGGACCAGCTGACGGTGCTGGAACCCGGTTACTAAGCTGTAGGTGCCCGCGCTTAAAAGCACTACCAAGGACCGCCTGGCGTTGGCGGAACTCGGATACCCAGGAGGAGGCACCTAAGCCAAAGGCTCGGCCCGGAACCAGCTGACGGTGCTGGAACCAGGTGGTGGACCCGAAGGCCCACAGGAGAGGAGAGAACAGCTAGGCCGCGAGGCAGCCGCAGTTACCGAACCCCAACAGTCCTACAGGGGGAGCTGGGCCTACTGGCACTACAGAACCAGCCTTGACTACCAGTTCACGCAGCCCACATAGGAAGCTCCTAAACTGGAGGCACCCTGGAGTTGGCTAACTCGACCGCCCCACGACGGGGCAAGCATAGGCGTCTCAGTGAAGTTGACACAACCCGGAAACAGCTGACGGTGCTGAAACCAGGCTTGGCACGAGGGAGTACCTGTGACAAGAACACTGCCGAGAACCAGCTGGCGGTGCTGGAACCCGGATGCGTTGCCCCAGTGTGCAAGAGCCAATGGCACGACCGAGGACCAGCTGACGGTGCTGGAACCCGGTTACTAAGCTGTAGGTGCCCGCGCTTAAAAGCACTACCAAGGACCGCCTGGCGTTGGCGGAACTCGGATACCCAGGAGGAGGCACCTAAGCCAAAGGCTCGGCCCGGAACCAGCTGACGGTGCTGGAACCAGGTGGTGGACCCGAAGGCCCACAGGAGAGGAGAGAACAGCTAGGCCGCGAGGCAGCCGCAGTTACCGAACCCCAACAGTCCTACAGGGGGAGCTGGGCCTACTGGCACTACAGAACCAGCCTTGACTACCAGTTCACGCAGCCCACATAGGAAGCTCCTAAACTGGAGGCACCCTGGAGTTGGCTAACTCGACCGCCCCACGACGGGGCAAGCATAGGCGTCTCAGTGAAGTTGACACAACCCGGAAACAGCTGACGGTGCTGAAACCAGGCTTGGCACGAGGGAGTACCTGTGACAAGAACACTGCCGAGAACCAGCTGGCGGTGCTGGAACCCGGATGCGTTGCCCCAGTGTGCAAGAGCCAATGGCACGACCGAGGACCAGCTGACGGTGCTGGAACCCGGTTACTAAGCTGTAGGTGCCCGCGCTTAAAAGCACTACCAAGGACCGCCTGGCGTTGGCGGAACTCGGATACCCAGGAGGAGGCACCTAAGCCAAAGGCTCGGCCCGGAACCAGCTGACGGTGCTGGAACCAGGTGGTGGACCCGAAGGCCCACAGGAGAGGAGAGAACAGCTAGGCCGCGAGGCAGCCGCAGTTACCGAACCCCAACAGTCCTACAGGGGGAGCTGGGCCTACTGGCACTACAGAACCAGCCTTGACTACCAGTTCACGCAGCCCACATAGGAAGCTCCTAAACTGGAGGCACCCTGGAGTTGGCTAACTCGACCGCCCCACGACGGGGCAAGCATAGGCGTCTCAGTGAAGTTGACACAACCCGGAAACAGCTGACGGTGCTGAAACCAGGCTTGGCACGAGGGAGTACCTGTGACAAGAACACTGCCGAGAACCAGCTGGCGGTGCTGGAACCCGGATGCGTTGCCCCAGTGTGCAAGAGCCAATGGCACGACCGAGGACCAGCTGACGGTGCTGGAACCCGGTTACTAAGCTGTAGGTGCCCGCGCTTAAAAGCACTACCAAGGACCGCCTGGCGTTGGCGGAACTCGGATACCCAGGAGGAGGCACCTAAGCCAAAGGCTCGGCCCGGAACCAGCTGACGGTGCTGGAACCAGGTGGTGGACCCGAAGGCCCACAGGAGAGGAGAGAACAGCTAGGCCGCGAGGCAGCCGCAGTTACCGAACCCCAACAGTCCTACAGGGGGAGCTGGGCCTACTGGCACTACAGAACCAGCCTTGACTACCAGTTCACGCAGCCCACATAGGAAGCTCCTAAACTGGAGGCACCCTGGAGTTGGCTAACTCGACCGCCCCACGACGGGGCAAGCATAGGCGTCTCAGTGAAGTTGACACAACCCGGAAACAGCTGACGGTGCTGAAACCAGGCTTGGCACGAGGGAGTACCTGTGACAAGAGCACTGCCGAGAACCAGCTGGCGGTGCTGGAACCCGGATGCGTTGCCCCAGTGTGCAAGAGCCAATGGCACGACCGAGGACCAGCTGACGGTGCTGGAACCCGGTTACTAAGCTGTAGGTGCCCGCGCTTAAAAGCACTACCAAGGACCGCCTGGCGTTGGCGGAACTCGGATACCCAGGAGGAGGCACCTAAGCCAAAGGCTCGGCCCGGAACCAGCTGACGGTGCTGGAACCAGGTGGTGGACCCGAAGGCCCACAGGAGAGGAGAGAACAGCTAGGCCGCGAGGCAGCCGCAGTTACCGAACCCCAACAGTCCTACAGGGGGAGCTGGGCCTACTGGCACTACAGAACCAGCCTTGACTACCAGTTCACGCAGCCCACATAGGAAGCTCCTAAACTGGAGGCACCCTGGAGTTGGCTAACTCGACCGCCCCACGACGGGGCAAGCATAGGCGTCTCAGTGAAGTTGACACAACCCGGAAACAGCTGACGGTGCTGAAACCAGGCTTGGCACGAGGGAGTACCTGTGACAAGAACACTGCCGAGAACCAGCTGGCGGTGCTGGAACCCGGATGCGTTGCCTTGCCTATTAAAGATTGTCTTCCTAGAGCCCCAACTAGCGGTGTTGGAGCAAAGGGTAAGCAGGGGGAGATGAGTGTAGGCCGAAGCCTGCACTGGAGGCAGCTTTGTGTCTGCGTTGCGTTTGCAGGACACTTTGCCGGCTACACACTGGGGGAACAGCTGGCGTTGCTGAACCCCACTAACACAATGGCGTGTGTTTTTATCTGTGCAGCTAGCACTTGCGGGCAAAAACTAGCGATGTTAGAGCCCGTGTTGAAGCAGGAGGAGGAGGAGAGGAGCAGAGTGTAGGCCGAAGCCTAGTTGAACCAATTTCAAAGGAAACCTTTAACCCCCCCCTCAGGTGTTACAAAGTACAAGAGACACACCTTGTGCAGTATTAATGCTGCACAAGTGAAAGGTTGCTCTATTAATTTGTCTACTTGCACACGCTGAATGAAAGACATACACAATTTACCCCATTCTACAGTCAAACTGTAGTGGATGCGTGACTTGGTTTTTTGATGAGACGCAGCACAGGTGTCCAAAATAACGCCTTGGTGCTTGGCGCAGCTTCCTGAGCGTTGTTATTTGCTGTACAGGAGTCTGCGCTCTTGTGTTATCCCTTGGCAATGCCCTGTTAGCGCTGCCCATCTTATGACCTCATTTCATGTTGGCCGGTGCGGTTAACGATGGCCATAAATCCCAGACCCACAGTGTCTTTTCATAAAGCCACACTGCGGTGCTGGGATTCGTGGCCTTGAGCAGTAAATATTTTGGCCGCTCACACACGTCCTTACACCTGCTTCAGACTGGGCGGCCTCTGCTGATCCCTTCTCGCATGCCGCGGCCATGAGGCTGCACAGTCTGAAGAAGGCGGAAGGAGATGAGTTAAGACAGGCGAAGATATGCACTGCTCGTGCCCATCAATCACACCCTCGCAGTCAAAATAATTAAGACAACGAGGAGCATTTTATTCAGGCAGGGCGGACGAACAGGCGCAAGTAGCCAACCAATGATGTCAGAAGACGGGAAGCGCTACCAAGGGGGGTGCTGCGTATCATTAGAAAGGAAAGTCACACCTCAGGGACAGTGGAATGGTCTCAAAGAGACACATTTTGTACGTGTTGAGTTCCACGTGGGCAAGGAGAAAACATCAGCCACCTTGTACAAATGCAGCAGTACTGCTGTACAAGGTGGCTGTTATACATAGAAACACCTGGGGGTGGGGGCCAGGCTCCCTTCAATTTCAAACGTATCAACCAAATACCCTGTTTTTTACATCTTTTACTAGCACTTGCGGATTACTGCAACATTTTTTTCAAACTGAGTGTTTTTGGTTTTACTATTCTCTTTTGTGTCTTCAGGTTTCTTGGTGGTGTGTGAACATGATCATACAGACTTGTTCACTGTGCAAGTAGCCCATGTGTTTCTGTTTCCATAATTGTTCTCTTGTGTCTACAAGACTGGGGAGTTCCACCACTCCTCTTGGGCTATCTGCACAAAAGCTGTTCTACCCTGTATGCACACATGGATTTTTTCCTCTCTGGACCCTGTTCACACAGGTTATATACAGATGATCAGGTTTTTAAATACATCAGATAGGGATTGCATACATTAGTTAGGACTGCTCTGATAAGGGTATACCGTGAAGATTGGTAGAGCAGCTTAGTATACATTTTTTGCAAAAAACGTATCAACCAAATACCCTGTTTTTTACATCTTTTACTAGCACTTGCGGATTACTGCAACATTTTTTTCAAACTGAGTGTTTTTGGTTTTACTATTCTCTTTTGTGTCTTCAGGTTTCTTGGTGGTGTGTGAACATGATCATACAGACTTGTTCACTGTGCAAGTAGCCCATGTGTTTCTGTTTCCATAATTGTTCTCTTGTGTCTACAAGACTGGGGAGTTCCACCACTCCTCTTGGGCTATCTGCACAAAAGCTGTTCTACCCTGTATGCACACATGGATTTTTTCCTCTCTGGACCCTGTTCACACAGGTTATATACAGATGATCAGGTTTTTAAATACATCAGATAGGGATTGCATACATTAGTTAGGACTGCTCTGATAAGGGTATACCGTGAAGATTGGTAGAGCAGCTTAGTATACATTTTTTGCAAAAAACGTATCAACCAAATACCCTGTTTTTTACATCTTTTACTAGCACTTGCGGATTACTGCAACATTTTTTTCAAACTGAGTGTTTTTGGTTTTACTATTCTCTTTTGTGTCTTCAGGTTTCTTGGTGGTGTGTGAACATGATCATACAGACTTGTTCACTGTGCAAGTAGCCCATGTGTTTCTGTTTCCATAATTGTTCTCTTGTGTCTACAAGACTGGGGAGTTCCACCACTCCTCTTGGGCTATCTGCACAAAAGCTGTTCTACCCTGTATGCACACATGGATTTTTTCCTCTCTGGACCCTGTTCACACAGGCTATATACAGATGATCAGGTTTTTAAATACATCAGATAGGGATTGCATACATTAGTTAGGACTGCTCTGATAAGGGTATACCGTGAAGATTGGTAGAGCAGCTTAGTATACATTTTTTGCAAAAAACGTATCAACCAAATACCCTGTTTTTTACATCTTTTACTAGCACTTGCGGATTACTGCAACATTTTTTTCAAACTGAGTGTTTTTGGTTTTACTATTCTCTTTTGTGTCTTCAGGTTTCTTGGTGGTGTGTGAACATGATCATACAGACTTGTTCACTGTGCAAGTAGCCCATGTGTTTCTGTTTCCATAATTGTTCTCTTGTGTCTACAAGACTGGGGAGTTCCACCACTCCTCTTGGGCTATCTGCACAAAAGCTGTTCTACCCTGTATGCACACATGGATTTTTTCCTCTCTGGACCCTGTTCACACAGGTTATATACAGATGATCAGGTTTTTAAATACATCAGATAGGGATTGCATACATTAGTTAGGACTGCTCTGATAAGGGTATACCGTGAAGATTGGTAGAGCAGCTTAGTATACATTTTTTGCAAAAAACGTATCAACCAAATACCCTGTTTTTTACATCTTTTACTAGCACTTGCGGATTACTGCAACATTTTTTTCAAACTGAGTGTTTTTGGTTTTACTATTCTCTTTTGTGTCTTCAGGTTTCTTGGTGGTGTGTGAACATGATCATACAGACTTGTTCACTGTGTAAGTAGCCCATGTGTTTCTGTTTCCATAATTGTTCTCTTGTGTCTACAAGACTGGGGAGTTCCACCACTCCTCTTGGGCTATCTGCACAAAAGCTGTTCTACCCTGTATGCACACATGGATTTTTTCCTCTCTGGACCCTGTTCACACAGGTTATATACAGATGATCAGGTTTTTAAATACATCAGATAGGGATTGCATACATTAGTTAGGACTGCTCTGATAAGGGTATACCGTGAAGATTGGTAGAGCAGCTTAGTATACATTTTTTGCAAAAAACGTATCAACCAAATACCCTGTTTTTTACATCTTTTACTAGCACTTGCGGATTACTGCAACATTTTTTTCAAACTGAGTGTTTTTGGTTTTACTATTCTCTTTTGTGTCTTCAGGTTTCTTGGTGGTGTGTGAACATGATCATACAGACTTGTTCACTGTGCAAGTAGCCCATGTGTTTCTGTTTCCATAATTGTTCTCTTGTGTCTACAAGACTGGGGAGTTCCACCACTCCTCTTGGGCTATCTGCACAAAAGCTGTTCTACCCTGTATGCACACATGGATTTTTTCCTCTCTGGACCCTGTTCACACAGGTTATATACAGATGATCAGGTTTTTAAATACATCAGATAGGGATTGCATACATTAGTTAGGACTGCTCTGATAAGGGTATACCGTGAAGATTGGTAGAGCAGCTTAGTATACATTTTTTGCAAAAAACGTATCAACCAAATACCCTGTTTTTTACATCTTTTACTAGCACTTGCGGATTACTGCAACATTTTTTTCAAACTGAGTGTTTTTGGTTTTACTATTCTCTTTTGTGTCTTCAGGTTTCTTGGTGGTGTGTGAACATGATCATACAGACTTGTTCACTGTGCAAGTAGCCCATGTGTTTCTGTTTCCATAATTGTTCTCTTGTGTCTACAAGACTGGGGAGTTCCACCACTCCTCTTGGGCTATCTGCACAAAAGCTGTTCTACCCTGTATGCACACATGGATTTTTTCCTCTCTGGACCCTGTTCACACAGGTTATATACAGATGATCAGGTTTTTAAATACATCAGATAGGGATTGCATACATTAGTTAGGACTGCTCTGATAAGGGTATACCGTGAAGATTGGTAGAGCAGCTTAGTATACATTTTTTGCAAAAAACGTATCAACCAAATACCCTGTTTTTTACATCTTTTACTAGCACTTGCGGATTACTGCAACATTTTTTTCAAACTGAGTGTTTTTGGTTTTACTATTCTCTTTTGTGTCTTCAGGTTTCTTGGTGGTGTGTGAACATGATCATACAGACTTGTTCACTGTGCAAGTAGCCCATGTGTTTCTGTTTCCATAATTGTTCTCTTGTGTCTACAAGACTGGGGAGTTCCACCACTCCTCTTGGGCTATCTGCACAAAAGCTGTTCTACCCTGTATGCACACATGGATTTTTTCCTCTCTGGACCCTGTTCACACAGGTTATATACAGATGATCAGGTTTTTAAATACATCAGATAGGGATTGCATACATTAGTTAGGACTGCTCTGATAAGGGTATACCGTGAAGATTGGTAGAGCAGCTTAGTATACATTTTTTGCAAAAAACGTATCAACCAAATACCCTGTTTTTTACATCTTTTACTAGCACTTGCGGATTACTGCAACATTTTTTTCAAACTGAGTGTTTTTGGTTTTACTATTCTCTTTTGTGTCTTCAGGTTTCTTGGTGGTGTGTGAACATGATCATACAGACTTGTTCACTGTGCAAGTAGCCCATGTGTTTCTGTTTCCCTTCAATTTCAGTTCATGTGCCTGCGTGGCGTTTGCAGGTCACGTTGCAAGCTGCACAGCAGGGGAACAGCTGGCGGTGCTGAACCCCACTAACACATTGGCTGGTGTTTTTCTCTGTGCAGCTAGCATGTCCGGGCAGAAACTGGCGTTGTTTGAGCCCAGGGTCAGCAGGAGGAGGAGAGGAGCAAAGTGTAGGCCGAAGCCTGCACTGGTGGCAGCTTTTGTTCTGTTGTGCCAGCGTGGCTTGTGCTGGACACGTTGCCGACTACACAGCAGGGGAACAGCTGGCGGTGCTGAACCCCACTAACACATTGGCTGGTGTTTTTCTCTGTGCAGCTAGCATTTCCGGGCAAAAACTAGCGGTGTTTGAGCCCAGGGTCAGCAGGAGGAGTAGAGGAGCAGAGTGTTGGCCAAAGCCTAGTTGAACCAATTTCAAAGGTTACCTTTAACCCCCCCCTCAGGTGTTGCAAGGTACAAGAGCCACACCTTGAACAGCATTATTGATGCACAAGTCAAAGGTTGCTCTATTTAATTTTGCTCCTTGCACACGCTGAATTAAACACGTACACTATTTAGCCCATTATACTGTCAAACAGTAGTGGAGGCGTGACTACTAGTCTTTTTAAGGAGACGCAGCACAGGTGTACAAATTTACACCTAGGTGCTGTGCGCAGATTCCTTACCGTTGTTATTTGCAGTACAGGAAACTGCGCTCTTGTGTTATCCCTTGGCAATACCCTGTTAGTGCAGGCCGTCTCATGACCTCATTTCATGTTGGCCGGTGCGGTTAACGATGGCCATAAATCCCAGACCCACAGTGGCTTTTCCTAAAGTCACACTGCGGTGCTGGGATTCGTGGCCTTGTGCAGTAAATATGTTCGCCGCTCACACATGTCCTTACACCTGCTTCAGACTGGGCGGCCTCAGCTGATCCCTTATCGCATGCCGCGGCCATGAGGCCGCACAGTCAGAAGAAGGCGGAAGGAGGGGAGTGAAAACAGGGGAACATATGCACTGCTCGTGCCCATCAATCACACCCTCGCAGTCAAAATATATGAGACAACGGGGGGCGTTGTGTCGGGCAGGGGGGACGCACAGGCACAGCCAGCCAACCAATGATGTCAGGAGACGGGCAGCGCTAACAATGGGGGTGCTGCGTGTCATTAAAAAGGAAAGTCACACCTCAGGGACATTGTAATGGTCTGTAATGAGACACATTTTGTACTTGTTGAGTTCCACGTGTGCAAGGAGAAAAAGTCAGCCACCTTGTACAAATGCAGCAGTACTGCTGTACAAGGTGGCTGTTATACATAGAAACACCTGGGGGGGTGGGGGGCAGGCTCCCTTCAATTTCAGTTCATGTGCCTGCGTGGCGTTTGCAGGTCACGTTGCAAGCTACACAGCAGGGGAACAGCTGGCGTTGCTGAACCCCACTGACACATTGACTGGTGTTTTTCTCTGTGCAGATTGCATGTCCGGGCAAAAACTAGCGGTGTTAGAGCCCAGGGTCAGCAGGAGGAGGAGGAGAGGAGCAAAGTGTAGGACGAAGCCTGCACTGGTGGCAGCTTTTGGTCGGTTGTGCCAGCGTGGCTTGTGCTGGACACGATGCCGGCTACACAGCGGGGGAACAGCTGGCGGTGCTGAACCCCACTAACACATTGGCTGGTGTTTTTCTCTGTGCAGCTAGCATGTCCGGGCAGAAACTGGCGTTGTTTGAGCCCAGGGTCAGCAGGAGGAGGAGAGGAGCAAAGTGTAGGCCGAAGCCTGCACTGGTGGCAGCTTTTGTTCTGTTGTGCCAGCGTGGCTTGTGCTGGACACGTTGCCGACTACACAGCAGGGGAACAGCTGGCGGTGCTGAACCCCACTAACACATTGGCTGGTGTTTTTCTCTGTGCAGCTAGCATTTCCGGGCAAAAACTAGCGGTGTTTGAGCCCAGGGTCAGCAGGAGGAGTAGAGGAGCAGAGTGTAGGCCGAAGCCTAGTTGAACCAATTTCAAAGGTTACCTTTAACCCCCCCCTCAGGTGTTGCAAGGTACAAGAGCCACACCTTGAACAGCATTAATGATGCACAAGTCAAAGGTTGCTCTATTTAATTTTGCTCCTTGCACACGCTGAATTAAACACGTACACTATTTAGCCCATTATACTGTCAAACAGTAGTGGAGGCGTGACTACTAGTCTTTTTAAGGAGACGCAGCACAGGTGTACAAATTTACACCTAGGTGCTGTGCGCAGATTCCTTACCGTTGTTATTTGCAGTACAGGAAACTGCGCTCTTGTGTTATCCCTTGGCAATACCCTGTTAGTGCAGGCCGTCTCATGACCTCATTTCATGTTGGCCGGTGCGGTTAACGATGGCCATAAATCCCAGACCCACAGTGGCTTTTCCTAAAGTCACACTGCGGTGCTGGGATTCGTGGCCTTGTGCAGTAAATATGTTCGCCGCTCACACATGTCCTTACACCTGCTTCAGACTGGGCGGCCTCAGCTGATCCCTTATCGCATGCCGCGGCCATGAGGCCGCACAGTCAGAAGAAGGCGGAAGGAGGGGAGTGAAAACAGGGGAACATATGCACTGCTCGTGCCCATCAATCACACCCTCGCAGTCAAAATATATGAGACAACGGGGGGCGTTGTGTCGGGCAGGGGGGACGCACAGGCACAGCCAGCCAACCAATGATGTCAGGAGACGGGCAGCGCTAACAATGGGGGTGCTGCGTGTCATTAAAAAGGAAAGTCACACCTCAGGGACATTGTAATGGTCTGTAATGAGACACATTTTGTACTTGTTGAGTTCCACGTGTGCAAGGAGAAAAAGTCAGCCACCTTGTACAAATGCAGCAGTACTGCTGTACAAGGTGGCTGTTATACATAGAAACACCTGGGGGGGTGGGGGGCAGGCTCCCTTCAATTTCAGTTCATGTGCCTGCGTGGCGTTTGCAGGTCACGTTGCAAGCTACACAGCAGGGGAACAGCTGGCGTTGCTGAACCCCACTGACACATTGACTGGTGTTTTTCTCTGTGCAGATTGCATGTCCGGGCAAAAACTAGCGGTGTTAGAGCCCAGGGTCAGCAGGAGGAGGAGGAGAGGAGCAAAGTGTAGGACGAAGCCTGCACTGGTGGCAGCTTTTGGTCGGTTGTGCCAGCGTGGCTTGTGCTGGACACGATGCCGGCTACACAGCGGGGGAACAGCTGGCGGTGCTGAACCCCACTAACACATTGGCTGGTGTTTTTCTCTGTGCAGCTAGCATGTCCGGGCAGAAACTGGCGTTGTTTGAGCCCAGGGTCAGCAGGAGGAGGAGAGGAGCAAAGTGTAGGCCGAAGCCTGCACTGGTGGCAGCTTTTGTTCTGTTGTGCCAGCGTGGCTTGTGCTGGACACGTTGCCGACTACACAGCAGGGGAACAGCTGGCGGTGCTGAACCCCACTAACACATTGGCTGGTGTTTTTCTCTGTGCAGCTAGCATTTCCGGGCAAAAACTAGCGGTGTTTGAGACCAGGGTCAGCAGGAGGAGTAGAGGAGCAGAGTGTAGGCCGAAGCCTAGTTGAACCAATTTCAAAGGTTACCTTTAACCCCCCCCTCAGGTGTTGCAAGGTACAAGAGCCACACCTTGTGCATCATTAATGCTGCACAAGTAAAAGGTTGCTCTATTTGTTTTGCTCCTTGCACACGCTGACTAAAACACGTACACTATTTAGCCCATTATACTGTCAAACAGTTGTGGAGGCGTGACTTGTCTTTTTAACGAGACGCAGCACAGGTGTCAAAATTTGCACCTAGGTACTGGGCGCAGATTCCTGAGCGTTGTTATTTGCTGTACAGGAGTCTGCGCTATTGTGATCCCTTGGCCATGCGCTGTGAGCGCTTCCTGTCTTCTGACCTCATTTCATGTCGGCCGTTGCGGTTAGCGATGGACATGAATCCCAGACCCACAGTGTGTTTTTAAAAAATCACACTGCGGTGCTGGGATTCGTGCCCTGGTGCACTAAATATGTTTGCCGCTCACACATGTCCTTACACCTGCTTCAGACTGGGCGGCCTCATCTGATCCCTTATCGCCTGCCGCGGCCATGAGGACACCCAGTCTGAAGAAGGCGGAAGGAGATGAGTGAACACAGGCAAACATATGCACTGCACATGCCCATCAATCACACCCTCGCTGTCCAAAAAAATAAGACACCGAGGGCCGTTGTTTCGAGCAGGGGAGATGCACAGGCGCAGCCAGCTAACCAATGATGTCAAAAGACGGGCAGCGCTAACAAGGGTGGTGCTGCGTGTCATTACAAAGGAAAGTCACACCTCAGGGACATTGTAATGGTCTCTAATGAGACACATTTTGTACGTGTTGAGTTCCACGTGGGCAAGGAGAAAAAGTCAGCCACCTTGTACAAATGCAGCAGTACTGCTGTACAAGGTGGCTGATATACATAGAAACACCTGTGGGTGGGGGGCAGGCTCCCTTCAATTTCAGTTCATGTGCCTACGTGGCGTTTGCAGGTCACGTTGCAAGCTACACAGCAGGGGAACAGCTGGCGTTGCTGAACCCCACTGACACATTGACTGGTGTTTTTCTCTGTGCAGATTGCATGTCCGGGCAAAAACTAGCGGTGTTAGAGCCCAGGGTCAGCAGGAGGAGGAGGAGAGGAGCAAAGTGTAGGCCGAAGCCTGCACTGGTGGCAGCTTTTGGTCGGTTGTGCCAGCGTGGCTTGTGCTGGACACGATGCCGGCTACACAGCGGGGGAACAGCAGGCGGTGCTGAACCCCACTAACACATTGGCTGGTGTTTTTCTCTGTGCAGCTAGCATGTCCGGGCAGAAACTGGCGTTGTTTGAGCCCAGGGTCAGCAGGAGGAGGAGAGGAGCAAAGTGTAGGCCGAAGCCTGCACTGGTGGCAGCTTTTGTTCTGTTGTGCCAGCGTGGCTTGTGCTGGACACGTTGCCGACTACACAGCAGGGGAACAGCTGGCGGTGCTGAACCCCACTAACACATTGGCTGGTGTTTTTCTCTGTGCAGCTAGCATTTCCGGGCAAAAACTAGCGGTGTTTGAGCCCAGGGTCAGCAGGAGGAGTAGAGGAGCAGAGTGTAGGCCGAAGCCTAGTTGAACCAATTTCAAAGGTTACCTTTAACCCCCCCCCTCAGGTGTTGCAAGGTACAAGAGCCACACCTTGTGCAGCATTAATGCTGCACAAGTAAAAGGTTGCTCTATTTGTTTTGCTCCTTGCACACGCTGACTAAAACACGTACACTATTTAGCCCATTATACTGTCAAACAGTTGTGGAGGCGTGACTTGTCTTTTTAACGAGACGCAGCACAGGTGTCAAAATTTGCACCTAGGTACTGGGCGCAGATTCCTGAGCGTTGTTATTTGCTGTACAGGAGTCTGCGCTATTGTGATCCCTTGGCCATGCGCTGTGAGCGCTTCCTGTCTTCTGACCTCATTTCATGTCGGCCGTTGCGGTTAGCGATGGACATGAATCCCAGACCCACAGTGTGTTTTCAAAAAATCACACTGCGTGGCTGGGATTCGTGGCCTTGTGCAGTAAATAGGTTTGCCGCTTACACATGTCCTTACACCTGCTCCAGACTGGGCGGCCTCAGCTGATCCCTTATCGCCTACCACGGCCAGGAGGCCGCACAGTCTGAAGAAGGCGGAAGGAGATGAGTTAAGACAGGCGAACATATGCACTGCTCGTGCCCATAAACCACACCCTCGCTGACAAAATAAATATGACAACGAGGGGCGTTGTTTCTAGCAGGGCGGATGCACAGGCGCAGCCAGCTAACCATGATGACAAAAGACGGGAAACGCTACCAAGGGGGGTGCTGCGTATCATTACAAAGGAAAGTCACACCTCAGGGACAGTGGAATGGTCTCAATGAGACACATTTTGTACGTGTTGAGTTCCACGTGGGCAAGGAGAAAAAGTCAGCCACCTTGTACAAATGCAGCAGTACTGCTGTACTAGGTGGCTGTTATACATAGAAACACCTGGGGGGGTGGGGCCAGGTTCCCTTTTAATTTCAGTTCCTGTGCCTGCATGGCGTTTGCAGGTCACGTTGCCGGCTACACAGCAGGGGAACAGCTGGCGTTGCTGAACCCCACTAACACATTGGCTGGTGTTTTTCTCTGTGCAGCTAGCACTTCCGGGCAAAAACTAGCGGTGTTTGAGCCCAGGGTCAGCAGGAGGAGGAGAGGAGCAGAGTGTAGGCCGAAGCCTGCACTGGTGGCAGCTTTTGTTCTGTTGTGCCAGCGTGGCTTGTGCTGGACACGTTGCCGACTACACAGCAGGGGAACAGCTGGCGGTGCTGAACCCCACTGACACATCACCTAGTGTTTTTTTCTGTGTAGACAACACTTCCAGGTGGCAACTGACAGTGTTGAAACCCAGGGAATCAAAGAGGAGCAGAGTGTAGGCCGAAGCCTGCAGTGGAGCAAGTTGAAAGGGAACCTTTAACCCCCCCCCCCAGGCATTTGTTGCTGAAAGAGCCATCTTGTACAGCAGTAATACTGCACATGGAAAATGGTGGCTCCGAAAATTATGCTCCTTGCAAACGCTGAAGTACACACTCATATAATGTGTCCCCTCACACCGTCAAACCATCCCGGAAGTGGGACTTTCCTTTGTAATGTGACACAGCACAGCCGTCATTCCAACCCCCTTGGTGCCGGGCACCACCTCCTCAACGTTGTTTGGTTCTGTCACGGAGCCCGCACTGTAATGTTATCCCTTGGCCATGCACAGTTAGCGGTGCCCGTCTTCTGACATCATGTAGGTGTCAGGCTGGCAGTGCCTGTGCGTCCAAGCTGCCCGAGATCCAACCTTGCAGTGTCATCTAATGTAGTCCCACTGCGGGCCAGGGATCCATGGGCATGCGCAGTGCATATCATCGCCTCTCACTCACCTCCTTCCTGCTTCTTCAGACTGTGCGGCGTCACGGCCGTGGCATGCTATTAGGGATCAGCTGACGCCGCCTAGTCTGAAGAAGCGTGAAGAAGGGGAGTGAGAGGCTAGTATATGCACTGCGCATGGCCATGGATACCAGGCCCACTGTGGGATCACATTAGACGACACTGCGAGGTGTGATTTCGGGCAGCGTGGACGCACAGGCGCAGCCAGGACGACAACAAATGATGTCAGAGGACGGGCAGCGCAAACTGTGCATGGCCAAGGGATAACATAACAGCGCAGGGTCCATGACGGAATCAAACAACGCTAAGGAGGCAGCGCACGGTGCCAAGGGGGTAGCAATGACGGCTGTGCTGCGTCACATTACAAAGGAAAGTCCCACCTCCGGGACGGTTGGACGGTGTGAGGGGACACATTACATGAGTGTGTAGTTCAGCGTTTGCAAGGAGCATAATTTCAAGAGCGACCTTTCCCTTGTGCAGTATTAGTGCTGCACATGGTGGCTCTTTCAGTAACAAACGCCTAGGGGGGGCGGGGACAGGTCCCCTTACATTTTAGTTGTGCCAGCGTGGCGGTCGCATGACACGTTGCCGGATACACAGCTGGGGATCAGCTGACGTTACTGAACCCCAATAACAGAGGAGCGACTGTTGACTGTGCACACAGCACTTCCAGGCACCAACTGGCGGTGTTAGAGCCCAGGGACAGCAGGAGGAGCAGATTGGAGGTATTGCCGCACACACAGCTGGGGATCAGCTGACGTTACTGAACCCCAATAACAGAGGAGCGACTGTTGACTGTGCACACAGCACTTCCAGGCACCAACTGGCGGTGTTAGAGCCCAGGGACAGCAGGAGGAGCAGATTGGAGGTATTGCCGCACACACAGCTGGGGATCAGCTGACGTTACTGAACCCCAATAACAGAGGGGCGACTGTTGACTGTGCACACAGCACTTCCAGGCACCAACTGGCGGTGTTAGAGCCCAGGGACAGCAGGAGGAGCAGAGGAACAGAGTGTAGGCCGAAGCCTGATTGGAGCAAGTTGAAAGGAAACCTTTAACCCCCCCCCCCAAGACGTTTGTAGCTGAAAGAGCCATGTTGTGCAGCACTAAGGATGCAAAAGGAAAAGGTTGCTCTGTTAATTATGCTCCTTGCAAACACCGAAGTAAACACTAAAAATGTGTCCCTTTATACCGTTAAACCGTTCCGGAGGTGCGAATTTCCTTCGTAATGGGACACAGCACAGCTGTCATTCCTATCCCCTTGATGCCGTGCGCTGCCTCCTCAGCGTTGTTTTAAGCTGCCACGGAGCCTGCGCTGTTCTGTTAGCCCTTGGCCATGCCCAATTAGCGCTGCCTGTCTTCTGACATAATTTGGTGTCAGGCTGTCAGTGCCTGTGCGTCCACGCTGCTCCAGATCCCACCTCGCAGTCTCATCTAACGTAATCCCACTGCGGGCCTTGGAACCATGGGCATGCACAGTGCATAACCTCGACTCTCACTCCCCTCCTTCCCTCTTCTTCAGACTGTGCGGTGTCACGGCCGTGGCATGCTAGGGATCAGCTGACGGCGCACAGTCTAAAGAAGGCGGAGGGAAATGAGCGAGAGCCCGAGGGGAAGATATGCACTGCGCATGCCCATGGATCCCAGGCCCGCAGTGTGACTCAATCAGAAGACACTGCGAGGCGGGATCTCGGGCACCGCGGCCGCACAGGCGCAGCCAGCCTGACACCAAATTATGTCAGAAGACAGGCAGCGCAAATAGGGCATGCCCAAGGGATAACAGAACAGCGCAGGCTCCGTGACAGCTTAAAACAACGCTGAGGAGGCAGCGCATGGCACCAAGGGGGTAGGAATGACGGCTGTGCTGCGTCACATTACGAAGGAAAGTCCCAGCTCCGGGACGGTATAACGGTATCAGTGAACACATTTTATAAGTGTTAAGTTCTGCGTGTGCAAAGAGCTAAAAAAAAAGAGCTACCTTTTCCTTGCGCAGCATTACTGCTGCACAAGATGGCTCTTTCAGTAACAAACGACGGGGGGGGGGGGGGGAGAGGTTCCCTTACATTTAGGTTGTTGTGCCAGCGTGGCGGTCGCAGGACACATTGCCGGCTACACAGCTGGGGATCAGCTGACGTTACTGAAACCCAATAACACTGGGTCGTATGTTTTTACTGTGCAGCCTGCACTTCTGAGCCGCAACTGGCGGTGTTGGAGCCCAGGAATAGCAGTTCAGGTGGTAGAAAGATGAACACAGCAGGAGACCTGGATGACACCCAATTACTTAATCAGGCAGAGGAGTGGCAAATTCCTGCGAGATCCAGGCCTGGTTCATTTTCAGGAAAGTAAGCCGGTCAACGTTATCGGAGGATAGTCGCATGCGACGGTCTGTTAGTACACCACCTGCGGCACTAAAGACACGTTCCGATAAGACACTAGCCGCAGGGCAAGCCAGCACCTCCAATGCATACTGGCTTAGCTCTGGCCATGTATCCAGCTTAGAGACCCAAAACTTGAACGGGGAAGAGCCGTCTGGGAGTACAGTAAGAGGGCAAGCCATGTAGTCTGTCACCATCTGACGGAACCGTTGCCTCCTGCTGACTGGAGCCGCCGGTGATGGTGTAGACATTTGGGGCGGGCACACAAAAGTGTGCCAGAGTTGTGCCATACTGGGCTTGCCTTGGGCAGAGGCACTGCTTCTGCTCCCTCTTTGGGCAGAGCCTCCCCCACTGCCTCGACGCACTGAGCTGCTTTGTAAAGCACTAGCAGCACTCCTCTCAGTTGGACAGGAGAAGATGATGGAATTCACCAGTGTGTCGTGGTACTCCCGCAATTTACGCTCCCGGGTCAACGCAGGGATGAGGTTTTGGACGTTGTCCCGGTAGCGAGGATCGAGGAGGGTGAACACCCAATAATCAGGCATGTTGAGAATGTGGTCGATGCGGCGGTCGTTTCTCAGGCACTGCAGCATGAAATCCACCATGTGCTGCAGAGTGCCAACCGGCCCAGAAACGCTGTCCCCTGCTTGAGACATGATCTCTGCCCGCTCGTCATCACCCCACCCTCGCTGTACACACTGACCACTGGACAATTGTGTCGCTCCCTCCTCTGGACGGAGCTCTTCCTCCTCCATTGACTCCTCCTCATCCTCCTCACAAATTGGCCCCTGCGTACCCCTTTGTGAGGAACCACGTGGCGCTGACTCTCCAGAAGCTGATGGAAAAGGTGACTCCTCATCCTCCACCTCTTCCACCACATCATCCCTTAACCCTTGCAAAGTTTGCTGAAGCAGGCAGATAAGGGGGACAGTCATGCTGACTAGTGCATCATCTGCACTTGCCATCCGCGTGGAATAATCAAAAGGACGCAAAACCTGGCAGACGTCCTTCATAGTGGCCCACTCTGTGGTTGTGAAGTCTGATCGGCGCTGACTGCGACTTCTTTGCGCCTGATGCAGCTGGTACTCCATAACTGCTTGCTGCTGCTCACACAACCGCTCCAACATATGTAACGTGGAATTCCACCGGGTAGGTAGGTCACATATGATGCGGTGTTCCGGAAGGCGGAATCGGCGCTGCAGAGCAGCAATGCGGGATCTGGCCAAGCTGGAACGCCGCAAGTGAGCACACTCTAGGCGGACCTTGTGCAGCAGGGCATCAAGATCCGGATAGTCCCTCAGAAAACTCTGCACAACCAAATTGAGCACATGTGCCAGACATGGGATGTGAGTGAGGTTGCCAAGGGCCAAAGCTGCCACCAGATTTCGGCCATTGTCACACACTACCATGCCTGGCTGGAGATTCGCTGGCAGTAACCACACATCGCTCTCCTGCTTTATGGCATTCCAGAGCTCCTGCGCTGTGTGGCTTCGATGCCCCAATGAAACTAGTTTCAAGACGGCCTGCTGACGTTTGGCCACGACTGTGCTCATGTCGGTCATAGGTAAACGTTCACGGGTCCATGTGGGGGTGGACTGTGACGGATCCTGCAGAGAGGAATCAGAGGAACTGGTGTAAGAGGAGGAGTCGATGCGTACAGACTGGATTCCTGCAATCCTTGGAGTGGGCAGGACACGTCCTGCGCCACTCGCACGATCTGTACCTGGCTCAACAACATTAACCCAATGGGCAGTGAGGGAAACATATCGCCCCTGTCCATGCTGACTGGTCCACGCATCGGTGGTGAGGTGGACCTTGCTACTGACGGCGTTCAGTAGCGCATGTTTTATGTTTGCCTCAACATGCCTGTGCAGGGCAGGGACAGCCTGCCTGCTGAAGTAAAAGCGGCTGGGCACCTTGTACTGTGGGACTGCCAATGCCATCAAGTCACGGAAGCTGTCAGTCTCCACCAGCCTGAACGAGAGCATTTCCAGGGACAACAGTTTGGCAATGCCTGCATTCAGAGCCTGTGCTCGGGGGTGGTTGGCCGAGAATGCCCGCCTTTTCTCCCATGCCTGGACTACCGATGGCTGTAGAGTAGACTGGGAGTGTGAGGATGACTGGGAAGGTGGTGCTGTGGGTGGAATTACACTAGGTCTCTGGGAGGAAGCCAAACCAGCTGTGCGTGAGCTGGAGGAAGAGGCAACACGAGCTGAAGAGGTGGTAGCTGCCGCTGTTGGTTGGCCTACATCTTCAGTGTGTTTCTGTAACTCCACCGCGTGCCTGGTCCGCACATGTTTCCACATATTTGTGGTATTGAGGTTGCTGACATTTTTCCCTCTTTTTACTTTATGATGACACAGCTTGCATTTGACAAAACAAATGTCATCTGCAACTGTGTCAAAAAAGGACCAGGCACTGCAAGTCTTGGGAGCGCCCTTTTTGGCTTTGGAAAGAGACAGGCTCCTAACGGGTGCCAAAGTGGAGGCTACAGGCTCCGCAGTCTTCCCCCTCCCTCTCCCTCTTTGGCCCGTAAGAGGAAGCTCTTCCTCTGAGCTGCTCCCACCACCTTCCTGTTCCTCACGCCACGATGGGTCAAGGACCTCATCATCTCCACTACCCTCTGCCACCAACTGCTCCTCCTGGGTAGTCTCAGCAGCACAGTACGCACGAGAAAGCGGCACCTGAGTTTCATCATCAGATGCGTACTGCGCTGTGGTCACCGGAGGCACTGGCCCACCTGCCTCTTCAGAGTCAGAGAGAAAAAGGTGTTGGGCATCACTGCACACTGCCTCTTCTTCCATTTCTCCAATGCTGCTTGGCTGGCCCCCTGTTTCCAAGCCAAGAGATTCAGAGAACAGAAGTAGAGACGGCTCCTGTCCTGGGCTCTCTGACTGCCTGGCCAATTTGGCAGGTGGTGAAGAGACAGATGGCTGCTCTCCAGTGCTCTGTGCCTGAGAGGATGTGGCACTAACTGAAGTCGATGCCGAGGCGTTAGCTGCCATCCACCCGACAACGGCTTCAATTTGGTCTTCACGCAGCAGCGGTGCACGGCGCTCTCCGACAAAGCTGCGCATGAAGGACTGTTCCCTGCTGAAACTGAGTGACGACGAGTCACCGGCGCCCGCAGCAGGCACAGAATCACCACGTCCTCTCCCTGCTCCTCTCCCTGCTCCGCGCCCACGCCCACGTGCCTTACTCCCTGCCCTCTTCATCTTGGTTGACAGATAAAGATAAGCAGAAAAGTACTAAGGCCTTAGTGTGCTTATTCCTGTAATGCTCCTCCTAACAGGTGTAAGAAACACTAATGTTGTAAATTGTGGACTAAACTTTATTATTTTTCAAATGTGGCCTACACAAGTGTAAGTTGTGTTTGGTGAACTTAACCTTTTTTTTGGTGCAGATCGGGCTACAGAGCTAGTTTAAATCACACGGAGACCGTGCAGACAGCCGTAAACGGCGCTGCAAGGCCAAGAAACCCTCCTCTAGGTTATCCTATATAGTGTTTTTCCACTATTTAGCTGGATACAAGTGGAAAGACACTAATAGGAATTTTTTTTTTCAAATTTTAAACTGGCTGCACTATTTGAAAAAAAGGAAATTGTTTTTCAAGGTATGAGGCAGTAACGCACCCTGAGCTGAATCCAACCGGCTATGGCTGCACACAGACTACAGGGCGAGCTGCGCTCACACAGAGACCGTGCAGACAGCCGTAAACGGCGCTGCAAGGCCCCCAAAAAAACCTCTAGGTTATCCTATGTAGTGTTTTTCCACAATTGAGCTGGAGACTGGTGGAAAGACACTAATAGGAATTTTTTTTTTTTTCAAATTTTAAACAGGCTGCACTATTTGAAAAAAAGGAAAATTTTTCTCAAGGTATGAGCCAGTAACGAACCCTGAGCTGAATCCAACCGGCTATGGCTGCACACAGACTACAGGGCGAGCTGGGCTCACACGGAGACCGTGCAGACAGCCGTAAACGGCGCTGCAAGGCCAAAAAACCCTCCTCTAGGTTATCCTATATAGTGTTTTTCCACTATTTAGCTGGATACGAGTGGAAAGACACTAATAGGAATTTTTTTTTTCAAATTTTAAACAGGCTGCACTATTTGAAAAAAAGGAAAATTTTTCTCAAGGTATGAGCCAGTAACGAACCCTGAGCTGAATCCAACCGGCTATGGCTGCACACAGACTACAGGGCGAGCTGGGCTCACACGGAGACCGTGCAGACAGCCGTAAACGGCGCTGCAAGGCCCAAAAACCCCCCTCTAGGTTATCCTATGTAGTGTTTTTCCACAATAGAGCTGGAGACTGGTGGAAAAACACTAATAGGAAATTTGAGAAAAAATGTGCAGCAGGCTGCACTAAGAGCAAAAAAGAACAACTGTGTGAGGCAGTGTGAACCCCCCCTGAGCTGAATACAACCGGGTATATGGCTGCACACAGACTACAGAGTGAGCTGCACACACACACACACACACACAGAGACCTTGCAGAACGCTGTTAAAACAGCGCTGCAAGGCAAGAGCAAGGTGAACAGTGAAGAACACACAGCGTTTTGCTAAATTAGCCTTTGGAAAGGAAAATAAAGCAATTAGCTAGCTCAACTGGCCCTCAGTTAGAACACAGCGTCCTGTCCCTAACTGAAATCACAGCAGAGTGAGCGCAAAATGGCGGCAGCGCTTTTTTATAGTGCAGAGTGACATCATTTCAGCAGCCAATCCAAGCCTTGCCAGTACTTACATGCCCACCATGCTAAACAGGATGTGCCCACACTTTCATTCATTCCTCATTGGCTGCTGCGTTCAATTTGAATTCTGGGAACTTCCGATTCCGGTATCCGATACGCGGGAAGTATCGGAATTCAGTATCGGAATTCCGATACCGCAAATATCGGCCGATACCCGATACTTGCGGTATCGGAATGCTCAACACTATATATGACCAGTTCTTTCTCCTCCCCCACCCAGGGTAGTGAAAAGCTGAAGTGTTAAATATTGAAACCAGACACCTCGGCCTTCAAGCCCCTCTCTTTCATGGTATCCCCCTGACAACATGATTAAAGCCAGTAAAACTTGAAGATTTTGGTGGAATCAGCCATCCATTTAATGTGTTGGGAGGGTGTTCTGATTGTCCCCAACACATAAATTACCACATATGATCCTTTGGTTTCTCTAAGAGATAAGCCATTAGAGGTGCCTTGCAGTGGCTTCTCCACTGGGTATGGTGAAATCAAGAGAGTTATCTGTCGACCAAGTCAGAAATTGGTTAACCACTATTGAAGGTGTATGTGCCACTTAAGTGTTCTTATACTTTAATTTCAGTGTAACATTACAGGGAACATCTGCACCTAAGATTTCCAAAAAAATGACCATGAATTTTACTTTTTGAATTGCAAAAAACAAAAATTAAAGCCTGATTAAAACATTTTTTTTCTAAGCACATTAATTAGATGATTCATCCAGTTATGAGCACTTTCCATTTTTATTCATGTTGCCCAAGAGGGAAGGAAAACCATTTTCTACTTGGTAAAATGTCACTTTGACATATTTTAAAATATCCTACTTTGCAAGATATAGTACAGAAAAGTGATAGTGCATTATTCTGCACTAAAATTCTGGTTTTCTTGAGAAAGTAAAGAACAGCAGATAAATATACTGTATGTTTCCTGCCGTTTAACTATCCCATCAGTCTCCGCCACAATGGACTTGGGATTCTACTGAGCAGAATTTGTCCACATAATAGTCCTCATTGCTAGTTTATACTAGCTTATACTGGGTTCCCTGCTACAAGCGTGGCAATGCACCAATCGTGGTAAAGATCTATCATTCTATAGGAAACAACCTAGGGGTTTTCGGCTCCGGTTGGAAGGATACAAATCTGCTCCATTGACCATCGCAAAAGCCAGGATTGGGACCCGCTGGCCACCTGGCTCCATGGAGATATTCAGATAAGCCAGGTGGTGACACTTGTGTCAACTGGCTTTGGACCTTGTATGTTACCTCCTTTCTATGTGTGTATCACAGGTGGGGTAGCCGACCCTGGAAGCTCTGACATAACATCTGCCATTATCACTACAGGTCAGCAGAAGGGTGAAACTCTGTAATGTGCAAAATCTTGGGGAATTTTGCTGGGACTGTTCTATGTGTTATCTTCCTGTTTTGTGGTTCAAAAAAGCATTGCCACACTGTTTTGCCCTCATCCTGTGTTGTCTGATTAGCGGTATACCCACGTTAATGGGAGAGCGGGTGTTAGGTGGGACGATCCCTGGTCCATGCGGTTCTGGCTAGTGGACTTGGGTGACCCCCCCCCCCCGTTTTCCCACATTTGGTGGCAGCAGTGGGATACTACTCAGCCCGGCGGAACCAGGGCAGCTGCAGGGGACTGGTGTTCTCACACGCTGTCCGGGGCTCCATAACCAGGGAGGCATACAAACAGAACCAGCAGACCATTCATGAGGCATGCACAACAGGTTTCAGACACTACTATGTCCAACCCCACCAACTCGGCTTTGGGAATAAGACCAGAGTGGATAAATGACTTCAACAAGAAATGGAAACTACAGGAGATGTGCTGGCTTCCACAGATTGAATGGAATTTAATCCAGGAACTACGGAATGCAGAATAAGCCATGTGTAGACCCAATGGATATGAATCACTTCTTCAATTATGTGTGGAGTTTATTTTCGCAAGGAAGACACTGAATATGCTCTCAGGAAACTGGATGATAGAAAGTTTTGTGTCATAAAGGTGAAACCTCTTACATTCGTGACTGTACTTAAGGACAAGTTGTGGACTGCTCCCCATAAGTGGAGAAGGATGATCGGAATCCTATCACATCTAGCTAATTAAGATGGGGAACAATGTGAAGAAACCAGATTAAGTCTTAACTACCCGAACGACTATGTTTAGCATACCAAGAAGAATTGACTTTTTATCTGTATGTTGACTTTTGGATTTTAGTGTTGATTTCTGCTGGGTCAAGAAAACAGGCTTTTGTTTATGTAAGCCTGTAATATTGACTTGTAAGCCAGAACTGGGACCCACTGGTCACCTGGCCCAATGGAGATGTTCAGATAAGCCAGGCGATGACTCTTGTGTCAACTGGTTTTGGACTTTGTATGGACTCTATGGACTGTGATCTCCCTACGCTTGTCATTGTCTCCTCTCTGTGTGTGTATCACAGGTGGGGTAGCCGACCCTGGGAGCTCTGATGTAACATCTGCTATTATCCCGGCGGCTCAGCGGAAGGGTGAGACTCTGTAATGTGCATCATCGTGGGGAATTTTGCTGTGACTGTTCTATGTGTTATCTGCTTGTTTTGTGGTTCAATAAAGCGTTGCCACACTGTTTTGCCCTCACCCTGTGTTGTTTGAGTAGCATTATGCCCATGTTAATGGGAGAGCGGGCATTAGGCAAGTCGATCCCTGGTCCATGCGGTTCCGGCTAGCGGACTTGGGTGCCAGCCGACCCCCTGTTTGCCCACAATCACCTCTCCGGTCACTCCACTGGTCGCTGTCAGGTCTTCTTCTTTCAAACCGTTGTACGCAGCATCTCCAGTCTCTTCACTATAGCCAGGACTTCCAGCCATGATAAGGCCTTGGAGGTCACTGTATGTCGTTAGTACATTGCGGCGTGACCTTACAACAAGCAGTGAAATCCAAGGTGTGGGCACCAACAAAAGTTGTGCCCTATAGTAAAGAGGTCAGAGATGCAGCACACGATGGTGCAAAATTGAGGACCAGGCAAGGAGCTGTCAGCAGCTGGGTGACCGGTGAGGTGACCGATTAGGTGAGTATTCTTTACTTGTTCCTACTTATATAGAAGTTAGTAACAATCAAATTTACAGAACCTAATTAGTTTATAACCAAGGATTGCCTGTACTGTATTATGTTATAAAGAAGATTGTGGGATTGCAGTAGAAAGCTTCAAGTTGGACAAAAAATTATATATAAAGTTTATTTTAAAAAAGGCCTAAAGAAAAATATGGACAGTGCTTTTCTTGTGCAGAAGTAGTAAAACGAAAAATCTATACCCAATAATTGTATTACTCTAATTACAATGATCAATGGAATATAGTGATTATTTTAGTATAGCCACATGATATCTTTGAAAACATTGGTGAATTTGCTCTATCCAGCAGTTAGTCTTCTGAATGGAGCCATAAATAAGTATTGTTGTCAATGTCTGTGTATAAATGTATTTAATTTTTTTTTTCCAACGGTTTTTTTCATATCACATGGAGAGTCAGAGAATTCTGAACCACAATGATTAATGATCCAATAAATAGTTGATTCCCACTTGCAGTTCATCATATCAAATGCATCAAAATGTCAATGTTTGTTCACCAACCCATTTAGTTCACTTTTTCACTTTGTTTTGTATCATGGTACTCCAGTATAGTGGAAAAAGCATTGTTCATCACCAGTTTTCTCCTGGACTGTTGGGAGAAGATGGTTAGATATTATTCGTCCCTGGCTTTGTTCTTAGGCAAAATTGTAAGTGAAACTACTCCCTTAAATAAAAATAAAACAATCCCACACATGAATGATTTCAGGATGCTTTATTGTTGGCATGACTCAGGACATCTGATAAAGCTCATCTTTTTTTTTCTAGATGCCTCAAAGGGGGCTTCAACAGAGAAAATAACTTTACAGTCCAGTCTTTGTACTTCCTACAGAATGACAGTCAGTCCTAGATGTTTTTTTCTTAGAAAGAATTGGCTTCTTCGCTGTTCCTTTTGACACTAGGCCAGCCTCCAAAAGCCTTTGCCACACTGTTTGTAATGACATGTAATGACTTCTGCCTGCTGCCATTCCTGAGCAAATAGACCCCTAAAATATAACTTTTATTAATATCCAGTAAAACAAAAAAAAAACACAAAGTAAAAAACTGTAGAGGGGTGTCTATGCGATGAGTCTATTAGACCCACATCCAAATAATGAATGACTAAAGAGGTGGGCACATTGTGCACTCCATGACATTGTTTCCTGTATGTGGACCATAATTTGCTTTAATGATATCATGTGTGGGATGTCATTTCCTCTGGATGGAGTGCATTTGCGTTCCATACCCTATTTGAGTATGTTTCCATGCCTGGTTCTGAATAACGATCCCAGGTTAGGTAGGTATATTTTAGGGATTGATAGGGAATTGTAGTCCCCTGATACCCTACCTCTTTAGTCATTCATTGTTTGATTGTTGGTCGAATAGACTCATTATATAATCACACCTCTATAATTTTTTACTTTGAGAGTTTTTTTTTTCTGGATATTAATAAAAGTTATATTTTAGGGGTCTACTTTTTTCTTGTAGGTTTCATACCTGAGACCCCGCTCTATACATTCATTTTCGGTGCATTCCCGAGCAAGCTCTGAACTTATGTTGAACCAATCCCATAGCTGAATAATAGCTTAATCCTCTTTAGGAGACAGTTGTAGCATATGCTGGACTTTTTTCAGCGTGCTGAAGCCTTCTACACGGCAAAATAACTCTTTTAAGTTCTTTATTATGCAATAAATGGTTGATTCACATTTGCAAATCATCTGATCATTCTTCATATCAATCTAGAGTTAATGTAAATTGCCATTATAAAAAAAATGAAGCAGGGAAATTTGTGAAAATCAAAATTTGTGTCAGCCTGAAAACTTCTGGCCACGACTGTGCGCAAAAATATATGGTCTGCGATAAAAAGAAGTTGGGGGAAACAACCGTATAGAGTTGTGTATGTTTTATACAGTAGGTACATATCCATACATAGAGTCTATGAACCCGCTTGTAAGAATTAAGAGATTTCAAAACAAAATCACAGATATACTGTATTCTTTGGAGACATATATTTTCACTATACGTCAAAGGGGTCTTCCCAAAATCGATTGACCACTATGATTACAAAAACAAGGCCTCATCTTGAATATAGCAGAGGGGCACATGCTCGGCCCTTGTTCCATTCATTGTCTATGGAACTGCTTGAGAAAGCCGAATACAGCACTTGTCTACTTCTGGTAGTCCCATTGCCAACGAATAGAGCAGAGACCAAGCATGGACACCTCAGCTATATTAAGCATGGGGCTCTGGAACCCTGTTCTCAGAGTATCAGGACTCCATTCTCAGGGTTTCTGGTGGTCTCAGCATTTCTATCTAGCAGTTTTGGATAAACATCTTTAACACTACTAATCTGCTAAAACCATATTTAATTAAATATAGTTTGTTATTGTTCTTATTTAAAATTACAGGAGTCAATTGCATAACTATTAAAACTATTTTGACCTTATACTTCGACTGTCCTTAAGCTGCCATATAAGTTCATTACTCAACATTACTGGAGGGTAAAGTGTTGTTTTGCATGTATATAGGAAGATGAATTACAGTTCTCTCTGTAGCACAAGCCAGATCTGATCACTTCAGAATGATTATGAACATTTGTTCCCTGTGGCGATATTTATATATAAATAATATCATTTGATATCGTGGATATAATATGCATTATTGAATGAATGGATCCCATTTCTAAACATGGCCAATATGAGTGGATGTAATAATTACTATTGTGTGTATGACAAAGTAATTGTATCCAAGCAGCATAAATATTTGTTTGGTCAGAAGGCGTTTTAGAAATATAGGGACATGCCAGATTCAGAGGCTACTTTATGGCCTGAGAGCATTTAACAGGTTGGCCACTTTGTCTTGTTAGTGCAGCTTTCCAGTCTATATAATGGCTGCTATATAACTTCTGTCTATATAATGGCTGCTGGCGGAGGAGCATGTGCTTCAGCTTCCTCCAATCGCTAAAAACATCACATGGTAAGGTTGCCTTTTTTATTGTACGAGGCAGATGGACTGATCTGGTCACATGTTACTTCAGCTTCAGCTTTTAAAGGGAATAGTTCACCAGGTAATTCTCACCTAATCTGAGAGCAGCATGATATAGAGACAGAGACCCTGATTCTAGTGATGTGTCGCTTACAGGGCTACCTGCTGTAGTTTTGATAAAATCAATTTGTCAGCAGGAGATTATCCATAGAAGACTAGAAAACCAGCTGTCATGTAGCCCTCCATTTTAAGGGAACCTGTCTTGTAGAAAAACTTTACTAACCTGCAGATAAGGGGTTAATCTGCAATTTATTAGTGTTCAGAAGCCATGGGGCCACAGAACTGAAAGCGCTGCTGCTGAGAGAATATTAACTTTATTCCTCCCGGCAGCCTCCGGCTTTCAGTCATAGAGGCGTGGCTGACATGTTTTCAGTCACCGCTCAAAATACTGTAAGCAGCGGATGTAACCACGAACCCGACACTGACCTACAGTGGGCTCAGCAATGGACCAGTACAGAGCCGGCTGTCAGCCAGTACCGGGGTGTAGTTACATATGCTGCTCGCTGTGTACTGAGCGGTGACTGAAGCCAGGCTGGCCGCACCTCTATCACTGAAAGCCCAAGGCTGCCAGAAGGATTGAAGTTCATTTCCTCCAGGTACTCTTGTCATCAGACTATTTTGTTTGCTTATAACCTTGTGAACTGGATTGAAAAACGCTGCATTGCTTATTTTCTGACCCAGCTCATTGAAGTGTCCAGAATAACAACCACTAATAACAATCACTTTGTTTTCTTCCAGTGTTTCACTGCTACTCCAGAGGGGGGAAAAAACCTGGATCCCTGGATAGGTGGAAATGAGACTTAACAAACAGATGGTACTTAAGAATAGGTATGTATTACATATCATTAAGGGCCAAAAAAGCATATTATTTTCAAAGGCGTTATCCAAGACTTTGCTCACTTTTTGCTATGGGTGTAAGAACTTACAAGCAGGTAGTTGCTAACTACTCAGAGTGGTTAAGGACATTTCCTGCCAACAATTCAGCTGCTTCCGTTGACATTATGTCAACAGAAAAGCTTCCTCTGTTCCACTCTGCTCTGCTGCCAGTAATGCTGATTGACATCTGGTTCCCTACTGCCTAATTGTCAATCAGCATGACGTCGACAGTGATGCTCTGTTGATAGAGCAGAATGAAAGGGGAGAGCTACTCTCTGTTGACGTAAGGTTAAATGAAGCAGCAGATTTGCCATCTGGAGTGGTCCATGACCGCTCTGAGCCAACAGAGATCGGCACCGGGCAGAAAAGACAGCTAGTTTGAAACTACCTGCTTGTAAGATCTTAGCCCATTGCAAAAATAAACAAAGTCCCGAATAACCCTTTTAAGTATCCAACACATTTATTATAGTACTCAAAAAATGGCCAACTCCTTTAGAGGCCCAATCCTTTTGTTCACCCTGTAGACGAGCCACCATCAGAGCTGTCAGCAGTTTACTTGACACACAGGCTTAACCAGGCGTTTTCGTGTGTGTGGGAGTCTATAGAAATTGCAATTGTCCAAATGAGCACTAGGCAGCAATCAAATGAGTATTGTCACTGAGACTCAGGGTTACATGATGACTTTGGGCACACCATGGCCACAACTATGGTTAAACACAGTAGACCTTTAGCCTGGTGTGAACTCAGCAGTTCTAAGCCCACTCGTCTCAGGCTTCGCTATGCTTTTCTTAACTAGCACTCAATTACTATACATAATAGCTGCTTACTTCTAAACAGGATTTTCCCATGTTCATGCCTATGGCAAAAAAAAATCTTTTGAAATGTGAAAGCTTATGCATATTAAGTCTCTTTGAGCACTGTGCCAGGGATATATACAAGTTTAAATGAAGGATTAACCTTGAAGCTGGCTGTTGGGATTTTCCCATCCAGTAATTGAAAAATTGTGATAATTAGAACTTGCGGAAATCTTGTCTCCTCGAAATATAATTTTTTTTATTGCAGCAAATGCCCAATTAGTGTAACTGCAATCAGTGTAATTTTGTCATTAAAGGGGTTGGCCAGTTTATCTTTTTTTTTAAACAAATGTATTAGAGACATGATTTTGTTGCATTCAGAAGTCAGTGATTTTTTCTCAAATGCATAATATGGTCTGAGTTAGCACAGTGGTATTCTTTTTTATCTGTTTCATTAAGGTAGAGGTCCCCAACCAGTGTCTCACGGAACTATAATGTGTGGCTCTTGGCTGTCTGTGAAATTAGTGCATTGGTACTAGGTAAAGCAAGCAAATCTGACGAGAAGGTCTCAAGATGGTGACTTTTGCCCAACATAGAAGAGCAGATCTCAATTGTTGGGGACAACTGAGTTTTGTCAGAGTACCAGTTTTTACCATCAGAATTTGGTCAGAATTTCACCAGTTTTTCTCGGATGAAAAATTCACTTCTCCTAACAAAGAGTCTGTGAAAAACAGACAGCACAGATATGGCATCTGAGTGCTATCCAATTTCTTAATGGATCCATAAACTTGCATTGGCGAGATTGATCCAAGACTTGCTCCAAAATCTGTCATTTTTCCAAGATTTTGTGCTGACCCCTTAGTCCACAAGAATACACGGACATGTGAACAGTTCCACAGATTGTAATAGACATTAATTCTTTCTCTGAGAGCCATGGTTATTAGCTGTACGACAAAAAACGAAGTATGAATGAGTCCTTTCTGATAGTATTAGGCCTCTTTCGCACATGTAAATTTGATGCGTATGGAAAATGGATCCTCAATACAGATATATAATGAAAGAGGATGACGCAGGATTTCATGAGTTTTTGCATTCACATCTTCAGTCATTGCTTTTTTCTAATAGTAAATATCATTTTTTTTAAATATTAAATAATAGCAATAATTTAAAAAAAAAAAATCACCACCCTTTTTCCTTGCACAAAATTCCATATGAAATGCACATGTACAAATTTCATACTAAAGTAGGAAAATATTTAGAATTGAGAGTCCTCAGTGGTTGATACCTTTTAATGGCTAACTGAAAAGTAGGAAAATAAATAATAAGTGAGAGAATTGTATCCTGAATAATGTGATATCGGGCGCAGGCGCCTGGGTTTGTGTTCTTTTAATCTTTGTGGCGAATATTTTCCTATTATCGTATGTTCACATATTTTAACACCCACCCAAACCAAGTCTGCATATATATATTTTTTTTTACTCAAGAAGAGCCTGAGTGACAAGTACACAGATATAACATGAATCATCTGTCTGCAGGCATGAGTTTGCTATCTGATTGGGTTTTCAGATAGATTTATGCTCAATTCTCAAGGACAGCTTTTTCAAAAGATTATTATACTAAAGATATGGTAAAAGACAGCTTAGTAGGAAGCATTGGAGGAATTGTTTTTTTTTCATGAAATACAGAGTAGTTCAGGAAATAAACCCTATATACAGTTATATGAAAAAGTTTGGGCACCCCTATTAATCTTAAGCTTAATGTTTTATAAAAATTGTTTTTTTTTTTTGCAACAGCTATTTCAGTTTCATATATCTGGAGCGCCCCCAGACACAGGGCCACGCGTTGTCGGTACCGGGCGTCTCTGGTTCGGTTCTGAGGCTGTCACGGTGGCTAGACCCGGTCCGCGATCCTGCTAAGGGGCGTCCAATAAAGGTGATGCAGTCTGTCAGGGGTTCGTGACGCCACCTGTGGTGTTCGGTCAGGGTGACCGACGCTGCTGTGGGGTCCGCTGGGGTGATGGAATGGCAGCTGGATGGTATACCTTCCCACAGATGAAGTATGTCCCCAGGGCTTCCCAGTATGTGGATGGTGATAGTGTGAGGTGCAGGCAATAATGAGGACACAAGGTTGCAGTCTCTTTACCTCTTTACTGAAGACTTCAGGATCCTCAATCCAGAGCACGTTTAACAGAGCTATCAGAGACAGGCCGACCTGATGGGCACTTCCAGAGTTTCCCTCGCGGATGGAAATCGTTGCCCACCACTAGCGCCTGTGTGTTGTAGTCCTACCCTGCTGAGCATTCGGAATAGTCCTCACAACTGCTGTTCTCGTTCGTTCGTTCTTTCTAATTCTCTCTCTCTTTTGTTCCAGATGTTGCTAGTTTCTCGTCCCCCAGTATGTTTTGGCTAGGACGCACCCGTATGACGGGAAGGCCTGGAGGTCTTCCGGGACCCTAGAGACGCCCCTTTCCCACTGTTGCCCCCTATGTCTTCTTAGGAAATTTAAGGTAGACAGCCAACTTATAATTAACTGTCCTGCGGAGTTTGAAGTAAGGCCTAAAGTCAGTTACTCCCGCGGTGTTCCGGCCACCGGCTACGCGCCTCAGTAGGATGTTGCCTCGGTCTCACGGCACGACTCCTACTGGTACTCCTTTTTGCTTGATCTCGTTTACACTGTTCCACAATATCCTTCCTTTCTTGTCTTTTTCTTAGGATACCGCCGCAAGGAGGTGCAGGCGCAGCTCCGTAACGTTCTGCTCTGTTCGCTAGGCACCTGCCAGGTTCCCATGCCTGACAGGGACCCCCCTGTGTCTTCTCCCTGCAACAGCCCCTGCCACGGGATGTTGCCTGAATCCAACCCAGTCAGCTTCTGACTAACTTTCTATCCAACCCCTAGTTTTACCAGTGTGAGGAGGGGCCCAATAAATAAAGCCTTTTGCTCCCCCTAGTGGCCGGAGTATGAAGTGTAATGTGTGCTGGTGATACCTGGTCAGGAGAATTCCTTCAGTGCCATCAAACGTACCATCACTCCCCTTAATGGCAGAGTGTCATACTGCAGCGACCAGGTCTCTGGGGCGCTGCACTCCCCCCCGGTTAAATCCAGTACTCCTGGACTGGGAAGAAGAACAACAATACATAGCAGCAAAAGACATACAAAATTTTTGAAATGCTAAAACAAGTAAATAGAACAATGCTTCCCTTTATGGGAGGTGAGAACACTTGAACGTTACAAACAAAATTAAATATTTTTAAATAACATATTGACTATAAATAACTCTCAGTACCCAGCCGGGTATTCTACCAAGTGCAAACTCTGAACAATAAGTTAACTTTTCCTTTAAGGGCGTATAAGCTGAACCCACTAAAGGCTTACTATAAAATACTATATAAATATCTCAACTTTTCTTTCTGTTCTAACTTCCCCAATGCAGGACCGCCTAGCTCCTTGGCTGGGCCTACTGTCATTGTGCCGACCATCTTTCTACAGTTCTCAGGAGGACTCTGTCTCTAACCCATACGGGTTCACTTTCAAGCTTTCCTGTCCTCAGTCTCTATCAACATTATCAAACTTTCTAAATTTCAACATTATTAACGTTTCAACTTTTATTAAAGCAATCATGTAAACATTCTCTTTAAGAGGGACCCAAGTCTCTAGGGGGTAGTGCAGATTCTCTCTCTGTCTGCAAGTCCACTGAAAGCAAGACCTTCTGCGTCATGTCCAGAAGCATTATCTTCGCAAAGTCTTCTTTCACTTGTAAAACCAGTAGGGAGCACCTTTAAGAAGGTGCAAACTATATACAAAAAACAGCTTTGAATCATTCACTGTTCATGATCCAGCAGTCTCTGAAAACAATGATGAGCAAACAAAAAGAAGAGGGATCCCGGGTAAACAAAGGGATCCCTAGGAGTTAACCCTGGGCGGGTTTAAGGTAGCAGTTTGAAGATAAAGAGTTAACTATGTACATATTCGGATCTCCGAGGTTTACTTCTGCTCTGGTGGCCTCTGCCAGGGCCTAACCGGGCAGGCACACCTCGAGGGTCTGGGAAGCCTCAAATCCCGGCCTATTTCTGGCAGTGCGGGAGTCCAGTGAGCGATCCGAGGAACAGCAGCAGCGGCTGCCGCTGCTTCAGCCTGTTCTTCCTCCAAGGACTTGGCAGCAACGGGACGGAGGTACAGCGCTGGATATCCCGAGCCCACCAGCCGTGGCCCTTCTGGTATCTGCAGTAGCTTACCGCATCCCCCGGCAGCAGGACAGGACCCTTACTGTCGCCCCGCAGGCCAGCCTCCACCACCTCCCGGGTGATATGGACCCTTATCGTCAATCCGATTTCCTGGACAAAGCCTCTTCCTCCCTGGGGCTGGTAAACGATCACCACTCCCCATTTCGGCAATGACCCATCCAGCAGCTCACCGCGGACCTCCCGTTCCTCGTCCCTGGCATGCTCAGCTATGAGGTGCTTCCGATAATCCCCCCAGGGGAAGGAGCCCATGTCCCACTCACGCGTTTCCTGGTCGAATGATGCGGACTCCGGAACTCCACCAACCACGCCAGTAGTCGGGTCATGCGTCGCCGGAACACCGATCCCCGATCGGCCAGGTTACCGAGCTTGCTCGCAGGTGGGGGCTCTGGCAGCTCCACGCCGTTCCGCAGGGGCGGCCACCTGGTCTGGTGCCGGTATCAGGGGCTCCACGGACAGCTCCCAGGACTCAATCTTCTTCAGCGGCGGCATGTCGGTATAATCCTCCGGTGATGGGGACCTAGACTGGGCCATCTTTCTCCGTAAGCTTCCCCGGCTTTCCAGCTCCACTCCGTCTGAGTCATAGTTTCGTTTCTTCGGTCTCCGCCTGCCATAGAAGATGAGAAGGTGGACCTCAGCCGCTGACGGACCCGCCCTCAGGATACAGCAATACTTAGACTGGGCGGCCATTATCTTTCGCGCTCGCAGCTTACTCACGCCCACTTCCACGCCCTTCTTCTTCTCTTGCGCTCCTCGTGGCACTACAATGGCGGCAGTTTTGGCGGGAATCTTGCAACAGATAGCAATACACAGTCCTTGCAATAAATCACAGTTCAACACGTTTAAATCACAGTTCCAAGGCACACATGACCTGCTTCTCAGGCCCAAGTACGATCCTGTTCGTGACGACAAGTTGGAGCGCCCCCAGACACAGGGCCAGGCGTTCTCGGTACTGGGCCTCTCTGGTTCGGTTCTGAGGCTGTCACGGTGGCTAGACCTGGTCCGCAACCCTGCTAAGGGGCGTCCAATAAAGGTGATGCAGTCTGTCAGGGGTTCGTGACGCCACCTGTGGTGTTCGGTCAGGGTGACCGACGCTGCTGTGGGGTCCGCTGGGGTGATGGAATGGCAGCTGGATGGTATACCTTCCCACAGGTGAAGTATGTCCCCAGGGCTTCCCAGTATGTGGATGGTGATAGTGTGAGGTGCAGGCAATAATGAGGACACAAGGTTGCAGTCTCTTTACCTCTTTACTGAAGACTTCAGGATCCTCAATCCAGAGCACGTTTAACAGGGCTATCAGAGACAGGCCGACCTGATGGGCACTTCCAGAGTTTCCCTCGCGGATGGAAATCGTTGCCCACCACTAGCGCCTGTGTGTTGTAGTCCTACCCTGCTGAGCATTCGGAATAGTCCTCACAACTGCTGTTCTCGTTCGTTCGTTCTCTACAGCTCTCTCTCTCTCTTTAGTTCCAGATGTTGCTAGTTTCTCGTTCCCCAGTATGTTTTGGCTAGGACGCACCCGTATGACGGGAAGGCCTGGAGGTCTTCCGGGACCCTAGAGACGCCCCTCTCCCACTGTTGCCCCCTATGTCTTCTTAGGAAATTTAAGGTAGACAGCCAACCTATAATTAACTGTCCTGCGGAGTTTGAAGTTAGGCCTAAAGTCAGTTACTCCCGCGGTGTTCCGGCCACCGGCTACGCGCCTCAGTAGGATGTTGCCTCGGTCTCACGGCACGACTCCTACTGGTACTCCTTTTTGCTTGATCTCATTTACACTGTTCCACAATATCCTTCCTTTCTTGTCTCTTTCTTAGGATACCGCCGCAAGGAGGTGCAGGCGCGGCTCCGTAACGTTCTGCTCTGTTCGCTAGGCACCTGCCAGGTTCCCATGCCTGACAGGGACCCCCCTGTGTCTTCTCCCTGCAACAGCCCCTGCCATGGGATGTTGCCTGAATCCAACCCAGTCAGCTTCTGACTAACTTTCTATCCAACCTCTAGTTTTACCAGTGTGAGGAGGGGCCCAATAAATAAAGCCTTTTGCTCCCCCTAGTGGCCGAAGTATGAAGTGTAATGTGTGCTGGTGATACCTGGTCAGGAGAATTCCTTCAGTGCCATCAGACGTACCATCACTCCCCTTAATGGCAGAGTGTCATACTGCAACGACCAGGTCTCTGGGGCGCTGCACTCCCCCCCGGTTAAATCCGGTACTCCTGGACTGGGAAGAAGAACAACAATGCATAGCAGCAAAAGACATACAAAATTTTTGAAATGCTAAAACAAGTAAATAGAACAATGCTTCCCTTTATGGGAGGTGAGAACACTTGATTGTTATAAACAAAATTAAATATTTTTAAATAACATATTGACTATAAATAACTCTCAGTACCCAGCCGGGTATTCTACCAAGTGCAAACTCTGAACAATAAGTTAACTTTTCCTTTAAGGGCGTATAAGCTGAACCCACTAAAGGCTTACTATAAAATACTATATAAATATCTCAACTTTTCTTTCTGTTCTAACTTCCCCAATGCAGGACCGCCTAGCTCCTTGGCTGGGCCTACTGTCATTGTGCCGACCATCTTTCTACAGTTCTCAGGAGGACTCTGTCTCTAACCCATACGGGTTCACTTTCAAGCTTTCCTGTCCTCAGTCTCTATCAACATTATCAAACTTTCTAAATGTCAACATTATTAACGTTTCAACTTTTATTAAAGCAATCATGTAAACATTCCCTTTAAGAGGGACCCAAGTCTCTAGGGGGTAGTGCAGATTCTCTCTCTGTCTGCAAGTCCACTGAAAGCAAGACCTTCTGCGTCATGTCCAGAAGCATTATCTTCGCAAAGTCTTCTTTCACTTGTAAAACCAGTAGGGAGCACCTTTAAGAAGGTGCAAACTATATACAAAAAACAGCTTTGAATCATTCACTGTTCATGATCCAGCAGTCTCTGAAAACAATGATGAACAAACAAAAAGAAGAGGGATCCCGGGTAAACAAAGGGATCCATAGGAGTTAACCCTGGGCGGGTTTAAGGTAGCAGTTTGAAGATAAAGAGTTAACTATGAACATATTTGGATCTCCGAGGTTTACTTCTGCTCTGGTGGCCTCTGCCAGGGCCTAACCGGGCAGGCAGACCTCGAGGGTTTGGGAAGCCTCAAATCCCGGCCTATTTCTGGCAGTGCGGGAGTCCAGTGAGCGATCCAAGGAACAGCAGCAGGGGCTGCCGCTGCTTCAGCCTGTTCTTCCTCCAAGGACTTGGCAGCAACGGGACGGAGGTACAGCGCTGGATATCCCGAGCCCACCAGCCGTGGCCCTTCTGGTATCGGCAGTAGTTTACCGCATCCCCCGGCAGCAGGATAGGACCCTTACTGTCGCCCCGCAGGCCAGCCTCCACCACCTCCCGGGTGATATGGACCCTTATCGTCGATCCGATTTCCTGGACAAAGCCTCTTCCTCCCTGGGCTGGTAATGATCACCACTCCCCATTTCGGCAATGACCCATCCAGCAGCTCACCGCGGACCTCCCGTTTCACGTCCCTGGCATGCTCAGCTATGAGGTGCTTCCGATAATCCCCCCAGGGGAAGGAGCCCATGTCCCACTCATGCGTTTCCTGGTCGAATGATGCGGACTCCGGAACTCCACCAACCACGCCAGTAGTCGGGTCATGCGTCGCCGGAACACCGATCCCCGATCGGCCAGGGTACCGAGCTCGCTCGCAGGTGGGGGCTCTGGCAGCTCCACGCCGTTCTGCAGGGGCGGCCACCTGGTCCGGTGCCGGTAACGGGGGCTCCGCGGACAGCTCCCAGGATTCAATCCTCTCCAGCGGCGGCATGCCGGTATAATCCTCCGGTGATGGGGACCTAGACTGGGCCATCTTTCTCCGTAAGCCTCCCCGGCTTTCCAGCTCCACTCCGTCTGAGTCATAGTTTCGTTTCTTCGGTCTCCGCCTGCCATAGAAGATGAGAAGGTGGACCTCAGCCGCTGATGGACCCGCCCTCAGGATACAGCAATACTTAGACTGGGCAGCCATTATCTTTCGCGCTCTCCAGGTTACTCACGCCCACTTCCACGCCCTTCTTCTTCTCTTGCGCTCCTCGTGGCACTACAATGGCGGCAGTTTTGGCGGGAATCTTGCAGAAGATAGCAATACACAGTCCTTGCAATAAATCACAGTCCCACACGTTTCAATCACAGTTCCAAGGAACACATGACCTGCTTCTCAGGCCCAAGTACGATCCTGTTCGTGACGCCAAGTTGGAGCGCCCCCAAACACAGGGCCACGCGTTCTCGGTACCGGGCCTCTCTGGTTCGGTTCTGAGGCTGTCACGGTGGCTAGACCCGGTCCGCGACCCTGCTAAGGGGCGTCCAATAAAGGTGATGCAGTCTGTCAGGGGTTCGTGACGCCACCTGTGGTGTTCAGTCAGGGTGACCGACACTGCTGTGGTGTCCACTGGGGTGATGGAATGGCAGCTGGATGGTATACCTTCCCACAGGTGAAGTATGTCCCCAGGGCTTCCCAGTATGTGGATGGTGATAGTGTGAAGTGCAGTCAATAACGAGGACACAAGGTTGCAGTCTCTTTACCTCTTTACTGAAGACTTCAGGATCCTCAATCCAGAGCACGTTTAACAGGGCTATCAGAGACAGGCCGACCTGATGGGCACTTCCAGAGTTTCCCTCGCGGATGGAAATCGTTGCCCACCACTAGCGCCTGTGTGTTGTAGTCCTACCCTGCTGAGCATTCGGAATAGTCCTCACAACTGCTGTTCTCGTTCGTTCGTTCTCTACAGCTCTCTCTCTCTCTTTAGTTCCAGATGTTGCTAGTTTCTCGTCCCCCAGTATGTTTTGGCTAGGACGCACCCGTATGACGGGAAGGCCTGGAGGTCTTCCGGGACCCTAGAGACGCCCCTTTCCCACTGTTGCCCCCTATGTCTTCTTAGGAAATTTAACCCCTTTCTGACCTCCGACGGGATAGTACGTCCGAGGTCAGATCCCCTGCTTTGATGCGGGCTCCGGCTGTGAGCCCGCATCAAAGCCGGGACATGTCAGCTGTTTTGAACAGCTGACATGTGTCCGTAATAGGCGCGAGCAGAATCGCGATCTGCCCGCGCCTATTAACTAGTTAAATTCCGCTGTCAAACGCAGACAGCGACATTTAACTACCGCTTCCGGTAATGACGTCATCGCCGACCCCCGTCACATGATCGGGGGTCGGTGATGCTTCAGAATTGTAACCATAGAGGTCCTTGAGACCTCTATGGTTACTGATCGCCTGCAGCTGTGAGCGCCACCCTGTGGTCGGCGCTCACAGCACACCTGATTTTCAGCTACATAGCAGCGAACAGCAGATTGCTGCTATGTAGCAGAGGCGATCGTGCTGTGCCTGCTTCTAGCCTCCCATGGAGGCTATTGAAGCATGGCAAAAGTAAAAAAAAAAAAGTAAAAAAAAATGTGAAAAAAAAAAAATATAAAAGTTTAAATCACCCCCCTTTCGCCCCAATCAAAATAAATCAATAAAAAAAATCAAATCTACGCATATTTGGTATTGCCGCTCTCAGAATCGCCCAATCTATCAACTAAATAAAGCATTAACCTGATCGCTAAACAGCGTAGCGAGAAAAAAATTCGAAATGCCAGAATTATGTTTTTTTGGTCGCCACGACATTGCATTAAAATGCAATAACGGGCGATCAAAAGAACGTATCTGCACCAAAATGCTATCATTAAAAATGCCATCTCGGCACGCAAAAAATAAGCCCTCAACCGACCCCAGATCATGAAAAATGGAGACGCTATCGGAAAATAGCGCAATTTTTTTTCTTTTTTTTAGCAAAGTTTGGAATTTTTTTTCACGACTTAGGTAAAAAATAACCTAGTCATGTTAGGTGTCTATGAACTCGTACTAACCTGGAGAATCATAATGGCAGGTCAGTTTTAGCATTTAGTGAACCTAGCAAAAAAGCCAAACAAAAAACAAGTGTGGGATTGCACTTTTTTTGCAATTTCACCGCACTTGGAATTTTTTTTCCCGTTTTCTAGTACACGACATGCTAAAACCAATGATGTCGTTCAAAAGTACAACTCGTCTTGCAAAAAAATAAGTTCTCACGTGGCCAAATTGACGGAAAAATAAAAAAGTTATGGCTCTGGGAAGGAGAGGAGTGAAAAACGAACACGGAAAAACGAAAAATCTCAAGGTCATGAAGGGGTTAAGGTAGACAGCCAACCTATAATTAACTGTCCTGCGGAGTTTGAAGTAAGGCCTAAAATCAGTTACTCCCGCGGTGTTCCGGCCACCAGCTACGTGCCTCAGTAGGATGTTGCCTCGGTCTCACGGCACGACTCCTACTGGTACTCCTTTTTGCTTGATCTCGTTTACACTGTTCCACAATATCCTTCCTTTCTTGTCTCTTTCTTAGGATACCGCCGCAAGGAGGTGCAGGCGCGGCTCCGTAACGTTCTGCTCTGTTCGCTAGGCACCTGCCAGGTTCCCACGCCTGACAGGAACCCCCCTGTGTCTTCTCCCTGCAACACCCCCTGCCACGGGATGTTGCCTGAATAAAACCCAGTCAGCTTCTGACTAACTTTCTATCCAACCCCTACTTTTACCAGTGTGAGGAGGGGCCCAATAAATAAAGCCTTTTACTCCACCTAGTGGCCGGAGTATGAAGTGTAATGTGTGCTGGTGATACCTGGTCAGGTGAATTCCTTCAGTGCCATCAGACGTACCATCACTCCCCTTAGTGGCAGAGTGTCATACTGCAACGACCAGGTCTCTGGGGTGCTGCATATCTAATAACTGTTGGACACAGTAATATTTCTGCCTTGAAATGAGGTTTATTGTACTAACAGAAAATGTGCAATCTGCATTCAAACAAAATTTGACAGGGGCATAAGTATGGGCACCCCAACAGAAAAGTGACATTAATATTTAGTAGATCCTCCTTTTGCAAAAATAAAAGCCTCTAGTCGCTTCCTGTAGCTTTTAATGAGTTCCTGGATCCTGGATGAAGGTATTTTTGACCATTCCTCTTTACAAAACAATTCCAGTTCAGTTAAGTTTGATGGTCGCCGAGCATGGACAGCCCTCTTCAAATGATCCCACAGATGTTCAATGATATTCAGGTCTGGGGACTGGGATGGCCATTAAAGAACAGTGTAATTGTTCCTCTGCATGAATGCCTGAGTAGATATGGAGCGGTGTTTTGGATCATTGTCTTGCTGAAAGATCCATCCCCTGCATAACTTCAACTTTGTCACTGATTCATGAACATTATTGTCAAGAATCTGCTGATACTGAGAGGAATCCATGCGTCCCTCAACTTTAACAAGATTCCCGCTGGCATTGGCCACACAGCCCCAAAGCATGATGGAACCTCCACCAAATTTTACTGCGGGTAGCAAGTGTTTTTCTTGGAATGCTGTGCTTTTTGGCCGCCATGCATAACGCCTTTTTGCATGACCATACAACTCTATCTTGGTTTCATCAGTCCACAGGACCTTCTTCCAAAAAGAAATTTGCTTCTCCAAATGTGCTTTTGCATACCTCAGCCGACTCTGTTTGTGGCATGCTTGCAGAAACGGCTTCTTTTGCATCACTCTCCCATACAGCTTCTCCTTGTGGAAAGTGCGTTGTATAGTTGACCGATGCACAGTGACACCATCTGCAGCAAGTTGATGCTGCAGCTCTCTGGAGGTGGTCTGAGGATTGTCCTTGACTGATCTCACCATTCTTCTTCTTTGCCTTTCTGATGTTTTTCTTGGCCTGCCACTTCTGGCCTTAACAAGAACTGTACCTGTGTTCTTCCATTTCCTTACTATGTTCCTCACAGTGAAAATTGACAGGTTAAATCTCTGAGAGAGCTTTTTGTATCCTTCCCCTGAACAACTATGCTGAATAATCTTTGTTTTCAGATCATTAGGCAGTTTTTTTGAGGAGCCCATGATGCCACTCTTCAGAGGTATTCAAACAGGAGAACAACTTGCAAGTGGCCACTTTAAGTAGCTTTTCTCATGATTGCATACACCTGGCTATGAAGTTCAAAGCTCAATGAGGTTAGAAAACCAAAAAGAGTGCTTTAGTAAGTCAGTAAAAAGTAGGTAGGAGTATTTAAAACAAGAAAATGATAAGGGTGCCCATACTTATGCACCTGTCAAATTTTGTTTGAATGCAGATTGCACATTTTCTGTTGGTACAATAAACCTCATTTCAAGGCAGAAACATTATTGTGTCCAACAGTTATTACATATATGAAACTGAAATAGCTGTTGCAAAAAAAAAACAATTTTTATAAAACATTAAGCTTAAGATTAATAGCGGTGCCCAAACTTTTTCATATAACTGTATTAATGATCCACAGCACTTGAAAAATTATTTGATACTTCATTATATGCAAAAATGAGTATCTAAGAAGGATTACTGTAGATAACTTCCATCCATCAAAAAATATAAAACAAATAAAGGATAGATGATCACTTATTGAATGGTGAGTGTATCACTGGATCTACACCGATCAGCAAAAGGAGAATTTTTATCTCTGTCTAATATTTAGAATTCAGAGTCCTCAGTGGTTGGTACCTTTTAATGGCTAACTGAAAAGATGGTAACAAATTGCAAGCTTTCGAGACTACATACGTCTCTTCATCAGGCAATCCAATTTGTTACCATCTTTTTAGTTAGCCATTAAAAGGTACCAACCACTCTCAATTCTAAATATTTTTCTATCTACTGGCTAACACGGTACCAAGATATATTTCTTTCCTGTATCTCTGTCTAGGCACTTTTATCCCCGAAACAAAATGGAACTGCAAGTCGGATGCCTAACTGCTCATAGAGGAAAGATATATATCTTTGTACAGTGTTAGCCAGTGGATAGAAAAATATTTCGAATTGAGAGTCCTCAGTGGTTGATACCTTTTAATGGCTAACTGAAAAGATGGTAACAAATTGCAAGCTTTCGAGACTACTCAGGTCCCTTCATCAGGCATAGACTAATAGAAATTCTGAAGAATCACATATTTATGCACAACACGGCGCAGAAAAAATGCCATAGATGAGACATGTGACGTCTTGATGAGTGCAAATTTGCCTCCAGTATTTGCTGATAATGTGCTGCATTCATCTTTCCTTTAATATTCACCAAGTTTCCTGTGCCTTTGTAGCTCACACATGCCCAAAACAACAGCGATCCACTTCCGTGCTTTACAGTAGGAATGGTGTCCTTTCATCATAGACCTTGTTGACCTCTCTCCATGTTGACTTATGCTGTATATAGTGAGGCTATGTTGGGGGCTTATGCTGTATTTAGAGGGTTATATGTGGGCCCACATTGCATATTGGAGGCTATGTGGGGGCTCACACTGTATATAGGAGGCTATATGGGGGCTCACACGGTATATTGGAGGCTATGTCGGGGCTCATACTGTATATAGTGAGGCTATGTGGGGGGCTGATTCTGAATATAGAGGCTATGTGGAGAGCTCATGTTGTATATAGGAGGGTATGTGGGGGCTCATATTGTAAATAGGAGGCTATGTGGTGGCTCATACTGTATATAGGAGGCTATGTGCGGGCTCATGCTGTATATAGTGTGGGTATGTGGGGACCTGATTCTGTATATAGGGGCTATGTGGGGGGCCCATGTTGTATATAAGAGGCTATATAAGGGCTCACGCTGTAAATAGGACCTGTGTGGGGGTTCATGCTGTATAGTGGAGGCTATATGGGGGCTCACATTGTATATAGGAGGCTGCTATGTGGGTAGCTAATACTGTATATTGGAAGCAATGTGGGGGCTCACGCTGTATATATGAGGATATGTGTGTGCTCATACTGTATATAGAAGGCTATACGGAGGCTCACACTGTAGTGAGACTGTGTGGGGGCTCATGCTAGTGGGCTACGTGGAGGCCTCATGCTGTATATAGGAGGCTATGTAGGGGCTCATACAGTATATAAGAGGCTATATGGGCGCTCACACTGTATATATGAGGCTGTGTGTCTCACATTGAATATAAGAGGCTATGTGGGACACATGCTGTATATAAGAGGCTATGTAGGGCAAATGTTGTGTATAAAAGCCTTGCTGGGGCTCATGCTGTATATGGGAGTCTATGTAGGGCACATGCTGTACATCAAAGGCTATGTGGGGCACATGCTGTATGTAAAAGGTTATGTGGGGCTCACGCTGTATATAGGAGGCTCTGCTGAGGCTTACACTGTGTAAAGGAGCCTATGTATGGGCTCATACTGAATAAAGGAGGCTGTTGGGGCTGATATTAAATATAGGAAGCTATGTGAGGCTCATACTGTATACAGAAGGCTGTGTTTTGGCTCATACAGCATAAAGAGGGGCTGTGCATATGCTCATACGGTATATAGGGGATGTCAGCATACTTAATTCTGCTCAATATTAAGTGATGGGATGTATTATATTCTATGGAGGGGCTGTATTACATTACATTCTATGGGGGGCTGTATTACATTTAATTATATGGGGGCTGTATTACATTCTATGGGGGGCTGTATTGCATTCTATGGGGTGCTGTATAATATTCTATGGGGTGCTGTATTATATTCTGTGGGGGGCTGTATTATATTCTATGAGTGCTGTATTACATTCTATGGGGGCTGTATTATATTCTATGGGTTGCTGTATTATATTCTGTGGGGGCTGTATTATATTCTATGGGGGAGCTGTATTATATTCTATGGGGGGCTGTAGTATATTCTATGGGGGGTTGCATTATACTCTATGACGGGGCTACCATATATTACATATGCAGGGGCTGCATTATACTATATGAGGGTGCTGTATTATATTCTCTGGGGGGTTACATTATAGTCGGGGCTACAATATATTTTGTGGGGTGGCTGGATTATACTCTGTGAGGTGGCAGCATTATACTATTTGTGGGCTGCATTATACTGTATCGAGGACTATGGGGAATACATTATACTATATGAAGAACTATGGGGTGCATTATACTATGGGAAGTGAATTGTACTACATGGATGAATATGGCAGTGCATTATACTATATGGAGCACTATGAGGTGTGTATTATACTATATGGAATACTGAGCAGTGTATTTTAATATATGGAGGACTATGAGGAGTGTAATATACTACATAGAGGACTGAGGAGTGTATTATGCTATTTGGAGGACTGAGGAGTGTATTATACTATATGGAGGACTGAGCAGTGTATTATACTATATGGAGGACTGTGGTGAACATTATAAAATATGGAGGACCATGGGGTGTATTATACTAAACAAACAAAATGCTGCCTATTCATCAAGTTGTATGCATACAGGTGCTGCTCACAAAATTAGAATATCATCAAAGCTAATTTATTTCAGTTCCTTAATATAAAAAATGAAACTCCATATTTTATAGTCATTATAAACATAGTGATCTATTTCAAGTGTTTATTTCTGTTAGGCTACTTTCACACTAGCGTCGGAATCTCCCCGTCGCAATGCGTTGGGCCGAGATTCCGACGCTAGCATTTGATGTGCCGCACAACGGGTGCAGCGGATGCATTTTTACAGCGCATCCGCTGCCCCAATTGTGAGGTGTGAGGAGGTCGGGGCGGAGTTCCGGCCCGCGTTGTTTGCTCCCGGCGGTCCGCCACAACACGGCGCAACCGTCGCACGACGGTTGCGACGTGTGGCAATGTGTCGCTATTGTTAATCTATGGGGCAAAAACGCATCCTGCAAACAACTTTGCAGTATGCGTTTTTTGCCATAAACGATGCATTGCGACGTATTGCAAAAAACGCTAGTGTGAAAGTAGCCTTAAAGGGACACTGTCACCTGAATTTGGAGGGAACAATCTTCAGCCATGGAGGCGGGGTTTTTGGGTGTTTGATTCACCCTTTCCTTACCCGCTGGCTGCATGCTGGCTGCAATATTGGATTGAAGTTCATTCTCTGGCCTCCGTAGTATATGCCTGCACAAGGCAATCTTGCCTTGCGCAGGAGTGTACTATGGAGGACAGAGAATGAACTTCAATCCAATATTGCAGCCAGCATGCAGCCAGCGGGTAAGGAAAGGGTGAATCAAACACCCAAAAACCCCGCCTCCATGGCTGAAGATTGTTCCCTCCAAATTCAGGTGACAGTGTCCCTTTAATGTAGATGATTATGGCTTACAGCCAATGAAAACCCAAAAGTATTCTATAATGTTGATTTGCCTTTAATATTACAGGTACTGATACCCTGAGACCTGTGGACCTTAGATCACCAGAGTTAGCCACCTGCTAAGCACAGGATCTACATATCACCTACTCCAAGAGTGACACAGTGCAGAAATGCCACTACCAGGACTTATTTTCCAGGACACACACGTGGACTAGTACGTGACTAAGTGACCAATCATCTATAATATAACGCTGGGAGCGTCACTCTGTCCGAAGCCTTTATAGACTGCGCAGGCGCAAGCGCCGGCGCAGTCTGGCCCCCACAGAGTGACGCTCCCAGGAGATCGCGGTATGCGTAAACACTGAACGCATACCGCGATCTCCACCGGAGAGTCAGGGACCGCCAGGAGGGTGAGTATATTCACCTGTCCCCCGTTCCCGCACTGCGTGCGGCTCCGTCTCCCGGCTCCTCTGCTGTGACAGTTCAGAGGGCGCGATGACGCGCTTAATGCGCGCCGGCGCCGCTCTCTGACCAGTCACAGGCAGAGAAGCCGGAGTGTGTCTTCAAGAAAATGGCGCCGGAAAGCGCGGACTGCGCAGGCGCCGATTCCTGCTGCCGGAATCGGCGCCTGCGCAGTCCGCGCTTTCCGGCGCCATTTTCTTGAAGACACACTCCGGCTCCACTGCAGGTGTGTCTTCAAGAAAATGGCGCCGGAAGCGCGGACTGCGCAGGCGCCGATTCCTGCTGCCGGAATCGGCGCCTGCGCAGTCCGCGCTTTCTGGCGCCATTTTCTTGAAGACACACCTGCAGTGGAGCCGGATGATAGGTGAGTATGGTATTTTTTTTTTTATATGGCAGCAGCATACGGGGGCATACACACTGGAGCATCTTATGGGGGGCATATCATACAATGGTGGCGCAGGATGGGAGCAGCACATGACAGAACGGGGGCAGGATGGCAGCAGCACATGACAGAACGGGCGCAGGATGGCTGCAGCACATGACAGAAAGGGCGCAGGATGGGAGCAGCACATGACAGAACGGGCGCAGGATGGCAGCAGCACATGACAGAACGGGCGCAGGATGGCAGCAGCACATGACAGAACGGGCGCAGGATGGGAGCAGCACATGACAGAACGGGCGCAGGATGGGAGCACCACATGACAGAACGGGCGCAGGATGGCAGCAGCACATGACAGAACGGGCGCAGGATGGGAGCAGCACATGACAGAACGGGCGCAGGATGGCAGCAGCACATGACAGAACGGGCGCAGGATGGGAGCAGCACATGACAGAACGGGCGCAGGATGGCAGCAGCACATGACAGAACGGGCGCAGGATGGGAGCAGTACATGACAGAACGGGCGCAGGATGGGAGCAGCACATGACAGAATGGGCGCAGGATGGGAGCAACACATGACAGAACGGGCGCAGGATGGGAGCAGCACATGACAGAACGGGCGCAGGATGGCAGCAGCACATGACAGAACGGGCGCAGGATGGGAGCAGTACATGACAGAACGGGCGCAGGATGGGAGCAGCACATGACAGAATGGGCGCAGGATGGGAGCAACACATGACAGAACGGGCGCAGGATGAGAGCAGCACATGACAGAACGGGCGCAGGATGGCAGCAGCACATGACAGAACGGGCGCAGGATGGGAGCAGCACATGACAGAACGGGCGCAGGATGGCAGCAGCACATGACAGAACGGGCGCAGGATGGGAGCAGTACATGACAGAACGGGCGCAGGATGGGAGCAGCACATGACAGAACGGGCGCAGGATGGGAGCAGCACATGACAGAACGGGCGCAGGATGGCAGCAGCACATGACAGAACGGGTGCAGGATGGGAGCAGCACATGACAGAACGGGGGCGCAGGATGGGAGCAGCACATGACAGAACGGGGGTGCAGGATGGGAGCAGCACATGACAGAACGGGGGCGCAGGATGGGAGCAGCACATGACAGGATGGGAGCAGCAAATGACAGAATGGAGGCGCAGGATGGGAGCAGCACATGACAGAACGGGGGCGCAGGATGGGAGCAGCACATGACAGAAAGGGGGCGCAGGATGGGAGCAGCACATGACAGGATGGGGATGCAGGATGGAGCAGCACATGACAGAATGGGGGCGCAGGATAAAGCAGCACATGACAAGATGGGGACGCAGGATGGAGCAGCACATGTCAGGATGGGGATGCAGGATGGAGCAGCACATGACAGGATGGGGGCGCAGGATGGGAGCAGCACATGACAGGATGGGGACGCAGGATAGAGCAGCACATGACAGGATGGGGACGCAGGATGGAGCAGCACATACCAGGATGGAGACCATATACCAATATAAATGCTCGCCACCCGGGCGTAGAACGGGTTCAATAGCTAGTTACTATATATTAGGTCAGACTGGGAGTTCCACTTGCAAGAGCCTCGCATCATTTCACCCTGCACAGCCGCCCGTTCTTTGGACAGGAGTGTGCAGCTGCATAGAAATATGGACGTTTCGGGTGATGCAATGCAAGGCTAATGCATCGCTCTTGCATAATTGGCATATAAGGGGTTGACTTATATAAAGCCCCTCTGCTGTGTGGTATTGTAGAATTTACAATAGCTATCACTCATGTAAGAAGTTAAATCTGGCATTGTGCTATACCTATATTTCTCTGCTGTATCTGTGCATCATGAAACGTGGTATGTGTTAAAGGGGAGGGCCCTGAGACTTTTTCACCCGGGGCCCTCAAAAACCTGGAGCCGGCCCAGAAGTGATGCAATTAAAATTCATATAAATAATCATAATTAATATGTTAATAATAATATTGAGCAGAATACATTTCAACCTATTGGTTCAGCCCTCCACATCAGTCATTGTCAGGAAAATTAAATGCCCTCCCCTAAAGTATTGTCATTTAAAGTGTGCCTTCAGTTATGCAGAAAAACACTTGCTTTAGGGATCTTGCCCTCAATACCTAAATTGAACGGACGTTGTCTGCACTGTCTCTCATTGTTCAATCTGTACAACACATTGCATTCCACAGTGCTAGAGATGGACCATGGCGTGGGTGTGTACAGTTGTGGCCAAAAATGTTGGCACCTTTGAAATTGTTCAAGAAAATAAAGTATTTCTCCTAGAAAAATATTGAAATTGCACATCTTTTTTTAATCAGATTTTTATTTCTTCTGTGTGAATTGGGATAACAAAAAACTTAGAAAAAAAGGCAAATTGGACTTGATTTCACACAAAACACCAAAAATGGGTTGGGCAAAATTGTTGGCACATTTCTAAAGTTCTGGGTAAATAACTTTGATTGAAGCATGTGAAGCTCATTCCAGCTCACCTGTGGCAAGTAAAAGGTGTAGGCAACATAAAAATCATATAGCAAGCATAGATAATAGTTGGGTGTTAAAATCTAACTTTTAATATGTTTCATTTAAAACCGGGGAACATGTAAAGACACACTAACCACAACAAGTGGTAGAAATACAAAAGTTAATACAAGTGCTCAATAAAACCAGTGCACATTAGTAAAATGGTACGGTCTCACCCTATTGGACTTGAGAACCAAAATTGTTGAAAAATATCAACAATCTCAAGGTTACAAGTCCATCTCCAGACATCTTGATGTTCCTTTGTCTACGGTGCGCAACATAATGAAGAGGTTTACAACCCATGGCACTGTAGCTAATTTTTCTGGATATGGACAGCAGACAAAAATTGATGAAAGGTTGCAATGCAGAATAGTCCAGCTGGTAGATAAGCAGACTAAACCATATTCCAAAGAAATTCAAATTGCCTTGCCCGCTCAGGGTGCACTATTGTCAACACAAACTATCCATCGACATTTGAATTAAATGATCAGCAAAATGAAGAAAGTCAACACTCACCCCTTTTGGAAGATACTTCAGTCCTTTTTAATGTTTATTTGATTCAGGTCAATGACAAAAAGTGCAACAATGCTAGCAGCGTGGCGGCAGGTGCGGTGATTTCCAAAAAAGAGGCATGACTGACTACGAACGTTTATTGATTAGTTTGCACTACTGCTGGTTCATGTTTAAGGCCAGGGATGACGTTGAGTCCTTCCTGACGGTGCACTACTTGACTCCAGGAGTATAGTGACCCATTCACACATCTTTGGGAGACATCTGGGAGTGGAAAAAATGCACGAACGGATCATGCAGAGGTTCTATTGGCCCAGGTGTCACCAGGATATATTAAACTATTGCAAGTCCTGCCCTACATCTCAGTCAACTGCCCACACCTCTCGCTTTTGGAGTCCCTTCGTGCCATTTACCAATTATTGAAGTGCCATTCTAGAGAAATGCTATGGACTTGACTGGTCCCCTAGTTAAATCTGCTCGTGGGCATCAATACATACTGGTCATCCTGGACTATGCCACACGCTATCCAGAAGCAATCCCCTGAGAAAGTCCTCCGCAAAGAGCATAGCCCGCAAATTGGTCCATGTTTTTTCCCAGACAGGTTTACCAAAGGATATCCTGACCAACCAGGGAACACCTTTTATGAGCAAGGAGTTATGCAAGGTCCTGCAAATCTCCCAGTTGATGACTTCAGTGTACCATCCTCAGACAGATGGCCTTGTCGAAAGGTTTAATAAAACACTGACGAGCATACTGAGGAAAGCCATAGATAAGGACAGTAGAGACTGGGACTGTCTCTTACCGTATCTGTTGTTCTCTATCCATGAGGTTCCACAGGCCTCTATGTGGTTCTCACCATTTGAACTTATGTATGTCTGACATTCGCAAGGTCTCCTAGATATAGCCAAGGAAACCTGGGAAGCCGAAGTCACTCCCCACAGAAGTGTAATTGAGCATGTGGCACTGATGCAGCAGAAGATTGTAAAGGTGATGCCCATCGTAAAAGGACATCTCCTCCAGGCACAGGAAGCTCAGGCCAGGTTCCACAACCGGTCAGCCAGATTAAGGCAGTTCAAAACGGGAGACTGAGTCCTTGTGCTAATTTCTACTGTGGAGAGCAAGTTCTTGGCCAAATGGCAAGGGCCATATAAGGTGGTGGAGAAGCTTGGTGATGTAAACTATAAGATTCATCAACCGTGAAGACGGAAACCATATGAAGTCTACCATGTCAACCTCATCAAGCCATGGCAAGACAGAGAGCCGGCTGAAACGCCATGCTTGCTGGGCCAGCCAGAATGCGAGGTTGGAGGTGTCGCCATAGTGGAGACGCTGTCGAAGGCCCAAAAACAGCAGTGCCGGGAGTTGCTCCAGAAGAACAGGGACCTGTTACTGGAATTGCCGGGGTGCACAAAGGTTGTAGAACACGAAGTCCTGACTGAGCCACATGTGCCTTATCAATTTCCGGAGGCCCGTTCGAGAAGTGATCTTCAAGGAGGTGGAGCGTATGTTTAAACTCAGGGTCATTGAGGAATCAAAGAGTGGTTGGTAAAGCACGATTGTCCTGGCCCCAAAGCCCGATGGTGAATGGAGGTTCTGCAATGAATATCAGAAGTTGAATGAGGTCTCCAAGTTTGACGCTTATCCCATGCCACGCGTGGATGAGCTGATCGAGAGACTTGGGCCTGCAAGGTACATAACCACCTTGGATTTGACGAACGGATATTGGCAGATCCCCATGGCACATGGAGCCAAGAAGAAGACAGCGTTTTCTACCCCGGACAGATGCTTTCAGTATGACCGGATGAGGTTTGGACTGCAGGGGGCCCAGTCGACCTTCTGGAGAGCTATGGATAGAATCCTTGCACCCCATAAGCAATATGCCGCGTCATACCTGGACGATATTGTTATCTTCAGCCCAGACTGGGAGAGTCATCTGGAAAAGGTCCAGGCGATGTTTAATGCTCTAAGGAAGGCGGGGTTTTCAATAAATCCTGCACAAAACCACGGAGTTGTGGTCCAAAAAATAATATTAAAATAAGTTTATTTAATAATGAGGCATAAAAAATATATAACAAAAAATAGATATATGATACAAGTAGAACAGAAAACAGGCTCAGGTGTGAGGACAAAAACACATCACAGTAAGTAAACAGGGTCAGAAGAGGCTGTCTTTCCAAAATTAAATGACAACATAAGGTGCTTGGTGCAAATCAAATATAGCACCAAATGGCAAGTGAGTCAGAAAATAGTTAATTGACCTGCTCTAGCCTTCATAGTCTATTGCACATGTGCACCGATGAAGAAAAAATGTGCAGTGCACATACCCCACCACATGACACTGCTCATATAGCAAAGTAAAGCATCAGGCAGAAATGTAGGTAATCAAGTAGAAGGACAGCTTACCCATATGAGTGCCTGCGTGATGTGATGTCCAGTGCAGCCCCGACACACCGGTTAAAATCCAAATCAGAACAATATAAATACACAGTTACAAAAAAGGGACAAAAACTTAATTGCTCGTTTAGACCCGGCGGTGTCATGGTGCCTAATGTTGACATCCAGCGACACTCAATTTGCACAAGTATGCGTTTCATGTTACACCCTCTAATTCCGCTACGTAGCTGATCAATCCCAAAGACTTTAAAGTCCCTGGGAGTACATTTGTGGTGCAGTCTGAAGTTCCTGGGAATCGTATTCAAGGTTGCAACGTCATCCACCTCGCTAGCTGCCATAATGTCCCTCACATGTTCACCGGTCCATACCCGGAGTTCTCGTAAAGTGAGGCCAACATACGTTAATTTACAGGTACATGTGGCGTAGTAGACCACAAAGGTCGTACTACACGAAATATAATTAGTGATCTTATTTTCTTTGCAGCCATCAGCAGAGGTGAATGACGTTGCACACACATGATTCTGGCACCCCAGACAATCACCAACAAGGGTAAAAATCCCATTTACGTTTCACTGCCTGAAAGACATCTGGTATTTTTGCCACGTAGTGGCTCCTGACCAGAATGTCCCTAAGGTTTTTGCTTCTACGTGCGGTCATCATAGGTGCATCTGATAAATGTTTTGATAGAGTAGGTTCTGTTTTTAACACCGTCCAATGTCTGCAAAATCCTACGCATGGTCTCCCGTTGATGGTTATACGTAGAGATAAACCGTGTCCCTGATTCATTAGATTTCTCAGATTTGTTAGAGATAAGCAAATTATTTCTCCTTGAGTTTCTAGCCCTGTTGCTGTATCCTCGGGCCTGAAACCTCTCCCCTAGGTCCACCGCTTGCCTCTCAAAAGCTTCATCCGAGGTACATATCCTTCTCATGCGTAAAAACTGCCCAATTGGGACAGCTAAAATTGTAGAATATGCATGAGAAAGAAGATGAAGCATGGAGGAGTGCGTTAACCGATGTATTTTTACTGTAAATGTCTGTATGAATAGAACCATCCTCCTGAACCTGTAGACTAATATCCAAAAAAGGTAGCGTCATCAGGTGGAAGTGAGCCAGATGTTGAGGCTGTTGCAAGTAAGGTCCACCTTGAATTTCTGGAGCTCATCAGTTGTTCCCTGCCAAGTAAATAAGACATTGTCAATATAACGATTCCATCCTAGAATCTGGCGGGCAGCGTGCGCGCCCCCCTGAAAAATGCCCCTCTTCCAGAAACCCAAGAAAACGTTAGCATAGGAGGGCACACACGCTGCCCCATAGCAGTGCCGTGATTCTGGAGGTAGAACTTGTTCTTAAATGTAAAAATGTTATGTATAAGAACAAATCGCAACAACCTCAACACCATGCTCCTAGTCTCAACATCAATGTTACTCGATTCCAAAAAAAGGATGTGGCCTCCAAGCCATCGTCATGGCGGATAGAGGTGTAGAGAGCCTCCACGTCCTCCTTGACGAGGAGCATTTCAGGTTCAACGGTCATGCCATCAAGACGTTTAAGGATGTCCGTAGTGTCCCTGACATAGGAGGGCAGCGTCTCAACTTGTGGTTTTAAGTAATAATCAATATATTTGCATATTGGATCGCAGAGCCCTCCTGTTACGTGTTACGGAACCACTCAGCACTCAGAATATGTTGTGCAGTTATATGTATGTATAATAGGTTCCATGTGAGATGCATCAGCCCACAGGCTGCGCCCCTGGGCAGAGGGGACAAGATATCCCCCTTCTGTCCTCCCCCCACCTTTGTAATTCCCACAGTAAATATCGGCAGGCTCCGACCCCCTGTGGCTATTGTAATGTATGCTGGCCTGCTGCTTTTCTATTGGCCTGCCCCTTGTATCTGTGTGATATATTCTGTGTCCTGTGAATAAAGTGTTGTCAGGCTGGAAATACGTGGAGAAGCAGTGATATTTTATATGCTCCCAGGTAATCAAGGAATTCCAGCCAGCGTCCTTCATTCAGACTCCAGCCAAAGCAGAGTGGACCTCCTGAAACACGGGGTGGTACTGAAAGAGGTACCCCAGCTTGGTAGACCCTGTTACACTGATGGTAGACAGCGAGATATGATACCCCTTCTACAGGAGGAAAGGAATGAATGGAAAACAACTACCAGAAGTTAAAGAGGACTACATTAAAAGATCTGGTGAAAGCCCGAGGGTTGATCGCCAGCAACAAAACAAAAGCGGATTTGATAGCAGCCATCATGGAACACGACAGTGCAGCACCCCCCAATGTGAACGTGGAGGAGACTGAATTCCAGAGGGAGGTAAAGAACAGACTGGCGTTCTATGGCCCAAACCCTGCAGTAGAGATCATACGAGAGGTGATGGCTGATGTGCGTACTGATATGAAGGAAAAGATGGCCGAGCGGACCAGGATAGAGCTAGCCAAGATGGAGATGGCTGAGCGGACCAAAGTGGAGCTGGCCAAGATGGAGATGGCAGAGCGGAGAGAGAAGAGTCAGCGAGCAGGGGGAGCTCTGGCCTCCGACCAGGTACCTTCAACAGTAAGCCACAAAAAGATCCAGTATAATACCTTCTGACAGTTGGGGAGGCAGAGGAAGACATTGATGGCTTTCTGCAGAACTTTGAGCGGCAGTGTGCCCTTCATCAAGTGAAGCCGGAGGAACGAGTTCAGATTCTGGACAGCAAGCTGACAGGCTGGGCAGCAGACGCCTATCGCACGGTACCTGATGAAGACTGTATGGACTATGAGCGGATCAAAGAAGTGATCTTGGCCCGGTATGCGCTGACACCAGAGGCATACCGCCAAAAGTTCCGCGGACTTATAAAACGAGTAATCGATACCCACGCTGAATGGGCCTGTAAATTACGGTGGTCACTGCTACAGTGGGTACAAGGAAGTCAAGCAACCACTAAGGAGGACGTCCTCCAGCTTGTCATGTTAGAAAGATTCTTTAATGGACTAACCCCCAAGACACAGGAATGGCTTCGGGACAGGCGGCCAACGACTCTTGAGGAAGCCGCTCGTCTGGCCGATGAACATCATGATACCAGGAGGCCTCAGTTGTCCGGATCAAAGATGGTCACTAGGGGTCTGCCCATGGACCTGGAGGGCTCCAAACCACCGAAGATTGTAGGGGAACCAGCTATAAACCTGGCCTACCAAAGTTCCCCGTCAGCTGGGCCACCTGCAAAGACAATGTCCCAACCGGACTAAGCATGCCCAGTGGCCAAAGGCGTGAACAGCTGCCTTCAGCCGGGCCGCTGTACACTGCTACCAAGGCGAAGCTGACTCGACAATGGGGGCTACGACTAACCAAGGGGTGGACGAGATGGAGGAAGTGCTGCATGAAGTGGACCCCATGCAGGCAGCCCGGGCAGATAATCGACAGCAGCATCGACAGGTCGTGTGGGTTAATGGGAAACGTATGCAGGGACTAAGAGATTCAGTGGCAACTTTGACCCTTGTGAAGCTTCATCTCGTCCGGGACCAAGAGAAGACGGACCGGACAGTGGCAGTCCGTGTAGCAGGGGGAGCTATACATCGATTGCCCACTGCCAGAATTCACCTGAACTGGGGAGTCGGGGATGGCCTTGTTGAGGTCGGCTTGATGGAGGATTTGCCCGCATACGTCTTGCTGGGAAATGACTTGAGGCCAATGTTGTCTGCCTTCTCAGTAGCCCCTCTGGCTGAGACATATCCTGTGACCACCAGGCGACAAGCTCGAGCTGCGGAGGCGGAATCACACTCAGAGGAGGCCCGGGTAAGACATCCCAACCCTACATGTATTCCCATAGCCAGGCACATTTCTTGGGCCACCCCAGATGAATTTAAGAGGGAGTTACTTGAGGATCCTTCATTGGAGGGATATCGTGGGAAGGCACAAGAGGGGAGAGGGGTACTGGAAGGGGAACAGTTTATATGGAAGCAGGGACTCCTCTACCGGATCACAGAGCAGCACCACACAGGGACGAGCCCCACTATAAAACGACAGCTGGTAGTTCCCAAGAAGTATAGGCAGGAGTTACTGCGAATCTCTCATGACATACCCTTGGCCGGGCACTTCAGCGTCAGTCGCACCAGGCATCATCTGACACAAAACTTCTTTTGGTCGGGGGTAACCTATGATGTTCGTCAGTACTGCCAGACCTGTGACAGTTGCCAGCGCATTGGCAAGAAGGGAGACCGATGCAAGGCCAAATTACGCCCCCTCCCCATTGTGGAGGAAGCATTTAGCCGAGTAGCGGTCAATCTGATAGGGCCGTTAGCCAAACCCAGTCCGTCAGGGAAAAGGTATATATTGACAGTGGTAGATTATGCCACACGGTATCCAGAGGCGGTTGCGTTACCTAACATAACAGAGACGGTGGCGGCTGCCCTGCTCCAGGTTTTCTCACGGGTTGGATTTCCCCGGGATATTATCTTAGACCAGGGTACTGTTGTGAATTCTGTGGTCAAGCTCCCTCCTGTGGTCATGAGTGGTACTTCGGCTGGTTCTGTCTATGAGCTTCCTCTGGTAGATGTGAGTGGGGCTGCGGCTTCTGAGTTTCCTTCCTCAGGTGACGAGGTTAAGTCGTTAGGTGCTGCTCTATTTAACTCCACCTAGTTCTTTGTTCCTGGCCTCCAGTCAATGTTCCAGTATTGGTCTAGCTCTCTCCTGGATCGTGCTTGTGGCCTGTCTGCCCTGCATAAGCTAAGTTTTGCTTGTGTTACTTTTGTTTGCTATATTTTCTGTCCAGCTTGCTATATTGGTTTTTCTTGCTTGCTGGAAGCTCTGAGACGCAGAGGAAGCACCTCCGTACCGTTAGTCGGTGCGGAGGGTCTTTTTGCCCCCTCTGCGTGGTTGTTTGTAGGTTTTTGTGCTGACCGCAAAGCTATCTTTCCTATCCTCGGTCTATTCAGTAAGTCGGGCCTCACTTTGCTAAAATCTATTTCATCTCTGTGTTTGTATTTTCATCTTAACTCACAGTCATTATATGTGGGGGGCTGCCTTTTCCTTTGGGGAATTTCTCTGAGGCAAGGTAGGCTTATTTTTCTATCTTCAGGGCTAGCTAGTTTCATAGGCTGTGCCGAGTTGCATAGGGAGCGTTAGGAGCAATCCACGGCTACCTCTAGTGTGGTATCATAGGATTAGGGATTGCGGTCAGCAGAGTTCCCACGTCTCAGAGCTCGTCCTATGTTGGTAACTATCAGGTCACTTTGTGTGCTCTTAACCACTAGGTCCATTGTGGTTCTGAATCACCTGTTCATAACAGTACTGGAGGCCAAAAGTACTAATGCTTCTCAATAGAGGGAAAAGAGAAGTTCTGAGACCATTTTTTTTTCTTTGCACTGTGTTTTGTCTTTTTTTTCCCCTTTACATCAGGGTGGTTCAGAACACAGGTGTAGACATGGACATTCAAGGTCTGTCCTCTTTGATGGATAATCTCGCTATAAGTGTACAGAACATTCAAGATTTAGTGGTTCAGAATCCTATGTTAGAACCTAAAATTCCTATTCCTGAGTTATTTTCTGGAGAAAGAGCTAAGTTTCTGAATTTCAAAAATAATTGTAAACTATTTCTGGCTTTGAAACCCCGCTCCTCTGGTGACCCAGTTCAACAAGTAAAGATCATTATTTCTTTATTACGTGGCAACCCTCAAGACTGGGCATTTTCCCTTGCGCCAGGAGATCCTGCATTATGTGATATTGATGCGTTTTTTCTGGCGCTCGGGTTGCTTTATGATGAACCTAATTCAGTGGATCAGGCAGAGAAAATCTTGCTGGCTCTGTGTCAGGGTCAGGATGAGGTAGAGATATATTGTCAGAAATTTAGGAAGTGCTCTGTGCTCACTCAATGGAATGAATGTGATCTGGCAGCAATTTTCAGAAAGGGTCTCTCTGAAGCCCTTAAGGATGTCATGGTGGGATTTCCTATGCCTGCTGGTCTGAATGAGTCTATGTCTTTGGCCATTCAGATCGATCGACGCTTGCGTGAGCGTAAAACTGTGCACCATTTGGCGGTATTACCTGAGCATAAACCTGAGCCTATGCAATGTAATAGGACTTTGACCAGAGCTGAACGGCAAGAACACAGACGACGGAATGGGCTATGTTTTTACTGTGGTGATTCCACTCATGCTATCTCTGATCGTCCTAAGCGTATTAAGCGTTTCGCTAGGTCTGCCACCATTGGTACGGTACAGTCGAAATTTCTTTTGTCCGTTACTTTGATCTGCTCTTTGTCATCCTTTTCTATCATGGCATTTGTGGATTCAGGCGCTGCCCTGAATTTGATGGACTTGGAGTTTGCTAGGCGCTGTGGGTTTTTCTTGGAGCCCTTGCAGCATCCTATTCCATTGAGAGGAATTGATGCTACGCCTTTGGCCAAGAATAAGCCTCAGTATTGGACCCAAGTGACCATGTGCATGGCTCCTGCGCATCAGGAGGATATTCGCTTTTTGGTGTTGCAGAATCTGCATGATGTGGTCGTGTTGGGGTTGCCATGGCTACAAGTCCATAACCCAGTATTGGATTGGAAATCAATGTCTGTGTCCAGCTGGGGTTGTCAGGGGTACATGGTAATGCTCCATTTCTGTCTATTTCATCATCCACCCCTTCTGAGGTCCCAGAGTTCTTGTCAGATTACCGGGATGTATTTGATGAGCCCAAGTCCAGTGCCCTACCTCCGCATAGGGATTGCGATTGTGCTATCGATTTCATTCCTGGTAGTAAGTTTCCTAAAGGACGACTGTTTAATTTGTCTGTACCTGAGCACGCCGCTATGCGGAGTTACGTAAAGGAATCCTTGGAGAAGGGTCCTATTCGCCCCTCGTCGTCGCCATTGGGGGCAGGGTTCTTTTTTGTGGCCAAGAAGGATGGTTCGTTGAGACCTTGTATTGATTACCGCCTTCTAAATAAAATCACAGTCAAATTTCAGTACCCCTTGCCGCTGCTGTCTGATTTGTTTGCTCGGATTAAGGGGGCTAGTTGGTTCACCAAGATAGATCTTCGTGGTGCGTATAATCTTGTGCGTATTAAACAGGGCGATGAATGGAAAACAGCATTTAATACGCTCGAGGGCCATTTTGAGTACCTGGTTATGCCATTCGGGCTTTCTAATGCTCCATCAGTGTTTCAGTCCTTTATGCATGACATCTTCCGAGAGTACCTGGATAAATTCCTGATTGTATACTTGGATGATATTTTGGTCTTCTCGGATGATTGGGAGTCTCACGTGAAGCAGGTCAGAATGGTGTTCCAGGTCCTGCGTGCGAATTCTTTGTTTGTGAAGGGGTCAAAGTGTCTCTTTGGTGTTCAGAAGGTTTCATTTTTGGGTTTCATTTTTTCCCCTTCTACTATCGAGATGGACCCTGTTAAAGTTCAGGCCATTTATGATTGGACTCAGCCGACATCTCTGAAGAGTCTGCAAAAGTTCCTGGGCTTTGCTAATTTTTATCGTCGCTTCATCAATAATTTTTCTAGTATTGCTAAACTGTTGACTGATTTAACCAAGAAGGGTGCTGATGTGGTCAATTGGTCTTCTGCTGCTGTGGAAGCTTTTCAAGAGTTGAAGCGTCGTTTTTCTTCTGCCCCTGTTTTGTGCCAACCAGATGTTTCGCTCCCGTTCCAGGTCGAGGTTGATGCTTCTGAGATTGGAGCAGGGGCTGTTTTGTCGCAAAGAAGTTCTGATGGCTCGGTGATGAAACCATGCGCCTTCTTTTCCAGGAAGTTTTCGCCTGCTGAGCATAATTATGATGTTGGCAATCGTGAGTTGCTGGCCATGAAGTGGGCATTCGAGGAGTGGCGTCATTGGCTTGAAGGAGCTAAGCATCGCGTGGTGGTCTTGACTGATCACAAGAACTTGACTTATCTCAAGTCTGCCAAACGGTTGAATCCTAGACAGGCTCGTTGGTCGCTGTTTTTCTCCCGTTTTGACTTTGTGGTTTCGTACCTTCCGGGCTCTAAAAATGTGAAGGCGGATGCCCTGTCTAGGAGTTTTGTGCCCGACTCTCCGGGTTTGCCTGAGCCGGCGGGTATTCTCAAAGAGGGGGTAATTTTGTCTGCCATCTCCCCTGATTTGCGGCGGGTGCTGCAAAATATTCAGGCTAATAGACCTGACCGTTGCCCAGCGGAGAAACTGATTGTTCCTGATAAATGGACGAGTAGAGTTATCTCTGAGGTTCATTGTTCGGTGTTGGCTGGTCATCCTGGAATCTTTGGCACCAGAGATTTGGTGGCTAGATCCTTTTGGTGGCCGTCTCTGTCACGGGATGTGCGTTCGTTTGTGCAGTCCTGTGGGATTTGTGCTCGGGCTAAGCCCTGCTGTTCTCGTGCCAGTGGGTTGCTTTTGCCCTTGCCAGTCCCGAAGAGGCCCTGGACACATATCTCTATGGATTTTATTTCGGATCTCCCTGTCTCTCAAAAAATGTCGGTCATTTGGGTGGTTTGTGATCGCTTCTCTAAGATGGTCCATTTGGTACCCTTGTCTAAATTGCCTTCTTCCTCTGATTTGGTGCCATTGTTCTTCCAGCATGTGGTTCGTTTACATGGCATTCCGGAGAACATTGTTTCTGACAGAGGTTCCCAGTTTGTTTCGAGGTTTTGGCGAGCCTTTTGTGCTAGGATGGGCATTGATTTGTCTTTTTCCTCGGCTTTCCATCCTCAGACAAATGGCCAGACGGAACGAACCAATCAGACCTTGGAAACATATCTGAGATGTTTTGTTTCTGCTGATCAGGATGGTTGGGTGTCCTTTTTGCCTTTGGCTGAGTTCGCCCTTAATAATCGGGCCAGCTTGGCTACTTTGGTTTCGCCGTTTTTCTGCAATTCTGGTTTCCATCCTCGTTTCTCTTCAGGGCAGGTTGAGTCTTCTGACTGTCCTGGTGTGGATACTGTGGTGGATAGGTTGCAGCAGATTTGGACTCATGTAGTGGACAATTTGATATTGTCTCAGGAGAAGGCTCAACGTTTCGCTAACAGCAGGCGCTGTGTGGGTCCCCGACTTCGTGTTGGGGATTTGGTTTGGTTGTCATCTCGTTATATTCCTATGAAAGTTTCCTCTCCTAAGTTTAAGCCCCGTTTCATTGGTCCGTATAGGATTTCTGAGGTTCTTAATCCTGTGTCTTTTCGTTTGACCCTTCCAGCTTCTTTTTCCATCCATAACGTATTCCATAGGTCATTGTTGTGGAGATACGTGGCACCTGTGGTTCCATCCGTTGATCCTCCTGCCCCGGTTTTGGTTGAGGGGGAGTTGGAGTATATAGTGGAGAAGATTTTGGATTCTCGTATTTCGAGACGGAAACTCCAGTACCTGGTTAAGTGGAAGGGTTATGGTCAGGAAGATAATTCCTGGGCTTTTGCCTCTGATGTTCATGCTGCCGATCTGGTTCGTGCCTTTCATTTGGCTCATCCTGGTCGGCCTGGGGGCTCTGGTGAGGGTTCGGTGACCCCTCCTCAAGGGGGGGGTACTGTTGTGAATTCTGTGGTCAAGCTCCCTCCTGTGGTCATGAGTGGTACTTCGGCTGGTTCTGTCTATGAGCTTCCTCTGGCAGATGTGAGTGGGGCTGCGGCTTCTGAGTTTCCTTCCTCAGGTGACAAGGTTAAGTCGTTAGGTGCTGCTCTATTTAACTCCACCTAGTTCTTTGTTCCTGGCCTCCAGTCAATGTTCCAGTATTGGTCTAGCTCTCTCCTGGATCGTGCTTGTGGCCTGTCTGCCCTGCATAAGCTAAGTTTTGCTTGTGTTACTTTTGTTTGCTATATTTTCTGTCCAGCTTGCTATATTGGTTTTTCTTGCTTGCTGGAAGCTCTGAGACGCAGAGGAAGCACCTCCGTACCGTTAGTCGGTGCGGAGGGTCTTTTTGCCCCCTCTGCGTGGTTGTTTGTAGGTTTTTGTGCTGACCGCAAAGCTATCTTTCCTATCCTCGGTCTATTCAGTAAGTCGGGCCTCACTTTGCTAAAATCTATTTCATCTCTGTGTTTGTATTTTCATCTTAACTCACAGTCATTATATGTGGGGGGCTGCCTTTTCCTTTGGGGAATTTCTCTGAGGCAAGGTAGGCTTATTTTTCTATCTTCAGGGCTAGCTAGTTTCTCAGGCTGTGCCGAGTTGCATAGGGAGCGTTAGGAGCAATCCACGGCTACCTCTAGTGTGGTATCATAGGATTAGGGATTGCGGTCAGCAGAGTTCCCACGTCTCAGAGCTCGTCCTATGTTGGTAACTATCAGGTCACTTTGTGTGCTCTTAACCACTAGGTCCATTGTGGTTCTGAATCACCTGTTCATAACAGGGTACCCAGTTTACAGCAGAGGTGACCAACCAACTGTGGCAGCTGTGCGGCATAAAGTCCATTAGAAGCGCCCCGTACAACCCGCAAACCAATGGGTTGTGTGAACGCTTTAACGGGACGTTAAAACAACTCATTGGGACTTTTACCAGGACCTACAGGGACTGGGAGAAATTCTTGCCTCACCTCCTGTTTGCCTATCGGGAGGTGCCCCAAGAATCCACGGGGTTCTCCCCATTCGAACTGGTATACGGGAGACGGGTAAGGGGACCCCTAGACTTAGTGCTAGAACACTGGGAAGGGGAGGGCATCATATTGCTGGAATTCCGGGACCGCCTACAGGAGCTGACCCAGGCTGTACGTGGGAACATGCAGGTGGCCCAGCGGTGCCAGCGCGTATGGTACGATCGGAGGGCCAGAGAGCGCACCTTGGAAATAGGACAGAAGGTCCTGGTGTTAGAGCCCACCAGGCAGAACAAGTTCCAAGCTGCATGGCAGGGTCCCTACAAGTTTGTGGGGAAAATAGCCGACATAACCTATAATGTCGCCGATTGTGACGACCCCAGGGTTATCCGCATGTTCCACGTGAATATGCTGAACTCCTACCGGGAGCACCCTGAAGAGTTAGTGGCCATCTGTTCACCTGAAGCAGAGGATTTAGCTGGACTTCCCTTGCCTGATGTTTTAGGGGAAAGGACAGTCTAAAACAGGGGACCAGGTACACTTGGGTGAAGACCTAGGCCCCCGGGAGAGACAGCAGGCGGAGGAGTTGTTGAGGCAGCGACAGAGGATGTTTTCGGGGAAACCAGGGTACACTCGCCTGGCACAACACAAGGTTGAGACCCAGGATCAGACCCCCCTGCGACAACTCCCCTTCCGCGTCCCTGAGTCTGTACAAGAAGGGATGCAACAAGAGATGTTGCGTTTAGAGGTCATTGACGAGTCAGATAGTCCCTGGGCATCCCCCGTAGTGTTAGTGCCCAAGAAGGATGGGACTACACGGTTTTGTGTAGACTATCGTAAGCTCAATTAGAAAACAGTGACAGATGAGTATCCCATGCCGCGTGTGGATGAGATGTTAGACCGGCTGGCGGGGCAAAGTATTTGACCATCATCGATCTATGCAATGGCTACTGGCAGATTCCCCTTAGCCCTGACGCTATTCACAAGTCGGCATTTGTCACCCCGCTTGGCTTATTCCAGTTACAAGTTATGCCATCTAGGATCAGCTTAAGTGAAAACAAATGCAAATCTTTTATAGCTGTAAAATAATCAAAATCATTACAAGGAGCAAATGAGAGACCGAGACCCTCGACCTCACATTGTGCTTGAGTAATGTTGTGTGCAGATAGGTTAATTACCTCAAGACTGTTGGTCTTGGGTTTCTTGTCTCTTTGTGGTGAACCCGCAATCTTTCATTTATTATTGTGTTTGGTCACTCTTTGCCATCTGTCTCTATAAGAGTTATTCCGTTCAACCCCTGATTTCTTTTTCTCCACAACTGGTGTCTTCTCATCAATTGAAGACCATGGAGGAAAATGATACGGAGCAGGCTATGGAGGTTGGCCTACCATTCATTTGATTTTTTTCTCCATCTATAGACTCGATTGATTTGAATATCCAGCAAATCTCGATGATTTTGTTTGTTTTAAATGAGACTATTTATTTTTCCCATTTCTGAATTTCGAGATCTAACTCATTTTTAAATGTTACAGTTGTTTCTGTGGTCAAGAGCTTGTTAATCTCATGTTGAGTGAGGGTAAGTTCAGTATCAAGTTCTGCCAAGGTAGCTTTATTATTCTTAACCAGCAGTCCCATGAATCCCCTGGAGCAAACAGAAGCTAGCTCTTCCCATTCATTTTTGAAAGATTCATTATCAATGGTAAATTATGGTAACATCTGAATGTGTAAACATCTTGGGATTAGGCCACACAAAATATATCTCTCCAAAAAGGCTTTATTCCACCAAAGGCGGGTCCTTTTGTGCAAAAGTTCCTTGTATTTACTTGTCAGTCCTGTCGTGTCCCTAGATTTGAAATCTAAAATCACACCTGAGCCCCCACTGAAGACTTTATCTTATTGCGTGAGCCACGCTCTTTGCGTGCTCTATAATTTCAATAAATCTGAAGACATGTGCCTTGGGGAAAAAGGAAGCCAAATACCTGGGATATGTAGTGGGTAGAGGCAAGATTAAACCCCAAATCAGTAAAGTGGAGGCAATCTAAACGTGGTCGAGACTGCTGTCAAAAAAACAAGTTAGAGCCTTCCTGGAGATCGTGGGATACTAGAGGAGGTTCATCCTAAACTTCTCCATGATGGCCGCACCCCTGACTGACCTCCTTAAGGGGATGAAATTGGTAATGGTCAAATGGTCTGAAGAGGCAGAGATGGCCTTTCAAAAAATGAAAGAGACTCTGTGTAAGCAACCGGTTCTGGTGGCACCGGAATTTAAGAAAATGTTTATACTCTAAACCAGGGGTGGGGAACCTCAGGCCCCAGGGCCATTTACGGTCCTCGATGGCCTTTTATCAGGCCCCCGAGCAGATTCTCAGGGACCACATTCTTGGGCATGGAGCTGTATTTTGATTGCCACCAGTTCATTAATTTCTTCTTTCCCTGTTAGCACACACACAGTGTTCACTACTGAACATTGAAGGGCATGCAATTAAAGATTACGTCCTTTAACAAGTGCCAGAGTTAGGATGTACTTTGTGGGCTGAGTTTGTACGGCACCCGAAGGATGGTATAAATATCCAAATGGCCCTTTACAAAAAAATGTTCCCCATCCCTGCCCTAAACGGATGCCTCAGATGTTGGTTTAGGTGCAGTCCTTTCCTAGGAGATACATGGCGAGGAGCACTTTATTCTGTACCTGAGTAGGAAGCTATCCTCATATGAGAGGAATTATTCAGTCATAGAAAAGGAGTGCTTGGCAATAAAGTAGGCAGTGGACTCATTACGGTATTATCTGGTAGGAGGAATTTTTAGATTGGTATCCGGCCATGCCCCACAAATGGTAAACATGCAAGGGTCAACCACTGGTTCTTAGCCCTAAAAGATATCAACTTCCATGTAGAGTATAGAGCAGGGAAGCTACATGGTAATGCTGAAGCCCTCTCGAGAATCCCCTGTTGGGTAGTAGAAAGTGCCAAGCCCCACAGCTTTAGGCAGAGGGAGGAGGTATGTAGTGTGGCTAATGGTCGCATAGTCAATTGGAAGTATGTGTCGCAGAGATGGCTTGTCTCTGATGTAGCCTGTAGTATTTTCTTTAGTGCATGAAAGTACTAAGAGGTTCATTTGTTGCACCTGGGACCAGGTTACAGGTAGCTGTGAGAGATGGGCGGGTCTAGCTATGCACATACCTCACCTCTGGGTGTGGTTAACAGCCTATATAATGGAGGCTGTTGTTTGGCACATGGTCTGTATGTTGGGAGGGAGAAGGCCTGTGTGTGTTTGGCTCCAGACTGAGCCTGAATACTGGACTCTACCCCAGCCTGTGTGCAAGCAGACCTGGCAAAGCAGAGCCCTGCTATGTACATTTGTATTTTGTTTGCTTGATCTGAAGGCTGTTTGTTTTCTGTTTGGCTTCTGGGTTTATGAAGCAATAAACCCGCACAAACTTTTAATGGAACAAGCCTCCTGTCTTCCTCCTGTAGCACCCAAGTGAGTACAACCTCTACAGTACATAAGCAAGCCAAAATCCTTCTGGGAAAGCAACTTATGAACAGATGAGACCAAGATAGCGCTTTTTAGTAAAGCACATTATTTTCCTGTTTACTGAAAATGGAATAAGGTCTAGAAAGAAGCGAACACGGTACCTATAGTCAAATATGGTGCAGATTCAAAGATGCCTTGGGGTTGTTTTGCTGCCTCTGGCACTGGGTGCCTTTACTGTGTGCAAGGCATTATGAAATCTGAATATTACCAACGGATTTTGGGTTGCAATATAGTGCACAGTGTCAGAAAGCTGAGTTTTTGTCCAAGGTCACTGATCTTCCAGCAGGACAATGAACCCAAACATACTTCAAGAAGCACCCAAAAAGGATGAAAATAAACACTGGAGAGTTCTAAAGTGGCCAGCAATCTGTATCTAAATCCCATTGAAAACCTATGGAGAGATCTTAAATTTGCTGTTAGGAGAAGGCACCCTTCAAATATGATAGACCTAGAGCAGTTTGCAAAAGAAGAGTGGTCCAAAATTCCACTTGATGGTTATAGGATGCAATTGATTGCAGTTATTTATTCTAAAGAGTTTGCAACCAAATATTAAGTTGAGGGTGTCAACATTTTTATCTGGCCCAATTTTGGGGTTTTATGTGAAATGATGTCCGATCTGCATTTAATTCCTCTGTTTTTTTGTGTTGGTCCAATGCACACAAAGGAAATAACATGTTTAACAAAAATGTGTAATTACAATATTTTTCTGGGAGTAATACTTCATTTTATGGAACAATTTCAAGGGTGCTAACTAGTGATGAGCAAATATCCTCGTTATTTCTCGAGCATGCTCGGGGGTCCTCCGAGTATTTTTTAGTGCTTGGAGATTTCGTTTTTCTTGCCGCAGCTGAATGATTTACATCTGTTAGCCAGCATAAGTACATGTGGGAGTTGTCTGGTTGCTAGGGAATCCCCACATGTACTTATGCTGACTAACAGATGTAAATCATTCAGCTGCGGCAAGAAAAACTAAATCTCCCGAGCACTAAAAAATACTCAGAGGACCCCCGAGCATGCTCGAGAAATCTCGAGTAACGAGTGTATTCGCTCATCACTAGTGCTAACACTTTAAGCCAAGACTGTGTATAAATATAACGTAACGTAATATAACATAACTCCAAGTCAATCTCACTTCTGTGAAATCAACCTGTCTAGTTATGAAGCAGCCAATTGTGAATCAGTTTTTCCTGCTGTTGTCTGCAAATGGTACAGAAATAATAGGCAATTAGAAAGACAACCCACATAAAGGAATGGTTTTGCAGGGGGTCACCACAAACCATTTCACTCTTCTCATTCTTTTTGACTGTTGTTTTGGTCACTTTTGCATTTTGTTATTGCTCTCACCACTAGAGGTGCTGTATAGTAGCATGAGGTGGTGTCTACAACTCACAGTTTACAAAGGTACAAGTTCCACATTTTTATATAATGTACCCATATATTGGCAACTCATCATAATATGACAGATAAGGAGAACCAAAATCTATATTGCTAAAAAATATTTTTAAATTGTATTTAGATACAAAGTTATAATCACAATTCAGACAAGACAGAAAATATATATATACAACTCTGGCAAAAATAAGAGACCACTACAAAATGTTCAGTTTGTCTGATTTTTCTCTTTAGAGGTATATTTTTGAGTAAAATGTAAATTGTTATTTTATTCTATAAACTTCTGACAACATGTCTCTGAATTTCCAAATAATAATTTTTGTATTTTTTTTTCAAAGAAAAATGGTCCATATAAAAAAAAAAACAGGGCTTTCAGACCTCAAATAATGCAAAGAAAACAAGTTCATAATCATTTAGAAACAACAATACTAATGTTTAACTCAGGAAGAGTTCAGAAATCAACATTATGGTTTTTAATCCCAGCTTTCATGCGTCTTGGCATGCTTTCCACCAGTCTTTCACACTGCTAATGGCGCAAAAATTTAAGCAGTTCTTCTTTGTTTGATGGCTTGTGACTATCCATCATCCTTTTGATTACATTCCAGAAGTTTTCAATGGGGTTCAGGTCTGGAGATTGGGCTGCTCACGACAGGGTTTTGATGTGGTGGTCTCTTAATTTTTGCCAGAGCTGTATATATATATATATATATATATATATATATATATATATATATATATATATATATGTGTGTGTGTATATACAGTATATATACACAGTGGGTACGGAAAGTATTCAGACCTCATTAAATTTTTCTCTGTTTGTTTCATTGCAGCCATTTGGTAAATTCTCATTAATGTACACTCTGCACTCCATCTTGACTGAAATAAAACAGAAATGTAGAATTTTTTGCAAATTTATTAAAAAAGAAAAACTGAAATATTACATGGTCATAAGTAGGGTTGAGCGACCTTGACCTTTTTAGAGTCGAGCCGTGTTTCGCGAAACCCGACTATCTTAGAAGTCGAGTCGAGTGGGATCGGCCGATTATCGCGAAAAGTCGGGTATCGCCCGAAACACGAAACCCAATGCAAGTCAATGGGGGAGCATAGTCGGCAGTGAGTGGGGGCCAGGAAAACACCTACACTGCCCATTTTAATGGCAAAAACATCCATTCTTGTTAAAGAAGCTTGTCAATCGTAATTTACCTTATAATAATTGGAAGGCATTTGAAATTGGGGGTCATTTGGCTAAAGTTGTGGGGGGTAGGGCTGGTTCAAGTAATTAGTGGGCCCAGTAAATCTGGACCACGTCACGGCAGTGGAGCAGGGAGAGGTAAATATTTAAACTTTGCAAGTGCTGTGATCCTGAGCAAGCAGGGGGGGCCCACTCGTTGGCATTTGCACTGGCACAGGGCCCCTCAAAGTACAGCGGTGTGTTTGCACGGCGGGGGCGCCTCCCACCGGCAGCAACACTTTTGCGTACTATGAGAGGCCCTGTGCCAGTGACGTCGCCAACTAGTATTCCTCCCCCCACCTGATGAAGGAACCTGCACTTTCATCTGCACCTTCCTCTTTGTCCCCGTGTAAGGTGGTATGGTATGCGGGAAGAGGAACCAGACTTTCAGCAGGGTCACAATCTTGCTGTGTAGCGTGCACGGGAAATTTTGCGTTATGGGTCAATGTACCAGCAGACTCATCTATCACTGGCTGGGCAATGGGCAGGATGAGGAGGAAACACAGATATAGGCCCAAAGAATAAAGTGGGCTAAATGCAGTTCAAAATTGGTAACACAGGACTAACCAGGGGGCATTGCAGTGGAGGACAACTGGAATGAGAGGCTGACACAGAGAGTAGGCCCAAATCAGTAAGTAGTCGACATGCAGTTCAAAATTGGCAACCGTAGTAAACAGGCGGCCCAGCTTTGTTCAGTTGAGGAGAACAGCAAGGAGTGGCAGACACCGATAGTAGGCCCCAACCCAACTAGTAGGCCAAATGCAGTCTAACGTTAACAACTACTTAACAAGAGCCTGAAAATGGAATTTCAGGACAGGAAACCAGGAGAACAGCAAGGAGTGGCAGACACCGATAGTAGGCCCCAAACCAACTAGTACGCCAAATGCAGTTGTTCCATTTAACTACAATTTAATGAGAGCCTGAAGATAGAAGTTCAGGAAAGGCAACCTGGAGAACACCTTGGAGTGGAACACACCATCTCTCTACACCCCATACCCAATTTGTAGGCCTAATGCAGCGTAGTTTCCAACAACTACTAAACGAGAGCATGAAGATTGAAGCTCAGGAAAGGCAACCTGGAGAACACCTTGGAGTGGAACACACCATCTCTCTACACCCCATACCCAATTTGTAGGCCTAATGCAGCGTAGTTTCCCACAACTACTAAACGAGAGCATGAAGATTGAAGCTCAGGAAAGGCAACCTGGAGAACACCTTGGAGTGGAGCACACCATCTCTCTACACCCCATACCCAATTTGTAGGCCTAATGCAGCGTAGTTTCCAACAACTACTAAACGAGAGCATGAAGATTGAAGCTCAGGAAAGGCAACCTGGAGAACACCTTGGAGTGGAACACACCATCTCTCTACACCCCATACCCAATTTGTAGGCCTAATGCAGCGTAGTTTCCAACAACTACTAAACGAGAGCATGAAGATTGAAGCTCAGGAAAGGCAACCTGGAGAACACCTTGGAGTGGAACACACCATCTCTCTACACCCCATACCCAATTTGTAGGCCTAATGCAGCGTAGTTTCCAACAACTACTAAACGAGAGTATGAAGATTGAAGCAATGGAGAGGAAACCTGGGGAACACCTTGGGGAGGCAGACACCGTTAGTAGGCCCTACCAAAGTTGTACACCCAATGCAGTTTTAAAATTCCTAGAGGCTGAAAACAAGACTATTGACGCTCAGCTTTTTTCAAAGGAACACAGCTGAATTGAGTGGCGCAGACAGACACAGGTAGTAGGACTCAAACCAAAAATGTGGCTCACTGCAGCAGAAAAAAGTTACAGGGGTACACAAGCTGCAGTGCTCTGGGCAGTGGAGGACAATTTCAATAGTGAACCGCAGACAGACTTTGTACGCCTACTATTAAAAAAAGGATGCTCTATGCAATTATGAATAGGTTCTAGGGGTACACGGGCAGCAGTGGTGTGGTCAGTGGAGGCCTAGTGGAAGGAGTGACCGCAGACAGGCATCGAAGGCCTAAAATAATAACACATGGCTGTAGGCAATTTTAAATTGGTTCCAGGGGTACACGGGCAGCAGTGGCTTGGTCAGTGTAGTAGTAGTAGAAAGAACGGACCGCAGACAGGCATCGAAGGCCTAAAATAAAAAAATTGGGCTGGCTGTAGGCAATTTTAAATTGGTTCCAGGGGTACACGGGCAGCAGTGGTGTGGTCAGTGGAGGCCTAGTGTAAGGAGTGACCGCAGACAGGCATCGAAGGCCTAAAATAAAAAAATTGGGCTGGCTGTAGGCAATTTTAAATTGGTTACAGGGGTACACGGGCAGCAGTGGTGTGGTCAGTGGAGGCCTAGTGTAAGGAGTGACCGCAGACAGGCATCGAAGGCCTAAAATAATAACACATGGCTGTAGGCAATTTTAAATTGGTTCCAGGGCTACACGGGCAGCAGTGGTGTGGTCAGTGGAGGCCTAGTGGAAGGAGTGACCGCAGACAGGCATCGAAGGCCTAAAATAAAAAAATTGGGCTGGCTGTAGGCAATTTTAAATTGGTTCCAGGGGTACACGGGCAGCAGTGGCCTGGTCAGTGTAGTAGTAGTAGAAAGAACGGACCGCAGACAGGCATCGAATGCCTAAAATAAAAAAATTGGGCTGGCTGTAGGCAATTTTAAATTGGTTACAGGGGTACACGGGCAGCAGTGGTGTGGTCAGTGGAGGCATATTGTAAGGAGTGACCGCAGACAGGCATCGAAGGCCTAAAATAATAACACATGGCTGTAGGCAATTTTAAATTGGTTCCAGGGCTACACGGGCAGCAGTGGTGTGGTCAGTGGAGGCATAGTGGAAGGAGTGACCGCAGACAGGCTTCGAAGGCCTAACATAACAAAAATGTCAATACAATGGTATTGTCAGTGGCAGGCATTGAAGGATGTCAGCGCATAGACTAAACATTGGTGGAGCTGTGAGATCATTTTGCAAGTGGTAGAGCACTGTTTGAGCTGGGGGGGGGAACTGTCTTGTGGCCGGCGGTACAGGCCCAGGGCCCCTCATATTAAACGGTGTGTCTGACGTTGGGTGCGCACCACCACCGCCAGAGACACTTTATTGTACTAGGAGGGACCCAGTGGCAGTGCCGTCGACCAAAAGCGGGCACACCCACCTCTTCAGACAAACAGCACTCTCACAAGTGCTGTCGCCAAGTGTCGATACCACGGCCCCGTGTGGGGAGTTTGGCCATTTAGTGAGGTGTAAACATGTCGTATGCTGGACAATCAGGTGCAGAAAATTACGAGATTGGAAAAGGCATTCAGAATAGTCCACAGGCAAGACCTTTTCATAGGAAAGCTAGGTGTCAGCCGGGCAAGGTGGGGCAAAAGATTTCGAAATCCAGTTGTGGTTCATTTTAATGAAGGTTAGATCATCTACATTTTGGGTAGCCAGACGAGTCCTTTTTTCTGTTAGTATTGAACCTGCAGCACTGAATACTCTTTCTGATAGGACACTAGCTGCCGGGCAAGCAAGCTCCTGCAATGCATATTCTGCCAATTCTGGCCAGGTGTCTAATTTTGATGCCCAGTAATCAAATGGGAATGACGGTTGAGGGAGAACATCGATAAGGGATGAAAAATAGTTTGTAACCATACTGGACAAATGTTGTCTCCTGTCACTTTGAATTGATGCTGCAGTACCTGTCCTGTCTGCGGTCATAGCAAAATCACTCCACAACCTGGTCAGAAAACCCCTCTGGCCAACGCCACTTCTGATTTCTGCCCCTCTAACTCCTCTGGTCTGCTGGCCCCTGCAGCTCGTGTGAGAACGATCACGGGCGCTGTGTGCAGGGAATGCCAGAAGCAAACGGTCAACAAGAGTTGATTGTTTGGTTGCTAATATTAGTTCCAAGTTCTCATGTGGCATTATATTTTGCAATTTGCCTTTATAGCGAGGATCAAGGAGGCAGGCCAACCAGTAATCGTCATCGTTCATCATTTTAGTTATGCGTGTGTCCCTTTTGAGGATACGTAAGGCATAATCCGCCATGTGGGCCAAAGTTCCAGTTCTCAAATCTGCGGTTGTGCTTGGTTGAGGGGCAGTTTCAGGCAAATCCACGTCACTTGTGTCCCTCCAAAAACCAGAACCCGGCCTTGCCGCGCCACCAATTTCCAGTGGCCCCGGAAAAGCTTCCTCATTAAAAATATAATCATCCCCATCATCCTCCTCGTCCTCCTCCTCCTCTTCGCCCGCTAACTTGTCCTGTACACTGCCCTGGCCAGACAATGGCTGACTGTCATCAAGGCTTTCCTCTTCCTCAGCTGCAGACGCCTGATCCTTTATGTGCGTCAAACTTTGCATCAGCAGACGCATTAGGGGGATGCTCATGCTTATTATGGCGTTGTCTGCACTAACCAGCCGTGTGCATTCCTCAAAACACTGAAGGACTTGACACATGTCTTGAATCTTTGACCACTGCACACCTGACAACTCCATGTCTGCCATCCTACTGCCTGCCCGTGTATGTGTATCCTCCCACAAAAACATAACAGCCCGCCTCTGTTCGCACAGTCTCTGAAGCATGTGCAGTGTTGAGTTCCACCTTGTTGCAACGTCTATGATTAGGCTAAGGTGCTGGGGAAGGTTCAAAGAACGCTGATTGGTCTGCATACGGCTGGAGTGTACGGGCGAACGGCGGATATGTGAGCAAACTCCACGCACTTTGAGGAGCAGGTCGGATAACCCCGGATAACTTTTCAGGAAGCACTGCACCACCAGGTTTAAGGTGTGAGCCAGGCAAGGAATGTGTTTCAGTTGGGAAAGGGAGATGGCAGCCATGAAATTCCTTCCGTTATCACTCACTACCTTGCCTGCCTCAAGATCTACAGTGCCCAGCCACGACTGCGTTTCTTTCTGCAAGAACTCGGACAGAACTTCCGCGGTGTGTCTGTTGTCGCCCAAACACTTCATAGCCAATACAGCCTGCTGACGTTTGCCAGTAGCTGCCCCATAATGGGAGACCTGGTGTGCAACAGTGGCAGCTGCGGATGGAGTGGTTGTGTGACTGCGGTCTGTGGACGAGCTCTCGCTTCTGCAGGAGGACGAAGAGGAGGAGGAGGGGGTGCGAACGGCTACAGCCAACTGTTTCCTAGACCGTGGGCTAGGCAGAACTGTCCCAAACTTGCTGTCCCCTGTGGACCCTGCATCCACAACATTCACCCAGTGTGCCGTGATGGACACGTAACGTCCCTGGCCATGCCTACTGGTCCATGCATCTGTTGTCAGGTGCACCTTTGTGCTCACAGATTGCCTGAGTGCATGGACGATGCGCTCTTTAACATGCTGGTGGAGGGCTGGAATGGCTTTTCTGGAAAAAAAGTGTCGACTGGGTAGCTCGTAGCGTGGTACAGCGTAGTCCATCAGGGCTTTGAAAGCTTCGCTTTCAACTAACCGGTAGGGCATCATCTCTAACGAGATTAGTCTAGCTATGTGGGCGTTCAAACCCTGTGTACGCGGATGCGAGGCTAAGTACTTCCTTTTTCTAACCATAGTCTCTTGTAGGGTGAGCTGGACTGGAGAGCTGGAGATCGTGGAACTAGCGGGGGTGCCGGTGGACATGGCAGACTGAGAGACGGTGGGAGATGGTATTGTTGCCGCCGGTGCCCTAGATGCAGTGTTTCCTACTACGAAACTGGTGATTCCCTGACCCTGACTGCTTTGGCCTGGCAAAGAAACCTGCACAGATACTGCAGGTGGTGCGGAAAATGGTGGCCCTACACTGCCGGAAGGGATGTTGCGTTGCTGACTAGCTTCATTGGCCGAGGGTGCTACAACCTTAAGGGACGTTTGGTAGTTAGTCCAGGCTTGCAAATGCATGGTGGTTAAATGTCTATGCATGCAACTTGTATTGAGACTTTTCAGATTCTGTCCTCTGCTTAAGGTAGTTGAACATTTTTGACAGATGACTTTGCGCTGATCAATTGGATGTTGTTTAAAAAAATGCCAGACTGCACTCTTTCTAGCATCGGATACCTTTTCAGGCATTGCAGACTGAGCTTTAACCGGATGGCCACGCTGTCCTCCAACAGGTTTTGGCTTTGCCACGCGTTTTGGGCAAGATACGGGCCCGGCAGATGGAACCTGTTGCGATGTTGATGCCTGCTGCGGCCCCTCCTCCTCCGCTTCAGAACTGCTGCCGCCTGCACCCTGTTCCCCCAATGGCTGCCAATCGGGGTCAAGAACTGGGTCATCTATTACCTCTTCTTGTAGCTCGTGTGCAACTTCGTCTGTGTCACCGTGTCGGTCGGTGGTATAGCGTTCGTGATGGGGCAACATAGTCTCATCAGGGTCTGATTCTTGATCATTACCCTGCGAGGGCAATGTTGTGGTCTGAGTCAAAGGACCAGCATAGTAGTCTGGCTGTGGCTGTGCATCAGTGCACTCCATGTCAGATTCAACTTGTAATGGGCATGGACTGTTAACTGCTTCACTTTCTAAGCCAGGGACGGTATGTGTAAAGAGCTCCATGGAGTAACCCGTTGTGTCGCCTGCTGCATTCTTCTCTGTTGTTGTTTTTGCTGAAGAGGACAAGGAAGCGACTTGTCCCTGACCGTGAACATCCACTAACGACGCGCTGCTTTGACATTTACCAGTTTCACGAGAGGAGGCAAAAGAGCTAGAGGCTGAGTCAGCAAGATAAGCCAAAACTTGCTCTTGCTGCTCCGGCTTTAAAAGCGGTTTTCCTACTCCCAGAAAAGGGAGCGTTCGAGGCCTTGTGTAGCCAGACGACGAACCTGGCTCCACAGCTCCAGACTTAGGTGCAATATTTTTTTTCCCACGACCAGCTGATTCTCCACCACTACCACTACCCTCATTACCAGCTGACAATGAACGCCCCCGGCCACGACCTCTTCCACCAGACTTCCTCATTGTTTTAAAAACGTAACCAAACTAACGGTATTTGTTGCTGTCACACAACTTACACGGTGAGCTATAACTTCAGTATGATTTAGCTACCCCTTTACAGGTGAGTGAGACCACAACGAAAATCAGGCACAATGTTACACACTCTGTTGTTGGTGGCAACAAATGAGAGAGATGCCACACACGCAGGACTGTCACTGAAGCACAAATGTAAATATTAATCTCCCACTGATTTGATTTTTTTTTTTTTCAGGGAGACTTTAGGAAAAAAAATAATAGAATAAAATGATTTTTTCAGGAAGAATTTAGAAACCAAATAAAATAAAATGTTTTTTTCAGGGAGAATTTAGAAAACAAATAAAACAAAAAAAGGCTTTCTATGGCCCACTGAGTGAGAGATGATGCACACAGGAGTCAGAAGTGGCACACAAGCCCAGAGGCCAATATTTATCTTCCACTGATTGATGTAGTGATTTTTTCAGGTAGATTTTGGAACCCAAATCAAGCTAAAAAAAATAATAGGCTTTCTATGGCCCACAATTGGAGAGAGAGAGAGATGGCACACCCAGGAGTCAAGACTGGCACACAAGCAGAAAGGGCAATATTAATCTCCCACTGATTTGATTTTTTTTTTTTTTTCAGGGAGACTTTAGGAAAAAAAAATAATAGAATAAAATGATTTTTTCAGGAAGAATTTAGAAACCAAATAAAATAAAATGATTTTTTCTGGGAGAATTTAGAAAACAAATAAAACAAAAAAAGGCTTTCTATGGCCCACTGAGTGAGAGATGACGCACACAGGAGTCAGGAGTGGCACACAAGCCCAGAGGCCAATATTTATCTCCCACTGATTGATGTAGTGATTTTTTCAGGTAGATTTTGGAACCCAAATCAAGCTAAAAATAATAATAGGCTTTCTATGGCCCACAATTGGAGAGAGAGAGAGAGATGGCACACCCAGGAGTCAAGACTGGCACACAAGCAGAAAGGGCAATATTAATCTCCCACTGATTTGATTTTTTTTTATTTTCAGGGAGACTTTAGGAAAAAAAAATAATAGAATAAAATGATTTTTTCAGGAAGAATTTAGAAACCAAATAAAATAAAATGATTTTTTCAGGGAGAATTTAGAAAACAAATAAAACAAAAAAAGGCTTTCTATGGCCCACTGAGTGAGAGATGACGCACACAGGAGTCAGGAGTGGCACACAAGCCCAGAGGCCAATATTTATCTCCCACTGATTGATGTAGTGATTTTTTCAGGTAGATTTTGGAACCCAAATCAAGCTAAAAAAATAATAGGCTTTCTATGGCCCACAATTGGAGAGAGAGAGAGAGATGGCACACCCAGGAGTCAAGACTGGCACACAAGCAGAAAGGGCAATATTAAAGGGAACCTGTCACCTGAATTTGGCGGGACTGGTTTTGGGTCATATGGGCGGAGTTTTCGGGTGTTTGATTCACCCTTTCCTTACCCGCTGGCTGCATGCTGGCTGCAATATTGGATTGAAGTTCATTCTCTGTCCTCCATAGTACACACCTGCACAAGGCAAGATTGCTTTGCACAGGCGTGTACTATGGAGGACAGAGAATGAACTTCAATCCAATATTGCAGCCAGCATGCAGCCAGCGGGTAAGGAAAGGGTGAATCAAACACCTGAAAACTCCGCCCATATGACCCAAAACCAGTCCCGCCAAATTCAGGTGACAGAGTCCCTTTAATCTCCCACTGATTTGATTTTTTTTTTTTTTCAGGGAGACTTTAGGAAAAAAAATAATAGAATAAAATGATTTTTCAGGAAGAATTTAGAAACCAAATAAAATAAAAAGATTTTTTCTGGGAGAATTTAGAAAAGAAATAAAACAAAAAAAGGCTTTCTATGGCCCACTGAGTGAGAGATGACGCACACAGGAGTCAGGAGTGGCACACAAGCCCAGAGGCCAATATTTATCTCCCACTGATTGATGTAGTGATTTTTTCAGGTAGATTTTGGAACCCAAATCAAGCTAAAAAAATAATAGGCTTTCTATGGCCCACAATTGGAGAGAGAGAGAGAGATGGCACACCCAGGAGTCAAGACTGGCACACAAGCAGAAAGGGCAATATTAATCTCCCACTGATTTGATTTTTTTTTTTTTTCAGGGAGACTTTAGGAAAAAAAAAATAATAGAATAAAATGATTTTTTCAGGAAGAATTTAGAAACCAAATAAAATAAAATGATTTTTTCTGGGAGAATTTAGAAAACAAATAAAACAAAAAAAGGCTTTCTATGGCCCACTGAGTGAGAGATGACGCACACAGGAGTCAGGAGTGGCACACAAGCCCAGAGGCCAATATTTATCTCCCACTGATTGATGTAGTGATTTTTTCAGGTAGATTTTGGAACCCAAATCAAGCTAAAAAAATAATAGGCTTTCTATGGCCCACAATTGGAGAGAGAGAGAGAGATGGCACACCCAGGAGTCAAGACTGGCACACAAGCAGAAAGGGCAATATTAATCTCCCACTGATTTGATTTTTTTTTTTTTTTCAGGGAGACTTTAGGAAAAAAAAAAAATAGAATAAAATGATTTTTTCAGGAAGAATTTAGAAACCAAATAAAATAAAATGATTTTTTCAGGGAGAATTTAGAAAACAAATAAAACAAAAAAAGGCTTTCTATGGCCCACTGAGTGAGAGATGACGCACACAGGAGTCAGGAGTTGCACACAAGCCCAGAGGCCAATATTTATCTCCCACTGATTGATGTAGTGATTTTTTCAGGTAGATTTTGGAACCCAAATCAAGCTAAAAAAATAATAGGCTTTCTATGGCCCACAATTGGAGAGAGAGAGAGAGATGGCACACCCAGGAGTCAAGACTGGCACACAAGCAGAAAGGGCAATATTAAAGGGAACCTGTCACCTGAATTTGGCGGGACTGGTTTTGGGTCATATGGGCGGAGTTTTCGGGTGTTTGATTCACCCTTTCCTTACCCGCTGGCTGCATGCTGGCTGCAATATTGGATTGAAGTTCATTCTCTGTCCTCCATAGTACACACCTGCACAAGGCAAGATTGCTTTGCACAGGCGTGTACTATGGAGGACAGAGAATGAACTTCAATCCAATATTGCAGCCAGCATGCAGCCAGCGGGTAAGGAAAGGGTGAATCAAACACCTGAAAACTCCGCCCATATGACCCAAAACCAGTCCCGCCAAATTCAGGTGACAGAGTCCCTTTAATCTCCCACTGATTTGATTTTTTTTTTTTTTCAGGGAGACTTTAGGAAAAAAAATAATAGAATAAAATGATTTTTCAGGAAGAATTTAGAAACCAAATAAAATAAAAAGATTTTTTCTGGGAGAATTTAGAAAAGAAATAAAACAAAAAAAGGCTTTCTATGGCCCACTGAGTGAGAGATGACGCACACAGGAGTCAGGAGTGGCACACAAGCCCAGAGGCCAATATTTATCTCCCACTGATTGATGTAGTGATTTTTTCAGGTAGATTTTGGAACCCAAATCAAGCTAAAAAAATAATAGGCTTTCTATGGCCCACAATTGGAGAGAGAGAGAGAGATGGCACACCCAGGAGTCAAGACTGGCACACAAGCAGAAAGGGCAATATTAATCTCCCACTGATTTGATTTTTTTTTTTTTTCAGGGAGACTTTAGGAAAAAAAAAATAATAGAATAAAATGATTTTTTCAGGAAGAATTTAGAAACCAAATAAAATAAAATGATTTTTTCTGGGAGAATTTAGAAAACAAATAAAACAAAAAAAGGCTTTCTATGGCCCACTGAGTGAGAGATGACGCACACAGGAGTCAGGAGTGGCACACAAGCCCAGAGGCCAATATTTATCTCCCACTGATTGATGTAGTGATTTTTTCAGGTAGATTTTGGAACCCAAATCAAGCTAAAAAAATAATAGGCTTTCTATGGCCCACAATTGGAGAGAGAGAGAGAGATGGCACACCCAGGAGTCAAGACTGGCACACAAGCAGAAAGGGCAATATTAATCTCCCACTGATTTGATTTTTTTTTTTTTTTCAGGGAGACTTTAGGAAAAAAAAATAATAGAATAAAATGATTTTTTCAGGAAGAATTTAGAAACCAAATAAAATAAAATGATTTTTTCAGGGAGAATTTAGAAAACAAATAAAACAAAAAAAGGCTTTCTATGGCCCACTGAGTGAGAGATGACGCACACAGGAGTCAGGAGTTGCACACAAGCCCAGAGGCCAATATTTATCTCCCACTGATTGATGTAGTGATTTTTTCAGGTAGATTTTGGAACCCAAATCAAGCTAAAAAAATAATAGGCTTTCTATGGCCCACAATTGGAGAGAGAGAGAGAGATGGCACACCCAGGAGTCAAGACTGGCACACAAGCAGAAAGGGCAATATTAATCTCCCACTGATTTGATTTTTTTTTTTTTTTCAGGGAGACTTTAGGAAAAAAAAAATAATAGAATAAAATGATTTTTTTCAGGAAGAATTTAGAAACCAAATAAAATAAAATGATTTTTTCAGGGAGAATTTATAAAACAAATAAAACAAAAAATAGGCTTTCTATGGCCCACTGAGTGAGAGATGACGCACACAGGAGTCAGGAGTGGCACACAAGCCCAGAGGCCAATATTTATCTCCCACTGATTGATTTATTGATTTTTTCAGGTAGAATTTAGAACCCAAATCAACCAAATACATAAATAGGCTTTCTATGGCCCACTATTTGTGAGAGAGATGGCACGCTCAGGACTGGCACACAAGCCCAGAGGCCAATATTAATTTCCCACTTTTTATTTTTTTTCAGGGAAAATTTATAAACCCAATAAAAAAAATAATAAATAGGCTTTCTATGGCCCACTATCTGAGAGAGAGAGATGGCACGCTTAGGACTGGCACACAAGCCCAAAGGCCAATATTAATCTCCCTTTTTTTTCAGGGAGAATTTATAAAACCAAAAAAAAAAAATAAATAGGCTTTCTATGGCCCACTATTTGTGAGAGAGATGGCACGCTCAGGACTGGCACACAAGCCCAGAGGCCAATATTAATCTCCCACTTTTTTTTTTTGTTCCAGGGAAAATTTATAAACCCAATAAAAAAAATAATAAATAGGCTTTCTATGGCCCACTATCTGAGAGAGAGAGATGGCACGCTTAGGACTGGCACACAAGCCCAAAGGCCAATATTAATCTCCCTTTTTTTTTCAGGGAGAATTTATAAAACCAAAAAAAAAAAAAAAAATAGGCTTTCTATGGCCCACTATTTGTGAGAGAGATGGCACGCTCAGGACTGGCACACAAGCCCAGAGGCCAATATTAATCTCCCACTTTTTTTTTTTTGTTCCAGGGAAAATTTATAAACCCAATAAAAAAATAATAAATAGGCTTTCTATGGCCCACTATCTGAGAGAGAGAGATGGCACGCTTAGGACTGGCACACAAGCCCAAAGGCCAATATTAATCTCCCACTGATTGATTTATTGATTTTTTCAGGTAGAATTTAGAACCCAAATAAAGCAAAAAAAAAAAAATAGGCTTTCTATGGCCCACTGAGTGAGTGATGATGCACACAGGAGTCAGGAGTGGCACACAAGCCCTGAGGCCAATATTTTTCTCCCACTGATTGATGTAGTGATTTTTTCAGGTAGATTTTAGAACCCAAATCAAGCAAAAAAATAAATAGGCTTTCTATGGCCCACTGACTGAGAGATGGCACACACAGGAGTCAAGAGTGGCACACAAGCCCTGAGGCCAATATTTTTCTCCCACTGATTGATGTAGTGATTTTTTCAGGTAGATTTTATAACCCAAATCAAGCAAAAAAATAAATAGGCTTTCTATGGCCCACTGAGTGAGAGATGGCACACACAGGAATGGCACTCTAGCAGAAATGTCAATCTTAATCTCCCACAAAAAAAAAAAAAAACAGGGAGTGTCCAACAATTACTATCTCCCTGCAGTAATCTCAGCCAGGTATGGCAGGCAGCAATAAGGAGTGGACTGATGCACAAATTAAATAAAAAGTGTGGACAAACAAAAAAGATAGCTGTGCAGAAAGGAAGGAACAAGAGGATTTGTGCTTTGAAAAAAGCAGTTGGTTTGCACAGCGGCGTACACACAGCAATGCAGCTATCAGGGAGCCTTCTAGGGCAGCCCAATGAGCTACAGCGCTGAGGGGGAAAAAAAAAAAATGTAGCTTCCACTGTCCCTGCACACCGAAGGTGGTGTTGGGCAGTGGAAATCGCTACAGCACAAGCGGTTTGGTGGTTAATGGACCCTGCCTAACGCTATCCCTGCTTCTGACGAAGCGGCAGCAACCTCTCCCTAAGCTCAGATCAGCAGCAGTAACATGGCGGTCGGCAGGAACGCCCCTTTATAGCCCCTGTGACGCCGCAGACAGCAAGCCAATCACTGCAATGCCCTTCTCTAAGATGCTGGGGACCAGGACCTATGTCATCACGCTGCCCACACTCTGCGTTTACCTTCATTGGCTGAGAAATGGCGCTTTTCGCGTCATTGAAACGCGACTTTGGCGTGAAAGTCGCGTACCGCATGGCCGACCCCGCACAGGGGTCGGATCGGGTTTCATGAAACCCGACTTTGCCAAAAGTCGGCGACTTTTGAAAATGAACGACCCGTTTCGCTCAACCCTAGTCATAAGTATTCAGACCCGACCCTTTGCTCAATATTGAGTAGAAGCACCCTTTTGAGCCATGAGTCTTCTTGGGAATGATGCACCAAGTTTTTCACACCTGGATTTGGGAATCCTGTGCCATTCTTCCTTGCAGATCCTCTCCAGCTTTGTTAGGTTGGATGGTGAATGTTGGTGGACAGCCATTTTCTGGACTCTCCAGAGATGCTCAATTGGGATTAGGTCAGCGCTCTGGCTGGGCCAGTCAAGAATGGTCACATAGTTGTTCTGAAGCCACTCCTTTGTTTTTCTACAATTCTGTTTTTCTTAGTCAAGATGGGGTGCACAATGCACATTAATGAGAAAAGAATGAACTTATTTGAATTTACCAAATGGCTGCAATGAAACAAAGAGTGAAAAATTTAAAGGGGTCTGAACACTTTCTGTACTCACTATATATACTGTATATATATGTATATATATATATGTATATATATATATATATACTAGCTGAAGAGTAAATATCTGTAGTTAGTTATAGCACCTCACTTCTGTTTTTCCCATCACGCCTCTCATTTTCCCCCTCACATCTCTCATTTTCTCCCTTACACCTCTCATTTTCCCCTCACTCCTCTTATTTTCCCCTCACTACTCTCATCCCTCCCAACACTTGTCATTTCGACCTCACATCTGTCATTTTCCAATCACTCCACTATTTTCCCTCACTCCCTTCATTTTGCACTCACACCTTTCCATTTTCACCTGACACATCTCATTTTCACCTCACACCTCTCATTTTCCCCTCAGTTTATACATGTTTGTCATCTCCCGTATATATAGTATACACCTGTATGTCATCTCCTGTATATAGTATATACCTGTATGTCATCTCCCCTGTAAATAGTATATACCTGCTGTATGTAATCTCCTCCTGTATATTGTATATACCTATGTGTCATCTCCTCCTGTATATAGTATATACCTGTATGTCTTCTCTTCTGTATATACTATATACCTGTATGTCATCTTCTCCTATATATAGTATATACCTGTATGCCATCTCTTGTATAAATATATACCTGTATATCATCTCCCCTGTATATAGTATATACCTGTTGTATGTCATCTCTTCCTCTATATACCTGTGTGTCATCTGCTCCTGTATATAGTATATACCTGTGTGTCATCTCTTCCTGTATATAGTATATACGTGTGTCATCTCCCCTGTATATAGTATATACCTGTGTGTCATCTCTTCCTGTATATAGTATATATGTGTGTCATCTCCCCTGTATATAGTATATACCTGTGTGTCATCTCCTCCTGTATATAGTATATACCTGTGTGTCATCTCCTCCTGTATATATTATATACCTGTGTGTCATCTCCTCCTGTATATATTATATACCTGTGTGTCATCTGCTCCTGTATCTAGTATATATCTGTGTGTCATCTCCTCCTGTATATAGTATATTCGTGTGTCATCTCCCCTGTATATAGTATATACCTGTGTGTCATCTCCTCCTGTATATAGTATATATCTGTGTGTCATCTCCTCCTGTATATAGTATATATCTGTGTCATCTCCCCTGTATATAGTATGTACCTGTGTGTCATCTCCTCCTGTATATAGTATATACCTGTGTGTCATCTCCCCTCTATATAGTATATACAGTATGTGTGTGTCATCTCCAGTGTATAGAATATACCTATGTGTCATCTCCTTCTGTAAATAGTATATATCTGTGTGTCATCTCCTCCTGTGTATAGTATATACCTGTGTCATCTCCCCTGTATATAGTATATACCTGTGTGTCATCTCCCCTGTATAAAGTATGTACCTGTATGTAATCTCCTGTATATAGTATATACCTGTATGTCATCTCTTCTGTATATACTATATAACTGTATGTCATCTCCTCCTATATATAGTATATACCTGTATGTCATCTCCTGTATAAAGTATATACCTGTATGTCATCTCCCCTGTATATAGTATATACCTGCTGTATGTCATCTCCTCCTCTATATACCTATGTGTCATCACCTCTTTTATATAGTATATACCTGTATGTCATCTCCTCCTGTATATAGTATATACTTGAGTCATCTCCTCCTGTATATAGTATATGCATGTAAGTCATCTCCTCCTGTATATAGTATATACCTGTGTGTCATCTGCTCCTGTATATAGTATATACCTGTGTGTCATCTCCTCCTGTATATAGTATGTACCTGTATGTCATCTCCTCTTGTATATAGTATATACCTGTGTGTCATCTCCTCCTGTATATAGTATATACGTGTGTGTCATCTGCTCCTGCATCTGGTATATATCTGTGTGTCATCTCCTCCTGTATATGGTATATACCTGTGTCATCTCCCCTGTATATAGTATATACCTGTGTGTCATCTCCTCCTGTGTATAGTATATACCTGTGTGTCATCTCCTCCTGTATATAATATATATCTGTGTGTCATCTTCCCTGTATATAGTATGTACCTGTGTGTCATCTCCTCCTGTATATAGTATATACCTGTGTGTCATCTTCTCCTGTATATAGTATAAACCTTTATGTCATCTCCCCTGTATATAGTATACACCAGTGTGTCATCTCCTCCAGTATATAGAATATACCTGTGTGTCATTTCCTCCTGTATAAAGTATATATCTGTGTGTCATCTCCTCCTGTATATAGTATATACCTGTGTCATCTCCCTTGAATATAGTATATACCTGTGTGTCATTTCCCCTGTATATAGTATCCACCTGTATGTAATCTCCTCCTGTACATAGTATATACCTGTGTGTTATCTCCTCCTGTATATAGTATATACCTGTGTGTCATCTCCCCTGTATATAGTATATATGTGTGTGTCATCTCCCCTGTATATAGTATATGCCTGTGTGTCATCTCCCCTGTATATAGTTTATATGGGTGTGTGTCATCTCCCATGTTTATAGTATATACCTGTGTGTCATCTCCCCTGTATAAAGTATATACCTGTGTGTCATCTCCCCTGTATATAGTATGTACATGTGTGTCATCTCCTCCAGTATATATTATACACCTGTATGTCATCTCCTCCTGTATATAATATATGCCTGTATATCATCTCCCCTGTATATAGTATATACCAGTGTGTCATCTCCCCTGTATAAAGTATGTACCTGTATGTAATCTCCTCCTGTATATAGTATATACCTGTATGTCATCTCCTCCTATATATAGTATATACCTGTATGCCATCTCTTGTATAAATATATACCTGTATATCATCTCCCCTGTATATAGTATATACCTGTTTTATGTCATCTTCTCCTCTATATACCTGTGTGTCATCTGCTCCTGTATATAGTATATACCAGTGTGTCATCTCTTCCTGTATATAGTATATACGTGTGTCATCTCCCCTGTATATAGTATATACCTGTGTGTCATCTCCTCCTGTATATAGTATATACCTGTGTGTCATCTCCTCCTGTATATAGTATATACCTGTGTGTCATCTCCTCCTGTATATATTATATACCTGTGTGTCATCTGCTCCTGTATCTCGTATATATCTGTGTGTCATCTCCTCCTGTATATAGTATATACGTGTGTCATCTCCCCTGTATATAGTATATACCTGTGTGTCATCTCCTCCTGTATATAGTATATATCTGTGTGTCATCTCCCCTGTATATAGTATGTACCTGTGTGTCATCTCCCCTGTATATAGTATATACCTGTGTGTCATCTCCTCCTGTATATAGTATATATCTGTGTGTCATCTCCTCCTGTATATAGTATATATCTGTGTCATCTCCCCTGTATATAGTATGTACCTGTGTGTCATCTCCTCCTGTATATAGTATATACCTGTGTGTCATCTCCCCTCTATATAGTATATACAGTATGTGTGTGTCATCTCCAGTGTATAGAATATACCTATGTGTCATCTCCTTCTGTAAATAGTATATATCTGTGTGTCATCTCCTCCTGTGTATAGTATATACCTGTGTCATCTCCCCTGTATATAGTATATACCTGTGTGTCATCTCCCCTGTATAAAGTATGTACCTGTATGTAATCTCCTGTATATAGTATATACCTGTATGTCATCTCTTCTGTATATACTATATAACTGTATGTCATCTCCTCCTATATATAGTATATACCTGTATGTCATCTCCTGTATAAAGTATATACCTGTATGTCATCTCCCCTGTATATAGTATATACCTGCTGTATGTCATCTCCTCCTCTATATACCTATGTGTCATCACCTCTTTTATATAGTATATACCTGTATGTCATCTCCTCCTGTATATAGTATATACTTGAGTCATCTCCTCCTGTATATAGTATATGCATGTAAGTCATCTCCTCCTGTATATAGTATATACCTGTGTGTCATCTGCTCCTGTATATAGTATATACCTGTGTGTCATCTCCTCCTGTATATAGTATGTACCTGTATGTCATCTCCTCTTGTATATAGTATATACCTGTGTGTCATCTCCTCCTGTATATAGTATATACGTGTGTGTCATCTGCTCCTGCATCTGGTATATATCTGTGTGTCATCTCCTCCTGTATATGGTATATACCTGTGTCATCTCCCCTGTATATAGTATATACCTGTGTGTCATCTCCTCCTGTGTATAGTATATACCTGTGTGTCATCTCCTCCTGTATATAATATATATCTGTGTGTCATCTTCCCTGTATATAGTATGTACCTGTGTGTCATCTCCTCCTGTATATAGTATATACCTGTGTGTCATCTTCTCCTGTATATAGTATAAACCTTTATGTCATCTCCCCTGTATATAGTATACACCAGTGTGTCATCTCCTCCAGTATATAGAATATACCTGTGTGTCATTTCCTCCTGTATAAAGTATATATCTGTGTGTCATCTCCTCCTGTATATAGTATATACCTGTGTCATCTCCCTTGAATATAGTATATACCTGTGTGTCATTTCCCCTGTATATAGTATCCACCTGTATGTAATCTCCTCCTGTACATAGTATATACCTGTGTGTTATCTCCTCCTGTATATAGTATATACCTGTGTGTCATCTCCCCTGTATATAGTATATATGTGTGTGTCATCTCCCCTGTATATAGTATATGCCTGTGTGTCATCTCCCCTGTATATAGTTTATATGGGTGTGTGTCATCTCCCATGTTTATAGTATATACCTGTGTGTCATCTCCCCTGTATAAAGTATATACCTGTGTGTCATCTCCCCTGTATATAGTATGTACATGTGTGTCATCTCCTCCAGTATATATTATACACCTGTATGTCATCTCCTCCTGTATATAATATATGCCTGTATGTCATCTCCCCTGTATATAGTATATACCAGTGTGTCATCTCCCCTGTATAAAGTATGTACCTGTATGTAATCTCCTCCTGTATATAGTATATACCTGTATGTCATCTCCTCCTATATATAGTATATACCTGTATGCCATCTCTTGTATAAATATATACCTGTATATCATCTCCCCTGTATATAGTATATACCTGTTTTATGTCATCTTCTCCTCTATATACCTGTGTGTCATCTGCTCCTGTATATAGTATATACCAGTGTGTCATCTCTTCCTGTATATAGTATATACGTGTGTCATCTCCCCTGTATATAGTATATACCTGTGTGTCATCTCCTCCTGTATATAGTATATACCTGTGTGTCATCTCCTCCTGTATATAGTATATACCTGTGTGTCATCTCCTCCTGTATATATTATATACCTGTGTGTCATCTGCTCCTGTATCTCGTATATATCTGTGTGTCATCTCCTCCTGTATATAGTATATACGTGTGTCATCTCCCCTGTATATAGTATATACCTGTGTGTCATCTCCTCCTGTATATAGTATATATCTGTGTGTCATCTCCCCTGTATATAGTATGTACCTGTGTGTCATCTCCTCCTGTATATAGTATATACCTGTGTGTCATCTCCCCTCTATATAGTATATACAGTATGTGTGTGTCATCTCCAGTGTATAGAATATACCTATGTGTCATCTCCTTCTGTAAATAGTATATATCTGAGTGTCATCTCCTCCTGTGTATAGTATATACCTGTGTCCTCTCCCCTGTATATAGTATATACCTGTGTGTCATCTCCCCTGTATAAAGTATGTACCTGTATGTAATCTCCTCCTGTATATAGTATATACCTGTATGTCATCTCTTCTGTATATACTATATTACTGTATGTCATCTCCTCCTATATATAGTATATACCTGTATGTCATCTCCTGTATAAAGTATATACCTGTATGTCATCTCCCCTGTATATAGTATATACCTGCTGTATGTCATCTCCTCCTCTATATACCTATGTGTCATCTCCTCTTTTATATAGTATATACCTGTGTGTCATCTGCTCCTGTATATAGTATATACCTGTGTGTCATCTCTTCCTGTATATAGTATATACGTGTGTCATCTCCCCTGTATATAGTATATACCTGTGTGTCATCTCCTCCTGTATATAGTATATACCTGTGTGTCGTCTCCTCCTGTATATAGTATATACCTGTGTGTCATCTCCTCCTGTATATATTATATACCTGTGTGTCATCTGCTCCTGTATCTAGTATATATCTGTGTGTCATCTCCTCCTGTATATAGTATATACGTGTGTCATCTCCCCTGTATATAGTATATACCTGTGTGTCATCTCCTCCTGTATATAGTATATACCTGTGTGTCATCTCCTCCTGTATATAGTATATATCTGTGTGTCATCTCCCCTGTATATAGTATGTACCTGTGTGTCATCTCCTCCTGTATATAGTATATACCTGTGTGTCATCTCCCCTCTATATAGTATATACCGTATGTGTGTGTCATCTCCAGTGTATAGAATATACCTATGTGTCATCTCCGTCTGTAAATAGTATATATCTGTGTGTCATCTCCTCCTGTGTATAGTATATACCTGTGTCATCTCCCCTGTATATAGTATATACCTGTGTGTCATCTCCCCTGTATAAAGTATGTACCTGTATGTAATCTCCTCCTGTATATAGTATATACCTGTATGTCATCTCCTCCTATATATAGTATATACCTGTATGCCATCTCTTGTATAAATATATACCTGTATATCATCTCCCCTGTATATAGTATATACCTGTTTTATGTAATCTCTTCCTCTATATACCTGTGTGTCATCTGCTCCTGTATATAGTATATACCAGTGTGTCATCTCTTCCTGTATATAGTATATACGTGTGTCATCTCCCCTGTATATAGTATATAGCTGTGTGTCATCTCCTCCTGTATATAGTATATACCTGTGTGTCATCTCCTCCTGTATATAGTATATACCTGTGTGTCATCTCCTCCTGTATATATTATATACCTGTGTGTCATCTGCTCCTGTATCTCGTATATATCTGTGTGTCATCTCCTCCTGTATATAGTATATACGTGTGTCATCTCCCCTGTATATAGTATATACCTGTGTGTCATCTCCTCCTGTATATAGTATATACCTGTGTGTCATCTCCTCCTGTATATAGTATATATCTGTTTGTCATCTCCCCTGTATATAGTATGTACCTGTGTGTCATCTCCTCCTGTATATAGTATATACCTGTGTGTCATCTCCCCTCTATATAGTATATACAGTATGTGTGTGTCATCTCCAGTGTATAGAATATACCTATGTGTCATCTCCTTCTGTAAATAGTATATATCTGTGTGTCATCTCCTCCTGTGTATAGTATATACCTGTTTCCTCTCCCCTGTATATAGTATACAGGTCCTTCTCAAAAAATTAGCATATAGTGTTAAATTTCATTATTTACCATAATGTAATGATTACAATTAAACTTTCATATATTATAGATTCATTATCCTCCAACTGAAATTTGTCAGGTCTTTTATTGTTTTAATACTGATGATTTTGGCATACAACTCCTGATAACCCAAAAAACCTGTCTCAATAAATTAGCATATTTCACCCATCCAATCAATAAAAAGTGTTTTTTAATAACAAACAAAAAAACCATCAAATAATAATGTTCAGTTATGCACTCAATACTTGGTCGGGAATCCTTTGGCAGAAATGACTGCTTCAATGCGGCGTGGCATGGAGGCAATCAGCCTGTGACACTGCTGAGATGCTATGGAGGCCCAGGATGCTTCAATTGCGGCCTTAAGCTCATCCAGAGTGTTGGGTCTTGCGTCTCTCAACTTTCTCTTCACAATATCCCACAGATTCTCTATGGGGTTCAGGTCAGGAGAGTTGGCAGGCCAATTGAGCACAGTAATACCATGGTCAGTAAACCATTTACCAGTGGTTTTGGCACTGTGAGCAGGTGCCAGGTCGTGCTGAAAAATGAAATCTTCATCTCCATAAAGCATTTCAGCCGATGGAAGCATGAAGTGCTCCAAAATCTCCTGATAGCTAGCTGCATTGACCCTGCCCTTGATGAAACACAGTGGACCAACACCAACAGCTGACATGGCACCCCACACCATCACTGACTGTGGGTACTTGACACTGGACTTCAGGCATTTTGGCATTTCCTTCTCCCCAGTCTTCCTCCAGACTCTGGCACCTTGATTTCCGAATGACATGCAAAATTTGCTTTCATCAGAAAAAAGTACTTGGGACCACTTAGCAACAGTCCAGTGCTGCTTCTCTGTAGCCCAGGTCAGGCGCCTCTGCCGCTGTTTATGGTTCAAAAGTGGCTTTACCTGGGGAATGCGGCACCTGTAGCCCATTTCCTGCACACGCCTGTGCACGGTGGCTCTGGATGTTTCCACACCAGACTCAGTCCACTGCTTCCTCAGGTTCCCCAAGGTCTGGAATCGGTCCTTCTCCACAATCTTCCTCAGGGTCCGGTCTCCTCTTCTCGTTGTACAGCGTTTTCTGCCACATTGTTTCCTTCCAACAGACTTACCATTGAGGTGCCTTGATACAGCACTCTGGGAACAGCCTATTTGTTGAGAAATTTCTTTCTGGGTCTTACCCTCTTGCTTGAGGGTGTCAATGATGGCCTTCTTGACATCTGTCAGGTCGCTAGTCTTACCCATGATGGGGGTTTTGAGTAATGAACCAGGCAGGGAGTTTATAAAAGCCTCAGGTATCTTTTGCATGTGTTTAGAGTTAATTAGTTGATTCAGAAGATTAGGGTAATAGGTCGTTTAGAGAACCTTTTCTTGAGATGCTAATTTATTGAGACAGGTTTTTTGGGTTATCAGGAGTTGTATGCCAAAATCATCAGTATTAAAACAATAAAAGACCTGACAAATTTCAGTTGGTGGATAATGAATCTATAATATATGAAAGTTTAATTGTAATCATTACATTATGGTAAATAATGAAATTTAACACTATGAGCTAATTTTTTGAGAAGGACCTGTATACCTGTGTGTCATCTCCCCTGTATAAAGTATGTACCTGTATGTAATCTCCTCCTGTATATAGTATATACCTGTATGTCATCTCTTCTGTATATACTATATTACTGTATGTCATCTCCTCCTATATATAGTATATACCTGTATGTCATCTCCTGTATAAAGTATATACCTGTATGTCATCTCCCCTGTATATAGTATATACCTGCTGTATGTCATCTCCTCCTCTATATACCTATGTGTCATCTCCTCTTTTATATAGTATATACCTGTATGTCATCTCCTCCTGTATATAGTATATACCTGTGTGTCATCTCCTCCTGTATATAGTATGTACCTGTATGTCATCTCCTCTTGTATATAGTATATACCTGTGTGTCATCTCCTCCTGTATATAGTATATACGTTGTGTGTCATCTGCTCCTGTATCTGATATATATCTGTGTGTCATCTCCTCCTGTATATGGTATATACCTGTGTCATCTCCCCTGTATATAGTATATACCTGTGTGTCATCTCCTCCTGTGTATAGTATATACCTGTGTGTCATCTCCTCTTGTATATAGTATATATCTGTGTGTCATCTTCCCTGTATATAGTATGTACCTGTGTGTCATCTCCTCCTGTATATAGTATATACCTGTGTGTCATCTTCTCCTCTATATGGTATAAACCTTTATGTCATCTCCCCTGTATATAGTATACACCAGTGTGTCATCTCCTCCAGTATATAGAATATACCTGTGTGTCATTTCCTCCTGTATATAGTATATACCTGTGTCATCTCCCTTGAATATAGTATATACCTGTGTGTCATTTCCCCTGTATATAGTATCCACCTGTATGTAATCTCCTCCTGTATATAGTATATACCTGTGTGTTATCTCCTCCTGTATATAGTATATACCTGTGTGTCATCTCCCCTGTTTATATAGTATATATGTGTGTGTCATCTCACCTGTATATAGTATATGCCTGTGTGTCATCTCCCCTGTATATAGTTTATATGTGTGTGTGTCATCTCCCCTGTTTATAGTATATACCTGTGTGTCATCTCCCTTGTATATAGTATATACCTGTGTGTCATCTCCCCTGTATATAGTATGTACCTGTGTGTCATCTTCTCCTGTATATATTATACACCTGTATGTCATCTCCTCCTGTATATAGTATATGCCTGTATGTCATCTCCCCTGTATATAGTATATACCAGTGTGTCGTGTCCCCTGTATATAGTATAAGTGTGTCATTTCCTCCTGTATATAGTATATACCTGTGTGTCATCTCCTCCTGTATATAGTACATATGTGTGTGTCATCTCCTCCTGTATATAGTATATATATGTGTGTCATCTCCTCCTGTATATATTATACACCTGTATGTCATCTCCTCCTATATATAGTATATACCTGTATGCCATCTCTTGTATAAATATATACCTGTATATCATCTCCCCTGTATATAGTATATACCTGTGTGTCATCTCCTCCTGTATATAGTATATACCTTTGTGTCGTCTCCTCCTGTATATAGTATATACCTGTGTGTCATCTCCTCCTGTATATATTATATACCTGTGTGTCATCTGCTCCTGTATCTAGTATATATCTGTGTGTCATCTCCTCCTGTATATAGTATATACGTGTGTCATCTCCCCTGTATATAGTATATACCTGTGTGTCATCTCCTCCTGTATATAGTATATACTTGTGTGTCATCTCCTCCTGTATATAGTATATATCTGTGTGTCATCTCCCCTGTATATAGTATGTACCTGTGTGTCATCTCCTCCTGTATATAGTATATACCTGTATGTCATCTCTTCTGTATATACTATATTACTGTATGTCATCTCCTCCTATATATAGTATATACCTGTATGTCATCTCCTGTATAAAGTATATACCTGTATGTCATCTCCCCTGTATATAGTATATACCTGCTGTATGTCATCTCCTCCTCTATATACCTATGTGTCATCACCTCTTTTATATAGTATATACCTGTATGTCATCTCCTCCTGTATATAGTATATACTTGAGTCATCTCCTCCTGTATATAGTATATGCATGTAAGTCATCTCCTCCTGTATATAGTATATACCTGTGTGTCATCTGCTCCTGTATATAGTATATAACTGTGTGTCATCTCCTCCTGTATATAGTATGTACCTGTATGTCATCTCCTCTTGTATATAGTATATACCTGTGTGTCATCTCCTCCTGTATATAGTATATACGTGTGTGTCATCTGCTCCTGCATCTGGTATATATCTGTGTGTCATCTCCTCCTGTATATGGTATATAACTGTGTCATCTCCCCTGTATATAGTATATACCTGTGTGTCATCTCCTCCTGTGTATAGTATATACCTGTGTGTCATCTCCTCCTGTATATAGTATATATCTGTGTGTCATCTTCCCTGTATATAGTATGTACCTGTGTGTCATCTCCTCCTGTATATAGTATATACCTGTGTGTCATCTTCTCCTGTATATAGTATAAACCTTTATGTCATCTCCCCTGTATATAGTATACACCAGTGTGTCATCTCCTCCAGTATATAGAATATACCTGTGTGTCATTTCCTCCTGTATAAAGTATATATCTGTGTGTCATCTCCTCCTGTATATAGTATATACCTGTGTCATCTCCCTTGAATATAGTATATACCTGTGTGTCATTTCCCCTGTATATAGTATCCACCTGTATGTAATCTCCTCCTGTATATAGTATATACCTGTGTGTTATCTCCTCCTGTATATAGTATATACCTGTGTGTCATCTCCCCTGTATATAGTATATATGTGTGTGTCATCTCCCCTGTATATAGTATATGCCTGTGTGTCATCTCCCCTGTATATAGTTTATATGGGTGTGTGTCATCTCCCATGTTTATAGTATATACCTGTGTGTCATCTCCCCTGAATATAGTATATACCTGTGTGTCATCTCCCCTGTATATAGTATGTACATGTGTGTCATCTCCTCCTGTATATATTATACACCTGTATGTCATCTCCTCCTGTATATAATATATGCCTGTATGTCATCTCCCCTGTATATAGTATATACCAGTGTGTCATCTCCCCTGTATAAAGTATGTACCTGTATGTAATCTCCTCCTGTATATAGTATATACCTGTATGTCATCTCCTCCTATATATAGTATATACCTGTATGCCATCTCTTGTATAAATATATACCTGTATATCATCTCCCCTGTATATAGTATATACCTGTTTTATGTCATCTTCTCCTCTATATACCTGTGTGTCATCTGCTCCTGTATATAGTATATACCAGTGTGTCATCTCTTCCTGTATATAGTATATACGTGTGTCATCTCCCCTGTATATAGTATATACCTGTGTGTCATCTCCTCCTGTATATAGTATATACCTGTGTGTCATCTCCTCCTGTATATAGTATATACCTGTGTGTCATCTCCTCCTGTATATATTATATACCTGTGTGTCATCTGCTCCTGTATCTCGTATATATCTGTGTGTCATCTCCTCCTGTATATAGTATATACGTGTGTCATCTCCCCTGTATATAGTATATACCTGTGTGTCATCTCCTCCTGTATATAGTATATATCTGTGTGTCATCTCCCCTGTATATAGTATGTACCTGTGTGTCATCTCCTCCTGTATATAGTATATACCTGTGTGTCATCTCCCCTCTATATAGTATATACAGTATGTGTGTGTCATCTCCAGTGTATAGAATATACCTATGTGTCATCTCCTTCTGTAAATAGTATATATCTGAGTGTCATCTCCTCCTGTGTATAGTATATACCTGTGTCCTCTCCCCTGTATATAGTACATACCTGTGTGTCATCTCCCCTGTATAGAGTATGTACCTGTATGTAATCTCCTCCTGTATATAGTATATACCTGTATGTCATCTCTTCTGTATATACTATATTACTGTATGTCATCTCCTCCTATATATAGTATATACCTGTATGTCATCTCCTGTATAAAGTATATACCTGTATGTCATCTCCCCTGTATATAGTATATACCTGCTGTATGTCATCTCCTCCTCTATATACCTATGTGTCATCTCCTCTTTTATATAGTATATACCTGTGTGTCATCTGCTCCTGTATATAGTATATACCTGTGTGTCATCTCTTCCTGTATATAGTATATACGTGTGTCATCTCCCCTGTATATAGTATATACCTGTGTGTCATCTCCTCCTGTATATAGTATATACCTGTGTGTCGTCTCCTCCTGTATATAGTATATACCTGTGTGTCATCTCCTCCTGTATATATTATATACCTGTGTGTCATCTGCTCCTGTATCTAGTATATATCTGTGTGTCATCTCCTCCTGTATATAGTATATACGTGTGTCATCTCCCCTGTATATAGTATATACCTGTGTGTCATCTCCTCCTGTATATAGTATATACCTGTGTGTCATCTCCTCCTGTATATAGTATATATCTGTGTGTCATCTCCCCTGTATATAGTATGTACCTGTGTGTCATCTCCTCCTGTATATAGTATATACCTGTGTGTCATCTCCCCTCTATATAGTATATACCGTATGTGTGTGTCATCTCCAGTGTATAGAATATACCTATGTGTCATCTCCGTCTGTAAATAGTATATATCTGTGTGTCATCTCCTCCTGTGTATAGTATATACCTGTGTCATCTCCCCTGTATATAGTATATACCTGTGTGTCATCTCCCCTGTATAAAGTATGTACCTGTATGTAATCTCCTCCTGTATATAGTATATACCTGTATGTCATCTCCTCCTATATATAGTATATACCTGTATGCCATCTCTTGTATAAATATATACCTGTATATCATCTCCCCTGTATATAGTATATACCTGTGTGTCATCTCCTCCTGTATATAGTATATACCTGTGTGTCATCTCCTCCTGTATATATTATATACCTGTGTGTCATCTGCTCCTGTATCTCGTATATATCTGTGTGTCATCTCCTCCTGTATATAGTATATACGTGTGTCATCTCCCCTGTATATAGTATATACCTGTGTGTCATCTCCTCCTGTATATAGTATATACCTGTGTGTCATCTCCTCCTGTATATAGTATATATCTGTTTGTCATCTCCCCTGTATATAGTATGTACCTGTGTGTCATCTCCTCCTGTATATAGTATATACCTGTGTGTCATCTCCCCTCTATATAGTATATACAGTATGTGTGTGTCATCTCCAGTGTATAGAATATACCTATGTGTCATCTCCTTCTGTAAATAGTATATATCTGTGTGTCATCTCCTCCTGTGTATAGTATATACCTGTTTCCTCTCCCCTGTATATAGTATACAGGTCCTTCTCAAAAAATTAGCATATAGTGTTAAATTTCATTATTTACCATAATGTAATGATTACAATTAAACTTTCATATATTATAGATTCATTATCCTCCAACTGAAATTTGTCAGGTCTTTTATTGTTTTAATACTGATGATTTTGGCATACAACTCCTGATAACCCAAAAAACCTGTCTCAATAAATTAGCATATTTCACCCATCCAATCAAATAAAAGTGTTTTTTAATAACAAACAAAAAAACCATCAAATAATAATGTTCAGTTATGCACTCAATACTTGGTCGGGAATCCTTTGGCAGAAATGACTGCTTCAATGCGGCGTGGCATGGAGGCAATCAGCCTGTGACACTGCTGAGATGTTATGGAGGCCCAGGATGCTTCAATTGCGGCCTTAAGCTCATCCAGAGTGTTGGGTCTTGCGTCTCTCAACTTTCTCTTCACAATATCCCACAGATTCTCTATGGGGTTCAGGTCAGGAGAGTTGGCAGGCCAATTGAGCACAGTAATACCATGGTCAGTAAACCATTTACCAGTGGTTTTGGCACTGTGAGCAGGTGCCAGGTCGTGCTGAAAAATTAAATCTTCATCTCCATAAAGCATTTCAGCCGATGGAAGCATGAAGTGCTCCAAAATCTCCTGATAGCTAACTGCATTGACCCTGCCCTTGATAAAACACAGTGGACCAACACCAACAGCTGACATGGCACCCCACACCATCACTGACTGTGGGTACTTGACACTGGACTTCAGGCATTTTGGCATTTCCTTCTCCCCAGTCTTCCTCCAGACTCTGGCACCTTGATTTCCGAATGACATGCAAAATTTGCTTTCATCAGAAAAAAGTACTTGGGACCACTTAGCAACAGTCCAGTGCTGCTTCTCTGTAGCCCAGGTCAGGCGCCTCTGCCGCTGTTTATGGTTCAAAAGTGGCTTTACCTGGGGAATGCGGCACCTGTAGCCCATTTCCTGCACACGCCTGTGCACGGTGGCTCTGGATGTTTCCACACCAGACTCAGTCCACTGCTTCCTCAGGTTCCCCAAGGTCTGGAATCGGTCCATCTCCACAATCTTCCTCAGGGTCCGGTCTCCTCTTCTCGTTGTACAGCGTTTTCTGCCACATTGTTTCCTTCCAACAGACTTACCATTGAGGTGCCTTGATACAGCACTCTGGGAACAGCCTATTTGTTGAGAAATTTCTTTCTGGGTCTTACCCTCTTGCTTGAGGGTGTCAATGATGGCCTTCTTGACATCTGTCAGGTCGCTAGTCTTACCCATGATGGGGGTTTTGAGTAATGAACCAGGCAGGGAGTTTATAAAAGCCTCAGGTATCTTTTGCATGTGTTTAGAGTTAATTAGTTGATTCAGAAGATTAGGGTAATAGGTCGTTTAGAGAACCTTTTCTTGAGATGCTAATTTATTGAGACAGGTTTTTTGGGTTATCAGGAGTTGTATGCCAAAATCATCAGTATTAAAACAATAAAAGACCTGACAAATTTCAGTTGGTGGATAATGAATCTATAATATATGAAAGTTTAATTGTAATCATTACATTATGGTAAATAATGAAATTTAACACTATATGCTAATTTTTTGAGAAGGACCTGTATACCTGTGTGTCATCTCCCCTGTATAAAGTATGTACCTGTATGTAATCTCCTCCTGTATATAGTATATACCTGTATGTCATCTCTTCTGTATATACTATATTACTGTATGTCATCTCCTCCTATATATAGTATATACCTGTATGTCATCTCCTGTATAAAGTATATACCTGTATGTCATCTCCCCTGTATATAGTATATACCTGCTGTATGTCATCTCCTCCTCTATATACCTATGTGTCATCTCCTCTTTTATATAGTATATACCTGTATGTCATCTCCTCCTGTATATAGTATATACCTGTGTGTCATCTCCTCCTGTATATAGTATGTACCTGTATGTCATCTCCTCTTGTATATAGTATATACCTGTGTGTCATCTCCTCCTGTATATAGTATATACGTGTGTGTCATCTGCTCCTGTATCTGATATATATCTGTGTGTCATCTCCTCCTGTATATGGTATATACCTGTGTCATCTCCCCTGTATATAGTATATACCTGTGTGTAATCTCCTCCTGTGTATAGTATATACCTGTGTGTCATCTCCTCTTGTATATAGTATATATCTGTGTGTCATCTTCCCTGTATATAGTATGTACCTGTGTGTCATCTCCTCCTGTATATAGTATATACCTGTGTGTCATCTTCTCCTCTATATGGTATAAACCTTTATGTCATCTCCCCTGTATATAGTATACACCAGTGTGTCATCTCCTCCAGTATATAGAATATACCTGTGTGTCATTTCCTCCTGTATATAGTATATACCTGTGTCATCTCCCTTGAATATAGTATATACCTGTGTGTCATTTCCCCTGTATATAGTATCCACCTGTATGTAATCTCCTCCTGTATATAGTATATACCTGTGTGCTATCTCCTCCTGTATATAGTATATACCTGTGTGTCATCTCCCCTGTTTATATAGTATATATGTGTGTGTCATCTCACCTGTATATAGTATATGCCTGTGTGTCATCTCCCCTGTATATAGTTTATATGTGTGTGTGTCATCTCCCCTGTTTATAGTATATACCTGTGTGTCATCTCCCCTGTATATAGTATATACCTGTGTGTCATCTCCCCTGTATATAGTATGTACCTGTGTGTCATCTCCTCCTGTATATATTATACACCTGTATGTCATCTCCTCCTGTATATAGTATATGCCTGTATGTCATCTCCCCTGTATATAGTATATACCAGTGTGTCATGTCCCCTGTATATAGTATAAGTGTGTCATTTCCTCCTGTATATAGTATATACCTGTGTGTCATCTCCTCCTGTATATAGTACATATGTGTGTGTCATCTCCTCCTGTATATAGTATATATATGTGTGTCATCTCCTCCTGTATATATTATACACCTGTATGTCATCTCCTCCTATATATAGTATATACCTGTATGCCATCTCTTGTATAAATATATACCTGTATATCATCTCCCCTGTATATAGTATATACCTGTTGTATGTCATCTCTTCCTCTATATACCTGTGTGTCATCTGCTCCTGTATATAGTATATACCTGTGTGTCATCTCTTCCTGTATATAGTATATACGTGTGTCATCTCCCCTGTATATAGTATATACCTGTGTGTCATCTCCTCCTGTATATAGTATATACCTTTGTGTTGTCTCCTCCTGTATATAGTATATACCTGTGTGTCATCTCCTCCTGTATATATTATATACCTGTGTGTCATCTGCTCCTGTATCTAGTATATATCTGTGTGTCATCTCCTCCTGTATATAGTATATACGTGTGTCATCTCCCCTGTATATAGTATATACCTGTGTGTCATCTCCTCCTGTATATAGTATATACCTGTGTGTCATCTCCTCCTGTATATAGTATATATCTGTTTGTCATCTCCCCTGTATATAGTATGCACCTGTGTGTCATCTCCTCCTGTATATAGTATATACCTGTGTGTCATCTCCCCTCTATATAGTATATACAGTATGTGTGTGTCATCTCCAGTGTATAGAATATACCTATGTGTCATCTCCTTCTGTAAATAGTATATATCTGTGTGTCATCTCCTCCTGTGTATAGTATATACCTGTGTCATCTCCCCTGTATATAGTATATACCTGTGTGTCATCTCCCCTGTATAAAGTATGTACCTGTATGTAATCTCCTCCTGTATATAGTATATACCTGTATGTCATCTCTTCTGTATATACTATATAACTGTATGTCATCTCCTCCTATATATAGTATATATATGTATGTCATCTCCTGTATAAAGTATATACCTGTATGTCATCTCCCCTGTATATAGTATATACCTGCTGTATGTCATCTCCTCCTCTATATACCTATGTGTCATCTCCTCTTTTATATAGTATATACCTGTATGTCATCTCCTCCTGTATATAGTATATACCTGAGTCATCTCCTCCTGTATATTGTATATGCATGTAAGTCATCTCCTCCTGTATAAAGTATATACCTGTGTGTCATCTGCTCCTGTATATAGTATATACCTGTGTGTCATCTCCTCCTGTATATAGTATGTACCTGTATGTCATCTCCTCTTGTATATAGTATATGCCTGTATGTCATCTCCCCTGTATATAGTATATACCAGTGTGTCGTGTCCCCTGTATATAGTATAAGTGTGTCATTTCCTCCTGTATATAGTATATACCTGTGTGTCATCTCCTCCTGTATATAGTACATATGTGTGTCATCTCCTCCTGTATATAGTATATATATGTGTGTCATCTCCTCCTGTATATATTATACACCTGTATGTCATCTCCTCCTGTATATAGTATATGCCTGTATGTCATCTCCCCTGTATATAGTATATACCAGTGTGTCGTGTCCCCTGCATAAAGTATATGTGTGTGTCATTTCCTCCTGTATATAGTATATACCTTTGTGTCATCTCCTCCTGTATATAGTACATATGTGTGTGTCATCTCCTCCTGTATATAGTATATATATGTGTGTCATCTCCTCCTGTATATAGTATATACCTGTGTGTCATCTCCTCCTGTATATAGTATATATCTGTGTGTCATCTCCCCTGTATATAGTATATATCTGTGTGTCATCTCCTCCTGTATATAGAATATACCTGTATGTCATCTCCTCCTGTATATAGTATATACCTGTATGTCATCTCCTCCTGTATATAGTATATTTGTGTGTGTCATCTCCTCCAGTAAATAGTATATACCTGTATGTCATCTCCTCCTGTATATAGTATATATGTGTGTGTCATCTCCTCCTGTATATAGTATATACCTGTGTGTGTCATCTCCCCTGTATATAGTATATATGTGTGTCATCTCCTGTATATAGTATACTAGATTGTGGCCCGATTCTAACGCATCGTGTATTCTAGAATATGCATGTCCCCGTAGTATATGGACAATGATGATTCCAGAATTCGCGGCAGACTGTGCCCGTCGCTGATTGGTCGAGGCAACTTTTATGACATCATCGTTGCCATGGCAACCATTATGACATCATCGTCGCTGTGCCCGTCGCTGATTGGTCGAGGCCTGGCGGCCTCGACCAATCAGAGACGCGGGATTTCCAGGACAGACAGACAGACAGACGGAAAATTCCTTAGACAATTATATATATAGATATCTGTGTGTCAGCTGCTCCTGTATATAGTATATACCTGTAAGTCATCTGCTCCTGTATATAGTATATACTTGTATGTCATCTCCTCCTGTACATAGTATATATGTGTGTGTCATCTCCTCCTGTATATAGTATACACCTGTGTGTCATCTCCCCTGTATATAGTATATACCTGTGTCATCTCCCCTGTATATAGTATATACCTGTGTGTCATCTCCCCTGTAAATAGTATGTACCTGTATGTCATCTCCCTTGTATATAGTATATACCAGTGTGTCATATCTCCTGTTTATAGTATATTCCTGTGTGTCATCTCCCCTGTATATAGTATATACCTGTGTGTCATCTCCCCTGTATATATTATATACCTGTGTGTCATCTCCCCTGTATATAGTATATACCTGTGTGTCATCTCCCTTGTATATAGTATATATGTGTGTCATCTCCCCTGTATATAGTATATACCTGTGTGTCATCTCCTCCTGTATATAGTATATACCTGTATGTCATCTCCCCTGTATGTAGTATATACCAGTGTGTCATCTCCTCCTGTATATAGTATATACCTGTGTGTCGTCTCCCCTGTATATAGTATATATGTGTATGTCATCTCCTCCTGTATATATTATATATATATGTGTCATCTCCTCCTGTATATATTATACACCTGTATGTCATCTCCTCCTGTATATAGTATATGCCTGTATGTCATCTCCCCTGTATATAGTATATACCAGTGTGTCGTGTCCCCTGTATATAGTATATGTGTGTGTCATTTCCTCCTGTATATAGTATATACCTTTGTGTCATCTCCTCCTGTATATAGTACATATGTGTGTGTCATCTCCTCCTGTATATAGTATATATATGTGTGTCATCTCCTCCTGTATATAGTATATACCTGTGTGTCATCTCCTCCTGTATATAGTATATATGTGTGTGTCATCTCCTCCTGTATATAGTATGAACCTGTATGTCATCTCCTCCTGTATATAGTATATACCTGTGTCATCTCTTCTGTATATAGTATATATCTGTGTGTCATCTCCCCTGTATATGTACATATCTGTGTGTCATCTCCTCCTGTATATAGAATATACCTGTATGTCATCTCCTCCTGTATATAGTATATACCTGTATGTCATCTCCTCCTGTATATAGTATATTTGTGTGTGTCATCTCCTCCAGTAAATAGTATATACCTGTATGTCATCTCCTCCTGTATATAGTATATATGTGTGTCATCTCCTCCTGTATATAGTATATATGTGTGTGTCATCTCCCCTGTATATAGTATATACGTGTGTCATCTCCTGTATATAGTATACTAGATTGTAGCCCGATTCTAACGCATCGGGTATTCTAGAATATGCATGTCCCCGTAATATATGGACAATGATGATTCCAGAATTCGCGGCAGACTGTGCCCGTCGCTGATTGGTCGAGGCAACCTTTATGACATCATCGTCGCCATGGCAACCATTATGACATCATCGTCGCTGTGCCCGTCGCTGATTGGTCGAGGCCTGGCGGCCTCGACCAATCAGAGACGCGGGATTTCTACGTCGATGCTGTGCCCGTCGCTGATTGGTCGAGGCCTGGCGGCCTCGACCAATCAGACACACGGGATTTCCAGGACAGACAGACAGACAGACAGACGGAAAAATCCTTAGACAATTATATATATAGATATATGTGTGTTATCTGCTCCTGTATATAGTATATACCTGTAAGTCATCTGCTCCTGTATATAGTATATACTTGTATGTCATCTCCTCCTGTATATAGTATATATGTGTGTGTCATCTCCTCCTGTATATAGTATACACCTGTGTGTCATCTCCCCTGTATATACTATATATACCTGTGTCATCTCCCCTGTATATAGTATATACCTGTGTGTCATCTCCCCTGTAAATAGTATGTACCTGTATGTCATCTCCCCTGTATATAGTATATACCAGTGTGTCATATCCTCCTGTTTATAGTATATTCCTGTGTGTCATCTCCCCTGTATATAGTATATACCTGTATGTCATCTCCCCTGTATATATTATATACCTGTGTGTCATCTCCCCTGTATATAGTATATACCTGTGTGTCATCTCCCCTGTATATAGTATATATGTGTGTCATCTCCCCTGTATATAGTATATACCTGTGTGTCATCTCCTCCTGTATATAGTATATACCTGTATGTCATCTCCCCTGTATGTAGTATATACCAGTGTGTCATCTCCTCCTGTATATAGTATAAACCTGTATGTCATCTCCTCCTGTATATAGTATATACCTGTGTGTCGTCTCCCCTGTATATAGTATATATGTGTATGTCATTTCCTCCTGTATATAGTATATACCTGTGTGTCATCTCCTCCTGTATATAGAATATATGTGTGTGTCATCTCCTCCTGTATATAGTATATATCTGTGTGTCATCTCCTCCTGTATATAGTATATACCTGTGTGTCATCTCCTCCTGTATATATTTTATATGTGTGTGTCATCTCCTCCTGTATATAGTATGAACCTGTATGTCATCTCCTCCTGTATATAGTATATACCTGTGTCATCTCTCCTGCATATAGTATATATCTGTGTGTCATCTCCCCTGTATATAGTATATATCTGTGTGTCATCTCCTCCTGTATATAGAATATACCTGTATGTCATCTCCTTCTGTATATAGTATATACCTGTATGTCATCTCCTCCTGTATATAGTATATACCTGTATGTCATCTCTTCTGTATATACTATATTACTGTATGTCATCTCCTCCTATATATAGTATATACCTGTATGTCATCTCCTGTATAAAGTATATACCTGTATGTCATCTCCCCTGTATATAGTATATACCTGCTGTATGTCATCTCCTCCTCTATATACCTATGTGTCATCTCCTCTTTTATATAGTATATACCTGTATGTCATCTCCTCCTGTATATAGTATATACCTGTGTGTCATCTCCTCCTGTATATAGTATGTACCTGTATGTCATCTCCTCTTGTATATAGTATATACCTGTGTGTCATCTCCTCCTGTATATAGTATATACGTTGTGTGTCATCTGCTCCTGTATCTGATATATATCTGTGTGTCATCTCCTCCTGTATATGGTATATACCTGTGTCATCTCCCCTGTATATAGTATATACCTGTGTGTCATCTCCTCCTGTGTATAGTATATACCTGTGTGTCATCTCCTCTTGTATATAGTATATATCTGTGTGTCATCTTCCCTGTATATAGTATGTACCTGTGTGTCATCTCCTCCTGTATATAGTATATACCTGTGTGTCATCTTCTCCTCTATATGGTATAAACCTTTATGTCATCTCCCCTGTATATAGTATACACCAGTGTGTCATCTCCTCCAGTATATAGAATATACCTGTGTGTCATTTCCTCCTGTATATAGTATATACCTGTGTCATCTCCCTTGAATATAGTATATACCTGTGTGTCATTTCCCCTGTATATAGTATCCACCTGTATGTAATCTCCTCCTGTATATAGTATATACCTGTGTGTTATCTCCTCCTGTATATAGTATATACCTGTGTGTCATCTCCCCTGTTTATATAGTATATATGTGTGTGTCATCTCACCTGTATATAGTATATGCCTGTGTGTCATCTCCCCTGTATATAGTTTATATGTGTGTGTGTCATCTCCCCTGTTTATAGTATATACCTGTGTGTCATCTCCCCTGTATATAGTATATACCTGTGTGTCATCTCCCCTGTATATAGTATGTACCTGTGTGTCATCTCCTCCTGTATATATTATACACCTGTATGTCATCTCCTCCTGTATATAGTATATGCCTGTATGTCATCTCCCCTGTATATAGTATATACCAGTGTGTCGTGTCCCCTGTATATAGTATAAGTGTGTCATTTCCTCCTGTATATAGTATATACCTGTGTGTCATCTCCTCCTGTATATAGTACATATGTGTGTGTCATCTCCTCCTGTATATAGTATATATATGTGTGTCATCTCCTCCTGTATATATTATACACCTGTATGTCATCTCCTCCTATATATAGTATATACCTGTATGCCATCTCTTGTATAAATATATACCTGTATATCATCTCCCCTGTATATAGTATATACCTGTTGTATGTCATCTCTTCCTCTATATACCTGTGTGTCATCTGCTCCTGTATATAGTATATACCTGTGTGTCATCTCTTCCTGTATATAGTATATACGTGTGTCATCTCCCCTATATATAGTATATACCTGTGTGTCATCTCCTCCTGTATATAGTATATACCTTTGTGTCGTCTCCTCCTGTATATAGTATATACCTGTGTGTCATCTCCTCCTGTATATATTATATACCTGTGTGTCATCTGCTCCTGTATCTAGTATATATCTGTGTGTCATCTCCTCCTGTATATAGTATATACGTGTGTCATCTCCCCTGTATATAGTATATACCTGTGTGTCATCTCCTCCTGTATATAGTATATACCTGTGTGTCATCTCCTCCTGTATATAGTATATATCTGTGTGTCATCTCCCCTGTATATAGTATGTACCTGTGTGTCATCTCCTCCTGTATATAGTATATACCTGTATGTCATCTCTTCTGTATATACTATATTACTGTATGTCATCTCCTCCTATATATAGTATATACCTGTATGTCATCTCCTGTATAAAGTATATACCTGTATGTCATCTCCCCTGTATATAGTATATACCTGCTGTATGTCATCTCCTCCTCTATATACCTATGTGTCATCACCTCTTTTATATAGTATATACCTGTATGTCATCTCCTCCTGTATATAGTATATACTTGAGTCATCTCCTCCTGTATATAGTATATGCATGTAAGTCATCTCCTCCTGTATATAGTATATACCTGTGTGTCATCTGCTCCTGTATATAGTATATACCTGTGTGTCATCTCCTCCTGTATATAGTATGTACCTGTATGTCATCTCCTCTTGTATATAGTATATACCTGTGTGTCATCTCCTCCTGTATATAGTATATACGTGTGTGTCATCTGCTCCTGCATCTGGTATATATCTGTGTGTCATCTCCTCCTGTATATGGTATATAACTGTGTCATCTCCCCTGTATATAGTATATACCTGTGTGCCATCTCCTCCTGTGTATAGTATATACCTGTGTGTCATCTCCTCCTGTATATAGTATATATCTGTGTGTCATCTTCCCTGTATATAGTATGTACCTGTGTGTCATCTCCTCCTGTATATAGTATATACCTGTGTGTCATCTTCTCCTGTATATAGTATAAACCTTTATGTCATCTCCCCTGTATATAGTATACACCAGTGTGTCATCTCCTCCAGTATATAGAATATACCTGTGTGTCATTTCCTCCTGTATAAAGTATATATCTGTGTGTCATCTCCTCCTGTATATAGTATATACCTGTGTCATCTCCCTTGAATATAGTATATACCTGTGTGTCATTTCCCCTGTATATAGTATCCACCTGTATGTAATCTCCTCCTGTATATAGTATATACCTGTGTGTTATCTCCTCCTGTATATAGTATATACCTGTGTGTCATCTCCCCTGTATATAGTATATATGTGTGTGTCATCTCCCCTGTATATAGTATATGCCTGTGTGTCATCTCCCCTGTATATAGTTTATATGGGTGTGTGTCATCTCCCATGTTTATAGTATATACCTGTGTGTCATCTCCCCTGTATATAGTATATACCTGTGTGTCATCTCCCCTGTATATAGTATGTACATGTGTGTCATCTCCTCCTGTATATATTATACACCTGTATGTCATCTCCTCCTGTATATAATATATGCCTGTATGTCATCTCCCCTGTATATAGTATATACCAGTGTGTCATCTCCCCTGTATAAAGTATGTACCTGTATGTAATCTCCTCCTGTATATAGTATATACCTGTATGTCATCTCCTCCTATATATAGTATATACCTGTATGCCATCTCTTGTATAAATATATACCTGTATATCATCTCCCCTGTATATAGTATATACCTGTTTTATGTCATCTTCTCCTCTATATACCTGTGTGTCATCTGCTCCTGTATATAGTATATACCAGTGTGTCATCTCTTCCTGTATATAGTATATACGTGTGTCATCTCCCCTGTATATAGTATATACCTGTGTGTCATCTCCTCCTGTATATAGTATATACCTGTGTGTCATCTCCTCCTGTATATAGTATATACCTGTGTGTCATCTCCTCCTGTATATATTATATACCTGTGTGTCATCTGCTCCTGTATCTCGTATATATCTGTGTGTCATCTCCTCCTGTATATAGTATATACGTGTGTCATCTCCCCTGTATATAGTATATACCTGTGTGTCATCTCCTCCTGTATATAGTATATATCTGTGTGTCATCTCCCCTGTATATAGTATGTACCTGTGTGTCATCTCCTCCTGTATATAGTATATACCTATGTGTCATCTCCCCTCTATATAGTATATACAGTATGTGTGTGTCATCTCCAGTGTATAGAATATACCTATGTGTCATCTCCTTCTGTAAATAGTATATATCTGAGTGTCATCTCCTCCTGTGTATAGTATATACCTGTGTCCTCTCCCCTGTATATAGTATATACCTGTGTGTCATCTCCCCTGTATAAAGTATGTACCTGTATGTAATCTCCTCCTGTATATAGTATATACCTGTATGTCATCTCTTCTGTATTTACTATATTACTGTATGTCATCTCCTCCTATATATAGTATATACCTGTATGTCATCTCCTGTATAAAGTATATACCTGTATGTCATCTCCCCTGTATATAGTATATACCTGCTGTATGTCATCTCCTCCTCTATATACCTATGTGTCATCTCCTCTTTTATATAGTATATACCTGTGTGTCATCTGCTCCTGTATATAGTATATACCTGTGTGTCATCTCTTCCTGTATATAGTATATACGTGTGTCATCTCCCCTGTATATAGTATATACCTGTGTGTCATCTCCTCCTGTATATAGTATATACCTGTGTGTCGTCTCCTCCTGTATATAGTATATACCTGTGTGTCATCTCCTCCTGTATATATTATATACCTGTGTGTCATCTGCTCCTGTATCTAGTATATATCTGTGTGTCATCTCCTCCTGTATATAGTATATACGTGTGTCATCTCCCCTGTATATAGTATATACCTGTGTGTCATCTCCTCCTGTATATAGTATATACCTGTGTGTCATCTCCTCCTGTATATAGTATATATCTGTGTGTCATCTCCCCTGTATATAGTATGTACCTGTGTGTCATCTCCTCCTGTATATAGTATATACCTGTGTGTCATCTCCCCTCTATATAGTATATACCGTATGTGTGTGTCATCTCCAGTGTATAGAATATACCTATGTGTCATCTCCGTCTGTAAATAGTATATATCTGTGTGTCATCTCCTCCTGTGTATAGTATATACCTGTGTCATCTCCCCTGTATATAGTATATACCTGTGTGTCATCTCCCCTGTATAAAGTATGTACCTGTATGTAATCTCCTCCTGTATATAGTATATACCTGTATGCCATCTCTTGTATAAATATATACCTGTATATCATCTCCCCTGTATATAGTATATACCTGTTTTATGTAATCTCTTCCTCTATATACCTGTGTGTCATCTGCTCCTGTATATAGTATATACCAGTGTGTCATCTCTTCCTGTATATAGTATATACGTGTGTCATCTCCCCTGTATATAGTATATAGCTGTGTGTCATCTCCTCCTGTATATAGTATATACCTGTGTGTCATCTCCTCCTGTATATAGTATATACCTGTGTGTCATCTCCTCCTGTATATATTATATACCTGTATGTCATCTGCTCCTGTATCTCGTATATATCTGTGTGTCATCTCCTCCTGTATATAGTATATACGTGTGTCATCTCCCCTGTATATAGTATATACCTGTGTGTCATCTCCTCCTGTATATAGTATATACCTGTGTGTCATCTCCTCCTGTATATAGTATATATCTGTTTGTCATCTCCCCTGTATATAGTATGTACCTGTGTGTCATCTCCTCCTGTATATAGTATATACCTGTGTGTCATCTCCCCTCTATATAGTATATACAGTATGTGTGTGTCATCTCCAGTGTATAGAATATACCTATGTGTCATCTCCTTCTGTAAATAGTATATATCTGTGTGTCATCTCCTCCTGTGTATAGTATATACCTGTTTCCTCTCCCCTGTATATAGTATACAGGTCCTTCTCAAAAAATTAGCATATAGTGTTAAATTTCATTATTTACCATAATGTAATGATTACAATTAAACTTTCATATATTATAGATTCATTATCCTCCAACTGAAATTTGTCAGGTCTTTTATTGTTTTAATACTGATGATTTTGGCATACAACTCCTGATAACCCAAAAAACCTGTCTCAATAAATTAGCATATTTCACCCATCCAATCAAATAAAAGTGTTTTTTAATAACAAACAAAAAAAACATCAAATAATAATGTTCAGTTATGCACTCAATACTTGGTCGGGAATCCTTTGGCAGAAATGACTGCTTCAATGCGGCGTGGCATGGAGGCAATCAGCCTGTGACACTGCTGAGATGTTATGGAGGCCCAGGATGCTTCAATTGCGGCCTTAAGCTCATCCAGAGTGTTGGGTCTTGCGTCTCTCAACTTTCTCTTCACAATATCCCACAGATTCTCTATGGGGTTCAGGTCAGGAGAGTTGGCAGGCCAATTGAGCACAGTAATACCATGGTCAGTAAACCATTTACCAGTGGTTTTGGCACTGTGAGCAGGTGCCAGGTCGTGCTGAAAAATTAAATCTTCATCTCCATAAAGCATTTCAGCCGATGGAAGCATGAAGTGCTCCAAAATCTCCTGATAGCTAGCTGCATTGACCCTGCCCTTGATAAAACACAGTGGACCAACACCAACAGCTGACATGGCACCCCACACCATCACTGACTGTGGGTACTTGACACTGGACTTCAGGCATTTTGGCATTTCCTTCTCCCCAGTTTTCCTCCAGACTCTGGCACCTTGATTTCCGAATGACATGCAAAATTTGCTTTCATCAGAAAAAAGTACTTGGGACCACTTAGCAACAGTCCAGTGCTGCTTCTCTGTAGCCCAGGTCAGGCGCCTCTGCCGCTGTTTATGGTTCAAAAGTGGCTTTACCTGGGGAATGCGGCACCTGTAGCCCATTTCCTGCACACGCCTGTGCACGGTGGCTCTGGATGTTTCCACACCAGACTCAGTCCACTGCTTCCTCAGGTTCCCCAAGGTCTGGAATCGGTCCTTCTCCACAATCTTCCTCAGGGTCCGGTCTCCTCTTCTCGTTGTACAGCGTTTTCTGCCACATTGTTTCCTTCCAACAGACTTACCATTGAGGTGCCTTGATACAGCACTCTGGGAACAGCCTATTTGTTGAGAAATTTCTTTCTGGGTCTTACCCTCTTGCTTGAGGGTGTCAATGATGGCCTTCTTGACATCTGTCAGGTCGCTAGTCTTACCCATGATGGGGGTTTTGAGTAATGAACCAGGCAGGGAGTTTATAAAAGCCTCAGGTATCTTTTGCATGTGTTTAGAGTTAATTAGTTGATTCAGAAGATTAGGGTAATAGGTCGTTTAGAGAACCTTTTCTTGAGATGCTAATTTATTGAGACAGGTTTTTTGGGTTATCAGGAGTTGTATGCCAAAATCATCAGTATTAAAACAATAAAAGACCTGACAAATTTCAGTTGGTGGATAATGAATCTATAATATATGAAAGTTTAATTGTAATCATTACATTATGGTAAATAATGAAATTTAACACTATATGCTAATTTTTTGAGAAGGACCTGTATACCTGTGTGTCATCTCCCCTGTATAAAGTATGTACCTGTATGTAATCTCCTCCTGTATATAGTATATACCTGTATGTCATCTCTTCTGTATATACTATATTACTGTATGTCATCTCCTCCTATATATAGTATATACCTGTATGTCATCTCCTGTATAAAGTATATACCTGTATGTCATCTCCCCTGTATATAGTATATACCTGCTGTATGTCATCTCCTCCTCTATATACCTATGTGTCATCTCCTCTTTTATATAGTATATACCTGTATGTCATCTCCTCCTGTATATAGTATATACCTGTGTGTCATCTCCTCCTGTTTATAGTATGTACCTGTATGTCATCTCCTCTTGTATATAGTATATACCTGTGTGTCATCTCCTCCTGTATATAGTATATACGTGTGTGTCATCTGCTCCTGTATCTGATATATATCTGTGTGTCATCTCCTCCTGTATATGGTATATACCTGTGTCATCTCCCCTGTATATAGTATATACCTGTGTGTCATCTCCTCCTGTGTATAGTATATACCTGTGTGTCATCTCCTCTTGTATATAGTATATATCTGTGTGTCATCTTCCCTGTATATAATATGTACCTGTGTGTCATCTCCTCCTGTATATAGTATATACCTGTGTGTCATCTTCTCCTCTATATGGTATAAACCTTTATGTCATCTCCCCTGTATATAGTATACACCAGTGTGTCATCTCCTCCAGTATATAGAATATACCTGTGTGTCATTTCCTCCTGTATATAGTATATACCTGTGTCATCTCCCTTGAATATAGTATATACCTGTGTGTCATTTCCCCTGTATATAGTATCCACCTGTATGTAATCTCCTCCTGTATATAGTATATACCTGTGTGTTATCTCCTCCTGTATATAGTATATACCTGTGTGTCATCTCCCCTGTTTATATAGTATATATGTGTGTGTCATCTCACCTGTATATAGTATATGCCTGTGTGTCATCTCCCCTGTATATAGTTTATATGTGTGTGTGTCATCTCCCCTGTTTATAGTATATACCTGTGTGTCATCTCCCCTGTATATAGTATATACCTGTGTGTCATCTCCCCTGTATATAGTATGTACCTGTGTGTCATCTCCTCCTGTATATATTATACACCTGTATGTCATCTCCTCCTGTATATAGTATATGCCTGTATGTCATCTCCCCTGTATATAGTATATACCAGTGTGTCATGTCCCCTGTATATAGTATAAGTGTGTCATTTCCTCCTGTATATAGTATATACCTGTGTGTCATCTCCTCCTGTATATAGTACATATGTGTGTGTCATCTCCTCCTGTATATAGTATATATATGTGTGTCATCTCCTCCTGTATATATTATACACCTGTATGTCATCTCCTCCTATATATAGTATATACCTGTATGCCATCTCTTGTATAAATATATACCTGTATATCATCTCCCCTGTATATAGTATATACCTGTTGTATGTCATCTCTTCCTCTATATACCTGTGTGTCATCTGCTCCTGTATATAGTATATACCTGTGTGTCATCTCTTCCTGTATATAGTATATACGTGTGTCATCTCCCCTGTATATAGTATATACCTGTGTGTCATCTCCTCCTGTATATAGTATATACCTTTGTGTCGTCTCCTCCTGTATATAGTATATACCTGTGTGTCATCTCCTCCTGTATATATTATATACCTGTGTGTCATCTGCTCCTGTATCTAGTATATATCTGTGTGTCATCTCCTCCTGTATATAGTATATACGTGTGTCATCTCCCCTGTATATAGTATATACCTGTGTGTCATCTCCTCCTGTATATAGTATATACCTGTGTGTCATCTCCTCCTGTATATAGTATATATCTGTGTGTCATCTCCCCTGTATATAGTATGTACCTGTGTGTCATCTCCTCCTGTATATAGTATATACCTGTGTGTCATCTCCCCTCTATATAGTATATACAGTATGTGTGTGTCATCTCCAGTGTATAGAATATACCTATGTGTCATCTCCTTCTGTAAATAGTATATATCTGTGTGTCATCTCCTCCTGTGTATAGTATATACCTGTGTCATCTCCCCTGTATATAGTATATACCTGTGTGTCATCTCCCCTGTATAAAGTATGTACCTGTATGTAATCTCCTCCTGTATATAGTATATACCTGTATGTCATCTCTTCTGTATATACTATATAACTGTATGTCATCTCCTCCTATATATAGTATATACCTGTATGTCATCTCCTGTATAAAGTATATACCTGTATGTCATCTCCCCTGTATATAGTATATACCTGCTGTATGTCATCTCCTCCTCTATATACCTATGTGTCATCTCCTCTTTTATATAGTATATACCTGTATGTCATCTCCTCCTGTATATAGTATATACCTGAGTCATCTCCTCCTGTATATTGTATATGCATGTAAGTCATCTCCTCCTGTATAAAGTATATACCTGTGTGTCATCTGCTCCTGTATATAGTATATACCTGTGTGTCATCTCCTCCTGTATATAGTATGTACCTGTATGTCATCTCCTCTTGTATATAGTATATGCCTGTATGTCATCTCCCCTGTATATAGTATATACCAGTGTGTCGTGTCCCCTGTATATAGTATAAGTGTGTCATTTCCTCCTGTATATAGTATATACCTGTGTGTCATCTCCTCCTGTATATAGTACATATGTGTGTCATCTCCTCCTGTATATAGTATATATATGTGTGTCATCTCCTCCTGTATATATTATACACCTGTATGTCATCTCCTCCTGTATATAGTATATGCCTGTATGTCATCTCCCCTGTATATAGTATATACCAGTGTGTCGTGTCCCCTGCATAAAGTATATGTGTGTGTCATTTCCTCCTGTATATAGTATATACCTTTGTGTCATCTCCTCCTGTATATAGTACATATGTGTGTGTCATCTCCTCCTGTATATAGTATATATATGTGTGTCATCTCCTCCTGTATATAGTATATACCTGTGTGTCATCTCCTCCTGTATATAGTATATATCTGTGTGTCATCTCCCCTGTATATAGTATATATCTGTGTGTCATCTCCTCCTGTATATAGAATATACCTGTATGTCATCTCCTCCTGTATATAGTATATACCTGTATGTCATCTCCTCCTGTATATAGTATATTTGTGTGTGTCATCTCCTCCAGTAAATAGTATATACCTGTACGTCATCTCCTCCTGTATATAGTATATATGTGTGTGTCATCTCCTCCTGTATATAGTATATACCTGTGTGTGTCATCTCCCCTGTATATAGTATATATGTGTGTCATCTCCTGTATATAGTATACTAGATTGTGGCCCGATTCTAACGCATCGTGTATTCTAGAATATGCATGTCCCCGTAGTATATGGACAATGATGATTCCAGAATTCGCGGCAGACTGTGCCCGTCGCTGATTGGTCGAGGCAACTTTTATGACATCATCGTTGCCATGGCAACCATTATGACATCATCGTCGCTGTGCCCGTCGCTGATTGGTCGAGGCCTGGCGGCCTCGACCAATCAGAGACGCGGGATTTCCAGGACAGACAGACAGACAGACGGAAAATTCCTTAGACAATTATATATATAGATATCTGTGTGTCATCTGCTCCTGTATATAGTATATACCTGTAAGTCATCTGCTCCTGTATATAGTATATACTTGTATGTCATCTCCTCCTGTACATAGTATATATGTGTGTGTCATCTCCTCCTGTATATAGTGTACACCTGTGTGTCATCTCCCCTGTATATAGTATATACCTGTGTCATCTCCCCTGTATATAGTATATACCTGTGTGTCATCTCCCCTGTAAATAGTATGTACCTGTATGTCATCTCCCTTGTATATAGTATATACCAGTGTGTCATATCTCCTATTTATAGTATATTCCTGTGTGTCATCTCCCCTGTATATAGTATATACCTGTGTGTCATCTCCCCTGTATATATTATATACCTGTGTGTCATCTCCCCTGTATATAGTATATACCTGTGTGTCATCTCCCTTGTATATAGTATATATGTGTGTCATCTCCCCTGTATATAGTATATACCTGTGTGTCATCTCCTCCTGTATATAGTATATACCTGTATGTCATCTCCCCTGTATGTAGTATATACCAGTGTGTCATCTCCTCCTGTATATAGTATATACCTGTGTGTCGTCTCCCCTGTATATAGTATATATGTGTATGTCATCTCCTCCTGTATATATTATATATATATGTGTCATCTCCTCCTGTATATATTATACACCTGTATGTCATCTCCTCCTGTATATAGTATATGCCTGTATGTCATCTCCCCTGTATATAGTATATACCAGTGTGTCGTGTCCCCTGTATATAGTATATGTGTGTGTCATTTCCTCCTGTATATAGTATATACCTTTGTGTCATCTCCTCCTGTATATAGTACATATGTGTGTGTCATCTCCTCCTGTATATAGTATATATATGTGTGTCATCTCCTCCTGTATATAGTATATACCTGTGTGTCATCTCCTCCTGTATATAGTATATATGTGTGTGTCATCTCCTCCTGTATATAGTATGAACCTGTATGTCATCTCCTCCTGTATATAGTATATACCTGTGTCATCTCTTCTGTATATAGTATATATCTGTGTGTCATCTCCCCTGTATATGTACATATCTGTGTGTCATCTCCTCCTGTATATAGAATATACCTGTATGTCATCTCCTCCTGTATATAGTATATACCTGTATGTCATCTCCTCCTGTATATAGTATATTTGTGTGTGTCATCTCCTCCAGTAAATAGTATATACCTGTATGTCATCTCCTCCTGTATATAGTATATATGTGTGTCATCTCCTCCTGTATATAGTATATATGTGTGTGTCATCTCCCCTGTATATAGTATATACGTGTGTCATCTCCTGTATATAGTATACTAGATTGTAGCCCGATTCTAACGCATCGGGTATTCTAGAATATGCATGTCCCCGTAATATATGGACAATGATGATTCCAGAATTCGCGGCAGACTGTGCCCGTCGCTGATTGGTCGAGGCAACCTTTATGACATCATCGTCGCCATGGCAACCATTATGACATCATCGTCGCTGTGCCCGTCGCTGATTGGTCGAGGCCTGGCGGCCTCGACCAATCAGACACGCGGGATTTCCAGGACAGACAGACAGACAGACAGACGGAAAAATCCTTAGACAAATATATATATAGATATATGTGTGTTATCTGCTCCTGTATATAGTATATACCTGTAAGTCATCTGCTCCTGTATATAGTATATACTTGTATGTCATCTCCTCCTGTATATAGTATATATGTGTGTGTCATCTCCTCCTGTATATAGTATACACCTGTGTGTCATCTCCCCTGTATATACTATATATACCTGTGTCATCTCCCCTGTATATAGTATATACCTGTGTGTCATCTCCCCTGTAAATAGTATGTACCTGTATGTCATCTCCCCTGTATATAGTATATACCAGTGTGTCATATCCTCCTGTTTATAGTATATTCCTGTGTGTCATCTCCCCTGTATATAGTATATACCTGTATGTCATCTCCCCTGTATATATTATATACCTGTGTGTCATCTCCCCTGTATATAGTATATACCTGTGTGTCATCTCCCCTGTATATAGTATATATGTGTGTCATCTCCCCTGTATATAGTATATACCTGTGTGTCATCTCCTCCTGTATATAGTATATACCTGTATGTCATCTCCCCTGTATGTAGTATATACCAGTGTGTCATCTCCTCCTGTATATAGTATAAACCTGTATGTCATCTCCTCCTGTATATAGTATATACCTGTGTGTCGTCTCCCCTGTATATAGTATATATGTGTATGTCATTTCCTCCTGTATATAGTATATACCTGTGTGTCATCTCCTCCTGTATATAGAATATATGTGTGTGTCATCTCCTCCTGTATATAGTATATATCTGTGTATCTGTGTATAAAGCGCTGCGGAATATGTTGGCGCTATATAAATAAAATTATTATTATTATTATTATTATTATTATCTGTGTGTCATCTCCTCCTGTATATAGTATATACCTGTGTGTCATCTCCTCCTGTATATATTTTATATGTGTGTGTCATCTCCTCCTGTATATAGTATGAACCTGTATGTCATCTCCTCCTGTATATAGTATATACCTGTGTCATCTCTCCTGCATATAGTATATATCTGTGTGTCATCTCCCCTGTATATAGTATATATCTGTGTGTCATCTCCTCCTGTATATAGAATATACCTGTATGTCATCTCCTCCTGTATATAGTATATACCTGTATGTCATCTCCTCCTGTATATAGTATATATGTGTGTGTCCTTTCCTCCTGTATATAGTATATACAGTGGGGCAAAAAAGTATTTAGTCAGTCAGCAATAGTGCAAGTTCCACCACTTAAAAAGATAAGAGGCGTCTGTAATTTACATCATAGGTAGACCTCAACTATGGGAGACAAACTGAGAAAAAAAAATCCAGAAAATCACATTGTCTGTTTTTTTAACATTTTATTTGCATATTATGGTGGAAAATAAGTATTTGGTCAGAAACAAAATTTCATCTCAATACTTTGTAATATATCCTTTGTTGGCAATGACAGCGGTCAAACGTTTTCTGTAAGTCTTCACAAGGTTGCCACACACTGTTGTTGGTATGTTGGCTCATTCCTCCATGCAGATCTCCTCTAGAGCAGTGATGTTTTTGGCTTTTCGCTTGGCAACACGGACTTTCAACTCCCTCCAAAGGTTTTCTATAGGGTTGAGATCTGGAGACTGGCTAGGCCACTCCAGGACCTTGAAATGCTTCTTACGAAGCCACTCCTTCGTTGCCCTGGCGGTGTGCTTTGGATCATTGTCATGTTGAAAGATCCAGCCACGTTTCATCTTCAATGCCCTTGCTGATGGAAGGAGGTTTGCACTCAAAATCGCACGATACATGGCCCCATTAATTCTTTCATGTACCCGGATCAGTCGTCCTGGCCCCTTTGCAGAGAAACAGCCCCAAAGCATGATGTTTCCACCACCATGCTTTACAGTAGGTATGGTGTTTGATGGATGCAACTCAGTATTCTTTTTCCTCCAAACACGACAAGTTGTGTTTCTACCAAACAGTTCCAGTTTGGTTTCATCAGACCATAGGACATTCTCCCAAAACTCCTCTGGATTATCCAAATGCTCTCTAGCAAACTTCAGACGGGCCCGGACATGTACTGGCTTAAGCAGTGGGACACGTCTGGCACTGCAGGATCTGAGTCCATGGTGGCGTAGTGTGTTACTTATGGTAGGCCTTGTTACATTGGTCCCAGCTCTCTGCAGTTCATTCACTAGGTCCCCCCGCGTGGTTCTGGGATTTTTGCTCACCGTTCTTGTGATCATTCTGACCCCACGGGGTGGGATTTTGCGTGGAGCCCCAGATCAAGGGAGATTATCAGTGGTCTTGTATGTCTTCCATTTTCTAATTATTGCTCCCACTGTTGATTTATTCACTCCAAGATGGTTGGCTATTGCAGATTCAGTCTTCCCAGCCTGGTGCAGGGCTACAATTTTGTTTCTGGTGTCCTTTGACAGCTCTTTGGTCTTCACCATAGTGGTGTTTGGAGTCAGACTGTTTGAGGGTGTGCACAGGTGTCTTTTTATACTGATAACAAGTTTAAACAGGTGCCATTACTACAGGTAATGAGTGGAGGAAAGAGGAGACTCTTAAAGAAGAAGTTACAGGTCTGTGAGAGCTAGAAATCTTGATTGTTTGTTTCTGACCATATACTTATTTTCCACCATAATATGCAAAAAAAATTATAAAAAAACAGACAATGTGATTTTCTGGATTTTTTTTTCTCAGTTTGTCTCCCATAGTTGAGGTCTAACTATGATGTAAATTACAGACGCCTCTCATCTTTTTAAGTGGTGGAACTTGCACTATTGCTGACTGACTAAATACTTTTTTGCCCCACTGTACCTGTGTGTCATCTCCTCCTGTATATAGTATATATGCGTGTGTCATCTCCTCCTGTATATAGTATATACCTGTGTGTGTCATCTCCCCTGTATATAGTCTATATGTGTGTGTCATATCCTCCTGTTTATAGTATATACCTGTGTGTCATCTCCCCTGTATATAGTATATACCTGTGTGTCATCTCCCCTGTAAATAGTATGTACCTGTATGTCATCTCCCCTGTATATAGTATATACCAGTGTGTCATCTCCTCCTGTATATAGTATATACCTGTGTGTCATCTCCCCTGTATATAGTCTATATGTGTGTGTCATATCTTCCTGTTTATAGTATATACCTGTGTGTCATCTCCCCTGTATATAGTATATACCTGTGTGTCATCTCCTCCTGTATATAGTATGTACCTGTATGTCATCTCCTCTTGTATATAGTATATGCCTGTATGTCATCTCCCCTGTATATAGTATATACCAGTGTGTCGTGTCCCCTGTATATAGTATAAGTGTGTCATTTCCTCCTGTATATAGTATATACCTGTGTGTCATCTCCTCCTGTATATAGTACATATGTGTGTGTCATCTCCTCCTGTATATAGTATATATATGTGTGTCATCTCCTCCTGTATATATTATATACCTGTATGTCATCTCCTCCTGTATATAGTATATGCCTGTATGTCATCTCCCCTGTATATAGTATATACCAGTGTGTCGTGTCCCCTGCATAAAGTATATGTGTGTGTCATTTCCACCTGTATATAGTATATACCTTTGTGTCATCTCCTCCTGTATATAGTACATATGTGTGTGTCATCTCCTCCTGTATATAGTATATATATGTGTGTCATCTCTTCCTGTATATAGTATATACGTGTGTCATCTCCCCTGTATATAGTATATACCTGTGTGTCATCTCCTCCTGTATATAGTATATACGTGTGTCATCTCCCCTGTATATAGTATATACCTGTGTGTCATCTCCTCCTGTATATAGTATATACCTGTGTGTCGTCTCCTCCTGTATATAGTATATACCTGTGTGTCATCTCCTCCTGTATATATTATATACCTGTGTGTCATCTGCTCCTGTATCTAGTATATATCTGTGTGTCATCTCCTCCTGTATATAGTATATATGCGTGTGTCATCTCCTCCTGTATATAGTATATACCTGTGTGTGTCATCTCCCCTGTATATAGTCTATATGTGTGTGTCATATCCTCCTGTTTATAGTATATACCTGTGTGTCATCTCCCCTGTATATAGTATATACCTGTGTGTCATCTCCCCTGTATATAGTATATACCTGTGTGTCATCTCCCCTGTAAATAGTATGTACCTGTATGTCATCTCCCCTGTATATAGTATATACCAGTGTGTCATCTCCTCCTGTATATAGTATATACCTGTGTGTCATCTCCCCTGTATATAGTCTATATGTGTGTGTCATATCTTCCTGTTTATAGTATATACCTGTGTGTCATCTCCCCTGTATATAGTATATACCTGTGTGTCATCTCCCCTGTATATATTATATACCTGTGTGTCATCTCCCCTGTATATAGTATATACCTGTGTGTCATCTCCCCTGTATATAGTATATACCCATGTGTCATCTCCCCTGTATATAGCATATACCTGTATGTAATCTCCTCCTGTATATAGTATATACCTGTGTGTCATCTCCCCTGTATATAGTATATACCTGTGTGTCATCTCCCCTGTATATAGTATATATGTGTGTCATCTCCCCTGTATATAGTATATACCTGTGTGTCATCTCCTCCTGTATATAGTATATACCTGTATGTCATCTCCCCTGTATGTAGTATATACCAGTGTGTCATCTCCTCCTGTATATAGTATAAACCTGTATGTCATCTCCTCCTGTATATAGTATATACCTGTGTGTCGTCTCCCCTGTATATAGTATATATGTGTGTGTCATTTCCTCCTGTATATAGTATATACCTGTGTGTCATCTCCTCCTGTATATAGTATATATGTGTGTGTCATCTCCTCCTGTATATAGTATATATCTGTGTGTCATCTCCTCCTGTATATAGTATATACCTGTGTGTCATCTCCTCCTGTATATATTATATATGTGTGTGTCATCTTCTCCTGTATATAGTATGAACCTCTATGTCATCTCCTCCTGTATATAGTAAATACCTGTGTCATCTCTCCTGTATATAGTATATATCTGTGTGTCATCTCCCCTGTATATAGTATATATCTGTGTGTCATCTCCTCCTGTATATAGAATATACCTGTATGTCATCTCCTCCTGTATATAGTATATACCTGTATGTCATCCCCTCCTGTATATAGTATATATGTGTGTGTCATTTCCTCCTGTATATAGTATATACCTGTGTGTCATCTCCTCCTGTATATAGTATATATGCGTGTGTCATCTCCTCCTGTATATTATATACCTGTATGTCATCTCCTCCTGTATATAGTATATATGTGTGTGTCATCTCCTCCTGTATATAGTATATACCTGTGTGTGTCATCTCCGCTGTATGTAGTATATACGTGTGTCATCTCCTCTTGTATATAGTATATACCTGTGTGTCATCTGCTCCTGTATATAGTATATACCTGTAAGTCATCTCCTCCTGTATATGGTATACAGTGCCTACAAGTAGTATTCAAGCCCCTGCAGATTTCGCAGGTTTAATAAGATGCAAATAAGTTAGAGCCTTCAAACTTCAAACAAGAGCAGGATTTATTAACAGATGCATAAATCTTACAAACCAAAAAGTTTTTTTGCTCAGTTAAATTTTTATAAATTTTAAACATAAAAGTGTGGGTCAATTATTATTCAACCCCTAGGTTTAATATTTTGTGGAATAACCTTTGTTTGCAATTACAGCTAATAATCGTCTTTTATAAGACCTGATCAGGCCGGCACAGGTCTCTGGAGTTATCTTGGCCCACTCCTCCATGCAGATCTTCTCCAAGTTATCTAGGTTCTTTGGGTGTCTCATGTGGACTTTAATCTTGAGCTCCTTCCACAAGTTTTCAATTGGGTTAAGGTCAGGAGACTGACTAGGCTACTGCAACACCTTGATTTTTTGCCTCTTGAACCAGGCCTTGGTTTTCTTGGCTGTGTGCTTTGGGTCGTTGTCTTGTTGGAAGATGAAATGACGACCCATCTTAAGATCCTTGATGGAGGAGCGGAGGTTCTTGGCCAAAATCTCCAGGTAGGCCGTGCTATCCATCTTCCCATGGATGCGGACCAGATGGCCAGGCCCCTTGGCTGAGAAACAGCCCCACAGCATGATGCTGCCACCACCATGCTTGACTGTAGGGATGGTATTCTTGGGGTCGTATGCAGTGCCATCCAGTCTCCAAACGTCACGTGTGTGGTTGGCACCAAAGATCTCGATTAGGTCTCATCAGACCAGAGAACCTTGAACCAGTCAGTCTCAGAGTCCTCCAAGTGATCATGAGCAAACTGTAGATGAACCTTGACATGACGCTTTGAAAGTAAAAGTACCTTACGGGCTCGTCTGGAACGGAGACCATTGCGGTGGAGTACGTTACTTATGGTATTGACTGAAACCAATGTCCCCACTGCCATGAGATCTTTCCTTGTTGTCCTTGGGTTAGCCTTGACTCTTCGGACAAGCCTGGCCTCGGCACGGGAGGAAACTTTCAAAGGCTGTCCAGGCCGTGGAAGGCTAACAGTAGTTCCATAAGCCTTCCACTTCCGGATGATGCTCCCAACAGTGGAGACAGGTAGGCCCAACTCCTTGGAAAGGGTTTTGTACCCCTTGCCAGCCTTGTGTCCCTCCACGATCTTGTCTCTGATGGCCTTGGAATGCTCCTTTGTCTTTCCCATGTTGACCATGTATGAGTGCTGTTCACAAGTTTGGGGAGGGTCTTAAATAGTCAGAAAAGGCTGGAAAAAGAGATAATTAATCCAAACATGTGAAGCTCATTGTTCTTTGTGCCTGAACTACTTCTTAATACTTTGGGGGAACCAAACAGAATTCTGGTGGGTTGAGGGGTTGAATAATAAATGACCCTCTGAAAAGACTTTTCACAATTTAAAAAAAAAACAAACAAAGAAATAACATTCTTTTTTGCTGCAGTGCATTTCACACTTCCAGGCTGATCTACAGTCCAAATGTCACAATGCCAAGTTAATTCCAAATGTGTAAACCTGCTAAATCTGCAGGGGGTTGAATACTACTTGTAGGCACTGTATACCTGTATGTCATCTCCCCTGTATATAGTATATACCAGTGTGTCATCTCCTCCTGTATATAGTATATACCAGTGTGTCATCTCCCCTGTATATAGTATATATGTGTGTGTCATCTTCTCCTGTATATAGTATATACCTGTGTGCCATCTCCCCTGTATATAGTATATGTGTGTCATCTCCCCTGTATATAGTATATACCTGTGTGCCATCTCCTCCTGTATATAGTATATATCTGTGTGTCATCTCCTCCTGTATATAGTATATATCTGTGTGTCATCTCCTCCTGTATATAGTATATACCTGTGTGTCATCTCCTCCTGTATATATTATATATGTGTGTGTCATCTCCTCCTGTATATAGTATGAACCTCTATGTCATCTCCTCCTGTATATAGTAAATACCTGTGTCATCTCTCCTGTATATAGTATATATCTGTGTGTCATCTCCCCTGTATATAGTATATATCTGTGTGTCATCTCCTCCTGTATATAGAATATACCTGTATGTCATCTCCTCCTGTATATAGTATATACCTGTATGTCATCCCCTCCTGTATATAGTATATATGTGTGTGTCATTTCCTCCTGTATATAGTATATACCTGTGTGTCATCTCCTCCTGTATATAGTATATATGCGTGTGTCATCTCCTCCTGTATATTATATACCTGTATGTCATCTCCTCCTGTATATAGTATATATGTGTGTGTCATCTCCTCCTGTATATAGTATATACCTGTGTGTGTCATCTCCGCTGTATGTAGTATATACGTGTGTCATCTCCTCTTGTATATAGTATATACCTGTGTGTCATCTGCTCCTGTATATAGTATATACCTGTAAGTCATCTCCTCCTGTATATGGTATACAGTGCCTACAAGTAGTATTCAAGCCCCTGCAGATTTCGCAGGTTTAATAAGATGCAAATAAGTTAGAGCCTTCAAACTTCAAACAAGAGCAGGATTTATTAACAGATGCATAAATCTTACAAACCAAAAAGTTTTTTTGCTCAGTTAAATTTTTATAAATTTTAAACATAAAAGTGTGGGTCAATTATTATTCAACCCCTAGATTTAATATTTTGTGGAATAACCTTTGTTTGCAATTACAGCTAATAATCGTCTTTTATAAGACCTGATCAGGCCGGCACAGGTCTCTGGAGTTATCTTGGCCCACTCCTCCATGCAGATCTTCTCCAAGTTATCTAGGTTCTTTGGGTGTCTCATGTGGACTTTAATCTTGAGCTCCTTCCACAAGTTTTCAATTGGGTTAAGGTCAGGAGACTGACTAGGCTACTGCAACACCTTGATTTTTTGCCTCTTGAACCAGGCCTTGGTTTTCTTGGCTGTGTGCTTTGGGTCGTTGTCTTGTTGGAAGATGAAATGACGACCCATCTTAAGATCCTTGATGGAGGAGCGGAGGTTCTTGGCCAAAATCTCCAGGTAGGCCGTGCTATCCATCTTCCCATGGATGCGGACCAGATGGCCAGGCCCCTTGGCTGAGAAACAGCCCCACAGCATGATGCTGCCACCACCATGCTTGACTGTAGGGATGGTATTCTTGGGGTCGTATGCAGTGCCATCCAGTCTCCAAACGTCACGTGTGTGGTTGGCACCAAAGATCTCGATTAGGTCTCATCAGACCAGAGAACCTTGAACCAGTCAGTCTCAGAGTCCTCCAAGTGATCATGAGCAAACTGTAGATGAACCTTGACATGACGCTTTGAAAGTAAAAGTACCTTACGGGCTCGTCTGGAACGGAGACCATTGCGGTGGAGTACGTTACTTATGGTATTGACTGAAACCAATGTCCCCACTGCCATGAGATCTTTCCTTGTTGTCCTTGGGTTAGCCTTGACTCTTTGGACAAGCCTGGCCTCGGCACGGGAGGAAACTTTCAAAGGCTGTCCAGGCCGTGGAAGGCTAACAGTAGTTCCATAAGCCTTCCACTTCCGGATGATGCTCCCAACAGTGGAGACAGGTAGGCCCAACTCCTTGGAAAGGGTTTTGTACCCCTTGCCAGCCTTGTGTCCCTCCACGATCTTGTCTCTGATGGCCTTGGAATGCTCCTTTGTCTTTCCCATGTTGACCATGTATGAGTGCTGTTCACAAGTTTGGGGAGGGTCTTAAATAGTCAGAAAAGGCTGGAAAAAGAGATAATTAATCCAAACATGTGAAGCTCATTGTTCTTTGTGCCTGAACTACTTCTTAATACTTTGGGGGAACCAAACAGAATTCTGGTGGGTTGAGGGGTTGAATAATAAATGACCCTCTGAAAAGACTTTTCACAATTTAAAAAAAAACAAACAAAGAAATAACATTCTTTTTTGCTGCAGTGCATTTCACACTTCCAGGCTGATCTACAGTCCAAATGTCACAATGCCAAGTTAATTCCAAATGTGTAAACCTGCTAAATCTGCAGGGGGTTGAATACTACTTGTAGGCACTGTATACCTGTATGTCATCTCCCCTGTATATAGTATATACCAGTGTGTCATCTCCTCCTGTATATAGTATATACCAGTGTGTCATCTCCCCTGTATATAGTATATATGTGTGTGTCATCTTCTCCTGTATATAGTATATACCTGTGTGCCATCTCCCCTGTATATAGTATATGTGTGTCATCTCCCCTGTATATAGTATATACCTGTGTGCCATCTCCTCCTGTATATAGTATATATCTGTGTGTCATCTCCTCCTGTATATAGTATATATGTGTGTGTCATCTCTCCTGTATATAGTATATACCTGTGTGTCATCTCCTCCTGTACATAGTACATATCTGTGTGTCATCTCCTCCTGTATTAGACCTCGTTGACATGTTATTTGCTCAGTATTTTTACCTCAGTATTTGTAAGCTAAATTGGTAGCCTGATAAATCTCCAGCCAACAGGAAGCCCTCCTCCTTGGCAGTATATATTAGCTCACACATACACATAATAGGCAGGTCATGTGACTGACAGCTGCCGTATTTCCTATATGGTATAGTTGTTGCTCTCGTAGTTTGTCTGCTTATTAATCAGATTTTAATTTTTGAAGGATAATACCAGAATTGTGTGTGTTTTAGGGCTAGTTTCATGTGTCAAGTTGTGTGTGTTGAGTTGCGTGTGGCGACATGCATGTAGCGACTTTTGTGAGATGAGTTTTGTGTGGCGACATGCGTGTAGCAATTTTTTGTGTCGAGTTGCATGTGACAGGTTAGTGTAGCAAGTTGTGTGCAGCAATTTTTGCGCATGGCGAGTTTTGCGCGTGGCGAGTTTTATGTGTGGTGCGTTTTGAGTAGGAGCAAGTTTTGTGTGAGGCAACTTTTGCATGTGTTTCAACTTTTGTGCATGTGGCAATTTTTCCGCGTGTGCAAGTTTTGCATGTGGCGAGTTTTCCATGAGGTGAGTTTTGTACGTGTGGCGAGTTTTGAGTGAGCCTAGGTTTGCATGTGGCGAGTTTTGCGCGTGGCGAGTTTTGAGCGGCGACTTTTGTGTTTTGACTTTTATGTGGCGAGGTTGGTGTATGTGTGGTGAAATGTGTGCTGAGGTGGTATATGTGTTCAAGCACGTGTATCAGTTTCATTTGGTTAGTTTGTGTGCCTGCAGTGTCCCAATATACGATCGTGTGTTGTCATATATATCCTGTGGGTGTGCGTTTTATGTATGATGGTATCTTATGGGTGGGTGTGCTTTCCCTGTATTTTATACTATGATCATATGCTTTTATACGGTTGTTATTGAATAAAGTTTGGTATTTTTTCATATTTTGGCCTTTTGATCATCTTTCTTTTTGTTCTCTGTGTTCAAGCACGTGGTAGTGTGTGGCACATTTTGTGTGTGTGTGTTCATATCCCTGTGTGTGGTGAGTATCCCTTGTCGGAGCCCCACCTGTTATGAACAGGTAATTCAGAACCACAATGGACCTTGAAGTTTTGAGCACACAAAGTGACCTGACAATTACCAAAAACATAGCACGAGCTCTGAGACGTGGGAACTCTGCTGACCGCAATCCCTAATACTATCACACCACACTAGAGGTAGCCGTGGATTGCGCCTAACGCTCCCTATGCAACTCGGCACAGCCTGAGAAACTAACTAGCCCTGAAGATAGAAAAATAAGCCTACCTTGCCTCAGAGAAATTCCCCAAAGGAAAAGGCAGCCCCCCACATATAATGACTGTGAGTAAAGATGAAAATACAAACACAGAGATGAAATAGATTTAGCAAAGTGAGGCCCGACTTACTGAATAGATAAATAAATAAATAAATAGATAGATAGGATAGGAAAGATAGCTTTGCGGTCAACACAAAAACCTACAAACAACCACGCAGAGGGGCAAAAAGACCCTCCGCACCGACTAACGGTACGGAGGTGCTCCCTCTGCGTCTAAGAGCTTCCAGCAAGCAAGAAAAACCAATATAGCAAGCTGGACAGAAAATATAGCAAACAAAAGTAACACAAGCAGAACTTAGCTTATGCAGGATAGACAGGCCACAGGAACGATCCAGGAGGAAGCAAGACCAATACTAGAACATTGACTGGAGGCCAGGATCAAAGCACCAGGTGGAGTTAAATAGAGCAGCACCTAACGACTTAACCTCATCACCTGAGGAAGGAAACTCAGAAGCCGCAGTACCACTCTCATCCACCAAAGGAAGCTCATAGACAGAACCAGCCGAAGTACCACTCTCGACCACAGGAGGGAGCTTGGCCACAGAATTCACAACAGTACCCCCCCTTTGAGGAGGGGTCACCGAACCCTCACCAGAGCCCCCAGGCCGACCAGGATATGCCACATGAAAGGCACGAACCAGATCGGCAGCATGGACATCAGAGGCAAAGACCCAGGAATTATCTTCCTGACCATAACCTTTCCACTTAACCAGATACTGGAGTTTCCGTCTCGAAACACGAGAATCCAAAATCTTCTCCACTATATACTCCAATTCCCCTTCAACCAAAACCGGAGCAGGAGGATCAATAGATGGAACCAAATAGATGGGTGGATGACAAACTTAAATTCAGTGGCCAGTGTCAGGCAGCTGCTACAAAGGCAAATAAAATAATGGGATGCATTAAAAGAGGCATAGATGCTCATGAGGAGAACATAATTTTACCTCTATACAAGTCACTAGTTCGACCACACTTAGAATACTGTGCACAGTTCTGGTCTCCGGTGTTTAAGAAAGACATAGCTGAACTGGAGCGGGTGCAGAGAAGAGCGACCAAGGTTATTAGAGGACTGGGGGGTCTGCAATACCAAGATAGGTTATTACACTTGGGGCTATTTAGTTTGGAAAAACGAAGACTAAGGGGTGATCTTATTTTAATGTATAAATATATGAGGGGACAGTACAAAGACCTTTCTGATGATCTTTTTAATCATAGACCTGAAACAGGGACAAGGGGGCATCCTCTGCGGTTGGAGGAAAAAAGGTTTAAGCATAATAACAGACGCGGATTCTTTACTGTAAGAGCAGTGAGACTATGGAACTCTCTGCCGTATGATGTTGTAATGAGTGATTCATTACTTAAATTTAAGAGGGGACTGGATACCTTTCTGGAAAAGTATAATGTTACAGGGTATATACACTAGATTCCTTGATAGGGCGTTGATCCAGGGAACTAGTCTGATTGCCGTATGTGGAGTCGGGAAGGAATTTTTTTCCCCAATGTGGAGCTTACTCTTTGCACATGGGGTTTTTTTTGCCTTCCTCTGGATCAACATGTTAGGTTAGGCTATGGGTTGAACTAGATGGACATATAGTCTTCCTTCAACCTTAATAACTATGTAACTATGTAAAGGTGCCACGTATCTCCGCAACAATGACCTATGGAACACGTTATGGATGGAAAAAGAAGCTGGAAGAGTCAAACGAAAAGACACAGGATTAAGAACCTCAGAAATCCTATATGGACCAATGAAACGAGACTTAAATTTAAGAGAGGAAACCTTCATAGGAATATAACGAGATGACAACCAAACCAAATCCCCAACACGAAGTCGGGGACCCACACAGCGCCTGCGGTTAGCGACACGTTGAGCCTTCTCCTGGGACAAAGTCAAATTGTCCACTACATGAGTCCAAATCTGCTGCAACCTATCCACCACAGTATCTACACCAGGACAGTCCAAAGACTCAACCTGCCCTGAAGAGAAACGAGGGTGGAACCCAGAATTGCAGAAAAACGGCGAAACCAAAGTAGCCGAGCTGGCCCGATTATTAAGGGCGAACTCAGCCAAAGGCAAAAAGGACACCCAATCATCCTGATCAGCAGAAACAAAACATCTCAGATATGTTTCCAAGGTCTGATTGGTTCGTTCAGTCTGGCCATTTGTCTGAGGATGGAAAGCCGAGGAAAAAGACAAATCAATGCCCATCCTAGCACAAAAGGCTCGCCAAAACCTCGAAACAAACTGGGAACCTCTGTCAGAAACGATGTTCTCTGGAATGCCATGTAAACGAACCACATGCTGGAAAAACAATGGCACCAAATCAGAGGTGGAAGGCAATTTAGACAAGGGCACCAAATGGACCATCTTAGAGAAGCGATCACAAACCACCCAAATGACCGACATTCTTTGAGAGACGGGGAGATCCGAAATAAAATCCATAGAGATATGTGTCCAAGGCCTCTTCGGGACCGGCAAGGGCAAAAGCAACCCACTGGCACGAGAACAGCAGGGCTTAGCCCGAGCACAAATCCCACAGGACTGCACAAAAGAACGCACATCCCACGACAGAGACGGCCACCAAAAGGATCTAGCCACCAAATCTCTGGTACCAAAGATTCCAGGATGACCAGCCAACACCGAACAATGAACCTCAGAGATAACTTTATTCATCCACCTATCAGGGACAAACAGTTTCTCCGCTGGGCAAGGGTCAGGTCTATTAGCCTGAAATTTTTGCAGCACCCGCCGCAAATCAGGGGAGATGGCAGACAAAATTACCCCCTCTTTGAGAATACCCGCCGGCTCAGGCAAACCCGGAGAATCGGGCACAAAACTCCTAGACAGGGTATCCGCCTTCACATTTTTAGAGCCCGGAAGGTACGAAACCACAAAGTCAAAACGGGAGAAAAACAGCGACCAACGAGCCTGTCTAGGATTCAACCGTTTGGCAGACTCGAGATAAGTCAAGTTTTTGTGATCAGTCAAGACCACCACGAGATGCTTAGCTCCTTCAAGCCAATGACGCCACTCCTCGAATGCCCACTTCATGGCTAGCAACTCTCGATTGCCAGCATCATAATTTCGCTCAGCAGGCGAAAACTTCCTGGAAAAGAAGGCGCATGGTTTCATCACCGAGCAATCAGAACTTCTCTGCGACAAAACAGCCCCTGCTTCAATTTCGGAAGCATCAACCTCGACCTGGAACGGAAGCGAAACATCTGGTTGACACAACACAGGGGCAGAAGAAAAATGACGCTTCAACTCCTGAAAAGCTTCCACAGCAGCAGAAGACCAATTGACCACATCAGCACCCTTCTTGGTTAAATCAGTCAACGGTTTAGCAATACTAGAAAAATTAGCGATGAAGCGACAATAAAAATTAGCAAAGCCCAGGAACTTCTGCAGACTCTTCAGAGATGTTGGCTGAGTCCAATCATAAATGGCCTGAACTTTAACAGGGTCCATCTCGATAGTAGAAGGAGAAAAAATGAACCCCAAAAATGAAACCTTCTGAACACCAAAGAGACACTTTGACCCCTTCACAAACAAAGAATTAGCACGCAGGACCTGGAACACCATTCTGACCTGCTTCACATGAGATTCCCAATCATCCGAGAAGACCAAAACATCATCCAAGTATACAATCAGGAATTTATCCAGGTACTCTCGGAAGATGTCATGCATAAAGGACTGAAACACTGATGGAGCATTAGAAAGCCCGAATGGCATAACCAGGTACTCAAAATGGCCTTCGGGCGTATTAAATGAAGTTTTCCATTCATCGCCCCGTTTAATACGCACAAGATTATACGCACCACGAAGATCTATCTTGGTGAACCAACTAGCCCCCTTAATCTGAGCAAACAAATCAGACAGCAGCGGCAAGGGGTACTGAAATTTGACCGTAATTTTATTTAGAAGGCGGTAATCAATACAAGGTCTCAGCGAACCATCCTTCTTGGCCACAAAAAAGAACCCCGCTCCCAATGGCGACGATGACGGGCGAATATGACCCTTCTCCAAAGACTCCTTCACGTAACTCCGCATAGCGGCGTGCTCAGGTACAGATAAATTAAACAGTCGACCCTTAGGAAACTTACTACCAGGAATCAAATTGATAGCACAATCACAATCCCTATGCGGAGGTAGGGCATTGGACTTGGGCTCATCGAATACATCCCGGTAATCAGACAATAACTCTGGGACCTCAGAAGGGGTGGATGATGAGATAGACAGAAATGGAACATCACCATGTACCCCCTGACAACCCCAGCTGGACACAGACATTGATTTCCAATCTAATACTGGGTTATGGACTTGTAGCCATGGCAACCCCAACACAACCACATCATGCAGATTATGCAACACCAGAAAGCGAATATCCTCCTGGTGCGCAGGAGCCATGCACATGGTCAGTTGGGTCCAATACTGAGGCTTATTCTTGGCCAAAGGCGTAGCATCAATTCCTCTCAATGGAATAGGACACTGCAAGGGCTCCAAGACAAACCTACAGCGCCTAGCAAACTCCAAGTCCATCAAATTCAGGGCAGCGCCTGAATCCACAAATGCCTTGACAGAATAGGAAGACAAAGAGCAGATCAAAGTAACGGACAAAAGAAATTTCGACTGTACTGTACCAATGGTGGCGGACCTAGCGAACCGCTTAGTGCGCTTAGGACAATCGGAGATAGCATGAGTGGAATCACCACAGTAGAAACACAGCCCATTCTGACGTCTGTGTTCTTGCCTTTCAGCTCTGGTCAAAGTCCTATCGCACTGCATAGGCTCAGGTTTATGCTCAGATAATACCGCCAAATGGTGCACAGATTTACGCTCACGCAAGCGTCGACCGATCTGAATGGCCAAAGACATAGACTCATTCAGACCAGCAGGCATAGGAAATCCCACCATGACATCCTTAAGGGCTTCAGAGAGACCCTTTCTGAAAATAGCTGCCAGCGCACATTCGTTCCATTGAGTGAGCACGGACTACTTTCTAAACTTCTGACAATAAATCTCTATCTCATCCTGACCCTGACACAGAGCCAGCAAATTTTTCTCTGCCTGATCCACTGAATTAGGTTCGTCGTACAGCAATCCGAGCGCCAGAAAAAATGCATCAATATTACATAATGCAGGATCTCCTGGGGCAAGGGAAAATGCCCAGTATTGAGGGTTGCCACGTAATAAAGAAATAATGATCCTAACTTGTTGAACTGGGTCACCAGAGGAGCGGGGTTTCAAAGCCAGAAATAGTTTACAATTATTTTTAAAATTCAAAAACTTAGCTCTATCTCCAGAAAACAACTCAGGAATAGGAATTTTAGGTTCTAACATAGGATTCTGAACCACTAAATCTTGAATGTTCTGTACATTTATAGCGAGATTATCCATCAAAGAGGACAGACCCTGAATGTCCATGTCCACACCTGTGTTCTGAACCACCCTGATGTAAAGGGGAAAAGAAAGACAGAACACAGTGCAAAGAAAAAAAAATGTTCTCAGAACTTCTCTTTTCCCTCTATTGAGAAGCATTAGTACTTTGGGCCTCCAGTACTGTTATGAACAGGTAATTCAGAACCACAATGGACCTTGAAGTTCTGAGCACACAAAGTGACCTGACAATTACCAAAAATATAGGACGAGCTCTGAGACGTGGGAACTCTGCTGACCGCACTCCCTAATCCTATCACACCACACTAGAGGTAGCCGTGGATTGCGCCTAATGCTCCCTATGCAACTCGGCACAGCCTGAGAAACTAACTAGCCCTGAAGATAGAAAAATAAGCCTACCTTGCCTCAGAGAAATTCCCCAAAGGAAAAGGCAGCCCCCCACATATAATGACTGTGAGTAAAGATGAAAATACAAACACAGAGATGAAATAGATTTAGCAAAGTGAGGCCCGACTTACTGAATAGACCGAGGATAGGAAAGATAGCTTTGCGGTCAACACAAAAACATACAAATAACCACGCAGAGGGGCAAAAAGACCCTCCGCACCGACTAACGGTACGGAGGTGCTCCCTCTGCGTCTCAGAGCTTCCAGCAAGCAAGAAAAACCAATATAGCAAGCTGGACAGAAAATATAGCAAACAAAAGTAACACAAGCAGAACTTAGCTTATGCAGGATAGACAGGCCACAGGAACGATCCAGGAGGAAGCAAGACCAATACTAGAACATTGACTGGAGGCCAGGATCAAAGCACCAGGTGGAGTTAAATAGAGCAGCACCTAACGACTTAACCTCATCACCTGAGGAAGGAAACTCAGAAGCCACAGTACCACTCTCATCCACCAAAGGAAGCTCATAGACAGAACCAGCCGAAGTACCACTCTCGACCACAGGAGGCAGCTTGGCCACAGAATTCACAACACCCACCTTAGCAACTGTACGGTATGTACTCTTTGGCGCCATCGCTCTCACTCTTTAAGTCCCCCTTGTTCACATCTGGCAGCTGTTAATTTGCCTCCAACACTTTTCCTTTCACTTTTTCCCCATTATGTACATAGAGGCAAAATTGTTTGGTGAATTGGAACGCGTGGGGTTAAAATTTTGCCTCACAACATAGCCTATGATGCTCTCGGGGTCCAGACGTGTGACTGTGCAAAATTTTGTGGCTGTAGCTGTGACGGTGCAGATGCCAATCCCGGACATACACACATACATACACACATACACATACATTCAGCTTAATATATTAGACTAGCTGAAGAGCCCGGCGTTGCCTGGGCATAGTAAATATCTGTGGTTAGTTATAGCACCTCACTTCTCTTATTTTCCCATCACGCCTCTCATTTTCCCCCTCACTCTTATTTTCCTCCTCACTCCTCTCATTCCCCCTGACACTTGTCATTTCGACCTCACATCTGTCATTTTCCGATCACTCCACTATTTTCCCTCACTCCTCTCATTTTGCACTCACACCTTTTCATTTTCATCTCACACGCCTCATTTTCATGTGCAAGTTTTGCGTGTGGCGAGTTTTCCATGAGGTGAGTTTTGCACGTGTGGTGAGTTTTGCGTGAGCCTAGTTTTGCATGTGGCGAGTTTTGCGCGTGGCGAGTTTTGAGCGGCGAGTTTTGTGTTTCGACTTTTATGTGGCGAGGTTGGTGTATGTGTGGTGAAATGTGTGCTGAGGGTGGTATATGTGTTCAAGCACTTGGTAGTTTGTGGCGCATTTTGTGTGTGTGTTCATATCCCCGTGTGTGGTGAGTATCCTGTTATGAATAGGTAATTCAGAACCACAATGGACCTTGAAGTTCAGAGCACACAAGTGACCTGACAAAAAGCACAAAACATAGGACGAGCTCTGAGACGTGGGAACTCTGCTGACCGCAATCCCTAAACCTATCAAACCACAGTAGAGGTAGCCGTGGATTGCGCCTAACGCTCCCTATGCAACTCGGCACAGCCTGAGAAATTAGCTAGCCTGAAGATAGAAAAATAAGCCTACCTTGCCTCAGAGAAATTACCCAAAGGAAAAGGCAGCCCCCCACACATAATGACTGTGAGTTAAGATGAAAATACAAACACAGAGATGAAATAGATTTAGCAAAGTGAGGCCCGACTTACTGAATAGACCGAGGATAGGAAAGATAGCTTTGCGGTCAACACAAAAACCTACAGACAACCTCGCAGAGGGGCAAAAAGACCCTCCGCACCGACTAACGGTTCGGAGGTGCTCCCTCTGCGTCTCAGAGCTTTCAGCAAACAAGCAAAACCAAAAAAAACAAGCTGGACAGAAAATCTAGCAACAAAAGTAACACAAGCAGAACTTAGCTTATGCTGAGCAGACAGGCCACAGGAACGATCCAGGAGGAAGCAAGACCAATACTAGAACATTGACTGGAGGCCAGGTTCAAAGCACTAGGTGGAGTTAAATAGAGCAGCACCTAACGACTTAACCTCATCACCTGAGGAAGGAAACTCAGAAGCCGCAGTACCACTCGTGACCACAGGAGGGAGCTTGATCACAAAATTCACAACAGTACCCCCCCTTGAGGAGGGGTCACCGAACCCTCACCAGAGCCCCCAGGCCGACCAGGATGAGCCATATGAAAGGCACGAACAAGATCGGCAGCATGGACATCAGAGGCAAAGACCCAGGAATTATCTTCCTGACCATAACCCTTCCACTTAACCAGATACTGGAGTTTCCGTCTCGAAACACGAGAATCCAAAATCTTCTCCACTATATACTCCAACTCCCCCTCCACCAAAACCGGGGCAGGACGATCAACAAATGGAACCACAGGCGCCACGTATCTCCGCAACAATGACCTATGGAATACGTTATGGATGGGAAAAGAATCTGGAAGGGTCAAACGAAAAGACACAGGATTAAGAACCTCAGAAATCCTATACGGACCAATGAAACGAGGCTTAAACTTAGGAGAGGAAACCTTCATAGGAATATAACGAGATGACAACCAAACCAAATCCCCAACACGAATTCGGGGACCCACACAGCGTCTGCGATTAGCGAAACGTTGAGCCTTCTCCTGGGACAAGGTCAAATTGTCCACTAAAGGAGTCCAACTCTGCTGCAACCTGTCCACCACAGTATCCACACCAGGACAGTCCGAAGACTCAACCTGCCCTGAAGAGAAACGAGGATGGAATCCAGAATTGCAGAAAAACGGTGAAACCAAGGTAGCCGAGCTGGCCCGATTATTAAGAGCGAACTCAGCCAACGGCAAAAAGGACACTCAATCATCCTGATCAGCAGAAACAAAACATCTCAGATATGTTTCCAAGGTTTGATTGGTTCGTTCAGTCTGGCCATTTGTCTGAGGATGGAAAGCCGAGGAAAAAGACAAATCAATGCCCATCCTAGCACAAAAGGCTCGCCAAAACCTAGAAACAAACTGGGAACCTCTGTCAGAAACGATGTTCTCTGGAATGCCATGTAAACGAACCACATGCTGGAAGAACAATGGCACCAAATCAGAGGAGGAAGGTAATTTAGACAAGGGTACCAAATGGATCATCTTAGAGAAGCGATCACAAACTACCCAAATGACCGACATTTTTTGAGAGACGGGGTGATCCGAAATAAAATCCATAGAGATATGTGTCCAAGGCCTCTTCGGCATCGGCAAGGGCAAAAGCAACCCACTGGCACGAGAACAGCAGGGCTTAGCCCGAGCACAAATCCCACAGGACTGCACAAAAGAACGCACATCCCGCGACAGAGACGGCCACCAAAAGGATCTAGCCACCAAATCTCTGGTACCAAAGATTCCAGGATGACCAGCCAACACCGAACAATGAACCTCAGAGATAACTTTATTCGTCCACCTATCAGGGACAAACAGTTTCTCTGCTGGGCAACGATCAGGTTTATTAGCCTGAAATTTTTGCAGCACCCGCTGCAAATCAGGGGAGATGGCAGACACAATTACTCCCTCTTTGAGAATACCCGCTGGCTCAGGCAAACCCGGAGAGTCGGGCACAAAACTCCTAGACAGGGCATCCGCCTTCACATTTTTAGAGCCCGGAAGGTACGAAACCACAAAGTCAAAACAGGAGAAAAACAGCGACCAACGAGCCTGTCTAGGATTCAACCGTTTGGCAGACTCGAGATAAGTCAAGTTCTTGTGATCAGTCAAGACCACCATGCGATGCTTAGCTCCTTCAAGCCAATGACGCCACTCCTTGAATGCCCACTTCATGGCCAGCAACTCTCGATTGCCAACATCATAATTTCGCTCAGCAGGCGAAAACTTCCTGGAAAAGAAGGCGCATGGCTTCATCACCGAGCAATCAGCACCTCTTTGCGACAAAACAGCCCCCGCTCCAATTTCAGAAGCATCAACCTCAACCTGGAACGGAAGCGAAACATCTGGTTGACACAACACAGGGGCAGAAAAAAAACGATGCTTTAACTCTTGAAAAGCTTCCACAGCAGCAGAAGACCAATTGACCACATCAGCACCCTTCTTGGTCAAATCGGTCAATGGTTTAGCAATACTAGAAAAATTACAGATGAAGCGACGATAAAAATTAGCAAAGCCAAGGAACTTTTGCAGACTCTTCAGAGATGTCGGCTGAGTCCAATCATAAATGGCCTGGACCTTAACAGGGTCCATCTCGATGGTAGAAGGGGAAAAAATGAACCCCAAAAATGAAACCTTCTGAACACCAAAGAGACACTTTGACCCCTTCACAAACAAAGAATTAGCACGCAGGACCTGGAACACCATTCTGACCTGCTTCACATGAGATTCCCAATCATCCGAGAAGACCAAAACATCATCCAAGTATACAATCAGGAATTTATCCAGGTACTCTCGGAAGATGTCATGCATAAAGGACTGAAACACTGATGGAGCATTGGCAAGTCCGAATGGCATAACTAGGTACTCAAAATGGCCCTCGGGCGTATTAAATGCAGTTTTCCATTCATCGCCCCGTTTAATACGCACAAGATTATATGCACCACGAAGATCTATCTTGGTGAACCAACTAGCCCCCTTAATCCGAGCAAACAAATCAGATAGCAGCGGCAAGGGGTACTGAAATTTGACCGTGATTTTATTTAGAAGGCGGTAATCAATACAAGGTCTCAGCGAACCATCCTTCTTGGCCACAAAAAAGAACCCTGCTCCCAATGGCGATGACGACGGCCGAATATGACCCTTCTCCAAGGATTCTTTTACGTAACTCCGCATAGCGGCGTGCTCAGGTACAGATAAATTAAACAGTCGACCCTTAGGAAACTTACTACCAGGAATCAACTCGATAGCACAATCACAATCCCTATGCGGAGGTAGGGCATTGGACTTGGGCTCATCGAATATATCCCGGTAATCAGACAAGAACTCTGGGACCTCAGAAGGGGTGGATGATGAGATAGACAGAAATGGAACATCACCATGTACCCCCTGACAACCCCAGCTGGACACAGACATTGATTTCCAATCTAATACTGGGTTATGGACTTGTAGCCATGGCAACCCCAACACGACCACATCATGCAGATTTTGCAACACCAGAAAGCGAATATCCTCCTGGTGCGCAGGAGCTATGCACATGGTCAGCTGGGTCCCATACTGAGGCTTATTCTTGGCCAAAGGCGTAGCATCAATTCCTCTCAATGGAATAAGACACTGCAAGGGCTCCAAGACAAACCCACAGCGCCTAGCAAACTCCAAGTCCATCAAATTCAGGGCAGCGCCTGAATCCACAAATGCCATGACAGAATAGGAAGACAAAGAGCAGATCAAAGTAACGGACTAAAAGAAATTTCGACTATACCGTACCAATGGTGGCAGACTTAGCGAACCGCTTAGTGCGCTTAGGACAATCGGAGATAGCATGAGTGGAATCACCACAGTAGAAACACAGCCCATTCTGATGTCTGTGTTCCTGCCTTTCAGCTCTGGTCAAAGTCCTATCGCACTGCATAGGCTCAGGTTTATGCCCAGATAATACCGCCAAATGGTGCACAGATTTACGCCCACGCAAGCGTCGACCGATCTGAACGGCCAAAGACATAGACTCATTCAGACCAGCAGGCACAGGAAATCCCACCATGACATCCTTAAGGGCTTCAGAGAGACCCTTTCTGAAGATTGCTGCCAAAGCACATTCATTCCATTGAGTGAGCACAGACCACTTTCTAAACTTCTGACAATAAATCTCTATCTCATCCTGACCCTGACACAGAGCCAGCAAATTTTTCTCTGCCTGATCCACTGAATTAGGTTCATCGTACAGTAATCCGAGCGCCAGAAAAAACGCATCAATATTACATAATGCAGGATCTCCTGGCGCAAGGGAAAATGCCCAGTCTTGAGGGTCGCCACGTAATAAAGAAATAATGATCTTAACTTGTTGAACTGGGTTACCAGAGGAGCGAGGTTTCAACGCCAGAAACAGTTTGCAATTATTTTTGAAACTCAGAAATTTAGCTCTATCTCCAGAAAACAAATCAGGAATAGGAATTCTTGGTTCTAACATAGAATTCTGAGCCACAAAGTCTTGAATATTTTGTACTCTTGCAGTGAGAAGATACACACATGAAGACAGACCTTTAATGTCCATCACCACACCTGTGTCCTGAACCACCCAAATGTCTAGGGGAAAAAAAAGGCAAAACACAGTGCAAAGAAAAAAAAATGGTCTCAGAACTTCTTTTTCCCTCTATTGAGAAGCATAGTACTTTGGGCCTCCAGTACTGTTATGAATAGGTAATTCAGAACCACAATGGACCTTGAAGTTCAGAGCACACAAGTGACCTGACAAAAAGCACAAAACATAGGACGAGCTCTGAGACGTGGGAACTCTGCTGACCGCAATCCCTAAGCCTATCAAACCACACTAGAGGTAGCCGTGGATTGCGCCTAACGCTCCCTATGCAACTCGGCACAGCCTGAGAAACTAGCTAGCCTGAAGATAGAAAAATAAGCCTACCTTGCCTCAGAGAAATTCCCCAAAGGAAAAGGCAGCCCCCCACATATAATGACTGTGAGTTAAGATGAAAATACAAACACAGAGATGAAATAGATTTAGCAAAGTGAGGCCCGACTTACTGGATAGACCGAGGATAGGAAAGATAGCTTTGCGGTCAACACAAAAACCTACAAACAACCACGCAGAGGGGCAAAAAGACCCTCCGCAGCGACTAACGGTACGGAGGTGCTCCCTCTGCGTCTCAGAGCTTCCAGCAAGCAAGCAAAACCAAAAAAAACAAGCTGGACAGAAAAATCTAGCAACAAAAAAAACACAAGCAGAACTTAGCTTATGCTGAGCAGACAGGCCACAGGAACGATCCAGGAGGAAGCAAGACCAATACTAGAACATTGACTGGAGGCCAGGATCAAAGCACTAGGTGGAGTTAAATAGAGCAGCACCTAACGACTTAACCTCATCACCTGAGGAAGGAAACTCAGAAGCCGCAGTACCACTCGTGACCACAGGAGGGAGCTTGATCACAGAATTCACAACAGTATCCCATGTCGGGGCCCCACCTTAGCCACTGTACGGTATATACTCTTTGGCGCCATCGCTCTCACTCTTTAAGTCCCCCTTGTTCACATCTGGCAGCTGTCAATTTGCCTCCAACACTTTTCCTTTCACTTTTTCCCCATTATGTAGATAGGAGCAAAATTGTTTGGTGAATTGGAAAGCGCGGGGTTAAAATTTCACCTCACAACATAGCCTATGGCGCTCTCAGGGTCCAGACGTGTGACTGTGCAAAATTTTGTGGCTGTAGCTGCGACGCCTCCAACAGTTTTCCTTTCACTTTTTCCTCATTATGTAGATAGGGGCAAAATTGTTTGGTGAATTGGAACGTGTGGGGTTAAAATTTCGCCTCACAACATAGCCTACGACGCTCTCGGGGTCCAGACGTGTGACTGTGCAAAATTTTGTGGCTGTAGCTGCAGCTGCGACGGTGCAGATGCCAATCCCGGACATACATACATACACACATAAACACACACATTCATCTTTATATTATACTAGCTGAAGAGCCCGGCGTTGCCTGGGCATAGTAAATATCTGTGGTTAGTTATAGCACCTCACTTCTCTTATTTTCCCATCACGCCTCTCATTTTCCCAATCACATCTTTCATTTTCCCCCTCATATCTCTCATTTTCTCCCTTACACCTCTCATTTTCTCCCTCACTCCTCTCATTCCCCCCTAACACTTGTCATTTCGACCTCACATCTGTCATTTTCCGATCACTCCACTATTTTCCCTCACTCCTCTTTCGACCTCACATCTGTCATTTTCCGATCACTCCACTATTTTCCCTCACTCCTCTCATTTTGCACTCACACCTTTTCATTTTCATCTCAGTATATACATGTTTGTCATCTCCCTTATATATAGTATACACCTGTATATCACCTCCTGTATATAGTATATACCTGTATGTCATCTCCCCTGTATATATAATATACCTGCTGTGTGTCATCTCCCCTGTATATAGTATATAGCTGTATGTCATCTCCTCCTATATATAGTATATACCTGTATGTCATCTCCTTCTATATATAGTATATACCTGTATGTCATCTCCTCCTGTATATAGTATATACCTGTGTGTCATCTCCCCTGTATATAGTATATATCTTTGTGTCATCTCCTCCTGTATATAGTATGCGCGTGGCGAGTTTTGAGTGGCGACTTTTGTGTTTCGACTTTTATGTGGCGAGGTTGGTGTATTTGTGGTGAAATGTGTGCTGAGGGTAATATGTGTTCAAGCACGTGGTAGTGTGTGGCGCATTTTGTGTGTGTGTTCATATCCCCGTGTGTGGTGAGTATCCCATGTCGGAGCCCCACCTTAGCAACTGTACGGTATATACTCTTTGGCGCCATCGCTCTCATTCTTTAAGTCCCCCTTGTTCACATCTGGCAGCTGTCAATTTGCCTCCTACACTTTTCCTTTCATTTTTTCCCATTATGTAGATAGGGGCAAAATTGTTTGGTGAATTGGAAAGCGCGGGGTTAAAATTTCACGTCACAACATATCCTATGACGCTCTCAGGGTCCAGACTGGTGACTGTGCAAAATTTTGTTGCTGTAGCTGCAACGCTTCCAACACTTTTCCTTTCACTTTTTTCCCCATTATGTAGATAGGGGCAAAATTGTTTGGTGAATTGGAACGCGCAGGGTTAAAATTTTGCCTCACAATATAGCCTATGACGCTCTCGGGGTCCAGACGTGTGACTGTGCAAAATTTTGTGGCTGTAGCTGCGACGGTGCAGATGCCAATCCCGGACATACACACATACATACACACACACACACACACACATACACACGTTCACCTTTATATAGTAGAGATATATATATATATATATATATATATATATATATATATATATGTATATATATATATATTTATTTATTTAATTATGCATGTTATTTATGTATGCTAAAACCGAGGATGTGAATAAATATAAACATATCTCATGTTATACCATGTTCTATGAAGTAACATCTTGAAATGCATGCTAGTTCTGCTGATGAGAGGCTTACTTGTCGTGCAAACATCTGGAATACTGAGCTATAGTCATGTAAAGGAAGCTATCTGTGAATATTGCCTATTGTTTACCTATTCAACCTTTTCATGACAAGCAGTTACAATGTTTATTTAAAATGTACATGATTTATACCATAAAACATGTTCCTTCTGGACATAAGTAAAAATTCAGCTATTATTTTGAAGCTTTTGCATTTTAATAATACTCGTTTACATTTTTTGTTTTCAAAAGGTTGTTTTCAAGTTTAAAAGTTATTCCCTATTCACGAGATGGCTGATAACTATCCAATCGCTGGGAGTATGATCACCTTGGCCCACAGTGAGGCCGGCGTCACACCTAACGTATTAAAATACGGTCCGTTTTTTATGGCCAAAATATGCAGAAACGTTCCCTAAACAGTGTTCCGTATGTAATCCGTAGGCACGGTGTGGCAGCGTTTTTTGCACATGTAATCCTCCGTATGTAATCCGTACGGCATCCGTACTGCGTTTTTTTCTCGCAACCTTCCAAAATGGACATTTAACAGTTTTGAGGCCTGAAATTAATTTAAATCATCATCATCAGCACTATTTATTGCCTCTTCAACAGGTGGCACCCTCCAATCTGGCCATTTTGTTGCTGTGCTTCTGTTGGTGTATTGGTGGTTCTTTGGCAATATGTCTGACCTACTGCATTTCACCCCAACTAAGCGTGTGTTATATAACTGGGTGTTGTCACGTCGCTTTGGTCAGCCATACCCATCCGTGGAGGAGGCGAAGAATGTGGGTCCATCCGCTTTTGAGGCAACGCCTCACTAAAGGCCATTTTCACCGGCTATATGCATCTCTGCGAACACATCCCGACAAATTTTTCCAGTACTGTCGCATGAGTATTGCGACATTTGATATTTTGTTGGAGACAGTGCGACCTGCAATAACATTTCAGAACACCAAGATGTGGAAATGTATATCCGCAGAGGAGTGTCATATCCTTACTTTACGGTATGTATTCCCTATCCTCACATACTCTATGTTGATGATGTTTTTATAATATAAATGTGTTATTTTGTTTTGCATAGCAGCTAAAGTAAATTGATTAATATTATATGTAAAAAATAAACTAAAATCTAACTTAGAATATGTAGTTAATCTTTAATTCACATAGCCAGTGTAAATTTTTGAAGGTACTGGTAGCCTGCCTTTTTAGTTCCACACAGTACTTGTGTTGTATATGATTTTTTCCAAGCATTAAAACATTGGGAATAATTGAGACTTTTGTCTGCTTTCAGCTTCCTGTCAACTGGAATATCTTATGCTGCCCTACATCTGGAATTTTTAATTGGGAGGTCAACTATCTCCAGCATAGTGCAGGCTACATGTCTTGAAATTTGGTCCAGACTACATGAACTGGTCATGCCTGTGCCCAAGATGGAAGACTGGATACAGATTGCGTGTGGCTTTCAGGAGCATTGTGATTTCCCAAATTGTATTGGAGCCCTTGATGGGAAACTCGGGGTCCCAATTCTACAATTATAAACAGTATTTTTCTGTATTGCTGTTAGCTCTTGTTGACAGTCACTACAGGTTTATAATTGTAGATATTGGGGCCTATGGGAGAACTGGAAACTCTAGAGTCTTCAATTCTTCCATTATGGGTCAGCGGCTGCGCGATAACCAGTTGGACCTACCACCACCATGTCAACTTCCAGGCTCCAATGTACTGTAGAAGCTGTGCCGTATGTCCTTGTGGCAGATGAGGACTTCCAATTAACAAGGCATGTCATGAGGCCATATCCCCGTCAAAATCTGGACCACCAGCAGTGGATATTTAACTTGAGGTTATCACGGGCACGGCGACTGGTTGAGCGCGCCTTTGGCATTCTTTGTGCCAAATGGCGGGTCCTCCAGTCTGCAATTCAGCTGAGTGAAGCTAACATCAACGAAGTTATAGAAGCTTATGTAGTATTACATAACTTCACCAGACTACATGAGTGCTCCTCAGCTGATGGTGCTGAAGGTGTGTTGTCCAATGTGGGTAGGCCTACACCACATGTTATCCCTCAGCGTAGTCCACTTTCAGGACTCAAAGTCCGTGATATTTTTAAAAATTATTCCCTTTCACCTCAGGGTACTACTCCCTGGCAAGATAATGCTGTCTATATGTTATAATTTGAAAATTTGTATATATATGGATCGCCCCCACGTAAGGGCAATGGGGTACTCGGTACCGGGTCCTTCAGTTCCTTCTGCGAGGATGTCACGGTGGCCCGACCCGGACCGTGGCCGTATGAGGGGCGCCCAATAAAAGGCAGAGTTTGTAGATACGGTAGTGTTCGTGACGCCACCTGTGGTATTCGGTCAGAGTCACCGACGCTGCTCAGGGGTCCGCTGGGGTGATGTTATGGCAGCTAGATGGTATACCTTCTCACAGGTGAAGTGTTTCCCCAGGGCTTCCCAGAAGTGGAGATGGTGATGGTGGATGGTGCAAGGCCTGAGGCTTTTTTATAGGGACCCTAGAGACGCCCCTCCTCTGCAATTGCCACCGTGTCTGCTTAGGTGTTTAGGTCGGACAGCTAACTTGGAATTGACTGCCCTGCCGGTCTCTGAAGTAAAGTGTAGAGTCTATTACTCCCTCGGTGTTCCGGCCACCGGCCAGCGCTCCAGAAGGAGGCAGTCTCTCTTCAGACAGAACTCCTTCTGGTTTCTATTCTCCTTGTGGTGTGTCCTTTCTTAGGATGCTGCCGCATGGGTTGCAGGCGCAGCTCCGTGTCTTTCTGTCCTCCTCAGACTACAGTCTGGATCTGACTGGGGATCGCCCCAGCCAGCTCGACCTGGAGACCTTTCTCTCTCAGTCTCCAGCCAGGAACTCTCTAACTTCCTATCCAACTACCAGTCTTACCTAAATGTGAGGAGTGGCCTAATAGATAAATCCAGCACTCCCGGGCTGGGAAAAGAACACAACAATTACAGGTTAGCAACAGACATGCAAAATTTTTGAAATGCTTTAAAACAAAATAATTTAACAGTGCTTCTGGAGCGCCCCCAGACACAGGGCCACAAGTCACTCGGTACCGGTCCTTTATGCTCAGTTCTGCGGTTGTCACGGTGGCTGGACCCGGTCGTGACCCTGCTAAGGGGCGTCCAATAAAGGTGGTGGTGCGTAGTGCGAGGAATAACGAGGACACAGGGTTCAGTTTCTTTACCTTTTACTGAAGGTTTTCAGGATCCTCAATCCGGGGCACTTTCAACAGGGCTGTCTGAGACCGGCCGGTCCGAAGGCACATCCAGAGTTCCCTTTGCAGGTGGATATCAGTGTCTACCCACTAGCGCCTGTGTGTTGTAGTGCTTCCCTGCTGAGCATTCAGGATAGTCCTCACAACTGCTGTTCTCGTTCGTTCGTTCTCTACAGCTCTCTTCCTCTCTCGTTCTTTGGTTCCAGATGTTGCTAGTTTCTAACGTCCCCCAGATATGTTATGGCTAGGACGCACCTTTAGGACAGGTAGGCCTGGAGGTATTCTGGAACCCTAGTGTCGCCCCTTTCCCACGTTGCCTCCTATGTCCTTCTTAGGTGTTGTATGGTAGACAGCCAACCTGTAATTAACTGTCCTGCCGCTGTTTGAAGTAATGCGTGGAGACTGTTACTTCTTCGGTGCTCCGGCCACCGACTATGCGCCTCAGTAAGATGTTGCCGTTCTCGGGGCACGACTCCTACTGGATCTCCTTTGTGCTGATCTCTTTTCTCACTGTTCCACAATATCCTTCCTTTCTTGTCTCTTTCTTTGGATACCGCCGCAAGGTAGTGCAGGCGCGGTCCCGTAACAATCTGTCCCTTTCGCTAGGTACCTGCCAGATTTCCCAGGTCTGACAGGTCCTCCCTGGAACTCTCCCAGGCTTCGTTCTGCCTAACTTCCTGTCCGACCCCTAGATTTACCAATGTGAGAAGTGGCCCAATAAATAAGCCTTTTGCTCCCCCTAGTGGCCGGAGTGTGAAGTGTAATGTGTGCTTGGTGATACCTGGTCAGGAGAATTCCTTTAGTGCCGTAGGACGTACCATCACTCCCCTTAGTGGCAGAGTGACGTTACTGCAACGACCAGATCTCTGGGGCGCTGCACTCCCCCCCGGTTAAATCCAGTACTCCCGGACTGGGAACAGAAGAACAACAATACATGTTAATAGAAAACACACAAAAATTCTTATATATATACTATGAACAAATAAATATAACAGTGCTTTCCGTTATGGAAGGTAAGGACGCTTGAACGTTGCAAAAGATTGGTCATGCACAGTCCATGACTCGCAGTTCTGTAGGTGTAACCATAGAATAGCAGGGACCCCGGGTAAACAAAGGGGCCCCTGTAAAGTTTTGGAGTGATTCACTGTCCATCACACCATTGTCCATTTTTAACCTATAACACAAATATTTACACAAGCATTTTCAACCAAATAACAGCTATCGTTAATATCGCCAAGGTCTATAAGGAAGTGGAGTCTGATTCTGAGTGCTACGCGTGGACCTCCGCAGCGCAGGAGTTGCTACTGGCATGACAGGACCCGCTACGCATGCTGTCGCTAGTGTAGTGCACTGTCTTCTAGCTACACTTCTAGTGAGTCTGGGCAGCACTGGCATACTGGCGTCCTCAGTGCTACCACTATTAATGGTGGGCATGGCAGATTCACCGATGACAGAGAGAGGACCCGCTGGTTCGACCGTTGGCATCGCATCTCCTGGTGGGGTCTGCTGCGCTGGCGGGTCCAGCTGCCCTGGCACCACATCTAGTTCTGGCGGTCTCGGTTGACGGAACGTTAGGACAGGTACCACAATGGCCTGATTTATTTGAGTCCAGGACTGGGGAAAATCGCCAAGAACAGTGTGTATCATCTTCTCTTCTTCCATAGGCAGAGAAATCCGGGGATCTGTTTCCCCATTTTTCAGCTTATCCGGGCATATTTTCAGGTGGTCTCTGGATATGGCCGCTGAGGTCTCTCCTCCGTCCTTACTGATGAGACAGACCTTTGCATTGTCGAAGTCGGAGGGGAGAACGGTATACGGTTCTGCTTCCCATTGATCATCCAGCTTGTGTAGTCTCCTCTTTCTCTTGAGTACTTGCCCACCAGGTGCCAATGGAGCCGCGGGAGCACGCTGGTTGTAGTCCCTCTCTTGCTTCTGTCTGGCCTGAGCGAGACTCTTTTCCACAGATTCCTGTACTTTGCGGTACCTCTGCTGTCTCTCGGTATCCCAATCCGCATCTGGTGATATCTCTTCGGGGGTCAGAACCCCCATGTCCAGATCGACGGGTAACTTGCTAGACCTTCCTCGCATCAGGTACGCTGGGGTGCAGTTGGTGGAATTCACCAGAATGTGGTTGTACATGTCCACCAGATCTGGTAACTTTGTAGGCCACAAGTTCCGCTCCTCTACAGGCAAGGTTTTTAGTAAGTCGATCACCACTTGATTCATCTTTTCACACATCCCGTTGGTCTGTGGATGGTACGGCGTGGTTCTGATCTTCTTACACCCGTACAAATTGCAGAACTCCTGGAACACCTCCGCTTCAAATGCCGGCCCCTGATCGGTCAACACCTTCTCTGGGTATCCATGGGGTCGACAGAAGTACTGCTGGAAGGTTTTGGCAGCCGTCCTAGCCGTCAGATCTTTGACTGGTACGACTACCAGGAACCTGGAATAGTGGTCCACCATGGTGAGAGCATAGATATACCCTGACCGGCTAGGTGTTAGCTTTACGAGATCCAACGACCAACTCGAGTGGTCGTTTGGTGATGATGGGCTGCAGGGGAGCCCGTTGGCTGTCACGATCCTTCCGGCGTAGGCCACAGGGGCCACACTCTCGACACCACTTCTCGATAGCCTTCTTCATGCCGACCCAGTAGAACATCCCACGGAGTAGTCTCTCCAGCTTTCTCCATCCAAAGTGTCCTGCCCCATCATGGTACGCTCCCAGGACCATGGGCACATCTTGTCTGGGGACCACAATCTGCCACACTAACTTGTGAGTGCGAGGGTCGATGTTCCGTCGGCACAGCTTGCCATCATGAATAAACAGTTTGCCCCTCTCCTTCCACAACTGTAATGCCTCCGGTGGATCATCCAGGCCAGGATGCAAATCTGCCTGCGTCAGGAGCTCCTTCACCCGACGGACCGCAGGGTCACCATCCTGGTTCTCTGTCCACCCGTGGTGGGGCAGGGGATTCAACGGGGTGCCCTGTTTGTTCCTGCGCCTGTTCTCCACCTGATGGGAACACTGGGTTGCCTTGGGACGATGGAAAGTGGGCAGTTCCACTTCTTCAAATGCCTCTGGGTCTTCCTCCGTTTCGGGTAGGTGAGGCATTCGGGACAATGCATCGGCATTCGCATTCTTGTGCCCCGCCCGGTACTTGATGTTGAAGTCGTAATTAGACAACCGGGCCATCCACCGCTGCTCCAAGGCGCCGAGTTTCGCTGTGTCCAAGTGCGTAAGGGGATTATTATCCGTGAAGACGGTGAATTTCGCTGAGGCCAGATAGTGCTTGAACCTCTCCGTCACGGCCCAAACGACCGCGAGGAACTCCAGCTTAAAGGAACTGTAGTTGTCTGGGTTCCTTTCAGTGGGGCGAAGCTTCCTGCTGGCATAGGCGATTACTCGTTCCTTGCCCTTCTGGACCTGGGACAGCACCGCTCCCAGCCCCACGTTGCTGGCGTCCGTGTACAATACGAATGGTTGATCGTATTCCGGGTAGACTAGTACTTCCTCTCCCGTTAATGCCGATTTTAAGCAAGTGAACAATCCTTCCAGTCCGTCGTTCCAATCCAGCGGGGTATTCTTACCCTTGGGTTTCTTGGGCTGGTCCACCAACAGGTCTTGCAACGGCACGGCCTTCTTGGTGAAGTCCTTGATAAACCTCCGGTAGTAACCCACCAACCCGAGGAACTGTCGGACCTCATGAATGTTACTGGGCTGCGGCCAGTACCTGATCACCGTGACCTTGTCGGGGTCTGGGGCCACTCCTTCGGCACTCACCACATGGCCCAGGTACTCTACTTTGGGTTTGAGCAGATGGCACTTGGATGGTTTCACCTTTCATCCAAAGTTGGACAGCGCTTCAAAGACCTCGGCCAGGTGCTTCAGATGGTCTTCATAGGTCTTAGAGAAGACAATGACATCATCCAGATACAGCAGCACGGTCTCAAAGTTCTTGTGTCCCAAACAGCACTCCATCATCCTCTGGAACGTCCCCGGGGCATTGCACAATCCGAAGGGCATGTAGTTGAACTCGCAGAGACCCATCGGCGTCGTGAAGGCTGTCTTTTCTTTGTCCGCCTCTGCCACAGGAACCTGCCAATACCCACTGGTGAGATCTAAAGTAGAGAAGTAATTAGCAGACTTTAACGCAGCCAAGGACTCCTCTATCCTAGGCAGGGGGTATGCATCCTTATGTGTAATGCGGTTTAATTGCCTATAATCCACACACATCCTCATGGTGCCATCTTTCTTTCTAACGAGGACTAATGGAGCTGCCCAGGGGCTACAGCTGTCTCTCACTACCCCAGCCTCCTTCATCTCTCGCAACATGTCCTTGGCACACTGATAATGAGCTGGGGGTACAGGACGGTATCTTTCTTTTACGGGCGGGTGGTTCCCTGTGGGGATGTGATGTTGAATCCCCTTTACCCGCCCGAAATCAAGGGGGTGTTTGCTGAATACCCGCTCATACTCGTGAACCACCCTGTAGGCCCCCTGTATCTGGTGAGATGGAGTAGCATCAGTGCCCACATGTAATTCTTGGCACCAATCTTTGGATTGTTCTGCAGAGCCGTTGTCCTCCGCCGACCTGGACGGAGCCAAGGGCCCGGGTGCCTGTATCACACTATTATTAACAGTAAACAGCTTGGCAAGGGTAACATATTTAGTGAGGTGGACTTTCTCCTCCCCGCAGTTAAGAACACGTACCGGCACCCTTCCCTTGCGGACATCAACCACCCCTCTGGCTGTCAGGATGGTAGGCCTATTCTCTGAATACACGGGTTCTAACAGGGCCTGATAGTCTTTACCCCCGAGACCTATGGCTGCCCGACACCATATTAACATTTCACTCCTGGGGGGTATTGCAATGGGGTTCGAATCACTCACTGTGACTCGGCCAATTTCACCACCAGTCAGCTCCACTTGCTGTCTCCGCACTGATTTCTTTCTGTAAGGCACGTTGTTCACTGTGACCAGCTGTCTCTGCTACTTGCTGCAACAAAACAATAACTTCTGCAAGACAATTTTCTATGACATTAGTACCGATGGTCATCATGGGGTTACGTTCACGCCGGTCAATATCAACAATGACAATTCCTTGGGCCTCCAATTCTACCCGCCCCACCTTAATAGCGACCTCTTTATATCCCACTTGCGGCAGTGGCTGACCATTGCTAGCTATTATGGTGAAATCATCATCAGGGGCACGGGTGATGTCATTGTCCTCCCAATAACGTTTATAAAGGATGTAGGGCATAGTTGTCACCTGGGAGCCGGTGTCCAGCAAAGCGTTCATGGGGATACCGTCGATCACGATGGGGAGAACAGGACGCCCCCCAATGTATTTGGCTCTCCAATTTTGCGGGCCTGGGCGTTCTACTCTTGGGGGTTTGCCCTTGGCCCCAGGGGTTGCTCGTTTAACTGACAGTACCTTGCAAGGTGGCCCACCTGGTGGCAACGGCGGCAGATAGGTCGTCTATCCTGATGAAAACGATCGTCGTCCCTGCCTCTGGTCGATGGAACCCTCCTTGGTCGTTGCCAGGGGACATCCTCCGGTCTGGAAGCCAGCTGGATATTTGCCTTGGGGGCCTCCTGCAGGGACTGGACGGTCCGGGCTAGGGCAGCAACGCTCCTGGTCAGTTCCTGTACTTGGAGACGCAGTCCTGCAGGGGAGTCGTCGTCCAGGATCTGGGCATCGGCCTCGGCGGAGACAGGTGCGTCCGGCGCCACCTCCTGGTGGTATGTGAGGGCTTGCCGCCTGGGAAGTGTGGCACGGCTGGGCTGCCGCTCCGGTAGCGCCTGGATAGCTTTATCTTTGAATTGCGCGAAGGTCAGGTCTGGATTCTGCATGGCCAGGAAGTGTAGCTGGGCCCTTTGATTACTGCACAGGAGCCCTTCGATGAACCGCTCTTTCAGGAGTTTGTCTTCATCTTGCATGCTGCTTGGGTCACTTTGCTTGATGGCCCGCAGCGCCTCCTGCAAATTAAGGGCATAGTCCCGTAAGCTATCCGGCGGCCGCTGCTTACTCCCATAGAACGTCAATTTAATTTCCATAGCGGTGCGGGTGTCAAAGGTGGCTTTAAGCTTGGCAAATAATTTCTTTCTTTCAGTTTTCTTGTCCGCAGCGGGCCAGGACTTTACTTCCCTCAATGCCGCTCCAAAGAGTTGGCCGATTATCATATGAACCTTCTGAGGCTCCGTCAAGGGATAAAACTCAAGCAGGCTACAAATCCCTTCTTTAAAGTCAGTTAACGTATGAGCTTCTCCAAAGTATCGCGGGAGCCAGGCGGCGCCTGGTAGGTACGGCATAGAGAAGGGCATTATGGCTGCTGTAGCGGCAGCACTATCCGGCTGGTTGGTGGAAGCGGTAAGCCCCGCGGCCTCTAGTGGTGATACCGGGTTTGTGGCTGCACTTACCGCGGAATCCGGAAGTGCTCCCGAGTCTGCAGCTGTGGCCGCCGCCTCCACTCCTCCGGGGTCCGACATGACCGTTCCTCCCCCTTGCTAATCAGTCGGGGTCGGGGTTCTCCTTCCGGGGTCGGCGCCTCACCGCGTCTTCCGCTCCACGTGCTTTTCCAGCCGGCTCCACCCACGAAGCTATGACTCCTCCCTTCGTGCTCCACGCGGCGCGGCAATGGCGGATTTTTGGCGGCAAATAGCGGTACACAGTCTTTGCAATAAGTCACAGTTCCAAGGCACACATGGCCTGAATCTTCAGGCTTAAGTACAATCCTGTTCGTGACGCCAAGTTGGAGCGCCCCCAGACACAGGGCCACAAGTCACTCGGTACCGATCCTTTATGCTCAGTTCTGCGGTTGTCACGGTGGCTGGACCCGGTCGTGACCCTGCTAAGGGGCGTCCAATAAAGGTGGTGGTGCGTAGTGCGAGGAATAACGAGGACACAGGGTTCCGTTTCTTTACCTTTTACTGAAGGTTTTCAGGATCCTCAATCCGGGGCACTTTCAACAGGGCTGTCTGAGACCGGCCGGTCCGAAGGCACATCCAGAGTTCCCTTTGCAGGTGGATATCAGTGTCTACCCACTAGCGCCTGTGTGTTGTAGTGCTTCCCTGCTGAGCATTCAGGATAGTCCTCACAACTGCTGTTCTCGTTCGTTCGTTCTCTACAGCTCTCTTCCTCTCTCGTTCTTTGGTTCCAGATGTTGCTAGTTTCTAACGTCCCCCAGATATGTTATGGCTAGGATGCACCTTTAGGACAGGTAGGCCTGGAGGTATTCTGGAACCCTAGTGTCGCCCCTCTCCCACGTTGCCTCCTATGTCCTTCTTAGGTGTTGTATGGTAGACAGCCAACCTGTAATTAACTGTCCTGCCGCTGTTTGAAGTAATGCGTGGAGACTGTTACTTCTTCGGTGCTCCGGCCACCGACTATGCGCCTCAGTAAGATGTTGCCGTTCTCGGGGCACGACTCCTACTGGATCTCCTTTGTGCTGATCTCTTTTCTCACTGTTCCACAATATCCTTCCTTTCTTGTCTCTTTCTTTGGATACTGCCGCAAGGTAGTGCAGGCGCGGTCCCGTAACAATCTGTCCCTTTCGCTAGGTACCTGCCAGATTTCCCAGGTCTGACAGGTCCTCCCTGGAACTCTCCCAGGCTTCGTTCTGCCTAACTTCCTGTCCGACCCCTAGATTTACCAATGTGAGAAGTGGCCCAATAAATAAGCCTTTTGCTCCCCCTAGTGGCCGGAGTGTGAAGTGTAATGTGTGCTTGGTGATACCTGGTCAGGAGAATTCCTTTAGTGCCGTAGGACGTACCATCACTCCCCTTAGTGGCAGAGCGACATTACTGCAACGGCCAGATCTCTGGGGCGCTGCACTTCCCTTTATGGGAGGTGAGAACACTTGAACGTTGCAAACAAGAACATATTTACATTGTGCATATTACCTTTTAAGGCAAACTGAAACAGTTATTATTTAACTATGAAACATAATTACCCATACAGGTATACTATTTTACTAAGTGCAATTACCCTCTAAGGGTATACTATCATTAACCCTTAAGGTGCTAATCAACATTTTCTTTATCTTTCTTCATATGCAGGACTATCTGTCTACCCCCACGGGCCTACTGCATCTCTTTCCTAAAACCTATCAGTTTATTTTAAAATACATCATGAAATATTCTATCAGTTATGTAAACATTATTATTATCTAACTTTTTAAAACAACACTATTAAGGTGCAACAGGTAAACATTCTCTTTAAGAGGTGACTCAAGTCTTCTTTGAGGTAGTGCAAACAATCAACAAGTCAGTTACAAGCTTTAAGAGGGTAGAAACTTTCACGTCGTCATCAGGAACAGTTTCTTTGCAAAGTCTTCTTTCTTGCAAAACCAGTAGCGAGCACCTTTAAGAAGGTGCAAACTATATACATAGGACAGTTCGGGAACCATTCACCGTCCATGATTCCAATGTTCCTTTTAAACCATGATAACTTGGTGCAAACTGGAAACAATAGGGATCCCGGGTAAACTAAGGGATCCCTTTAAGGATTAACCCTGGACGGGGTGTAAAGCAAACAGAGGAAGAGTTTTAAAAGAACTATGTACAAGTTGCGGTTCTCCGAGGTTTATTTAAACTGTAGCGGCTTTACCTTGCACACCACTCCTCTCGGCCGGGAAAGAGTGGGACCCCGGGTCTGAGCCGCCTGGTCGTGGGCAGCGGGAGTCGCAGGCGTTGTTTCCGCGACGGGTTCAATTCTCAGATCCGTAGGCGCCGCTACGAGAGCTGCACACCGCTGGGCGTCTTGAGCCCTCCAACCATTTCCTCTTTGCCACCGGGTATAAGTTACGGCATCCCACGGCTGCAAATCACGGTCAGCGTCGTCCTCTCCATAGCAGGGTTCCACCTCATCCCGGGTGACGTGCACCCTCACTGGCAGTCCGATCTCCTGGATAAACCCCCTTCCCTCCTGGGGCTGAAAGGTCACGACGACACCCCCATTTCGGCGGGAGGTCGTCCTGCGGAGCGATCTGGACCTCATCTCCAGCTTCCTCCATCCACTCCGCCATCCAGTACCGCCGGTACTCCGTCCAAGGAAGGACCCTAAGGTCCGGCCGCCTCGATCCCCGACCGGGTAGTAGAGCAGTTGGATCTTCTGCAGCCACAGCAGGTGACGGGACGGATGCGGGAGACAGGCGAATCCCCAAGGTACGGCCAGGTCTGGTATCGGCGTGGAGGCAAACTTCACCGCAGTCGGCCTCCTCTGCAGAGGGGAAAACCGTAGCCAGCAGCAATGCGAGTCGCATCCCCCTTTGGACATTCTTCCAACAGGAGACCAGCCGTCCGGTCTCCGACATGGTCCACCAGCTGCCCAGGGGCTGGCCATTGGACCCCTCGTGTGATGGTGGGCCTGAGTCCTCTTTGTCTGGAGAGGGTCCATGCTGGGCCGGAGCGTTTCCACGTGGACGCCTGGGGGTCGCCATGTCGGTGTCCTCCTCTTCATTTTTCTCTCGAGCTCTCTTTCGGGGGCGGCCCCGTCTTCTAGGCCTCCGCCCTCCATAGAGAATCAGGAGGCGGATCTCGGCTGCTGAAGCACACGTACTCACGACACAATAGTACTTAGACTGGGCGGCAATTGTTTTTCGCGCTTCTCAGTTCATTCATGCCCACAACTCCACGCCCTTCTTCTTCTCTTCCTCTGCGCTCCTCGTGGTGCGGCAATGGCGGCGGTTTTGGCGGGAATTTTGGCGGTCTTTTGCAATACACAGTTCTTAAGCAAAGCACAGTTCAAACACAGTTCTGGCACAGTTCTAAGGCACACATGACCCGATTCTTCAGGCTTAAGTAGATCCTGTTCGTGATGCCAAAGTTGGATCGCCCCCATGTAAGGGCAATGGGGTACTCGGTACCGGGTCCTTCAGTTCCTTCTGCGAGGATGTCACGGTGGCCCGACCCGGACTGTGGCCCTATGAGGGGTGCCCAATAAAAGGCAGAGATCGTAGATACGGTGGTGTTCGTGACGCCAACTGTGGTATTCGGTCAGAGTGACCGACGCTGCTCAGGGGTCCGCTGGGGTGATGTTATGGCAGCTAGATGGTATACCTTCTCACAGGTGAAGTGTTTCCCCAGGGCTTCCCAGAAGTGGAGATGGTGATGGTGGATGGTGCAAGGCCTGAGGCTTTTTTATAGGGACCCTAGAGACGCCCCTCCTCTGCAATTGCCACCGTGTCTGCTTAGGTGTTTAGGTCGGACAGCTAACTTGGAATTGACTGCCCTGCCGGTCTCTGAAGTAAAGTGTAGAGTCTATTACTCCCTCGGTGTTCCGGCCACCGGCCAGCGCTCCAGAAGGAGGCAGTCTCTCTTCAGACAGAACTCCTTCTGGTTTCTATTCTCCTTGTGCCGTGACTTCGTGGCTCACTCCCTACAGCACAATTCCTTTCGTGTCCTTTCTTAGGATGCTGCCGCATGGGTTGCAGGCGCAGCTCCATGTCTTTCTGTCCTCCTCAGACTACAGTCTGGATCTGACTTGGGATCGCCCCAGCCAGCTCGACCTGGAGACCTTTCTCTCTCAGTCTCCAGCCAGGAACTCTCTAACTTCCTATCCAACTACCAGTTTTACCTAAATGTGAGGAGTGGCCTAATAGATAGAACCTTTTGCTCCCACTGATAGCTGGAGTGTGAAGTGAGATGTGTGTTTTGTGATACCTGGCAGGGTGAACTCCTTTGGTGCCATCAGACGTAACATCACTCCCCCTGGTGGAGGAGCGACATTACTGCAACGACCAGGACTCTGGGGCGCTGCATATATATATATATATATATATATACAAAATCTTATGTTAAGTTACTGTGTGTGTTGAATTTACTTATTTAAGAGATGGTTTTGAATCTAATAATTATGTATGGTGTATTAATGATTGTTCCAACAAACATAAATTGGCTTTTGAAAGGTTTTTTTACATATCCAAAAGCCAAATACTTATACTCTCACAAACCATATTTACCTCATAAGGCTTTTGTGGCCATTTAAATTTGGCCTAACATATATCCAAATTATTATTTTGCTATCACAGCAGAAGAAATAAATATTTTTTAACAAACCAAATATTTAACCACAAACAAATTAAAGGTTATGAAAAGTTGGTGGAGGTGATGGCGGCAGTCCGATTTCTTATTCTTGCGGCCTTTGTTGCCCCAATTGCACTTCACCCTGTGTGGGTATTAACTGCTGCCCATGCTGAAAATATTAGCCATGCTCGTATTGGCCACTTGCCAATTTGCCATAGGGATTTAGAGTATGGGCCTCGTGATGATTATAGTAGCCACGTGACTCATACCCCCCCCCAATATGGCCATGTCGTCCAAACTCAGGTTGGGACCAGCCTCCAACACTGGGTCTGTACAAGTGGCCATATTGGGAAGTTTGCCGGTAGGATGGTATTTGGTTGCATTGGTTGGTTTTGGGGGGGAAGGGTTGAGGTGTAGGCAAACGTAGAGGAGGTGCGTCAGATCCCTCTTGAGCATGCACTTGTTGGGTTGTTTGAAGACGCATGAGGTTACAGGGTGAAAGCTGCCACCTCTCCAAGTATTCAAGCAACTCATATGGGCTATTGGGGGGGTGGTACATGCATCAAGAAGGATCTGAAAGCACCCTCTCACACGTAGCCTCACCTCACGGGGTAGGCCGTAAATAACGGACCATATTTTTATACGCTGAGTCTGAGGCTGGCACTATTTAGCATACAATAACATAAACAGGCCACATATTTGCCAGTGTGGTATTTCCGTGAGAGCCCTCATATATCTGTGTGCTCCAAGTTTGGTCATTGTAGGCTGGAGGACCACAGATATATGAGGGCTCACACGAAAATACCACACTGGCAAATATGTGGCCTGCTTATATTATTGTATGCTAGATAGTGCTGTATATAATTTCAGTAACATACAGCAAAAAAAGTGGTCCTGCAGCCTACAATGACCAAACTTGGAGCACACAGATATATGAGGGCTCTCACGGAAATACCACACTGGCAAATATGTGGCCTGTTTATATTATTGTATGCTAACTAGTGCTGTATATAATTTCAGTAACACACGCAAAAAAAGTGGTCCTCCTGCCTACAATGACCAAACTTGGAGCATGCAGATATATGACGACTGTCACGGAAATACCACACTGGCAAATCTGTGGCCTTAGAATTTTTTTTAATGCTAAATAGTGCTGTATAGAATGTGAGTATCAGACAGCCCAAAAATAAGTACACCGGCCTACAATGCAAAAACTTGGAGCACAGAGATATATGAGGCCTTATTCGGTGAATTTAAAACACCAAAAAAAAAAGTGGCACCAGAGTAGCACACACAACTATGCTACGTATGCCTGACAAACTATGAATTTTCAACAGCCCCCTCAGTCTGTCAGAACAGACTGTATATTTTTTTTGGGGGGGCGGGTGAATTTTTTGAAAAAAAAAAAAGTTATATAGTAAATAAGCAAATAAGCTGCCTCAGCAGCAGGCAGTTATGGAGCTTTGGGAAGGATGCACTGGGAGCAATGGACGCACATACAGGGCCTGCAGGCCTTGCACTGATGTGGATATACTGTGCCGTGCCTACCTAGCGCTGCAATATCGGGACCCACAAATTAGCTCTAAAAAGGACTTTTGGTTTCTGAGGAGTTGTGGATAGTGTTGAGCATTCCGATACCGCAAGTATCGGGTATCGGCCGATACTTGCGGTATCGGAATTCCGATACCGAGATCCGATACTTTTGTGGTATCGGGTATCGGTATCGGATCCATAGTGAGGTGTAAAATAAAGAATTAAAATAAAAAATATTGATATATTCACCTCTCCGGCGGCCCCTGGACATCACCGCGGGTAACCGGCAGGCTTCTTTGTTTAAAATGAGCGCGTTTAGGACCTGAGGAATGACTTCGCGGCTTCTGATTGGTCGCGTGCTGCCCATGTGACCGCGACGCGACCAATCAGAAGCCGCAACGTCATTCCTCAGGTCCTAAATTCCTAGAATGAGCGCGTTTAGAAACTGAGGAATGACGTCGTGGCTTCTGATTGGTCGCGTGCCGCCCATGTGACCGCGACGCGACCAATCAGAAGCCGAGACGTCATTCTCAGGCACTAAACTCCTCATTCTAGGAATTTAGGACCTGAGGAATGACGTCGCGGCTTCTGATTGGTCGCGTCGCGGTCACATGGGCGGCACGCGACCAATCAGAAGCCGCGACGTCATTCCTCAGGTCCTAAACGCGCTCATTTTAAACAAAGAAGCCTGCCGGTTACCCGCGGTGATGTCCAGGGGCCGCCGGAGAGGTGAATATATCAATATTTTTTATTTTAATTCTTTATTTTACACATTAATATGGATCCCAGGGCCTGAAGGAGAGTTTCCTCTCCTTCAGACCCTGGGAACCATCAGAATACCTTCCGATACTTGGTGTCCCATTGACTTGTATTGGTATCGGATATCGGTATCGGCGATATCCGATACTTTTCGGGTATCGGCCGATACTATCCGATACCGATACCTTCAAGTATCGGACGGTATCGCTCAACACTAGTTGTGGATGTAAGAGTTGCAGACCTACACTAACTCTAAAAATCACGATTCTGACCGTATCTCGGCAGAAGCTCTCCCTACTCTCGTTGAAAAAGGAACAGAATGCGGCGAGCAGAGCGGTGCCAGGTCTCTTATAATCGGGATGATGCTGTGCGGCCAAGCCAATCACTGCACGACCACAACAAAGATGGCTGCTGCATTTCATGGCGTGGCAGACAATCCCAGCACCGTGATTGGGTCTCTAAAGTCCGCCAAAAATGCTGGGTGGAGACAACAGTTACCGCCGAATAATCCCGGAAATGCTCGCTGCTCGGTGAGTACCCCGATACTCGGGCGAGTAACGAGCAGTGGCGAGCACGTTCGCTCATCACTATAGGGGACCTGACTTTAACCCTTTAACGGCGCTGTAGAAAAAGTGTATAGCGCCCCCCAGAGTCAGATTTTCTCCCCAGACCCCAGAGAACATGATTTGGGTCGGTTTTTACCGACCCCGGGTTGCGATCGCCAGTAATTAACCGTTTACCGGCGGCCCAAAAAAAAAAAGTGATTTCCCATTTAATTTCTCTGTCCTCTGATGTGATCGCACATCAGAGAACAGAGAAATGGGGCCCCCTATTGCCCCCCAATACTCACCCGTCTCCCCTGATGCTCCTGATTGGCACTGCCATCTTTTTCCAGCACCTGGCAGATCTTTGGGGTCTCAGTGTTAGGGGTTGAGTTTTCTTCTCTGCACAGGGGGAATCTCGAGCCATCTCCGCTGTGGTCTCCCATTCTTCTCCAGCCGCAGTGGATCCTGCTCAGCGGAGACATTGGTCCCAGTGTCTGGCTCAGCCTGATACGGTGCGGATGATTACTGCTGCATTTCCAGGTTCAGCCATTGTAACCAGTACTGGTCAGCGGCGAGCAGACGTCTCTGGGACTAAGTCCTGCTTTTCCCCTTCTGAGAATGCCCATGATAAGACCTCTCATTGGAGGTCAGGGGTCACTTGCTCAGGTACTGCAGCAGCTCCCATTGGTCCTCTAGGAAGGTCCTGAAGTTGCTGCAGCTATAAAAGGTTTGCATGGCCGCACGGCCATGTGCTAGTATCAAATAACTTATGTGTTCTGCGCCAGTGTGGTCATGTGTATGTGGTTTCAGGGTTCGGCAGAAATAAGCCCCTAGAATACCGGCACCTCCGGTGAGGAGTTTGTGTGAGTGGATTCAGGGCCCGGCTGAAATAAGGCCCTAGAATACCGGCACCTCCAGTGAGGAGTTTTGCGTGTGCTATTCTGGCTGCATGACCTCTGTTCGCTCTGTTTGGTAGCTGTGTTCCTCTGTGAGGTTAACAGGGCACAGCGTTCTCTTGTCTTTAGTGACTCTGTGAGGTAACAGAGTTCACTTATACCGCCATATAGTACCGGCAGTTACTAGCAGCGGGTTTTACTCCTGCACGGTGAATTCCGGGTTGCGAACGCACCGATTTCTCCATAAATATAAATTTGGTGCGTTCCGCCAAACCCTAACACTTGGCTGTCGGGGGTAGCTGAGACCCCAAAGAACATGATCGGGGTCGGTTTTTACCAACCCCTGTTTTGCGATCACCAGTAATTAACCGTTTGCTGGCGACCGCAAAAAAAAAGCAGTGTGTCATTCTCTTTCGTCTGATGTGATCGCACATCAGAAGACAGAGAAATAGTGGGATCGGGGACTCTGTTATACTTACCAGTGTCCTTGGTTCCTACTGCTTCCCCACCTGGCCGCCGGCTTCTTCCTCCGAGAACAAAATGACGGGTGCATGCGCAGTGCGCCCGCCGTGATGTGCCAGCCGGCAGAGGAAGATTCTTCCTCTTGTTTTATTTTGGTCACTGTGAGATCCTATCACAGTGATCAAAATAGAAAAATAATAAATAACCCCCCTTTATCACCCCCATAGTTAGGAAAAAGCAATAAAATGAAAAAAGTATGTATTTCCATTTTCGGGTTAGGGTTGGTGCTAAAGTTAGGGTTAGGGCTGGTGCTAAAGTTAGGGTTAGGGTTTGGGCTAAAGTTAGGGTTAGGGTTGGGGCTAAAGTTAGGGTTATGGCTAGGGTTAGGGTTGGTGTTAAGGTTAGGGTTGGGGCTAAAGTTAGGGTTGGTGCTAAAGTTAGGGTAATGGTTAGGGTTGGGGCTAAAGTTAGGATTAGGGTTGGGGCTAAAGTTAGGATTAGGGTTGGGGCTAAAGTTAGGGTTAGAGTTGGAATTAGGGTTGGGATTAGGGTTTGGATTAGGGTTAGAGTTGGTATTAGGGTTAGGGTTGGCATTAGGGTTAGAGTTGGCATTAGGGTTACATTTGGGATTAGGGTTAGGTTTGGGATTAGGGTTAAGGTTAGGGTTGGGATTAGGGTTAGGGGTGTATTGAGATTAGGGTTGGGATTAGAGTTAGGTTTGAGGCTAGGGTTGAGATTATGATTAGGGATGTGTTGGGCTTAGGGATTTGATTAGGGTTAGGGTTGGGATTAGGGTTAGGGGTGTTTTGGCATTAGGGTTGGGATTAGGGTTATGGTTAGGGTTGGGATTAGGGTTAGGGGTGTTTTGGGGGTTAGGTTTTTCATTAGGGTTATGGATTGGGTTGCGATTAGGGTTAGGGGTGTGTTGGGGTTAGGGTTGGAGTTAGAATTGTTTTTTTTTCACTGTTTAGGTACATCAGTGGGTCTCCAAAAGCGACAGACAATTTTGCGCTCAAAAAGTCTAATGGTGCTCCCTCCCTTCTGAGCTCTGCCGTGGGCTTAAACAGTGGTTTACCCCCACATATGGGGTATCAACGTACTCAGGACTAATTGGACAACAACTTTTGGGGTCCAATTTCTCCTGTTACCCTTGGGAAAATGAAAATTGGGGGCTAAAAATATCATTTTTGTGGAAAAAAAATTATTTTCACGACTCTGCATGATAAACTTCTGTGAAGCACTTGGGCATTCAAAGTGCTCACCACACATCTAGATAAGTTCCTTGGGGGGTCTAGTTTCCAAAATGGGGTCACTTGTGGGGGATTTCTACTGTTTAGGTACATCAGGGGCTCTGCAAACGCAACATAACGCCCTCAAACCATTCTGTCAAAGTCTGCATTCCAAAACGGCGATCCTTCCCTTCTGAGCTCTGCCATGCACCCAAACAGTGGTTCCCCCCACTTACGGGCATGGGCGGATTATCAGAGGGTCAATAGGGGCGGTAGCCCAGGGCCCAGTGGTGTGGGGGGCCCTGGGCTACCGCACAGATTGACCCTCTGCTAATCCGCCCGAGTGTGACTGTGAATGCCCGCCGGCATTTATGTGCCCCCGGACCCGGTGGGCAGAGAGAGGGGGCCCGCATTGGGCCCCTTCATATCTGGTCAGCGGGCCCCTTCCGGCACTACGGCGGTTTCCTATTGACGTGCGGGCGCGCGCCCACATGTCAATAGTTAACAACAGCCGCCAGCCAATTGGAGGCTGGCAGCTGAAGTCGGCCGCAGCGCACACGTCGCCGGCGTCTGAGAGGGAGCTCGCCGCCTGGAACGCTGGTCAGGTGAGGAGACTCTGGTTTTTTTTTTGTTTTGTTTTTTGATAACCTAACGGTGGACACACTGGGGGCAATGCTGGAGGACACACAGGGGCAATGCTGGAGACACTGGGGCAATGCTGGGGACACTGGGGCAGATTGCTGGACACACTGGGGGCAATGCTGGAGGACACACTGGGGCAGATGATTGCTGGAGACACTGGGGCAATGCTGGAGACACTGGGGCAGATTGATGGACACACTGGGGCAATGCTGGAGGACACACTGGGGCAGATTGCTGGAGACACTGGGGCAATGCTGGAGACACTGGGGCAATCCTGGAGACACTGGGGCAATATGCTGGACATACTGGGGCAGATTGCTGGACACACTGGGGGTAATATGCTGGACACACTGGGGCAGATAACTGGACACACTGTCTGGGGGCAATGCTGGACAAACTGGGGCAGATTGCTGGACACACTTTGGGCAATATGCAGGAGTCAGACACTGGGGCAGTTGCTGGAAACACTGTCTGGGGGCAATGCTGGACACACTGGGGCAGATTGCTGGACACTGGGGCAATATGCTGGATATACTGGGGCAGATTGCTGGACACACTGGGGGTAATATGCTGGACACACTGGGGCAGATTGCTGGACACACTGGGGGCAGGACTGGAGGCATGGGCAGAATGTAGACACGGGGCATGATTGTAGACACGGGGCAGAATGAAAGACATGAGGCAGGATTGGATCATGGGCAGGATGGATACGATGAAGACAGATGGGGCAGGATGGGGAGATCATATGGTGTAGAATGGATACTCATGAGTGCAGGATGGGAGAACATATGGCTGGAGCCAGGAATGAGACACACGGGGCCAGGGTGGGGAATATTATTACCATAGGGGCTAATTAAGGGATATTATTACTACAGTGATGTATTTATTTTATTTTTTGAGTATACTGTTTTAAATGGGTGGGGGGCGGTCCTGTTACTGTGCAGAGTGACACTATATCGCCTTTTTTTCTTCATGTGGTGTAATGTAGAAGTTGTGAAAAATTAAGTAATGTGTTCTGCAAGCGGAGCTCGAGATAACTGTGTTATTTCCTGTAGAAACGAGTCCTGGCTGGAAGAAATGATCGCGGTCTGTGCTGGATGAAAGATGAAGGACTTCACCTAGAGACGTCACTGGTGAGTCAGTGTTACCTATACACTGACACTATACACTGTATACTATATACAGAGGTCCTGTGTACAATGTCACCAGTGATCATTGTATTACCTATACATTATATACAGAGCTCCTGTGTATAATACCACCAGTGATCTCTGTATTACCTTTACACAGACACTGCATTCTAAGTACAGATCTCCTGTGAATACTGGCACTTATGGTGATAGTATTGTGTTTTTTTTTTTTTTTTTTATTACTGATCAGTATTGTAGTATTCAGTCACTATGTGGTGGTAATATGTGGTCTGGAAATGGTGTTGTGGTATTTGTCCCTTGTATGTGCTATTTGGTCACCAAGTGGTAGTAATATGTGGTCTTGACATGGTGCGGTGGTATTTGTTCCTTGTATGTAACATAGTAATATAGTAACATAGTAACATAGTTAGTAAGGCCGAAAAAAGACATTTGTCCATCCAGTTCAGCCTATATTCCATCATAATAAATCCCCAGATCTACGTCCTTCTACAGAACCTAATTGTATGATACAATATTGTTCTGCTCCAGGAAGACATCCAGGCCTCTCTTGAACCCCTCGACTGAGTTCGCCATCACCACCTCCTCAGGCAAGCAATTCCAGATTCTCACTGCCCTAACAGTAAAGAATCCTCTTCTATGTTGGTGGAAAAACCTTCTCTCCTCCAGATGCAAAGAATGCCCCCTTGTGCCCGTCACCTTCCTTGGTATAAACAGATCCTCAGCGAGATATTTGTATTGTCCCCTTATATACTTATACATGGTTATTAGATCGCCCCTCAGTCGTCTTTTTTCTAGACTAAATAATCCTAATTTCGCTAATCTATCTGGGTATTGTAGTTCTCCCATCCCCTTTATTAATTTTGTTGCCCTCCTTTGTACTCTCTCTAGTTCCATTATATCCTTCCTGAGCACCGGTGCCCAAAACTGGACACAGTACTCCATGTGCGGTCTAACTAGGGATTTGTACAGAGGCAGTATAATGCTCTCATCATGTGTATCCAGACCTCTTTTAATGCACCCCATAATCCTGTTTGCCTTGGCAGCTGCTGCCTGGCACTGGCTGCTCCAGGTAAGTTTATCATTAACTAGGATCCCCAAGTCCTTCTCCCTGTCAGATTTACCCAGTGGTTTCCCATTCAGTGTGTAATGGTGACATTGATTCCTTCTTCCCATGTGTATAACCTTACATTTATCATTGTTAAACCTCATCTGCCACCTTTCAGCCCAAGTTTCCAACTTATCCAGATCCATCTGTAGCAGAATACTATCTTCTCTTGTATTAACTGCTTTACATAGTTTTGTATCATCTGCAAATATCGATATTTTACTGTGTAAACCTTCTACCAGATCATTAATGAATATGTTGAAGAGAACAGGCCCCAATACCGACCCCTGCGGTACCCCACTGGTCACAGCGACCCAGTTAGAGACTATACCATTTATAACCACCCTCTGCTTTCTATCACTAAGCCAGTTACTAACCCATTTACACACATTTTCCCCCAGACCAAGCATTCTCATTTTGTGTACCAACCTCTTGTGCGGCACGGTATCAAACGCTTTGGAAAAATCGAGATATACCACGTCCAATGACTCACCGTGGTCCAGCCTATAGCTTACCTCTTCATAAAAACTGATTAGATTGGTTTGACAGGAGCGATTTCTCATAAAGCCATGCTGATATGGAGTTAAACAGTTATTCTCATTGAGATAATCCAGAATAACATCCCTCAGAAACCCTTCAAATATTTTACCAACAATAGAGGTTAGACTTACTGGCCTATAATTTCCAGGTTCACTTTTGGAGCCCTTTTTGAATATTGGCACCACATTTGCTATGCGCCAATCCTGCGGAACAGACCCTGTCGCTATAGAGTCCCTAAAAATAAGAAATAATGGTTTATCTATTACATTACTTAGTTCTCTTAGTACTCGTGGGTGTATGCCATCCGGACCCGGAGATTTATCTATTTTAATCTTATTTAGCCGGTTTCGAATGTGATATTATTCGTTCACTGTGGTTGTAATTTGTGGTCTGGTCATGGTGCGGTGGTATTTGTTCCTTGTATGTGATATTATTGGTCAAAATATACCTAAATTGTATTGCAGATTTTAACAAATATTTAATAGGTTACAGTAGAGTAGGGCCTGGCCATTTTTCTGGAATAATCTGGTTCGGGTATATCATGACTCCCGTCAGATGACCCCAGTCACATGACCCCCGTCACATGACCCCCGTCACATGACCGGGGGGAAGCCACGGTGTCTGAACAGCCCGGGGCCCTGGCTACCCTTAATCCACCCCTGCATACGGGGTATCAGTGTACTCAGCATAAATTGCACAATAGATTTTGGGGTCCAATTTCTCCTGTTACCCTTGTGAAAGTAAAAATTTGGGGGTGAAAAGATCATTTTTGTGGAAACAATATGATTTTTAATTTTATACATTATAAACTTCTGTGAAGCAGTTGGGTGTTGTGAATTCTGCTTTTGGATTCCCTCCAGTGGTTGTAGGTGGGAATGCAGTTGTCCCTGAGTTGCAGTCCTGGCCAGGTGTATCTGCTGATTGCAGTACTGACTGGGATATTTAGGTGTGCAGGATTCATTAGTCCTTGCCAGTTGCCCATGGTTCTGGGAGGTTTTGGATCTTTGTCTGGTTCCTCCTGCCTTGCTGCTAATTCAGCAAAGATAAGTGTCTGGTTTTTGTTTCTGTGGCACACATGCTGTGTGCTTAATAATTCTGTGCTATTCATTTGTTTTCTCTTGTCCAGCTTAGATATTGTCAGTGTTTTCTCAGTCTTGTTGGATTCTCTGGAGTTGCAGATATACGCTCCACATCTTTAGTTAGATGGTGGAATTTTTGTATTTTCTGCTGTGGATATTTTTGGAAGGGTTTTAATACTGACCGCTTAGTATTCTGTCCTATCCTTTCCTATTTTAGCTAGAGTGGCCTCTTTTGCTAAATCCTGTTTCCTGCTTGCGTGTGTCTTTTCCTCTACTACTCACAGTCAATATTTGTGGGGGGCTGCTTATCCTTTGGGGTTCTGCTCTGAGGCAAGGTAGATTTCCTATTTCCATCTATAAGGGTATTTAGTCCTCCGGCTGTGTCGAGGTGTCTAGCATTTGTTAGGCACACCCCACGGCTACTTCTAGTTGCGATGTTAAGTTCAGGATTTTCGGTCAGTATAGTTTCCACCAACTCAGAGAGAGTTCCATGCGGCTCCAAGGTCACCGGATCATAACAGTACAACTGGCCAATAATGAATTAAATGCATCTCAGAAGAAGGGAAGAAAGGTGTTGAGCCATTTTTTTTTCTGTACTTTGCTTTCTCTTCTCTTCCCTCTTTTTCTCTGGGTGGCTGAGGAGTCTTGTGCTAGCATGAATATTCAGGAATTAGCTTCTCGTGTGGACCAGCTTGCTGCTAGGGTACAGGGTATTTCTGATTATATTGTTCAGACTCCTGTTTTAGAGCCGAACATTCCTACTCCTGATTTGTTTTTTGGTGACATGTCCAAATTTTTGAGTTTTAAAAACAACTGTAAACTGTTTTTTGCTCTGAGACCTCGATCCTCTGGTGATTCCATTCAGCAGGTTAAAATCATCATCTCCCTGCTGCGTGGCGATCCACAGGATTGGGCATTTTCCCTGGAATCTGGGAATCCGGCTTTGCTTAATGTAGACTACTTTTTTTAAGGCTTTTGGATTATTATATGATGAACCTAATTCTCTGGATCAAGCGGAGAAGACCTTGTTGGCCCTGTCTCAGGGTCAAGAGGCGGCAGAATTGTGTTGTCAGAAATTTATAAAATGGTCTGTGTTGACTAAGTGGAATGATGATGCTTTGGTGACAATTTTCAGAAAGGGTCTTTCTGAATCCGTTAAAGATGTTATGGTGGGGTTTCCCACGCCTTTCGGTCTGAGTGATTCTATGTCTCTGGCCATTCAGATTGACCGGCGCTTGCGGGAGAGCAGAACTGTGCGCGCTGTGGCGTTGTCCTCAGAGCAGATTCCTGAGCCAATGCAGTGTGATAGGATTCTGTCTAGAACGGAACGACAAGGTTTCAGACGTCAGAATAGGTTGTGTTATTATTGTGGCGATGCTTCTCATTTAATTTCAGTCTGCCCTAAGCGGACAAAGAGGATCGCTAGTTCATTTACCATCAGTACTGTACAACCTAAATTTCTGTTATCTGTGTCCTTGATCTGTTCATTGTCATCATTTCATTTTCTGTCATGGCGTTTGTGGATTCAGGCGCCGCCTTGAACTTAATGGACTTTAAATTTGCCAGGTGTTGTGGTTTTTCCTTGCAGCCTTTGCAGAACCCTATTCCTTTAAGGGGCATTGATGCTACACCTTTGGCTAAAAATAAGCCCCAGTTTTGGACACAGGTGACCATTCGCATGGCGCCAGCCCATCAGGAAGATTGTCGATTTCTGGTGTTGCATAATTTGCATGATGCTATCGTGCTGGGTTTTCCGTGGTTGTAGGTACATAATCCTGTGTTGGACTGGAAGTCTATGTCTGTGACTAGTTGGGGTTGTCAGGGGATTCATAATGATGTTCCTTTGATGTCAATCTCCTCTTCTTCCTCTTCTGAAATTCCTAAGTTTTTGTCTGATTTTCAGGATGTATTCGATGAGCCCAAGTCCAGTTCCCTTCCACCGCACAGGGACTGTGTTTGTGCTATTGACTTGATTCCAGGCTGTAAGTTTCCTAAAGGCCGACTTTTCAACCTGTCTGTGCCTGAACATACCGCCATGCGGAATTATATTAAGGAGTCTTTGGCGAAAGGGCATATTCGGCCATCTTCTTCACCGTTGGGAGCGAGATTTTTTTTGTTGCTAAGAAGGATGGCTCCTTGAGACCCTGTATTGATTATCGCCTCTTGAATAAGATCACGGTCAAGTTTCAATACCCTTTACCTTTGCTTTCTGATTTGTTTGCTAGGGTAAAGGGGGCTAGTTGGTTTACTAAGATTGACCTTCAGGGGGCATATAATCTTGTTTGTATTAAGCAGGGTGATGAATGGAAAACTGCGTTTAATATGCCCGAAGGTCATTTTGAATATCTTGTGATGCCATTCGGGCTCACTAATGCTCCATCTGTTTTTCAGTCCTTCATGCATGATATCTTCCGGACTTATCTTGATAAATTCTTGATTGTATATTTGGATGATATTTAGATTTTTTCCGATGATTGGGAGTCTCATGTGCAACAGGTCAGGATGGTGTTTCAGATCCTTCGTGACAATGCTTTGTTTGTGAAGGGGTCTAAGTGTCTCTTTGGGGTGCAGAAGGTTTCTTTTTTTGGGCTTCATTTTTTCTCCCTCATCTATGGAGATGGATCCGGCTAAGGTTCAGGCCATTCATGATTGGATTCAACCCACATCCGTGAAGAGCCTTCAGAAATTTTTGGGTTTTGCTAATTTTTATCGCCGTTTCATTGCTAATTTCTCTAGCGTGGTTAAACCCTTGACCGATTTGACGAAGAAAGGCGCTGATGTGGCGAATTGGTCCTCTGCGGCTGTCTCTGCCTTTCAGGAGCTTAAACGCTGATTTACTTCTGCTCCGGTGTTGCGCCAACCGGATGTTTCTCTTCCGTTTCAGGTTGAGATTGACGCTTCTGAGTTGGGGCAGGGGCCATTTTGTCTCAGAGGGATCCTGTTGGTTCCTTGATGAAACCGTGTGCCTTCTGTTCTCGTAAGTTTTCGCCTGCTGAACGCAATTATGATGTCGGCAATCGGGAGTTGTTGGCTATGAAGTGGGCTTTTGAGGGGTGGCGACATTGGCTTGAGGGAGCTAAGCACCGTATTGTGGTCTTGACCGATCATAAGAATTTGATTTACCTCGAGTCTGCCAAATGGCTGAATCCTTGACAGGCTCGATGGTCCTTGTTTTTTTCCCGTTTTGATTTTGTAGTTTCGTATCTTCCGGGTTCTAAGAATATTAAGGCTGATGCCCTCTCTAGGAGTTTTTTGCCTGATTCTCTTGAGGTCCTTGAACCGGTCGGCATTCTGAAAGAAGGGGTGGTCCTTTCTGCCATTTCCCCTGATTTACGACGGGTTCTTCAGGAATTTCAGGCTGACAGACCTGACCGCTGTCCAGTGGGGAAACTGTTTGTTCCTGACAGATGGACTAGTAGAGTGATTTCTGAGGTTCACTGTTCTGTGTTGGCTGGTCATCCTGGTATTTTTGGTACCAGAGATTTGGTTGGTAGGTCCTTTTGGTGGCCTTCTTTGTCACGTGATGTGCATTCTTTTGTGCAGTCCTGTGGGACTTGTGCCCGGGCCAAACCTTGTTGTTCCTGTGCAAGTGGGTTGCTTTTGCCATTGCCAGTCCCTGAGAGGCCCTGGACGCATATTTCTATGGATTTTATTTCTGATCTTCCTGTTTCCCAGAAGATGTCTGTTACCCGGGTTGTTTGTGACCGGTTCTCTAAGATGATTCATTTGGTGCCTTTGCCTAAATTGCCTTCCTCTTCAGATTTGGTTCCGTTGTTTTTTCAGCATGTGGTTCGTTTGTATGGTATTCCGGAAAATATTGTGTCCGACAGAGGTTCCCAGTTTGTTTCTAGGTTTTGGCGGGCCTTTTGTGCTAGGTTGGGCATTGATTTGTCTTTTTCTTCTGCATTTCTTCCTCAGACAAATGGCCAGACCGAGCAAACTAATCAGACTTTGGAGACTTATTTGAGATGCTTTGTGTCTGCTGATCAGGATGATTGGGTGGCCTTCTTGCCATTGGCCGAGTTTGCCCTTAATAATCGGGCTAGTTCGGCTATTTTGGTTTCGCCTTTCTTTTGTAATTTTGGTTTTCATCCTCATTTTTCTTCTGGTCAGGTTGAGCCTTCTGACTATCCTGGTGTGGATTCTGTGGTTGAGAGGTTGCAGCAGATTTGGGCTCATGTGGTGGACAATTTGGTGTTGTCTCAGGAGGAGGCTCAACGTTTTGCTAACCGTCGTCGGTGTGTTGGTTCCCGGCTTCGGGTTGGGGATCTGGTCTGGTTGTCTTCCCGTCATGTTCCTATGAAGGTTTCTTCCCCTAACTTTAAGCCTCGGTTTATTGGTCTTTATAAGATTTCTGAGATTATTAATCCGGTGTCTTTTCGATTGGCGCTTCCGGCCTCTTTTGCTATCCATAATGTCTTCCATAGATCTTTATTGCGGAAATATGTGGTGCCCGTTGTTCCCTCTGTTGATCCTCTGGCCCCTGTGTTGGTTGATGGAGAGTTGGAATATGTGGTTGAGAATATTTTGGATTCTCGTTTTTCGAGGCGGAGGCTTCAGTACCTTGTCAAATGGAAGGGTTATGGCCAGGAGGATAATTCTTGGGTTTTTGCCTCTAATGTCCATGCTGCTGATTTGGTCCGTGCCTTTCATCTGGCTCGTCCTGATCGTCCTGGGGGCCCTGGTGAGGGTTCGGTGACCCTTCCTCAAGGGGGGGGTACTGTTGTGAATTCTGCTTTTGGGTTCCCTCCAGTGGTTGTAGGTGGGAATGCAGTTGTCCCTGAGTTGCAGTCCTGGCCAGGTGTATCTGCTGATTGCAGTTCTGACTGGGATATTTAGGTGTGCAGGATTCATTAGTCCTTGCCAGTTGCCCATGGTTCTGGGAGGTTTTGGATCTTTGTCTGGTTCCTCCTGCCTTGCTGCTAATTCAGCAAAGATAAGTGTCTGGTTTTTGTTTCTGTGGCACACATGCTGTGTGCTTAATAATTCTGTGCTATTCATTTGTTTTCTCTTGTCCAGCTTAGATATTGTCAGTGTTTTCTCAGTCTTGTTGGATTCTCTGGAGTTGCAGATATACGCTCCACATCTTTAGTTAGATGGTGGAATTTTTGTATTTTCTGCTGTGGATATTTTTGGAAGGGTTTTAATACTGACCGCTTAGTATTCTGTCCTATCCTTTCCTATTTTAGCTAGAGTGGCCTCTTTTGCTAAATCCTGTTTCCTGCCTGTGTGTGTCTTTTCCTCTACTACTCACAGTCAATATTTCTGGGGGGCTGCCTATCCTTTGGGATTCTGCTCTGAGGCAAGGTAGATTTCCTATTTCCATCTATAGGGGTATTTAGTCCTCCGGCTGTGTCGAGGTGTCTAGGATTTGTTAGGCACACCCCACGGCTACTTCTAGTTGCGGTGTTAAGTTCAGGATTTGCGGTCAGTATAGTTTCCACCAACTCAGAGAAAGTTCCATGCGGCTCCAAGGTCACCGGATCATAACAATTGGGGCTTCATAGTGCTCACCACACATCTAGATAAGCTCTTTGGGGGTCTAGTTTCCAAAATGGGATCACTTGTTCGGGGTTTCTACTATTTAGGTACATCAGGAGCTCTGCAAATACAACATGACGTCCGCAGACCATTCCATCAAAGTCTGCATTTTAAAACGTCACTACTTCCCTTCCGAGCCCCGATGTGTGCCCAAACAGCGGTCCCCCCCACATATGGGGTATCAGTGTACTCAGGACAAACTGGACAACACATTTTGGGGTCCAATTTCTCCTGTAACCATTGAGAAAATAAAAGCTGCGAGCTAAAAAATAATTTTTGAGGAAAAAAAGGATTTTTTTATTTTCACGGCTCTACGTTATAAATTTCTGTGAAGCACTTGGGGGTTCAAAGTGCTCACCCCACATCTAGATAAGTTCCGTAATGGGTCTAGTTTCCAAAATGGGGTCACTTTTGGGGGGTTTCCACTGCTTAGACACATCAGGGGCTCTCCAAACACAACATGGCGTCCAATTCTTCATTGAAAAAGTCAAACAGAACTCCTTCTTGTCATGCCGTTGCTGCCGCCGCCTCTCCCCACTGCAGCTCACCGGGTGCGCGCGCGCGTCGCATTCAGCTCTGCGCGTGCGCACATCTGATTCCTCTGTTGGCGCTCTTTCCTGTCCTCTCCGTCATCCTGGAGGACTGTAACCCGGAAGTAGCTCCCATGCTGCTATGTAAACTGCTTCCTGCTGCTTCTCTGTGCCTGATGTTCATTTGTGTTTACAAGTGCTTCTGGTCACCTGTGGTCTCTGTGCGTTCCTAGCTCTCTGACTTTGGGTCTCCTCCGCCCTCTGCAGTGCCTGCCTGTTTCCTGTGTTCCTGCCTTGTTCCTTCAGTTCCTTTTCCTCTGCGGTACCTGCCCGGCTCCTATATCTTTTCCTTGCTCCCGTCAGCCTCAGTGTCTCCATATTGTCCTGCCAGCCTCCGTGCCTCCGTAGCGTTCCCATCTTCTCCCTTGTCTCAGTAGTTCCTTTCTGTTCCCTCTTTCCCTTTGTGCCTGCTGTGTACCCATCTGATCTCTGTCGACCCTCCAGCTTCCGTGGCGATAGTCCCTCACGGGCCTGCCCCTAACTCTCCCTGTATAGGGGGCGGTCCACCTGGTCAGCTCGTCAGAGAGGGGTTCATCATCACGGTCCAGTGGGTCGACTCTCCGTTTTTCACTGTTTGAATCTACATGCTCTAATAGGACTGCACTCGGGTGACATCCGAGTCCAGCCAGATTCTTACAGCGTCACAGTAACATCAGGCCATGGACCCCGCTGGAGTCTCCACCACTCAAAAGGAGTTACTCTTTTTGCGTGAAAACCAGGCTAGGATCGTGTCATTTTTAAAGAATATGGAGTCTCGCCTAGCGGCTTTACAGTCTTCTGATCCTGGTATTGCTCCGCAGTTGGTTGTCCTTCAGCAGGAGCTAGGTCGACAACGGGACACTCAGTCCCATATTTTGAATTTTATGGCCTCCATTAATGATCGGCTTCTCTCCCTCCAGAATGTGGCTTCTGTTTCCACTCCTGTCTCTGCGCCACAACCCTCGCCCCGACTTGCTAGACCTCCTCGGTATGGTGGGGATCCTAAAGCGTGCCGCGGCTTTCTTAATCAATGCCAGTTGCATTTTGAATTGTCTCCGCTACTTTATCCTACCGACCGAGCTAAGGTTGCTTTTATAGTATCCCATTTGGAGGGTGAGGCTTTGGCGTGGGTTAATCCCCTCTGGGAGCGTGATGATCCTTTGGTCTCCCAACTCAATCCGTTCCTGGATACCTTCCGTAAGGTTTTTGATGAACCTGGTCGTCTGGTCTCTACCACTGAGTCCCTCTTTAACCTTTACCAGGGTACTCTCTCAGTAGCCCAGTATGCCATCCGTTTCCGGACTCTGTCCTCAGACCTTAGGTGGAATAATGAGGCTTTGGTTGGAGCATTTTGGCGTGGTTTGTCTTCACGGATTAAGGATGAGTTGGCGGGACAGGACACTCCCACCTCTTTGGATGATCTTATCTCCTTGGCCATACGCATTGATCTGCGCTTTCAGGAGCGCACTCGTGAGCTTGCCAGAGAGAGGAGACCTCTTCGCCAGACCACTGTTGCTCGAGGGACTTCTTTTTCTCAAGCAGCCCCGGTGGCTTCTTCATCTTCTCCTGAACCCATGCAGGTCGATCGCCTTAAGTCTTCTGAGCAACGCCGCAAGGAGAGACTCGCACAAGGTCTTTGTTTTTACTGCGGCAGTGCCTCTCATCTCTTACGCGCTTGTCCTCAGAAGCCGGGAAACGCATCCGCCTAGGACAGGTAAGAGAGGCCTTCCTAGGTGGTTATGATTCCTCTCCGCCTCTGGTTTTGTCTGTTATTCTACATTTAGGTTCCCGTCACTTTTCTCTGGAGGCTTATGTTGATTCAGGAGCGGCTGGGAACTTTGTTCAGCTCGAGGTTGTTAACAGGCTTGGGATACCTGTTAGACCCTTGGAGACTCCTAGACAAATAGCTTCCGTCGATGGTCAGCCTTTGCGGGAGACCGTCACTTGGTTACGGAGGAAGTCGAACTTCAGATTGGAGCTCTTCATCGTGAGAAACTGGCCTTTTATGTTTTACCTTCTTTGTCTCATTCTTTCCTTTTGGGTCTTCCTTGGTTGAGAGATCACGAACCCACGCTGGACTGGCGTACTGGAGATGTTCTACGGTGGGGACAGTCTTGTCTGAACAGGTGCCTGCTTCCCGTCAAGCCTGCATCCTCCTCTCGGTCTGCTTCGGAATCCGTGGGAATTCCTCCAGCCTATTGCGCTTTCTCTGACGTCTTTAACAAGAAGGAAGCGGAGATTTTTCCGCCACACCGCTCTTATGACTGCCCGATAGACCTTGTTCCTGGTTCTACTCCACCTAGGGGTCGTATTTACCCATTGTCTCCTACCGAGACTCAAGCCATGTCCGAATATATTCAAGAGAATCTGGCCAGAGGCTTCATTCGAAAGTCTTCCTCACCTGCAGGAGCTGGGTTCTTCTTCGTTAAAAAGAAGGACGGTTCTCTTCGCCCATGTATAGACTACCGGGGTCTCAACACCATCACGATCAAAAACAAGTACCCACTTCCTCTCATACCAGAACTCTTTGATCGTCTACGTGGAGCACGAATCTTTACCAAATTGGATCTCAGAGGAGCTTATAATTTGATCCGTATCCGTTCTGGTGACGAGTGGAAGACTGCGTTTAATACCAGAGATGGTCATTATGAATATTTGGTTATGCCATTCGGTTTATGCAATGCACCCGCAGTCTTCCAGGAGTTCGTAAATGATGTTTTTCGGGATCTACTTTACACCTGTGTTGTAGTGTACTTGGACGATATCCTTGTGTTCTCTCCAGATCTGTATACTCACAGAAGAGATGTACGGCAAGTACTTCAGCATTTGAGAGAGAATCGGCTGTACGCAAAACTGGAAAAATGTGTCTTCGAACAGTCATCTCTACCCTTCTTGAGTTTCATCATTTCCGACGCTGGTTTGTGTATGGATCCGGGAAAAGTTTCTGCCGTGCTCAACTGGCTGCATCCTCTTGGAGTGAAAGCAATTCAGCGATTTCTTGGATTTGCTAACTACTATCGGCAGTTTATACCTCACTTTTCCTCTCTTTCAGCTCCAATCTCCTCCATGATTCGGAAGGGTGCCAATCCTCATCTGTGGTCGTCTGAGGCCGAAGAGGCTTTCCGGTCCATCAAGCAAGCCTTTGCCTCAGCTCCTATTCTTCATCGTCCAGTGGCCAATAAACCCTTCATCCTTGAAGTAGATGCTTCTGCAATTGGAGCTGGAGCTGTGCTCTCGCAGAAATCCTCTTCTGGTCGTCTTGTGCCCTGTGGTTTTTTCTCAAAGATCTTCTCCTCCTCAGAAAAAAATTATTCCATCGGTGATAAAGAACTTTTGGCAATCAGGTTGGCATTAGAGGAGTGGCGGTACCTCTTAGAAGGGGCTTTACATCGTTTTATAATCTACAGCGATCACAAGAATCTGGCGTATATTCGTTCTGCGCAAAGACTTAATCCTCGGCAGGCCAGGTGGGCCTTGTTTTTCGCCAGGTTTGACTTCGAACTTCGTTTCTTGCCAGGAAATAAAAACTCCAAAGCCGACGCTCTGTCTAGGTCATTCCAGGTGGTGGATTTGGAGGACGAGCCTGCACACATCATTGATCCTGCCAGAGTCATCACAGTTGCTCCAGTCTCTCTCACTTCGTTGCCTCCGGGTAAGACCTTTGTCGCTGAAGGGAACAGGAGACGTGTCTTACTTTGGGGTCACGCCTCCAAACTGGCTGGACATGTTGGTTTCAAAAAAACCTTTCGTTTGATCTCTCGTTTTTACTGGTGGCCAACGTTGTCTAAGGATGTCCAAAGTTTTGTCGCCTCTTGTCCTTCCTGTGCCAAGAATAAGATTCCCAGGCAACTACCTTCTGGGCTTTTACATCCTTTGCCAGTACCTTCCACTCCGTGGCAACATTTATCTATGGATTTCATCACTGATCTGCCTCATTCTTCTGGTTCCACCGTCATCTTCGTGGTCATGGACCGTTTCTCCAAGATGGCTCATTTCATCGCTCTCCCAGGTTTACCTTCTGCTCCCGAATTGGCAAAGATTTTTGTTCACCATATTTTTCATCTTCATGGACTTCCTTTACATATTGTTTCTGACCGAGGTGTTCAATTCACCGCCCGCTTCTGGAGATCCCTCTGCAAATCTATGAACATTTCGCTTGATTTTTCTTCGGCCTACCATCCACAGTCCAATGGCCAGGTGGAACGTACTAATCAGACCTTGGTAACTTATCTCCGTCATTTTTCCAATTCTCATCAGAATGATTGGTCTGACTTACTGCCATGGGCTGAGTTTTCTTACAATAACCATCCCAGCGAAGCCACTAACAAATCTCCATTTTTTATCATCTACGGTCAACATCCTGGTCTTCCTCTTCCGGTTCCTCCTGTCTCTACTGTACCAGCGGCTGATCTTCTGTCTAGAGAGTTCTCCAGGGTCTGGCAGGAGACCAAGTCCGCCCTTGAGTTGGCTCAAGTTAGGATGAAGAGACATGCGGACAAAAGACGTCTTGATTCTCCTATATTCCATCCTGGGGACAAGGTTTGGGTTTCTTCTAAATTTATCTGTCTCAAAATCCCTTCACATAAGCTGGGTCCTCGCTATATCGGTCCATTCGAAGTTTTGTCTCGTATTAATGACGTTTCTTACAAACTTAAGTTGCCTGCCTCTCTGCGTATTTCTAATTCTTTTCATGTGTCTCTCCTTAAACCTGTAGTTTTTAATCAGTTTCATTCTTCTAACCTTTGTTCTCCTTCGCCTGTTTCCGAGGATGATGTCTTTGAAGTTAGGGACATTTTAGCCATGAAAAAACTTAGAGGGAGAACTTTGTTTTTGGTTGACTGGAAGGGTTTTGGTCCTGAGGAGAGGTCCTGGGAGCCTCGAGAGAACATTCGGGCTCCTCGTATTTTGTCCCGGTTTCTTTCTAGTCTTAAAAAGGAGGGGCGTAAAGATGGGGGTACTGTCATGCCGTTGCTGCCGCCGCCTCTCCCCACTGCAGCTCGCCGGGTGCGCGCGCGCGTCGCATTCAGCTCTGCGCGTGCGCACATCTGATTCCTCTGTTGGCGCTCTTTCCTGTCCTCTCCGTCATCCTGGAGGACTGTAACCCGGAAGTAGCTCCCATGCTGCTATGTAAACTGCTTCCTGCTGCTTCTCTGTGCCTGATGTTCATTTGTGTTTACAAGTGCTTCTGGTCACCTGTGGTCTCTGTGCGTTCCTAGCTCTCTGACTTTGGGTCTCCTCCGCCCTCTGCAGTGCCTGCCTGTTTCCTGTGTTCCTGCCTTGTTCCTTCAGTTCCTTTTCCTCTGCGGTACCTGCCTGGCTCCTATATCTTTTCCTTGCTCCCGTCAGCCTCAGTGTCTCCATATTGTCCTGCCAGCCTCCGTGCCTCCGTAGCGTTCCCATCTTCTCCCTTGTCTCAGTAGTTCCTTTCTGTTCCCTCTTTCCCTTTGTGCCTGCTGTGTACCCATCTGATCTCTGTCGACCCTCCAGCTTCCGTGGCAATAGTCCCTCACGGGCCTGCCCCTAACTCTCCCTGTATAGGGGGCGGTCCACCTGGTCAGCTCGTCCGAGAGGGGTTCGTCATCACGGTCCAGTGGGTCCACTCTCCGTTTTTCACTGTTTGAATCTACATGCTCTAATAGGACTGCACTCGGGTGATATCCGAGTGCAGCCAGATTCTTACAGCGTCACACTTCTCTTCCAAGCTCTGCTGTGCACCCAAACTGTAGTTTACCCCCACATATGCGGTATCGGCGTACTCAGAACAAATTGCACAACAACTTTTGGGGTCTAATTTCTCCTCTTACCCTTGTGAAAATAAAAAAATAAAAATTTGGGGGTGAAAAAGTCATTTTTGTAGAAAAAATGTTATTTTTTATTTTCACAGCTCTACGTTATAAACTTCTGTGAAGCACCTGGGGGTTTAAAGTGCTCACCACACATCTAGACAAGTTCCTTAAAGGGTCTAGTTTCCAAAATAGTGTCACTTGTGGGGGGTTTCTACTGTTAAGCATATCAGGGGCTCTTCAAACGCGACATGGCATCCGATCTTAATTCCAGCCAATTCTGCATTGAAAAAGTCAAACGGCGCTCTTTCTCTTCCAAGCCCTGCCGTGTGCCCAAACAGTGTTTTACCCCCACATATGGGGTATGGGCGTATTCAGGAGAAATTGCATAACAAATTTTGTGGTTCATTTTCTGTTTTTACACTTGTGAAAATAAAAAAAATTGGTTCTGAAGTAAAATGTTTGCAAAAAAAGTTAAATGTTCATTTTTTCCTTCCACATTGTTTCAGTTCCTGTGAAGCATGTAAAGGGTTAATAAACTTCTTGAATGTGGTTTTGAGAACCTTGAGGGGTGTAGTTTTTAGAATGGTGTCAAGTTTGGGTATTTTCTGTCATGTACACCCCTCAAAGTGACTTTAAATGTGAGATGGTCCCTTAAAAAAATGGTTTTGTAAATTTTGTTGTAAAAATGAGAAATCGCTCATTCAAGGTTGGTTCATTCTTATGGCATTCTACTGTGGTAATCTACTTGACTTTTCAGCATTTCATTTTTTGGCATTAATGTCTTATAGAATAGTTTGCGGCACACTCTGTCTTTGTTTTGGCAGTAACTCCTTTTATACAGGACTTCATAACTATTATCATCAGTATGCACTTGGCACTTTATATGATATAACTTGAGTCTCCTTTATATTTTTTTTTGCATTTTGTACCGCTATTTGCTAGGTGCATTCTATGCTGTGGATGCCACTTTATCCTTTTACATAGATAATCTTACTCACCACTTTGAGTCTGCCTACACCAGTTTGATATATTCATATACCTTCCATTTTGGACGTGGCACCTAAAGGTGTCACAACCTTTTTTCTCCTCTTTCATGTTTATGTATTATTTTTAATACTATTTTAATGTATTTCCCTAATAAAAGATTTCTATGATTTACACTATATATTGCTCTGCGGTCCATATTTTTTGTTTGTTTTTTTTGCATCTCTGGAGCTCAGCCACAGTTATCTTGGGGTTCTTCTTTACCTCTTTCACCAAGGCTCTTCGCCCATGATTGCTCAGTTTGGCTGGACGGACAGGTCTAGGAAGACTTCTGATGGTCTCAAATGTCTTCCATTTAAGGATTATGGAGGCCACTGTGCTCTTAGGAACTTTGAGTACTGCAGAAATTCTGTTGTAACTTTGGCCAGACATGTGCTTTGCAACATTTCTGTCTCTGAGCTTCTTGGCCAGTTCCTTTGACCTCATGATTCCATTTGGTCTGACATGCACTGTGAGCTGTGAGGTCTTATATAGACAGGTGTGTGCTTTTCCAAATCAAGTCCTATCAGTTTCATTAAATACAGCTGGACTCCAATGAAAAAGTAGAACCATCTCAAGGAGGATCCCAAGGAAACGGACAACATGTGACTTAAATATGAGTGTCTAGGCAAAGGGTCTGAATACTTATGACCATGCGATATTTCAGTTTTTCTTTTTTTATTAACCCCTTCCCGACCCATGACGCCACGTAGGTGTCATGAAAGTCGGTGCCAATCCGACCCATGACGCCTATGTGGCGTCATGGAAAGATCGCGTCCCTGCAGGCCGGGTGAAAGGGTTAACTCCCATTTCACCCGATCTGCAGGGACAGGGGGAGTGGTAGTTTAGCCCAGGGGGGGTGGCTTCACCCCCCCGTGGCTACGATCGCTCTGATTGGTTGTTGAAAGTGAAACTGCCAATCAGAGCGATTTGTAATATTTCACCCATTATAACGGGTGAAATATTACAATCCAGCCATGGCCGATGCTGCAATATCATCGGCAATGTCTGGAAATACTAATGTGCCCCCACCCCACCCCACCGATCGCCCCCCCAGCCCTCCGATCTGCCAGGTACACTGCCCCGCTCCCCTCCGTCCTGTGCTCCGCTCCCCCCCATGCTCTTGTCCGCTCACCCCCGTGCTCCAATCACCCCCCGTGCTCCAATCACCCCCCCTGCACTCCGATCCACCACCCCCCGTGCTCCGTTCCACCCCCCCGTGCTCCGTTCCACCCCCCAGTGCTCCGTTCCACCCCCCCAGTGCTCCCCCCCACCCCATCATACTTACCGGTCCTGCCGGGGTCCGTCCGTCTTCTCCCTGGGCGCCGCCATCTTCCAAAATGGCGGGCGCATGCGCAGTGCGCCCGCCGAATCTGCCGGCCGGCAGATTCGTTCAAAGTGCATTTTGATCACTTAGATAGATTATATCTCAGTGATCAAAATAAAAAAATAATAAATGACCCCCCCCCCCTTTGTCACCCCCATAGGTAGGGACAATAAAAAAATAAAGATTTTTTTTTCTCCCACTAATGTTAGAATAGGGTTAGGGTTAGGGTTAGGGGTAGGGTTAGGGCTAGGGTTAGGGGTAGGGTTAGGGGTAGGGTTAGGGGTAGGGTTAGGGCTAGGGTTAGGGTTAGTGCTAGGGGTAGGGTTAGGGGTAGGGTTAGGGGTAGGGTTAGGGGTAGGGTTAGGGGTAGGGTTAGGGCTAGGGGTAGGGTTAGGGCTAGGGTTAGGGCTAGGGTTAGGGCTAGGGTTAGGGTTTCGGTATGTGCACACGTATTCTGGTCCTCTGCGGATTTTTCCGCTGCAGATTTGATAAATGCGCAGTGCTAAACCGCTGCGGATTTATCGTGGATTTACCGCGTTTTTTCTGCGCCTTTCACTGCGGTTTTTGCAACTGCGATTTTCTATTGGAGCAGTTGTAAAACCGCTGCGGAATCCGCAGAAAGAAGCGACATGCTGCAGAATGTAAACCGCTGCATTTCCGTGCAGTTTTTCCGCAGCATGTGTACAGCGATTTTTGTTTCCCATAGGTTTGCATTGAACTGTAAACTCATGGGAAACTGCTGCGGATCCGCAGCGTGTGCACATACCTTTAGAATTAGGCTATGTGCACACGGTGCGGATTGGCCGCTGCGGATCCGCAGCAGTGTTCCATCAGGTTTACAGTACCATGTAAACCTATGGAAAACCAAATCCGCTGTGCCCATGGTGCGGAAAATACCGCGCGGAAACGCTGCGTTGTATTTTCCGCAGCATGTCAATTCTTTGTGCGGATTCCGCAGCGTTTTACACCTGTTCCTCAATAGGAATCCGCAGGTGAAATCCGCAAAAAAACACTGGAAATCCACGGAAAATCCGCAGGTAAAACGCAGTGCCTTTTACCCGCGGATTTTTCAAAAATGATGCTGAAAAATCTCACACGAATCCGCAACGTGGGCACATAGCCTTAGGGTTAGGGTTGGAATTAGGGTTGTGGTTAGGGTTGTGATTAGGGTTATGGCTACATTTGGGATTAGGGTTAGGGGTGTGGGGGGGTTAGTGTTGGAGGTAGAATTGAGGGGTTTCCACTGTTTAGGCACATCAGGGGTCTCCAAATGCAACATGGCGCCACCATTGATTCCAGCCAATCTTGTATTCAAAAAGTCAAATGGTGCTCCCTCACTTCCGAGTCCCGACGTGTGCCCAAACAGCGGTTTACCCCCACATATGGGGTACCAGCATACTCAGGATAAACTGCGCAACAATTACTGGGGTCCAATTTCTCCTGTTACCCTTGGGAAAATAAAAAAATGCTTGCTAAAACATCATTTTTGAGGAAAGAAAAATTATTTTTTATTTTCATGGCTCTGCGTTGTAAACGTCTGTGAAGCACTTGGGGGTTCAAAGTGCTCACCACATATCTAGATAAGTTCCTTGGGGGGTCTAGTTTCTAAAATGGGGTCACTTTAGGGGGGTTTCTACTGTTTAGGCACACCAGGGGATCTGCAAACGCAACGTGACGCCCGCAGACCATTCCATCAAAGTCTGCATTTCAAAAGTCACTACTTCCCTTCTGAGCCCCGACGTGTGCCCAAACAGTGGTTTACCCCCACACATGGGGTATCAGCGTACTCAGGAGAAACTGGACAACAACTTTTGGGGTCCAATTTCTCCTGTAACCCTTGGGAAAATAAAAAATTCTGGGCTAAATAATTATTTTTGAGGAAAGAAAACGTATTTATTATTTTCACGGCTCTGCATTATAAACTTCTGTGAAGCACTTGGGGGTTCAAAGTCCTCACCACACATCTAGATAAGTTCCTTTCGGGGTCTTGTTTCCAAAATGTGGTCACTTGTGGGGGGTTTCTACTGTTTAGCCACATCAGGGGCTCTGCAAACGCAATGTGACGCCCACAGAGCATTCCATCAAAGTCTGCATTTCAAAACATCACTACTTCACTTCCGAGCCCCGGCATGTGCCCAAACAGTGGTTTACCCCAACATATGGGGTATCGGCATACTCAGGAGAAACTGGACAACAACTTTTGTGGTCAAATTTCTCCTGTTACCCTTGGGAAAATAAAAAATTGCAGGCTAAAAGATCATTTTTGAGAAAATAATTTTAATTTTTTTTTCATGGCTCTGCGTTATAAACTTCTGTGAAGCACTTGGGGGTTCAAAGTCCTCACCACACATCTAGATTAGTTCCTTTGGGGGTCTAGTTTCCAAAATGGGGTCATTTGTGGGGGATCTCCAATGTTTAGGCATACAGGGGCTCTCCAAACGTGACATGGTGTCCGCTAATGATTGGAGCTAATTTTCCATTTAAAAAGCCAAATGGCGTGCCTTCCCTTCCGAGCCCTGCCGTGCGCCCAAACAGTGGTTTACTCCCACACATGGGGTATCAGCGTACTCAGGACAAACTGGACAAGAACATTTGGGGTCCAATTTCTCCTATTACCCTTGGCAAAATAGGAAATTCCAGGCTAAAAAATCATTTTTGAGGAAAGAAAAATTATTTTTTATTTTCATGGCTCTGCGTTATAAACTTCTGTGAAGCACCTGGGGGTTTAAAGTGCTCAATATGCATCTAGATAAGTTCCTTTGGGGGTCTAGTTTCCAAAATGGGGTCACTTGTGGGGGAGCTCCAATGTTTAGGCACACAGGAGCTCTCCAAACGCGACATGGTGTCCGCTAACAATTGGACCTAATTTTCCATTCAAAAAAGTCAAATGGCGCGCCTTCCCTTCCGAGCCCTGCCGTGTGCCCAAACAGTGGTTTACCCCCACATATGAGGTATCGGCGTACTCGGGAGAAATTGCCCAACAAATTTTATGATCCAATTTATCCTATTGCCCATGTGAAAATGAAAAAATTGAGGCGAAAAGAATTTTTTTGTGAAAAAAAAGTACTTTTTCATTTTTACAGATCAATTTGTGAAGCACCTGAGGGTTTAAAGTGCTCACTAGGCATCTAGATAAGTTCCTTGGGGGGTCTAGTTTCCAAAATGGGGTCACTTGTGGGGGAGCTCCAATGTTTAGGCACACAGGGGCTCTACAAACGCGACATGGTGTCCGCTAACGATGGAGATAATTTTTCATTCAAAAAGTCAAATGGCGCTCCTTCCCTTCCAAGCTTTACCATGTGCCCAAACAGTAATTTACCCCCACATGTGAGGTATCGGTGTACTCAGGAGAAATTGCCCAACAAATTTTAGGATCCATTTTATCCTGTTGCCCATGTGAAAATGAAAAAATTGAGGCTAAAAGAATTTTTTTGTGAAAAAAAAGTACTTTTTCATTTTTACGGATCAATTTGTGAAGCACCTGGGGGTTCAAAGTGCTCACTATGCATCTAGATAAGTTCCTTGGGGCGTCTAGTTTCCAAAATGGGGTCACTTGTGGGGGAGCTCCAATTTTTAGGCACACGGGGGATCTCCAAACGTGACATGGTGTCCGCTAAAGAGTGGAGCCAATTTTTCATTCAAAAACTCAAATGGCGCTCCTTCCCTTCCAAGCCCTGCCGTGCGCCCAAACAGTGGTTTACCCCCACATATGAGGTATCAGCGTACTCAGGACAAATTGGACAACAACTTTCGTGGTTCAGTTTCTCCTTTTACCATTGGGAAAATAAAAAAATTGTTGCTGAAAGATAATTTTTGTGACTAAAAAGTTAAATGTTCATTTTTTCCTTCCATGTTGCTTCTGCTCCTGTGAAGTACCTGAAGGGTTAATAAACTTCTTGAATGTGGTTTTGAGTACCTTGAGGGGTGCAGTTTTTAGAATGGTGTCACTTTTGGGTATTTTCAGCCATATAGACCCCTCAAACTGACTTCAAATGTGAGGTGGTCCCTAAAAAAAATGGTTTTGTAAATTTCGTTGTAAAAATGAGAAATCGCTGGTCAAATTTTAACCCTTATAACTTCCTAGCAAAAACAAATTTTGTTTCCAAAATTGTGCTGATGTAAAGTATACATGTGGGAAATGTTATTTATTAACTATTTTGTGTCACATAACTCTCTGGTTTAACAGAATAAAAATTCAAAATGTGAAAATTGCGAAATTTTCAAAATTTTCGCCAAATTTCCGTTTTTATCACAAATAAACGCAGAATTTATTGACCTAAATTTACCACTAACATGAAGCCCAATATGTCACGAAAAAACAATCTCAGAACCGCTAGGATACGTTGAAGCGTTCCTGAGTTATTACCTCATAAAGGGACAGTGGTCAGAATTGCAAAAAACGGCAAGGTCTTTAAGGTCAAAATAGGCTGGGTCATGAAGGGGTTAAATTTGCAAAAATTACTACATTTCTGTTTTTTCAGTCATGATGGAGTGCAGAGTGTACATTAATGTGAACAAATGAACTTTTTTTAATTTACCAAATGGCTGCAATGAAACAAAGAGTGAAAAATTTAAAGGGGTCTGAATACTTTCCATACCCACTGTATATATGTGTAATCTATGTGTATATGTCTATTCTAACCTGTCACTCTGTTCTGTACTGTACGCAGCACATGAACTGCCGGCTTTTATTCTATCTTTGACCGCGTTACAGACTTTTTCCGATTTTAATGCTCGTGTTACCGATCACGAATCTGAATGTAACATATTCATTCCAAATTTATGTTTGGCGATAGTTTTCCAAACATATTCGCTCATCTAGAGCTCCAGGACTCTGTGGGGGCCATATCATCAATTGCAGGACTTCTTTTTCTTCTGTACACTGAAGATAGTTCTTAATGACATTTGTATATTTGAGTTTGTTGTCCTGATGTAGAATATATTTGGAGCCATTCATATGCCTCCCTACTAATATTGCACAAAGAATTAGTATACTTCTCAGCATTGAGGACAAGAAATAGATATTGTTGAGGAGTCGGACTGTATATGCTGTGGTCAGAGAAGAAAACTTAGTACAGCAGATGAAAGACACACCATGCTTACTACCCTTTAAAATCGGAAGATGTCAGGCAGTACCTTGGTTGGTTCCTTTGATTGTCTGTTTAGCCAGACCAATTAATTGTCCGTTAGAAGCTTCAAGCATTCTGTGCAAAGTTTGCCTGTCCGTCTGCTTCACTGCTATTAACTAAGTTTAATGCATGACAAAGACAATCGCCCTGAGAACAGAGGCAGCTAAATGTGTGTCAAATAACAGAAATTCAGAATATTGAAATATTGTAGAATTCTGATAATGCACATTTTCAATGTAATTTCTGTCCTGCCTATCAATACTGACGAGCCTAGGAAAGTTCAGGTAGCAACCTCTGTGGCAGCATTAAATTGATCGTAAACCAGAAGTAAAAATGAAAAATGGCTAAATAGATTTTGTAACAAATTATCAGAAAAGAACAAGTACCCTTTCTCAATGGAGGTCTTAACCATACAATGAACTAATGTTTACATCCGCAGTCAGTAAAGATCTGTAGAAAGTGAATTATGCAATTTCACTGCATAAAAGTCTTACTGTGAACACTAGCCAAGGGGAATTTTTTTTACTGAGTCACAGCTACTGATAAAAAACAAAACAGATGCTAGTTCATTAGCGGGCCAGAACTTTGTATAGCCAGGCTTTGTGTTAGGTGTACAATAGTGCTGTTCCTGTTTATCGGCAGGGTACTCTCTTCAGCTGCGTCTATAGGTAGCTGGTATATCCTCTGTACTGCCTGCAGCTAAATGATGGTTTCTTTGAAACAAACCACAGATTATTGTATTTATTCATGCATTGTGAGGCTCTTTTTGCCTCTCACACCCCCACATCACTAATTTAGAATATTAAATTAACCGTCCTTTGTCTCTAGATGGTTCCCACATAATCATTTAGCTGGTTTTGTTTTACAGATACAGTATTATACATAGGAGAAATTAAATGCTCGTCTTACAGAGCTTTAGATTTGCGATATTCAGCCAAGGCCGAAAGTGCTGGCACCCTTCAAATTATTCCAGAAAGTGAATTATTTCTCGTGAAATATTATTGCAATTACACATGTTTATTTCCTTTTTGTGTATTAGAACAATACAAAAAAATGAGGAAAAAAAGGCAAATTTTACATAATTTCATGCAAAACCCCCCAAAATGGACCAGATAAAATTATTGCCACCTTTCCAAAATTGTGGGTAAACAATTTTGTTTCAAGTACGTGATGTTTGTTCAAATTCAACTATGGCAAGTAGTGTGCAATATGAAAATCACACCTGAAACCAGATAAAAAGGGGAGAAGTTGACTCAATCTTTGCATTGTGTGTCTGTGTGTGCCATACTAAGCATGGTGAACATAAAGAGGAGAAGAGAACTGTCTAAGGGATTAAAATTGTTGAACAATATCAACAATCTCAAAGTTACAAGTCCATCTCCAGAGATCTTGATGTTCTTTTGTCAATGGTGCAAAACATAATCAAGATGTTTACAACCCATGGCACTGTAGCTAATCTCCCTGAACATAGATGGCATAAAATTGATTGATGAAAGGCAAACCAGGATAATTCAGATGGTGGGAAAGCAGCCCCGATCAAATTCCAAAGAAATTCAAGCTGATTTGTAGTCTCGGGGTGCATCAGTGTCAGAGCAAACATTGACACTTAAATGAAATGAAACGCTATGGCAAGAGACCCAGGAGGACCCCCACTGCTGACACAGAGACATAAAAAATCTAGACTGCAGTTTACCAAAATGTACATTAGTATTCCAAAATCCTTCAGGAAAAGCGTCTTATGGACAGATGAGACCAAGTTAGACGCCCCCAAGCCGACCAAAATCAGAGGGCATGGGGCGCGCTTCCCCCGGGGACGCAATACGGACCCTTTAAACTGCCGAGGGGACCCGGCCTACCCGACCTAGGGGAAGGGCAGTGACCGGGGTTCTGTGGCAGCTGAGCATGTGGACAAAGAAAGAAACACGTAGGACTTGATTACACCGATACTTCAGGTATGGAGAAAGTAAAGTTTACTAAAGTAAAGTCACACAGTACATAAACAAAACATGATGATGTTAGGCTCCCGATTCCACACCTCAGAAGGGTACCACCCAGTGGACCCCAAGGCACCAACGGATCACCAAGGCACACATAGGCGGGACATCAGGGCCCAGGCAGGACATCAGGGTACACGAGGACATCAGGGTGCAGGCAAGACATCAGGATACCTGGACTCAGGGTCACCAGCAGACTTCAGACAGGAGTCGTTCGGTTCCGGACATCCGACACGACCTACAGGCACCACCAGAGTCATCCAGCTCCAAGCTCCAGACAGCGGTCATCAGGTTCCAGACTGCGGTCGTCAGGCTCCGGCATCGGACCTAGGAAGGAACTCAAGCGTGATGGTGCAAACACCGCCGTACTGGACATGAGCCAGACCGGGTTAACACCGCATGGTAGTCAGAGCACAGAGTAGTAGATGCTCAGCAGAAACACCGGTTTCAAGAGACTCAAAGTCACAGGGAGTGAGGCTCCAGATGCAGAGGGATTCCAGGAACATAATCAAAGCAGACACAATTCAGACAGGTTCAGGTACAGGACAGGTACAGGATCAAGGATTCGGGCCTGGATATACTGCCTCCAGGACAGGCGCCAGAACAGGACAAAACAGGAATCAAGGCAAGGACTTTGGTACCAAAACATAGACAGGAGAGGTGCAGAAACACAAACACACATAGCAAAGTTCAGGAGCTTTGTGAGTGGAGCTCAGGCCCCGCCCATAGGGCAGGGGAACTTTATATATGAGCTGCCCCTCAGCAATTGGCTGGGGACAGCTTTTGAAGTACACACCCTAACCCTGATAAAAGCAGGGGAGGTGTGGCCGCGCACGCCCTAAGCACACACAGAAACCATTATAGCACAAACAGTGCAGGATCTGAGGCTCAGGGCACCTGACTGAAAGTGCATACACTGAGCCACGTGGAAAGTCATGCACCAGCTGCAAATGACCTCACAACCCGCAGACAGCTTCACAGCAGCAACCAGGGGCCGTACGGCTGCGCAGCAGAGCAGGGAACTGAGAAGGATCCATTCAGGTTACAGCCAACAGTATCCCAGCACAAATTAGGGGGAAAAGAGTAAAGGGTTAAAACAAACATATGCATTGTCATGCCGAAAACCAGAAACAGACAGAACGTCGTGACAGGTAAAGCACACCATTGTAATGTTTATCAAAAACAGAATGAGGCCTACAAAGAAAAGAACACAGTAGCTACAGTAAAATATGATGGAGATTCAAAGATGTTTTGGGGTTGTTTTGCTGCCTCTGGGACTGGGTGCATTGACTGTGTGCAAAGCATCATGAAATCTAAAGGCTACCAAAGGATTTTGGATTGCAATGTAGTGCCCAGTGTCAGAAAGCTGAGTTTGTGTTCTAGGTCATGGGTCTTCCGGAAGGACTCTGATCCCAATCATACTTCAAAAAGTACCCAGAAATGGATGAAAACAAAATACTTGAGAGTTCTGAATTGGCCAGCAATGAGTCCAGATGTAGATCTCATTGAACACCTGTGGTGAGATCTTAAAATTGCTGTTGGGAGCAGTGCTGCCACTGGGAATTTCGGAGCCCCATTCTGGCAAAATTTTCAGGGCCCCATTGTGACTCCATCCAGCTTCCACCCCAGCCCCGTCTCCACCCCTTGAACTGGTTACAGTCAAAAGATTTTTTAAGCCGCCACCACGACAAGTTAGACTCTTTTGGCCGGGCTCTTCTCTACTCTATCCTATTAATCATTTGTTAAAATATCCAGTACAATTTAGGTATATCTGTATTTTTAAATTTTTTAAATGACCAATAAAACCACAAACAAGGAACAAATACTGCCACACCATGTCCAGACCACATATTACCACCACCTTGACCGAATAATATCACAAGGGACAAATACCACCGCACCATGTCCAGACCACATATTACCACCACATGATGACCAATAATACCACATATAAGGAACAAATACAACCACACCATGACCAGACCACATATTACCACCACATAGTGACCAAATAATAGCACATACAAGGAACAAATACTGCCACACCATGGCCGGGCAACATATTACCACCACATAGTGACTGAATACTAAAATACTGATCAGTAATAAAAAAACACAATACTAATATCACCATAAGTGTCATTATACATAGGAGATCTGTATTTAGTATGCAGTGTATGTGTACAGGTAATACAGTGATCACTGGTGACATTATATAAAGAAGCTCTGTATATACTGTAAGTGTATAGTGTAAAGATAATACAGTGATCACTGGCGACATTGTACACAGGACCGCTGTATATAGTATACAGTGTATAGTGTCAGTGTACAGGTAACACCCTAACTCACCAGTGATGTCTCTAGGTGAAGTCCTTCATCTTTGCTTTTCATCTTCATCCAGCACAGACCGCCGTCACTTTTTCCAGCCAGGGCACGTCTATGCAGGAAATAAAATAGTTATCTAGAGCTCTACTTGCAGAACACATTTTTTTTTTCCAAAATTCTAAACTACACCAGATGAAGAAAAAAAGGCAACAGTGTTGCTCTGCACAGTAACAGGATCGCCTCCCCCATTTAAAACACTATCCTCAAAAAGTAAAATAAATACTTCACTGCAGTAATAATATCCCTCATTTTGTCCCCTGTGTGTCTCATTCCTGGTTCCAGCCATATGTTCTCCCATCCTGCCTCCATGTGATGTCTCATCCTGCCCCATCTGATCTCCCCATCCTGCCCCATCTGTCCCATGATCCTGCCCCATCTGTCCCATCACCCTGCCCCATCTGCCCCATGATCCTGCCCCATAATCCTGCCCTATCTGCCCATGATCCTGCACCATCTGTGTCATTGGATCCATCCTGCCTCATGATTCTGCACCATCTGTCTTCATCCTGCACCATGATCCTGCACCATGTGTCTCCATCTTGCCCCATCTGTCTCCATCCTGCCCCATGATCCTGCACCATCTGTCTCCATCCTGCCCCATGATCCTGCCCCATCTGTTTCCATCTTGCCCCATGATCCTGCCCCATCTGTCTCCATCCTGCCCCATGATACTGCCCCATTTGTCTCCATCCTACCCCATCTGTCTCCATCCTGTCCCATGATCCTGCAACATCTGTCTCGATCCTTCCCCATATTCCTGCACCATGTGTCTCCATCCTGTCCCATGATCCTGCCCCATCTGTCTCCATCCTGCTCCATCTGTCTCCATCCTGCCCCATATTCCTGCCCCATCTGTCTTCATCCTGCACCATGTCTCCATCTTGCCCCCTGTGCCTCCAATCCTGCCCCATGCCTCCATTCTGCCCCCGTGTCTTCCATCCTGCCCCATGTCTCCCATCCTGCCCCCATGTCTTCATTCTGCCCCTTGTCTCCATTTTGCCCCTTGTCTCCATTCTGCCCCTGTGTCTCTCATCCTGCCTGCGTGTCTCCATCCTGCCCCGTGTTTAACATCCTGCCCCCGTGTCTCCCATCCTGCCCCCGTGTCTCCATTCTGCCCCTTGTCTCCATTTTGCCCCGTGTCTCCAATCCTGCCCCTTGTGTCCATTCTGCCCCTGGGTCTCCATTCTGAACCTGTGTCTCAAATCCTGCCTCTGTGTCTCCATTCTGCCCCAGTATCTCCCATCTTGCCCCAGTGTCTCCCATCCTGCCCCCATGTCCCTATTCTGCCCCGGGCAGGATGGAGACACATGGTTCTTGTGTCTCCATCCTGCCAGTGAAACATATTGCTTTCAATAAAAAAACAAAAACTTTCTTCTTACCTTGCAGCGCTCCTGAGGCGACGATCCCTTCAGACGTCTCAAGCGCGCACTCGCCGGCGAATGACAATGACGTCATATATTGGCGACGTGCGCACTGACGTCAGCTGCCAGCCTCCGAGACGCAGGTCGTTACTCTATTGGCGTGCGGGCCCGGGCCCGCACGCCAATAGAGTAACGACCTGCATCTCGGTTTAGTTACTGCACGGAGCAGAAGTCTGCAGCTGGGGCCTGATCAGCAGAAGAGACGGGTTCCAATGCGGGCCCCCTCTGCTGCTAGGGCCCCATACACAAGTCAGGGCAGTAATGCCCTGATGGCAGCCCTGGTTGGGAGGTGGCACCCTTCAAATGTGAGAGACCTGGAGCAGATTGCAAAAGAAGAGTGGTCCAAAATTGCAGTTGAGTGGTGTAAGAAGCTTGTTGATGGTTATAGGAAGCGATTGATTGCAGTTATTTATTCCAAAGGGTGTGCAACCAAATATTAAGTAGAGGGTGCCAACAATTTGGTCTGCCCCATTTTAGGGGTTTGGTGTGAAATTGTCACAGTTCCACCCCTCAGTGTGTCTGGGATGCAGTTGCTGACAGCTCAGCATACCAATCTGCTACAGGGGCATGATGACACTGTCAGTATTTTGATTGTCTTCTCAGTCATCCAGTCTGGTGCATGGGGTGTGCAGGGCTGTCAGTGTGTTGATGGACAGCTTAGCCGTCTAGTCTGAGACTGGTAGGTGTTGTCTGTCTCTGGTGTTTATTATCCCAGGTGATTGCCAGGCTACTTAAGTGGGCTGTTTCTCCCAGGCCTCTTCCAGATGTACATTCAGCTAAGGGCTCATACTCACTTGCCCGAGATTCAGATGAGTCTCGCACGGCAATACCCAGCACTGCACCTGGCACAGAGGAGCGGAGCGTGCGGCTGCATGTATTCCTATACGGCCGCACGCTCAGATCTGAGTGCCGGCAGCAGCGCCGGGTATTGCCGTGCGAGACTCATCCGAGTCTCGCACAAGTGAGTGTGAACCCTAAAGCGGGTTTATCTGTCTGTGCCTTGTGATCTGTTGGTAGATCTATTGCTGCCTGACCTTGAACCTCATTCTGGCTATTTTTCTGTTTAATTCCTTTACCCCCGAGGGTGATTTGCACATTTTAAAAATCTGAACACTGTCCCTTTATGCTGTAATAACTCTGGAATGCTTCAATGGATCCTGGTGATTTTGAGAAAGTTTTCTCTTGACATATTGTACTTCATTATAGTTGTAAAATTTATTTGATATGACTTGTGTTTATTTGTGAAAAAAACGGAAATTTGGCGAAAATTTTGAAAATTTTGCAATTTTCCAACTTTGAATCTCATGCCCTTAAATCACTTAGATATGTCACACATAATGCTTAATAAGTAACATTTCTCAAGTCTACTTTACATCAGCACAATTTTGGAACCAACACTTTTTTTGTTAGGCAGTTGCAAGGGTTAAAAGTTGACCAGCTATTTCTCATTTTTACAAAACCATTTTCTTTTAAGGACCACATCATATTTGAAGTCATTTTGAGAGGTCTATATGATAGAAGATGCCCAAAAGTAATACCATTGTAAAAACTGCATCCGTCAAGGTGCTCAAAACCACATTCAAGAAGATTATTAACCCTTCAGGTGCTTCACAGGAATTTTTGGAATGTTTAAAAAAAAAGAACATTTAACTTTTTTTCACAAAAAATTTACTTCAGATCCAATTTTTTTATTTTCCCAAGGGTAACAGGAGAAATTAGACCCCAAAAGTTGTTGTGCAATTTGTTCTGAGTATGCTGATACCCCATATGTGGGGGTAAACCACTGTTTGGGCGCATGGCAGAGCTCGGAAGGGAAGGAGCAGATTTTGCTGGAATGGTTTGAGGGTGCCATGTCACATTAGCAGAGCCCCTGAGGTGTCAGAACAAAAGAAACCCCCTATATGTGATCTCATTTTACAAACTACACTCCCCAATGAATTCATCTAGGGGTGCAGTGATCATATTGACACCACATGTGCCTCACAGAATTTTATACCACTGAGCGGTGAAAAAATACAAAATTACATTTTTACCACTAAAATGTTTTTAACATTTTTAAGGGCTAATAGGAATTTTATTTTTACAAAAAACTGATGTCCATTTTTTCCCGAGTGCGCCAATACTCTACATGTAATCTGGAAATATTTTTCAGGCACAGTGCAAAGCTCAGAAAGCAAGGAGCGCCAGATTTTACTGTTATGGTGTGTAAGTGCCATTACCCACTGGGAGAGCCCATGAGATGCCAGAACATCAGAACCCTCCATAATTGACCCCATTTTATGAACTACACGTCTCAAGGAATTTATCTAGGGGTGCAGTGACTATATTGACACCATGGGTGTAACATAGTAACATAGTTTTTAAGGTTGAAGGAAGACTTAAGTCCATCTAGTTTAACCCATATCCTAACCTAACATGCCCTAACATGTTGATCCAGAGGAAGGCAAATAAAAAAACCATGCGGCAAACAGTAAGCTCCACATTGAGGAAAAAAATTCCTTCCCGACTCCACATACGGCAATCAGACTAGTTCCCTGGATCAACGCCCTTTCAAGGAATCTAATATATAACTTGTAACATTATACTTTTCAAGAAAGGCATCCAGTCCCCTCTTAATGAATCACTCATTACTGTTACACTCATTCTGTGTGTCCCAGAATTTTATACCATTGGGTAGTGAAGACAAAATAACTACATCTTTACCACCAAAATTTTGTTTTTCCCAGAGATTTTACATCTTCACACAGGAAGTGGGTAAAAATGGCACCAAAAGTTGTCCCACAATTTCTACTGAAAGTGGCAATACCCAATATGTGGCTGTACAGTACTACTTAACAGGGTCGGCGTCAGCACGAGGTGCACCCGGGCAAGTGCTGGGGCCCTGGTGAGACGGGGGGCCCATTCACGGTACGATACACTGAGACTCCGGGGGGCCCCTGCAGGCAGGGCCGGTGTTAGGGGCAGGCAGCTGCCTAGGGCCCCCGCTCCCCCAGGGGCCCTCAGCTAGCGGCACATCACGCAGACGCTATGGGGCCCCTGTGAGGCAGGGGGGCCCACCTGCCGCCAGCGCCAACTCCCCCGCCGCTGCCGCATTGAACTACACCAGCGTCTGCCGATACAGTTCAAAGCAATGATGGAGGAGATAACGCCAGCTGACGCTCCCTCTCCCATCATTCCCCGCTCTGCCTCTGACACTGCAGGTGCGCGACGACGTCATCGTGCACTCACTGTGTGCCAGCCAGTGCAGCCGATGAGACTGGAGCAGGGAGCAGCGCGTGCACGAGGAGAGGTGAGGAGTGTGTTTTTTGTTGTTATTCTACTATAACAGTGAGTACTGGACTGTGGGGCCATTGTCCGGGGGGGGGGGGGATGGAGAATGCATGCTGTGTCATATACTACATGGCTCTGCCATATGCTACGTGGGCTGTGTTATATACTATGTGGGCTGTGTTTTATGCTACGTGGCTGTGCTATATACTATGTGGGCTGTGTTATATACTACGGGAGCTGTGTTATACACTACATGAGCTGTGTTATATGCTACGTGGGCTGTGCTATATACTACATGGGCTGTGTTAAATACTACGTGGCTGTGTTATATACTACGTGGGCTGTGCTATATAGTACGTGGCTGTGCTATATGCTATGTGGGCTGTGTTATATACGTGTTATATACTACATGGCTGTGCTATATACTACGTGGGCTGTGTTATATTCTATGTGGGCTGTGTTATATGCTACATGGCTGTGCTATATACTACGTGGGCTGTGTTATATACTACATGGCTGTGTTATATGCTTCATGGGCTGTGTTATATGCTACGTGGCTGTGCTATGTACTACGTGGGCTGTGTTATATGTAACGTGGCTGTGCTATATACTACGTGGGCTGTGTTATATGCTGCATGGGCTGTGTTATATGCTACGTGGGCTGTGTTATACACTATGTGGCTGTGCTATATACTATGTGGGCTGTGTTATATACTATGTGGCTGTGTTATATGCTACGTGGGCTGTGTTATATACTATGTGGCTGTGCTATATACTACGTGGCTATGCTATATACTATGTGGGCTGTTGTGAATTCTGTTGTCGAACTCCCTCCTGTGGTCGTGAATGGTACTTCGGCGAGTTCTGTCTATGGGCTCCCTCTGGTGGCTATGAGTGAAGCTGCTGCTTCTGAGGTTCCTTACACAGGTGACGTGGTTTATCCTTTGGTTGGCTTCTCTATTTAACTCCACTCAGATCGTTACTCCATGCCAGCTGTACTGTTATGACCTGGTGGTTAGGAGCACCCGACCTGATAGTTAAACTCATACAGGTGGAAGCTCTGGGATGCAGAGTGGCACCCCCGCACCGTGAGTCGGTGTGGAGGACCCTTTTGTACACTCTGCGTGGTCTTTTGTAGGTTTTTGTGCTGACCGCAAAGATTCCTTTTGCGCTAAGATGGGCATTGATTTGTCTTTTTCTTCGGCTTTCCATCCTCAGACTAATGGCCCAAAGTATTAATGCATCCCACAGCTTCCACCTGTATGAGTTTAACTATCAGGTCGGGTGCTCCTAACCACCAGGTCATAACAGTACAGCTGGCATGGAGTAACGATCTGAGTGGAGTTAAATAGAGAAGCCAACCAAAGGATAAACCACGTCACCTGTGTAAGGAACCTCAGAAGCAGCAGCTTCACTCATAGCCACCAGAGGGAGCCCATAGACAGAACTCGCCGAAGTACCATTCACGACCACAGGAGGGAGTTCGACAACAGAATTCACAACAGTGGGCTGTGCTATATACTACGTGGACTGTGTTATATGCTATGTGGCTGTACTATATACTATGTCGGCTGTGTTCTATACTACGTGGCTGTGTTATATGCTACATGGGCTGTGTTATATGCTACATGGGCTGTGTTATATACTACGTGGCTGTGCTATATACGATGTGGCTGTGCTATATACTATGTGGCTATTTTATATGCTACATGGGCTGTGTTATATACTACGTGGCTGTGCTATATACTAAGTGGCTCTTCTATATACTATGTGGGCTGTGTTGTATACTACGTGAGCTGTGTTATATGCTACGTGGGCTGTTATATGCTACATGGCTGTGCTATATACTGCTATGTGGCTGTGCTATATATTATGTGGGCTGTGTTATATGCTACCTGGGCTGTGTTATATACTACGTGGCTGTGCTATATACTTCGTGGGCTGTGTTATATGCTACGTGGCTGTGCTATATACTATGGCTGTGCTATATACTACATGGCTGTGTTATATACTACGTGGTTGTGCTATATACTACGTGGCTGTGCTATGTACTACCTGGGCTGTGTTATATACTACGTGGCTGTGCTATATACTATGGCTGTGCTATATACTACATGGCTGTGCTATATACTATGTGGCTGTGCTATATACTATGTGGGCTGTGCTATATACTACTTGAGTTGTGTTATATGCTACGTGGTTGTGCTATATACTACGTGGCTGTGCTTTATACTTCGTGGGCTGTGTTATATGCTACGTGGCTGTGCTATATACTATGGCTGTGCTATATACTACGTGGTTGTGCTATATACTACGTGGCTGTGCTATATACTACATGGGCTGTGCTATATACTACGTGGGCTGTGTTATATGCTACATGGCTGTGCTATATACTGCTATGTGGCTGTGCTATATATTAGGTGGGCTGTGTTATATGCTACCTGGGCTGTGTTATATACTACGTGGCTGTGCTATATACTTCGTGGGCTGTGTTATATGCTACGTGGCTGTGCTATATTCTATGGCTGTGCTATATACTACATGGCTGTGCTATATACTACGTGGCTGTGCTATATACTATGTGGGCTGTGCTATATACTACTTGGGCTGTGTTATATACTACGTGGTTGTGCTATATACTACGTGGCTGTGCTATATACTGTGGCTGTGCTATATACTACATGGCTGTGCTATATACTACGTGGCTGTGCTATATACTATGTGGGCTGTGCTATATACTACTTGGGTTGTGTTATATGCTACGTGGTTGTGCTATATACTACGTGGCTGTGCAATATACTTCGTGGGCTGTTATATGCTATGTGGCTGTGCTATATACTATGGCTGTGCTATATACTACGTGGTTGTGCTATATACTACGTGGCTGTGCTATATACTACGTGGGCTGTGCTATATACTACGTGGGCTGTTATATGCTATGTGGGCTGTGTTATATGCTATGTGGCTATGTAATATGCTACATGGGCTGTGTTATATACTACATGGCTGTGCGATATACTATGTGGCTGTGCTATATACTACGTGGGCTGTGTTATATGCTACGTGGGCTGTGTTATATACTACATGGCTGTGCTATATACTACGTGGGCTGTGCTATATTCTATGTGGACTGTGTCATGTGCTATGTGGGCTGTGTTATATACTACGTGGATGTGCTATATACTACGTGGGCTGTGCTATATACTATGTGGGCTGTGTTATATGCTACGTGGTTATGCTATATACTACGTGGCTGTGCTATATACTACGTGGATTGTGTTATATGCTACGTGGGTTGTGTTATATATTACGTGGCTGTACTATATACTACGTGGCTGTGCTTTATGCTACCCATTTTGCACTTTTACAAATGTTCTACGTTAATACTTTCTAATGTTTACTTTAAAAAGTTTTCCATTAAAAAAAGTCATATTCAATGTATGCAGTTTTTCCTTTGCAGCAAGATCAGCTAACAATAAAATGCCTACTGGTAACTGAGGAAGTAGGTCACAAGAATTGGCATATAAGGGGTTGACTTATATAAAGCCCCTCTGCTGCATGGTATTGTAGAATTTACAATAGCTATCACTCATGTAAGAAGTGAAATCTGGCATTGTACTATACCTATATTTCTCTGCTGTATCTGTGCATCATAAATCGTGGTATGTGTTAAAGGGGGGGCACTGAGACTCTTTCGCCCGGGGCCCTCAAAAACCTGGAACCGGCCCTGCTACTTAGCCATAGGGAGAGACTAGGGGGAAACGAATCGCTATTTGCCTCGTGGAGCACAGATTTTCCTAGAATAGTTGTGGACTCCATATACAGAGCCTCTAATTGCTAGAAGAGCAGAATCCCCCCTCAAGTGACCCCATTTTGGAAACTATACTCCTTGGGGAATCTATCTACGGGTGTAGTGTCGATTTTGACTTCATGGGTATTTTGCAGAAACAAGCAACAATGAAGGTTAGCGAGTGAATATTTTAAACTGTCGTTGTACTGAGCAGTACGCTCTAGAGACCAGTACGTTGCAGTCACCAGGACGTTATGTCTAACCCGTGCTTCTGTAGACATGCACCCATAAGTTAGGCATGCTCTCATCGATTCAGACATGCCAAACGTGGATGCAATATGTGGTTTAGATGCACTGTGGGGATCAGAAGGGAGGTGGGCATTTGGATTTCGGAGTGGAGAATTTGCTAAATTTCTTTTAGCGGGTGAGAATCTTTTCCAGAGCCTTTGAGCTACCAGTGAAGTGGAAGCCCCCTATATTTCCATTAACAGATGACAGACCGGAGTGAGGGCTTGCTTTTTTGTAGATTGAGTTGAAGCTTTTATTGGGAACATTTTACATAAGGTTTGGGATCACATTTATCTGGCGCTCTACACGGACTACTTACTTTAGGGTTCCCATCTAAATCTCCGAGTGATGTGATTCAAATGAAACCCCTAAGGCTTCTTTCACACTTGCGCCAGTACGCGGCCATCACAATGCGTCGGCGCGACGTACCGACGGACATTGTGAAAATTTGGCACAACGTGGGCAACGGATGCAGTTTTTCAATGCATCCGCTGCCCATTGTAAAGTCCCGGGGAGGAGGGGCCGGAGTTCCAGCCGCGCATGCGCGGTAGGAAACACAGCATCCAACATATGAAAAATGTTCCCTTGAACGTTTTTTTTTATATGATGGTCCGCCAAAACACGACGCATCCAGTGCACGACGGATGCGACGTATGGCCATACGTCGCGATCCGTCGGCAATACAAGTCTATGGGCAAAAAACAATGCATTGTGACAGAGGCCAAACGACGCAAGTATGAAAGTAGCCTAAGGCTACGTTCACATTAGCGTTGTGCGGTGCTGCGTTGGCGATGCAACGCACAACGCATTCAAAAACACATGCAAAACGCAGCTTTTTGTGACGCATGCGTTCATTTTTTCATGATTTTTGGTGCAGAAAAAACTGCATCATGCAGCGTTTTCTGTTGCGCCAAAAAGACGCATGTGTCACAAAATGCAAGACAACGCATGTCCATGCGCCCCCCATGTTAAATATAGGGGCGTATGGCGCATGCGTTGCCGCGGCTGCGCCCGACGCAGCCCCGCACAATGCTAATGTGAACGTAGACTAAGGGATTCATTCACTATAGTGAGACTGCAGACTTACTCTGGACTCCGTATCGTCTCTGTTCAGCGGTGTCCTTTTCAGAAGTGCCAAAACTATGATCGACAGCACTTTAATGCAATCCTAAAAAGATGAGCACCGCCGGATCACAGGTCACACAGCACTCACAATGCCTCCATCTGCCTCATTATAGAGAATATTCCACCAGAGGTTCCGTCTCAGTCATGTATTTCAGAGATTTACATGGAAAACCCGGTGCAAGCGCTCAGTGCAGGATAATTGTCCGCCGAGCCTTACTGCAATCTTTGGGAGGCAGAATGAAAAAATCAACAACATGTGAAGAATTGGTTTTATATATTTTTTACACTGTTCCTGGTGTATGGTATAAGTGATTAGGTGACTTTATTCTTCAGGTCAGTGCGATTACAGCGATACCAGATTTAGGCCTCTTTCACACGTCTGTGCCTCTGGTACATGTGGTGACAGTCTTCACATGTACTGGAAACACGTACACACGTAGACCCATTCAAGTTAATGGGTCTGTGCACGTCAGTGTGTTTTCTAATAAAGGACTTTATTCTGGCTGTGTCTTTATTTACCATACAACTATAGGATTAGTAATGGATAGGTGTGTTATAGACACCCTTACATTACTAAGCCATGGGCTTGATGTCACCGGACAATACAAAGGTGACATCAACCCCACAAATATGAACCCCACTTGCCACCGCTACAGGGCAAGTGGGAAGAGCCAGGCAAAGTGCCAGAATTGGCGCATCTAATAGATGTGCCTTTTCCGGGCAGCTGCAGGCTGCTATTTTTAGGCTGGTGGGGCCAATATCCATGGCTCCTTACCAGCCTGAGTGTTCTGCCTTCCTCCACGTAGGATGCTGTGTGGATTCCAACATACGGCTAAACCTTCATCCACATCCCAGTAAACAGACTGTGTTGATGCTTAAGTCTTATTTATAACCTCTCGTGTCTCCCCTTTTCCTCATAGTTTGTAAGCTTACGAGCAGGGCCCTCACTCCTCTTGGTATCTGTTTTGAACTGTATTTCTGTTATGCTGTAATGTCTATTGTATGTACAAGTCCCCTCTATAATTTGTAAAGCGCTGCGGAATATGTTGGCGCTATATAAATAAAAATTATTATTATATTATTATTATTATTATTAGGGTGATGATAACCAAAACTATAACGTTGAACAACAATAGTGGACAGTATTCATAGTAGATGATCGAATAGTGAATGATGTTGATGTACAAAGTGGATGTTCAGTAAATAATCATAGTGGATGACTGATCATAGTGGATGACTGATCATAGTGGATGACTGGTGAAAAACTGTAAAGAATAACAGCATTTCAGTATATGCACATACAGGGTGCAATCACATAAATAACTGGGACATTACAGCAAGAATTATACAGAGTGCATTACACAGTAATTCTAACAGCACTGCCCTATTCTATACAAGAATGCATCTATCTACATGCAGAGTACACCTGAACCTAACTGCAAGCTGCAAAGCACATCTGCCTAACTATACCTGACTATAGGAGCTGCATAAGGCTTAAATACTAACACAAACATAAGATGCATTAAACCTTTATAAACGTACCGAGATCCGTTAGGACAGGGGTAAGAAAGTAAGCGAGACAGGAGCACGTGTGCCTCTCTGCAGATCTCAGGAAAAATGGCTACTGAAGCTTGTCTTCACAAGAAGAATGTGGGCGGAACTAACCCATAAGACATTGCTCTTAGGAGGGAAAGGTTGGTAAACAACATGAAAAGTAGGCAACTGATGACCTCCAGTGGCCACAACTTGAATAACATGATAATTAACTCTTTGCACATTAAGATGGGCAGAACACTCCCCGCTTGGCGTCAACAGATGCCACAATTAGGTTCTTTTGGGGAAAATAATAATACAAGCTCGGTAACGGGTCTGAGGAACAATTTGTTTTCTCCAAGCTTGCACACTCTGACCTCTACTTTCCGCACTTTCCCATCTTTACTGGGAAGGGTCTTAATGACTAGGCCGAGTGGCCACTCGTTCCGATGTGACTGACTGTCTTTGACGAGTACAACATCGCCAGATTGAATGTTTGAGCGGTCTTTCTGCCACTTTGTCCTGCTTTGCAGAGTGGAGAGATACTGTTTCCTCCATCTATTCCAGAAGACGTTGGACACGCTTTGTACTTGCCTCCATTGTCGTCTGTAGAGGTCTTTGTCATTGAATTCTCTGAGTGGAGCTTTCGGGACACAGGTTTTCTGTGTGAGTAACATTGCAGGAGTAAGGATGGATGGATCTCCAGAATCACTAGAAAGTGCTGTCTTGTAGGACTGAGTTACAAGAAATAGACAAGCTATAACTCGAACAAGTGACTTCCAGGTGGAGAACCTGCTGAACAGGTGAGATTCGAGGTGGCAGCTTGAAATCTCTGTATGTAGAGCAGACACTTGAGGTCGGATCTCTTCGTCTGCGTCTGGACCCACTAGTTCGAAAGTTTCAGGCCTGCTGATGTGGGACATCGAACGGTACAAAGAGGTAGGGCCTGTGAACCATGAAGTGTCCTTCAGATGACTGGGTGCAACGGATCTAGTCGTGTGGTCCGCAGGATTGTGGTTAGTAGGTACGTAGTGCCACTGATTAGGGTCAGTGGATCTTCTTATCCGAAGTACCCGGTTGCTGACGTAGACGTAGAAGCGTCGTGTCTCGTTACAGATGTACCCCAGTACCACCTTGCTATCGGTGTAGAACTCTGCATCCCCGATCTTCAGGCCCATCGCATCCGAGACCAGCTCGGCCAACTCAACTGCGAGGACAGCAGCACAGAGTTCCAGTCTGGGTATCGTGTGTTCACGAAGTGGCGCCAATTTCGTCCGGCTCATAACGAACCCGATATGGCATTGTCCGCTTACGTCTGTGGATTTGAGGTACGCTACTGCTGCAATCGCTTTGACTGATGCATCACAGAAAATACAAAGTGTTTGCGTTTTGACCTCTGTGGATGGCACAGGAGCATACGGTCGTTTCACACGAAGGTTGGTCAGGGCTTCAAGAGACTTCCTCCACTCTGCCCACAGGTCAGCCTTTCCCGCTGGAAGTGGATCATCCCAATCAGTAGTGTCTTGGGTGAAGTCCCTGAGCATCAGCTTTCCTTGGATGGTTACTGGAGCTACGAACCCCAAGGGGTCGTATAAACTATTCACGAAGGAAAGAACTCCTCTGCGCGTGAAGGGTTTCTCATCCTTGCTGATCTGAAAGGTGAAGGTATCTGTCTTCAGGTCCCACAGCAATCCAAGGCTCCGCTGCATAGGAAGGGGGTCGATGCTGAGGTCTAAATCCTTTAGATCGCTGGAATAGTCTTCAGAGGGAAAGGCTTCCATCAACTCTCGGCTGTTGGAAGAAATCTTGTGTAACCTTAGGTTAGACTGAGCGAGCATGTCACGAGTCCTCTTTAGTAGACTGATTGCGGCCTCACTTGTCGGTGTGGACTTCAAACAGTCATCCACGTAAAAATCCTTTTCCACAAAGGACCTGATGTCCGAGCCATACTCTTCTTCACCCTTTTTGGCAGAATGTCGGAGGCCGTAGATTGCGACCGCTGGGGAAGGACTGTTCCCAAAGATGTGTACCCGCATCCGGTACTCTGCGATGTCTTCGTCTGGGTTGTTGTCACGGTACCAGAAGAACCTCAGGTAGTTTCTGTGTTCCTCTTTGACGAGAAAACAGTGGAACATCTGTTGTATGTCGGCCATAAATGCCACTGAATCTCTACGGAAACAGAGTAATACTTCCAGAAGTCTGTTGTTGAGGTCTGGGCCCGACAGTAAGACATCATTCAATGACACATCTTCGCATTTGGCACTTGAGTCGAATACCACTCTAATTTGACCTGGCTTCTTAGGATGGTACACTCCGAAGATGGGCAGGTACCAACACTCCTCTCCGTGTCGAAGTGCAGGTGCAATCTCTGCGTGGTTGTTCTGGAATATCTTTCCCATGAAGGTAAAGAAATGTTCCTTCGTCTCAGGTGACTTCTGAAGCTTGTGTCTTAGGGAGATGAATCTGCTGTAGACCAATTCCTTGTTGTTGGGTAGGCGTCTCCTCTGAGGTCGAAATGGTAGAGGTGCGACCCAACTATTCGCCGTATCCTTGACTATTTGTTCGTCCATGATGTCCAGGAATATCTTGTCTTCTATAGACATCGCTACCTTGTTGTCTTCCTTCGTCCTGTGGAAGACTGTACATCCTATGTGGTCTTGTTCACCTTCACAGGCGTGGTCTTCGTTGATAGGAACTGAGAAAGGGCAAGGTAGGGGAGTGCTGCTCGGTAGTTCCTTTACCAACAGACTATTGTGACACGGCTGGAAGAGAGATGGACGTCCATTTTCTAGTGTGCTGGTAAGCATACTGTTGACTGAGACCGGCTTGTGTGCTCCTCCTAGACAGACATCTCCTACAATAACCCATCCAAGGTCTTGCCTCTGCGCGTATGGAGCATTCAGTGAGCCGTTGATATATTCTCTAGTCTTGTGGACTCGTAGTATATCTCTTCCCAGAAGTAAAGCTATTGGCGCTTCGGGTTCCAACTTAGGTATCAGGTGGGCTATACGCTTCAGGTAGGGGTGATACGTTGCCACCTCTGGTGAAGGTATCTCAGACCTGTTGTCAGGAATCTGGTTGCACTCCAGGATGGTCGGTAGTGACAGACAGGTCTGGCCATCCATGGACTCCACTTTGTATCCGGTTGCTTTCCCCCCCGCCGTCTCGACGGTACCTGAACATGTCCTAAGGGAGTAGGGAGAACTGGGGCCTACAATGCTGAAGTTGTCAAAGAAGATGGACCTGGCTAAAGACCTATTACTTTGGTCATCTAGGATTGCATATATCTTGAGCGCTTTGTCTCTGTGGCCTGTTGGATAGACTCGGACAAGGCAGATTTTTGAGCAGGATCTTCCTCCCTTGAGTCCCTTACAGATCTCCGTACATTGAGAGGTGACCGCAGGGGTGTCTTCGTTGGTGTTCTTCTGTTTCTCATCGTGCTCCTCTGCTTGTGACAACACTGCTGGAGGTGGTCCAGGATGCAAGGCTGTATTGTGATCCGTGCTGCTGCATTCTGCACATTTCACGCTAGCTCCACAGTTCCTGGCGAAGTGAGAGGTCGTAGCACAGCATTTGAAGCAGATGTTGTTTTCCTTGAGGAAACCTTTGCGATCCTCTAAAGTCTTCTCCCTGAAGGCTCTGCACTTTAGTAGAGGATGTGGTTTCCTGTGTAGAGGACACTGCTTACTGACATCCTGGGGTTTGCTCTCTTCCGTAGGGGGCTTAGTTGTCTTGTGTGGAGGACCTGTGGAATCAATATCAGTTTTATGGACTGCCACGGGTGTCTTACTGGGTTTGACACCAGGGGTAGTGGAGCATGACAGAGTGAAATCAAAACTAGGGTCATTTCTGATCTTGGCTTGCTGGGTGACAAACTCAACAAATACAGCAAAAGGAGGGAATGGTACGTTATGAATTTGTTTATACCGTGAACCATGTATAATCCACCTTTCTTGAAGATTGTAAGGAAGTTTTTGTACTATTGGATTGACACCCCTAGCAGTGTCTAAGAATGCCAATCCAGCCAAGTGACCTTCCTTCTGGGCAACCTGTAACTCTATCAATAAATCATTCAATTCTCTAAGTCTTTGATAACCATTGGGCCCTATCTTAGGGAAATCATCAATTCTTTTGAATAAAGCATTCTCTATTACTTCTACGGACCCATAGCATTCGTCAAGTCTTTCCCACACTTTACGTAAACCTATGTGTGGGTATTCTATGTTAATGTCTCTTAGTCTTTTAGCATGCTCGACCGATTCAGTTCCAAGCCACTTTACCAGGAGATCTAACTCCTCACTACTAGAAAGGTCCAGTCCCTGAATGGCGTTCTGGAACGAAGCTCGCCACGACCTGTAGTTTTCGGCTTTGTCAGTGAACTTTACAAGTCCTTTTGTTACCAGTTCTCGGCGGGCAAAGAACTTTGCTAAGTCTATGGTGGCTTGATCAGTGTTGGTACGAGCCGGTATGTTATAGCCATGTCTAGTGTGTGGTGCATCACCATACCTGTGAGATGCTCTTGGCTTCGGACAGTCTGCATAGTACCTTTCTGGTGAAGAAGATGTCTCTTTAAGGTGAGGTGGGAGCTGTACCTTCTTCTCAGTGGAACGGTAGCTGTGGTCGACTCCTCTGTCTTGGACGTCTTCTTGTTTGTAGTAGTGAAGTTCGGGGTTGGATCGATGATAATCGGCGTAGGCTGATCGTTGTAGTCTGTCGAGGGTGTTGTCCATGCTGGAGTGTCGATGAACGTACTCTGCGACGCGCTGAGCTGGATCTTGCTGCTCTAGATCTGTTCCAAGAACGTTGCTGCGTCTCTCATAATCAGGATCCTTCATGGCTTCCAAGTACTCTGCCTTAGCTATTGCAGCTGCTGCCTCTTTGTCTACCATAAGTCTTTCTAGAGACACTTGCAGGCGCGCACCTTCTGCTTCTTGCTCTGCCCGCAAACGTGCATTTTCTGCTTCATGCTCTGCCCGCAAACGTGCGGTTTCGGCTTGCAGGCGTGCAGTTTGTTCTGTCTGCAAACGCACCTTTTCTGCCTCATGCTCTGCTTGTCTCAGCTTTAGATGCATTTCTTTCTCGGCAAAGGAGGACCTCGCTTTAGCTGCTTCAGCTTCAGCACGAGCGACAGCAGCCAGCTCTGCTAATGATGACCTGCTCGAGCTTGCTCGTGACCTCGTCTTGAGTGAGGATGTGCTGTTTCGAGACATTGTGCGCTTAGCTGCGTACTGCTGAGTGTTTTGGCGGGAAACTGAGTCTAGGTGCGGTGAGCTTCCGCGTGGCGGGAATGATGTAGCTCCTCTTGGCGGGCTGCAGTATAGTCCCGCGGCTGTATGGCGGCTGCTGTGATACCCGAATGCGGAGCAGTGTGGGTGTTAGCGGTTCCGTACAGTCTGAACAACTACAGCCTGCGACCGGCTATCAGTTTCACTGAAGGCAGCTAATCTGATCTTACTTTACAATCACCGCCTGCGACTGGCGGTCTCGTTTTTCACTGTTCTGCCTTCCTCCACGTAGGATGCTGTGTGGATTCCAACATACGGCTAAACCTTCATCCACATCCCAGTAAACAGACTGTGTTGATGCTTAAGTCTTATTTATTAGGGTGATGATAACCAAAACTATAACGTTGAACAACAATGGTGGACAGTATTCATAGTAGATGATCGAATAGTGAATGATGTTGATGTACAAAGTGGATGTTCAGTGAATAATCATAGTGGATGACTGATCATAGTGGATGACTGATCATAGTGGATGACTGGTGAAAAACTGTAAAGAATAACAGCATTTCAGTATATGCACATACAGGGTGCAATCACATAAATAACTGGGACATTACAGCAAGAATTATACAGAGTGCATTACACAGTAATTCTAACAGCACTGCCCTATTCTATACAAGAATGCATCTATCTACATGCAGAGTACACCTGAACCTAACTGCAAGCTGCAAAGCACATGTGCCTAACTATATCTGACTATAGGAGCTGCATAAGGCTTAAATACTAACACAAACATAAGATGCATTAAACCTTTATAAACGTACCGAGATCCGTTAGGACAGGGGTAAGAAAGTAAGCGAGACAGGAGCACGTGTGCCTCTCTGCAGATCTCAGGAAAAATGGCTACTGAAGCTTGTCTTCACAAGAAGAATGTGGGCGGAACTAACCCATAAGACATTGCTCTTAGGAGGGAAAGGTTGGTAAACAACATGAAAAGTAGGCAACTGATGACCTCCAGTGGCCACAACTTGAATAACAAGATAATTAACTCTTTGCACATTAAGATGGGCAGAACACTGAGAATACCAGCCCCCAGCTATCTGCTTTAGCAAGACTGGTTGTCAGAAATGGGGGGACCCCATGTTGTTTTTTTTAATGAATTATTTAAATAATTTTTAAAAATACGGCACTGGGACCCCTCTATTCTTGATAGCCAACCTTGCTGATGCTGACAGCTGAGGGTTGCAGCACACAGCTGTGAGTTTTGCCTGGCTGGTTATCAAAAATACAGGGGAACCCACGCCATTTTTTTCAAATTATTTATTTACAGCGCAGGAGCGGTTGATGAATACTCCCATCCGCTGCTCCTGCTCTCACTGTAATTACCGGTAGCAGGTGTTGGATGATGCGAGCAGTAGTCCCATCAGATGACACCAGTGACTAGAGGTAAACTTTATATCTCCGATCACAGCTGAGTGCTCACGCTGTCTTCTGACAGTGTGGGAATCGCGGCTTTCTGACCGTCGGGGATGATTTCGCCGCCGATCAGAAGCGGTGTTTGTCACGCTGTCATGCACATGACAGCACGACAAACACCCGATGTTCGGGCAGCCGAACCCGGACAGTACGGAACTTTACTGTTCGCGTTCACCCATCTCTACTCTTGAGGACTGCAGTGAAGCGGCCTGCTCTCTCTTTTTTCCATAGCCTGGGCGTCCCGACACCTGGAGAAGACCCCTAACTTTTGAGATTTTCAAGGGTTAAAAAGTCATCTTATATGCCGGAAAGTTTGGTATATACATATATATATATATATATATATATATATATATATATATATATACGGTGGCTCTGTGGATAGCACTGCAGCCTTGCAGCGCTTGGGGTCCTGGGTTCTAATCCCACCTTTGACACCATCTGCAAGCAGTTTGTATGTTCTCCCCGTGTTTGCGTGGGTTTTCTCCGGGTTCTCCGGTTTCCTCCCACATTCCAAAGACATACTGATAGGGAATTTAGATTGTGAGCCCCATCGGGGACAGAGATGATAATGTGTGCAAACTGTAAAGCGCTGCGGAATATGTTAGCGCTATATAAAAATAAAGATTATTATTATATATATATGTATGTATATATATATATATATACTGTGTGTGTGTCGCTGACATCTATATACAGGTGCATCTCACAAAATTAGAATATCTTCAAAAAGTTAATTTATTTCAGTTCTTCAATACAAAAAGTGAAACTCATATATTATATAGAGTCATTACAAAAGAGTGATCTCAGTAAATTATTATCATTAAGTCATTATCTCAGTAAATTAGAATACTTTACAACATCAGCTTGAAAAAATGATTTTAAAATCCGAAATGTTGGCCTACTGAAATGTATATTCAGTAAATGCACTCAATACTTGGTTGGGGCTCCTTTTGCATCAATTACTGTATCAATGCCGTGTTTCATGGAGGCGATCAGCCTGTGGCACTGCTGAGGTGTTATGGAAGCCCAGGTTACTTTAATAGCAGCCTTCAGCTCATCTGCATTGTTAGGTCTGGTGTCTCTCATCTTCCTCTTGACAACACCCCATAGATTCTCTATGGGATTAAGGTCAGGAGACTTTGCTGGCCAACCAAGCACAGTAATTGGTACTTTTGACAGTGTGGACAGGTACCAAGTCCTGATGGAGAATTAAATTTCCATCTCCAAAAAGCTTCTCGGCAGAGGGAAGCATGAAGTGCTCTAAAATTTCCTCGTAGACGGCTGCACTGTCTTTGGTCTTGATAAAACACAGTGTACCTATACCAGCCGATGACATGGCTCCCCAAACCATCACTGATTGTGGAAACTTAACACTAGACCTCAAGCAGATTGGATTATCTGTCTGGAGGAGCTGGAAAAGGAAGTCTCTGAGCTGTGTAAATAAGTCGAATGGACTTTTTAACCCTGAGTGTCCCAGCGTATGCCTCAACGACCAGCCAAGTGAGCACTCCCTGTCCACAGATAGTGGAAAAATTCTACAGTGTGTTAGTAAATATACACTGCTCAAAAAAATAAAAGGAACACTTAAACAACAGAATATAACTCCAAGTAAATCAAACTTCTGTGAAATCAAACTGTGCACTTAGGAAGCAACACTGATTGACAATCAATTTCACATGCTGTTGTGCAAATGGAATAGACAACAGATGGAAATTATTGGCAATTTATACACTCAATAAAGGAGTGGTTCTGCAGGTGGGGACCACAGACCACATCTCAGTACCAATGCTTTCTGGCAGATGTTTTGGTCACTTTTGAATGTTGGCTGTGCTTTCACACTCATGATAGCATGAGACAGACTCTACAACCCACACAAGTGGCTCAGGTAGTGCAGCTCATCCAGGATGGCACATCAATGTGAGCTGTGGCAAAGAAGTTTGCTGTGTCTGTCAGCGTAGTGTCCAGAGGCTGGTGGCGCTCCCTGGAGACAGGCCAGTACACCAGGAGACGTGGAGGGGGTCATAGGAGGGCAATAACTCAGCAGCAGGACCGATGCCTCTGCCTTTGTGCAAGAAGGAACAGGAGGAGCATTGCCAGAGACCTGCAAAATGATCTCCAGCAGGCCACAAAAGTGCCAGACGTCCACAGATGGGGGTTGTGCTCACAGCCCAACACTGTGCAGAACGCTTGGCATTTTTGCAACAGAACACCAGGATTGGCAAATTCGCCACTGGCGCCCTGTGCTCTTCACAGATGAAAGCAGGTTCCCACTGAGCACATGTGACAGACGTGACAGAGTCTGGAGACGCTGTGGAGAGTGATCTGCTGCCTGCAACATCCTTCAGCATGACCGGTTTGGCAGTGGATCAGTAATGGTGTGGGGTGGCATTTCTTTGGAGGGCCGCACAGCCCTCCATGTGCTTGCCAGAGCTAGCCTGACTGCCATTAGGTACCAAGATGAGATCCTCAGACCCCATGTGAGACCATATGCTGGTGTGGTTGGCCCTGGGTTCCTCCTAATGCAGGACAGTGCCAGACCTCATGTGGCTGGAGTGTGTCAGCAGTTCCTGCAAGATGAAGGCATTGAAGCTATGAACTGGCCCGCCCGTTCTCCAGACCTGAATCCGATTGAGCACATTTGGGACATCATGTCTCGCTCCATCCACCAAAGTCACGTTGCACCACAGACTGTCCAGGAGTTGGTGGATGCTTTAGTCCAGGTCTGGGAGGAGATCCCTCAGGAGACCATCCGCCGCCTCATCAGGAGCATGCCCAGGCGTTGTACAGTAAGGAGGTCATACAGGCACGTGGAGGCCACACACACTGCTGAGCATCTTTTCCTTGTCCACTGAAGTTGGATCAGCCTGTAATTTGATTTTCCACTTTGATTTTGAGTATCATTCCAAATCCAGACCTCCATGGGATATTCATTTTGATTTACATTGATAATTGTTATGTTTTATTGTTCTGAACACATTCCACTATGCAATGAATAAAAATTTGCAACTGGAATATTTCATTAAGATATAACTAGGTTGTGGTATTTTAGTGCTCCCTTTATTTTTTTGAGCAGTGTATATATACATATATAGTCCCAGGAGGCCCTGGGACTGGTGGATATACAGTACAGAGGAGAAACTGGGATTGTGGTATATAAAGCACACAGGAGACACTGGGACAAGTATATCTACAGCATACAGAAGATATTAGGACTGGTGTATATTAAGCACATTGGAGACACTGTAATTTGGGGTACATAAAGCACACAGAAAATACTGAGACTGGTGTATTTACAGCACATAGATGACACTAGGACTGGTGTATATAAAGGATATAGGAGACATTGCGACTGGTGTATACATAGCACATAGGAAACATTGAGATTTGGGTATATACAGCACATAGGAGACACTGGGACTGGTGTATATAAAGAACATAGGTTATGTATATAAAGCAGTCATGGTGTCTCCTAGGTTATGTATATCCAGCTGTTTCAGTTCTCCTAGGAGACACTAGGACTGGCTTATATACATCACATAGGAGACACGGAGACTGGTTTATATACACTACATAGGAGACACCGGACTGGTTTATATAAAGCACATAGGAGACTTTGGGACTGGTGTATGTACAGCACAAAGGAGACATTGGGACTGGTTTATATAAAGGATATAGGAGACACTGGGTCTGGTGTATGTACAGCACATAGGAGACACTGGGACTGGTGTATGTACAGCACATAGGAGACACTGGGACTGGTGTATGTACAGCACATAGGAGACACTGGGACTGGTGTATGTACCACACATAGGAGACACTGGGACTGGTGTATATACAGCACATAGGAGACACTGGGACTGGTTTATATAAAGGATATAGGAGACACTGGGTCTGGTGTATGTACAGCACATATGAGACTCTGGGTCTGGTGTATGTACAGCACATAGGAGACTTTGGGACTGGTGTATGTACAGCACATAGGAGACACTGGGACTGGATAATATAAAGGATATAGGAGACACTGGGTCTGGTGTACGTACAGCACATAGGAGACTCTGGGTCTGGTGTATGTACAGCACATAGGAGACACTGGGACTGGTGTATGCACAGCACAAAGGAGACATTGGGACTGGTTTATATAAATGATATAGGAGACACTGGGTCTGGTGTATGTACAGCACATAGGAGACACTTAGACTAGTGTATGTACAGCAAATAGGAGACACTGGGACTGGTGTATGTACAGCACATAGGAGACACTGGGATTGGGGGAAAAACAGCACATAGGAGATACTGGGACTGGTGTATGTACAGCACATAGGAGACTCTGGGACTGGTGTATGTACAGCACAAAGGAGACATTGGGACTGGTTTATATAAAGGATATAGGAGACACTGGGTCTGGTGTATGTACAGCACATAGGAGACTCTGGGACTGGTGTATGTACAGCACATAGGAGACACTGGGACTGGTGTATGTACAGCACATAGGAGATACTGGGACTGGTGTATATAAAGCACATAGGAGACATTGGGATTGGGGTATATAAAGCACACAGGAGACACTGGGACTGGTTTATAAAAAAGCACATAGGAGACACTGTCTTATGTACAGCACATAGGAGACACTAGGACTAGTATATACAGCACATAGTAGACATCGAGAATGCTGTATATAAATAATATAGGAGACACAGGCACTGGTTTATATATTCATCACGTAGGAGACACCGGGACTGGTTTATATACAGGTGCTTCTCACTAAATTAGAATATCATCAAAAAGTTAATTTATTTCAGTTCTTCAATACAAAAAGTGAAACTCATATATTATATAGAGTCATTACAGAGTGATCTATTTGATGTGTTTATTTCTGTTAATGTTGATGATTATGGCTTACAGCCAATGAAAACCCAGAAGTCATTATCTCAGTAAATTAGAATACTTTATAACACCAGCTTGAAAAATCCAAAATGTTGTCAGCTATCCAGAAGGGTGCCATAACTTTGGCATTGTCCCATACTTTTTTTGCCTAAAATACAAAGGAAATATGTCATTAACTTTAGGCCTTTTAGAGATCATTTTTCAGGTTCAACCTGCTGAACTGTTCACAATAACAGTGATTTTGACCAGGGGTGCCCAGACTTTTACATGCCACTGTATACAGCACACAGATGCTCAGGGAGCTGCGCCATTTAGGACACTTTATAAATGTGTTCCAATGTGGAGATTATAAGAAGCCTCATACTCGGAGTTCCCCACCCCTGCTCTAATGATCACAAACTGCGTAAACTGATAAAGTTGGTTCAAATCTTTGAACACGACGAGTACGTGTCGCTACGTGCGAGAGAAATACTCCCCGACTTCTAATGTCCTCACAGCAGTCAGCTGGACAGAGAGAATACTAGACAGTGAGGTCTTCGGTAAAATGGCCGCCCCGTTATCACCACAGAGTAGTATCACAAGACATCTTACTGATGTGTCTGGAACAGTTCGGCCTCTAGTGACAGGCGCATTTCGGGCGCTTCGGCCGTATACGGTGACGTTGGCTGCAGCAGTGGCGGCGCCGGCGCTGTAGGGGCAGAAGATGTACAGGTGGTGAAGGGAGGATAACGAGAACGCTGCGTCCGCCATGGCCAGGCACCGAAACGTGCGCGGGTACAACTATGATGACGGTGAGCGGCTGGTGGGAGGAGCCTCAGTGGTCCGAGCCGGCTGTCAGTGCACGGGCGCTCCTCCATATGTTTGCTGGGCACGGCCCGTAGGTGGAGCGCAGTCTGCTGTGAGGCTTGGTTACCATAGGATGGCTGCTATGTGTTGTCTCCATAGTATACCATGGATTCTCATATTGGAGCGGTCAGAATACCACTAGTGACTGCTGCAACCTGATTGGTTGGCGTGGGCCGCTCATCCATAGGCTCCTGTTTCCTTCTAAAACTTCAGATCAATTGTACAGTCACCCCCCCCCCATTCAGATTACCCACCCCCCTATTCAGATCACCGACCCCTCTATTCAGATCACCGACCCCCCCAATTCAGATCACCCACCCCCTATTCAGATCACCCACCCCCTATTCAGATCACCCACCCCCTATTCAGATCACCGATCCCCCAATTCAGATCACTGACCCCCCCAATTCAGATCACCGACCCCTCAATTCAGATCACCCACCCCCTATTCAGATCACCGACCCCCCCATTCAGATCACCCACCCCCTATTCAGATCACCGACCCCCCCAATTCAGATCACCCACCCCCTATTCAGATCACCGACACCCCAATTCAGATCACTGACCCCCCCAATTCAGATCACCCACCCCCTATTCAGATCACCCACCCCCTATTCAGATCACCGACCCCCCCATTCAGATCACCCACCCCCTATTCAGATCACCGACCCCCCCAATTCAGATCACCCACCCCCTATTCAGATCACCGACACCCCCAATTCAGATCACCCACCCCCTATTCAGATCACCGACACCCCCATTCAGATCACCCACCCCCTATTCAGATCACCGACCCCCCCAATTCAGATCACCCACCCCCTATTCAGATCACCGACACCCCAATTCAGATCACTGACCCCCCCAATTCAGATCACCGACCCCTCAATTCAGATCACCCACCCCCTATTCAGATCACCGACCCCCCCATTCAGATCACCCACCCCCTATTCAGATCACCGACCCCCCCCAATTCAGATCACCCACCCCCTATTCAGATCACCGACACCCCAATTCAGATCACCGACCCCCCAATTCAGATCACCCACCCCCTATTCAGATCACCGACCCCCCAATTCAGATCACCCACCCCCTATTCAGATCACCGATCCCCCAATTCAGATCACCGACCCCTCAATTCAGATCACCGACCCCCGAATTCAGATCACCCACCCCCTATTCAGATCACCGACCCCCCAATTCAGATCACCGACCCCCCAATTCAGATCACCCACCCCCTATTCAGATCACCGACCCCCCCTATTCAGATCACCGACCCCCCCTATTCAGATCACCCACCCCCCCTATTCAGATCACCCACCCCCCCTATTCAGATCACCCACCCCTTCTATTCAGATCATCCACCCCCATAGACCCCTCCAGGTCCTCCCATATAGCAGGGCATGTTTACTAGTATTGGTGACATACCGGTTACAGGGCTACACAGACACTGGTACCTGCCCATGGTCCCCGACACTTGTGATACTTGCCACAATGCCCCTTCTGTGTTTCATCCATTTTACATGGACCCCCGTAAACTTTAAGGCTATGTGCACATGTTGCGGATTTGGCTGCAGATTTCGTAGCAGTTTTCCATGTGTTGTACAGTACCATGTAAGCCTATGGAAAACCAAATCCGCTGAGCCCATGGTGCGGAAAATACTGCGCGGAAACGCTACGTTGTGTTTTCCACAGCATGTCAGTTCTTTGTGCGGATTGCGCAGCGTTTTACACCTGCTCCTGTATAGGAATCAGCAGGTGGTAAAATGCAGGTGAAATCCTCACAAAAACCACTGGAAAACAACGGTAAATCCGGAGGTAAAACGCAGTGCGTTTTACCTGCTGATTTTTCAAAAGTGGTGCTGAAAAATCCACACACGAATCCGCCACGTGTGCACATAGCCTCAAGGGTTTGTCCACTACTCAAACAACCCCTTCTCATTGCTCTTGTAAAATAATAGCATCTATACTCCCCTGCGGTGCCGTTCCAACAGTGTCGTCATTAGCTGTCCCAGGGCTCACGTGACATACTATGCCATGCGATCCCTGCTGCCAGTCAGCGCTGGCTTCGCTCTCCCCACCTCCGTACAAATCACAGACATCCGGAAGGAATGAGAGAGCGCAGCTTCAGATGTATGCAATTTGTCCAAAGACGGGAGATTGAAGCCACAATGTTACGCGATTCCCGGGGGAGCCAGTGCCAACACCGCTGGAATGGCACCGATGATTATATGGGTCATTATTTTATTGAGGGAAACATAGGGATTGAGGAAAGGTTGTCCCAGTAGTGGACAGTCCCTTTAATGGGATGAGTTTGATTTGCAAAACCAATGAGAATGGGACAGGCTTTGAGTCTGAGACTTGGACCTGTTTTTAAAATGGATGTTTATGGCTCAATAAAACTGTATAGGGTTAGTGTGTTGGTCAAGGAAAAAAACAGACCTGATGCCATCATCATGTCACACGTTTGTGTGAATGCAGCCTCAGGCCTCTTTCACACGTCTGTGACTCCGATACTTGTGGTGACAGTTTTCACACGTACCGGAGACACGTACACACACGGAGACCGATTCAAATGAATGGGTCTGTGCACATGTCGGTGTGTTTCCACCGACCGTGTGTCCGTGGGCCCCACATGTAGACATGTCCATTTTTTACTGTCAGCACGGACGGCAAAACGTCCCTCACACGGAGAACACACATTGATGTCCTCCGTGTGACACGCATCAGCGCCGGGGAAGAAGCGCTACAGTAAGCACTGTTTTCCCGGTGCCGGGTGCTGAAGACGGCTCTCATCATTCTCCCCTGCTATGACAGCGATCGGCACAAGCAGAGGATAATGATGAGAGTTATAATAAAGTCCGAACGATGACCGCAGGTGGGGGCTTTTGGGACTGTTACTCCCATCATTCGACACCTGCTGACGCTAATAACAGTGACAGCAGGAGCGAATGATCGGGGTATTCCTCAGCCGCAGCCTGCGATCTATCAAAATAAATGAATGAAAAACCCAGCTTGGGTTCCCTCTATTTTCTTGAACCAACCAGACAAAACTCACAGCTGCAACCCCCAGCTGTCAGCTTCAGCAAAGTTGGTTATCAAGAACTGAGGGGTCCACATGCTGTTTTTTTAAATTATTTAAATAATAAAAAAAAGCGGCGTGGGGTTCCCCCCATTTTTGACAACCAGCCTTGCTAAAGCTCACAGCTGGGGGCTGGTATTCTCAGACTGGTAAGGGGCCATTGATATAGGCCCCCCAGCCTAAAAATAGCAGCTCGCAGCCACCCAGAAAAGGCACATCTATTAGATGCGACAATTCTGGCGCTTTGCCCGGCTCTTCCCACTTGCCCTGCAGTGGTGGCAAGTGGGGTTCATATTTGTGGGGTAAAAAGAAAATAAGTGTTAAAAAAACCAAAAACAAATAAAAAACCACAACTTCCAATCATCCCTTTTTGCATAACTCAAAATAAAACAATAAAAAAATTGCACATTTAGTATTGCTTCATTCAGAAATGTCCAATCTATCAAAATATAAAGTAAATTCATCTGATTGGTAAATGGCGTAATGAAAAAAGTCAAAATTCCAGAATTACAATTTTGTCAGCTTCAACGCTGCAGTAAAATGCAATAACGGGCAATCAAAAGATTGTATCTACTCCAAAATGGTATCAATAAAAGTTTCAGCTCAGCGCACAAGAAATAAGCCATCATTCAGCCCCAGATCCCATAAAATGGAGACGCTACGGGTCTCGGAAAATGGCGTCATAAACAAATTATTTTTTTAATTCTTACAAACTTCGGATTTTAATTTTCACCACTTAAAAAACAACCTAGACATGTTTGGTGTCTATGAACTCATAATGACCGGGAGAATCATAATGGCAGCTCAGTTTTAGCATTTAGTGAACATGGTAAATTAAAGACCCAAAAAATAATGTGGAATTGCACTTTTTGTTTGCAATTTCACCACACTTGGAATTATTTTCCAGTGCCCTATATGGTAAAATCAGTGGTGTCATTAACCCCTTCATGACCCAGCCTATTTTGACCTTAACCCCTTTACCCCCAAGGGTGGTTTGCACGTTAATGACCAGGCCAATTTTTACAATTCTGACCACTGTCCCTTTATGAGGTTATAACTCCGAAACGCTTCAACGGATCCTGGTGATTCTGACATTGTTTTCTCGTGACATATTGTATTTCATGATAGTGGTAAAATTTCTTTGATAGTACCTGCGTTTATTTGTGAAAAAAACGGAAATTTGGCGAAAATTTTGAAAATTTCGCAATTTTCAAACTTTGAATTTTTATGCAATTAAATCACAGAGATATGTCACACAAAATACTTAATAAGTAACATTTCCCACATGTCTCCTTTACATCAGCATAATTTTGGAACCAATTTTTTTTTTTGTTAGGGAGTTATAAGGGTTAAAAGTTGACCAGCAATTTCTCATTTTTACAACACCATTTTTTTTAGGGACCACGTCTCATTTGAAGTCATTTTGAGGGGTCTATATGATAGAAAATGCCCAAGTGTGACACCATTCTAAAAACTGCACCCCTCAAGGTGCTCAAAACCACATTCAAGAAGTTTATTAACCCTTCAGGTGTTTAATAGGAATTTTTGGAATGTTTAAATAAAAATGAACATTTAACTTTTTTACACAAAAAATTTACTTCAGCTCCAATTTGTTTTATTTTACCAAGGGTAACAGGAGAAATTGGACCCAAAAAGTTGTTGTCCAATTTGTCCTGAGTACGCTGATACCCCATATGTGGCAGTAAACCACTGTTTGGGCGCATGGGAGAGCTCGGAAGGGAAGGAGCGCAGTTTGACTTTTCAATGCAAAATTGACAGGAATTGAGATGGGACGCCATGTTGCGTTTGGAGAGCCACTGATGTGCCTAAACATTGAAACCCCCCACAAGTGACACCATTTTGGAAAGTAGACCCCCTAAGGAACTTATCTGGATGTGTGGTGAGCACTTTGACCCACCAAGTGCTTCACAGAAGTTTATAATGCAGAACCGTAAAAATAAAAAATCATATTTTTTCACAAAAATTATATTTTTGCCCCCAATTTTTTATTTTTCCAAGGGTAAGAGAAGAAATTGGACCTCAAAAGTTGTTGTCCAATTTGTCCCGAGTACGCTGATACCCCATATGTGGCAGTAAACCACTGTTTGGGCGCATGGGAGAGCTCGGAAGGGAAGGAGCGCCGTTTGACTTTTCAATGCAAAATTGACAGGAATTGAGATGGGACGCCATGTTGCGTTTGGAGAGCCACTGATGTGCCTAAACATTGAAACCCCCCACAAGTGACACCATTTTGGAAAGTAGACCCCCTAAGGAACTTATCTGGATGTGTGGTGAGCACTTTGACCCACCAAGGGCTTCACAGAAGTTTATAATGCAGAGCCATAAAAATAAAACAAAATTTTTTTCCCACAAAAATTATTTTTTAGCCCCCAGTTTTGTATTTTCCCTAGGGTAACAGGAGAAATTGGACCCCAAAAGTTGTTGTCCAATTTGTCCTGAGTACGCTGATACCCCATACGTGGGGGGGAACCACCGTTTGGGCGCATGGGAGGGTTCGGAAGGGAAGGAGCGCCATTTGGAATGCAGACTTAGATGGAATGGTCTGCAGGCGTCACATTGCGTTTGCAGAGCCCCTAATGTACCTAAACAGTAGAAACCCCCCACAAGTGACACCATTTTCGAAAGTAGACCCCCTAAGGAACTCATCTTGATGTGTTGTGAGAGCTTTGAACCCCCAAGTATTTCACTACAGTTTATAACGCAGAGCCATGCAAATAAAAAATATTTTTTTTTCCACAAAAAATATATTTTAGCCCCCAGTTTTGTATTTTTCCAAGGTTAGCAGGAGAAATTGGACCCTAAATGTTGTTGTCCAATTTGTCCTGAGTACGCTGATACCCGATATGTGGGGGGGAACCACCGTTTGGGCGCATGGGAGGGCTCGGAAGGGAAGGAGCATCATTTGGAATGCAGACTTAGATGGATTGGTCTGCAGGCGTCACATTGCGTTTGCAGAGCCCCTAATGTACCTAAACAGTAGAAACCCCCCACAAGTGACCCCATATTGGAAACTAGACCCCTCAATGAACTTATCTAGATGTGTTGTGAGAACTTTGAACCCCCAAGTGTTTCACTACAGTTTATAACGCAGAGCCGTGAAAATAAAAAATCTTTTTGTTTTCCCACAAAAATTATTTTTTAGCCCCCAGTTTTGTATTTTCCCAAGGGTAACAGGAGAAATTGGTCCACAAAAGTTGTTGTCCAATTTGTCCTGAGTACGCTGATACCCCATATGTTGGGGTAAACCCCTGTTTGGGCACACAGGAGAGCTCGGAAGGGAAGGAGCACTGTTTTACTTTTTCAACGCAGAATTGGCTGGAATTGAGATCGGACGCCATGTCGTGTTTGGAGAGCCCCTGATGTGCCGAAACAGTGGAAACCCCCCAATTATAACTGAAACCCTAATCTAAACACACCCCTAACTCTAATTCCAACGGTAACCCTAACCACACCTCTAACCCTGACACACCCCTAACCCTAATCCCAACCCTATTCCCAACTGTAAATGTAATCTAAGCCCTAACCCTAACTTTAGCCCCAACCCTAACTGTAGCCCCAACCCTAGCCCTAACCCTAGCCCTAACCCTAGCCCTAACTCTAACCCTAGCCCTAGCCCTAACACTAACCCTAGCCCTAACCCTAGCCCTAACCCTAGCCCTAACCCTAGCCCTAACCCTAGCCCTAACCCTAGCCCTAACCCTAGCCCTAACCCTAGCCCTAACCCTAGCCCTAACCCTAGCCCTAGCCCTAACCCTAATCCTAGCCCTAATGGGAAAATGGAAATAAATACATTTTTTTTTATTTTTCCCTAACTAAGGGGGTGATGAAGGGGGGTTTGATTTACTTTTATAGCGAGTTTTTTAGCGGATTTTTATGATTGGCAGCCGTCACACACTGAAAGACCCTTTTTATTGCAAAAAATATTTTTTGCAATACCACATTTTGAGAGCTATAATTTTTCCATATTTTGGTCCACAGAGTCATGTGAGGTCTTGTTTTTTGCGGGACGAGTTGACGTTTTTATTGAAAACATTTTTGGGCACGTGACATTTTTTTATCGCTTTTTATTCCGATTTTTGTGAGGAAGAATGACCAAAAGCCAGCTATTCATGAATTTCTATTGGGGGAGGCGTTTATACCGTTCCGCGTTTGGTAAAATTGATAAATCAGTTTTATTCTTCGGGTCAGTACGATTACAGCGATACCTCATTTATATCATTTTTTTATGGTTTGGTGCTTTTATACGATAAAAACTATTTTACAGAAAAAATAATTATTTTTGCATCGCTTTATTCTCAGGACTATAACTTTTTTATTTTTTTGCTGATGATGCTGTATGGCGGCTCATTTTTTGCGGGACAATATGACGCTTTCAGCGGTACCATGGTTATTTATATCTGTCCTTTTGATCGCGTGTTATTCCACTTTTTGTTCGGCGGTATGATAATAAAGCGTTGTTTTTTGCCTCGTTTTTTTTTTTTTTTTCTTACGGTGTTTACTGAAGGGGTTAACTAGTGGGACAGTTTTATAGGTCGGGTCGTTACGGACGCGGCGATACTAAATATGTGTACTTTTATTGGTTTTTTTTTTTATTTAGATGAAGAAATGTATTTATGGGAATAATATTTTTTTTTTTTTTTCATTATTTTGGAATATTTTTTTTTATTTTTTTTACACATTTGGAAAAATTTTTTTTTACTTTTTTACTTTGTCCCAGGGGGGGACATCACAGATCAGTGATCTGACAGTTTGCACAGCACTCTGTCAGATCACTGATCTGACATGCAGCGCTGCAGCCTTCACAGTGCCTGCTCTAAGCAGGCTCTGTGAAGCCACCTCCCTCCCTGCAGGACCCGGATCCGCGGCCATCTTGGATCCGGGGCTCGAGCAGGGAGGGAGGTGAGGAGACCCTCGCAGCAACGCGATCACATCGCGTTGCTGCGGGGGGCTCAGGGAAGCCCGCAGGGAGCCCCCTCCCTGCGCGGTGCTTCCCTGCACCGCCGGCACATCGCGATCATCTTTGATCGCGGTGTGCCAGGGGTTAATGTGCCGGGGGCGGTCCGTGACCGCTCCTGGCACATAGTGCCGGATGTCAGCTGCGATAAGCAGCTGACACCCGGCCGCGATCGGCCGCGCTCCTTCGTGAGCGCGGCCGATCGGCTATGACGTACTATCCCGTCCAGGGTCAGATAAGCCCAGGGCACCTCGACGGGATAGTACGTCTAAGGTCACAGAGGGGTTAAAGACCTGGCCGTTTTTTGCAATTCTGACCACTGTCCCTTTATGAGGTAATAACTCAGGAACGCGTCAATGGATCCTAGCGGTTCTGAGATTGTTTTTTCGTGACATATTGGGCTTCATGTTAGTGGTAAATTTAGGTCAATAAATTCTGTGTTTATTTGTGATAAAAACGGAAATTTGGCGAAAATTTTGAAAATTTCGCAATTTTCACATTTTGAATTTTTATTCTGTTAAACCAGAGAGTTATATGACACAAAATAGTTAATAAATAACATTTCCCACATGTTTACTTTACATCAGCACAATTTTGGAAACAAAATTTTTTTTTGCTAGGAAGTTATAAGGGTTATAATTTGATCAGCAATTTCTCATTTTTACAACGAAATTTACAAAACCATTTTTTTAGGGACCACCTCACATTTAAAGTCAGTTTGAGGGGTCTATATGGCTGAAAATACCCAAAAGTGACACCATTCTAAAAACTGCACCCCTCAAGGTGCACAAAACCACATTCAAGAAGTTTATTAACCCTTCAGGTGCTTCACAGCAGCAGAGGCAACATGGAAGGAAAAAATGAACATTTAACTTTTTAGTCACAAAAATGATCTTTTAGCAACAATTTTTTTATTTTCCCAATGGTAAAAGGAGAAACTGAACCACGAAAGTTGTTGTCCAATTTGTCCTGAGTACGCTGATACCTCATATGTGGGGGTAAACCACTGTTTGGGCGCACGGCAGGCCTTGGAATGGAAGGAGCGCCATTTGACTTTTTGAATGAAAAATTGGCTGCACTCTTTAGCGGACACCATGTCACATTTGGAGAGCCCCCGTGTGTCTAAAAATTGGAGCTCCCCCAAAAGTGACCCCATTTTGGAAACCAGACACCCCAAGGAACTTATCTAGATGCATAGTGAGCACTTTAAACCCCCAGGTGCTTCACAAATTGATCCGTAAAAATGAAAAAGTACTTTTTTTTCACAAAAAAATTCTTTTAGCCTCAATTTTTTCATTTTCACATGGGCAACATGATAAAATGGTTCCTAAGATTTGTTGGGCAATTTCTCCTGAGTACACCTATACCTCACATGTGGGGGTAAACCACTGTTTGGGCACATGGTAAGGCTTGCAAAGGAAGGAGCGCCATTTGACTTTTTGAATGAAAAATTATCTCCATCGTTAGCGGACACCATGTCGCGTTTGGAGAGACCCTGTGTGCCTAAACATTGGAGCTCCCCCACAAGTGACCCCATTTTGGAAACTGGACCCCCCAAGGAACTTATCTAGATGCCTAGTGATCACTTTAAACCCTCAGGTGCTTCACAAATTGATCCGTAAAAATGAAAAAGTACTTTTTTTTTACAAAAAATTTCTTTTCGCCTCGATTTTTTCATTTTCACATGGGCAATAGGATAAAATGGATCCTAAAATTTGTTGGGCAATTTCTCCCGAGTACGCCAATACCTCATATGTGGGGGTAAACCACTGTTTAGGCACACGGCAGGGCTCGGAAGGGAAGGCGCGCCTTTTGACTTTTCGAATGGAAAATTAGCTCCAATTGTTAGCGGACACCATGTCGCGTTTGGAGAGCCCCTGTGTGCCTAAGCATTGGAGCTCCCCCACAAGTGACCCCATTTTGGAAACTAGACCCCCCAAGGAACTTATCTAGATGCATACTGAGCACTTTAAACCCCCAGGTGTTTCACAGAAGTTTATAACGCAGAGCCATGAAAATAAAAAATAATTTTTCTTTCCTCAAAAATGATTTTTTAGCCTGGAATTTCCTATTTTGCCAACGGTAATAGTAGAAATTGGACCACAAATGTTGTTGTCCAGTTTGTCCTGAGTACGCAGATACCCCATATGTGGGGGTAAACCACTGTTTGGGCGCACGGCAGGGCTCGGAAGGGAAGGCACGCCATTTGGCTTTTTAAATGGAAAATTAGCTCCAATCATTAGCGGACACCATGTCGCGTTTGGAGAGCCCCTGTGTGCCTAAACATTGGAGATCCCCCACAAATGACCCCATTTTGGAAACTAGACCCCCAAAGGAACTAATCTAGATGTGTGGTGAGCACTTTGAACCCTCAAGTGCTTCACAGAAGTTTATAACGCAGAGCCATGAAAATAAAAATTTATTTTTCTTTTCTCAAAAATGATTTTTTAGCCCGCAATTTTTTATTTTCCCAAGGGTAACAGGAGAAATTGGACCCCAAAAGTTGTTGTCCAGTTTCTTCTGAGTACGCTGATACCCCATGTGTGGGGGTAAACCACTGTTTGGGCACACGTCGGGGCTCAGAAGGGAAGTAGTGACTTTTGAAATGCAGACTTTGATGGAATGGTCTGCGGACGTCATGTTGCGTTTGCAGAGCCCCTGGTGTGCCTAAACAGTAGAAACCACCCACAAGTGACCCCATTTTGTAAACTAGACCCCCCAAGGAACTTACCTAGATATGTGGTGAGCACTTTGAACCCCCAAGTGCTTCACAGACGTTTACAACGCAGAGCGTTCCTCAAAAATGATGTTTTAGCAAGCAATTTTTTTATTTTCTCAAGGGTAACAGGAGAAATTGGACCCCAGTAATTGTTGCGCAGTTTGTCCTGAGTATGCTGGTACCCCGTATGTGGGGGTAAACCACTGTTTGGGCACACGTCGGGGCTCGGAAGTGAGGGAGCACCATTTGACTTTTTGAATAAAAGATTGGCTGGAATCAATGGTGGCGCCATGTTGCGTTTGGAGACCCCCTGATGTGCCTAAACAGTGGAAACCCCTCAATTCTGACGCCAACACACCCCTAACCCTTATCCCAACTGTAGCCGTAATCCTAACCACAACCCTAACCCCAACACACCCCTAACCACAACCCTAACCCCAACACACCCCTAACCCTAACCACAACCCTAATTCCAACCCAACCCTAACCCTAAGGCTATGTGCCCACGTTGCGGATTCGTGTGAGATTTTTCCGCACGATTTTTGAAAAATCCACGGGTAAAAGGCACCGCGTTTTACCTGCGGATTTACCGCGGATTGCCAGTGTTTTTTGTGCGGATTTCACCTGCGGATTCCTATTGAGGAACAGGTGTAAAACGCTGCGGAATCCGCACAAAGAATTGATATGCTGCGGAAAATACAACGCAGCATTTCCGCGTGGTATTTTCCGCACCTTGGGCACAGCGGATTTGGTTTTCCATATGTTTACATGGTACTGTAAACCTGATGGAACACTGCTGCGGATCCGCAGCCAAATCCGCACCGTGTGCACATAGCCTAATTCTAAAGGTATGTGCACACGCTGCGGAAAACGCTGCGGATCCACAGCAGTTTCCCATGAGTTTACAGTTCAATGTAAACCTATGGGAAACAAAAATCGCTGTACACATGCTGCGGAAAAACTGCGCGGAAACGCAGCGGTTTATATTCCGCAGCATGTCACTTCTTTCTGTGGATTCCGCAGCGGTTTTACAACTGCTCCAATAGAAAATCGCAGTTGTAAAACCGCAGTGAAATGCGCGGAAAAACCGCGGTCAATCCGCGATAAAATCCACAGCGGTTTAGCACTGCGGATTTATCAAATCCGCTGCGGAAAAATCCGCAGAGGACCAGAATACGTGTGCACATACCGTACCCTAACCCTAATCCTAACCCTAACCCTAGTCCCAACTCCAACCTTAGTGGAAAAAAATAAAATAAAAAATTCTTTATTTTATTATTGTCCCTACCTATGGGGGTGACAAAGGGGGGGGGGGGTCATTTAGAGTTTTTTTTATTTTGATCACTGTGATAGGTTTATCACAGTGATCAAAATTCACATTGGAACGAATCTGCCGGCCGGCAGATTCGGCGGGCGCACTGCGCATGCGCCCGCCATTTTGGAAGATGGTGGCGCCCAGGAAAGAAGACGGACGGACCCCGGGAGGCTAGGTAAGTATAAGGGGGGGGAGATCAGGGCACGGGGGGGTGGATCGGAGCATGGGGGGGAGGATCGTAACACGGGGGGGTGGATCGGAGTGCAGGGGGGTTGGATTGGAGCACGGGGGGTGGGATTGGAGCACGGGGGGAGTGGACAGGGGAGCGGAGCACAGGACGGAGGGGAGCGGACCACAGATCGGAGGGCTGGGGGGGTGATCGGTGGGGTGGGGGCACATCAATGTTTCCAGCCATGGCCGATGATATTGCAGCATCGGCCATGGCTGGATTGTAATATTTCACCAGTTTTTTAGGTGAAATATTACAAATCGCTCTGATTGGCAGTTTCACTTTCAACAGCCAATCAGAGCGATCGTAGCCCAGGGGGGGGGGGGGTGAAGCCTCCCCCCTGGGCTAAAGTACAACTCCTCCTGTCCCTGCAGGCTGGGTGAAATTACAGTTAACCCTTTCACCCGGCCTGCAGGAGCCCAATCCGGCCATGACGCATATGCTGTGTCACAGGTCAGATTGGCACAGGATTTCATGACGCATACGGTGCGTCAAAGGTCGGGAAGGGGTTAAAATTTACAACTCGTCCTGCAGAAAACAAGCCCTCACATGGCCATATTGATGGAAAAATAAAAAAGTTATGGCTCTGGGGAAAAAAGAGTGGGGAAAATGAAAGTGAAAAATGGAAAAACCTTTGAACGATTTAAGTGATTTTTAGTGAATTTTAAAAAGAACATAAGATAAAAATATATGTGCATATACATCAGATGTACATTAGGATATGTCAGAGAAAAGTGTTAATGTTGACTACCTGCATAGGGAAGGGGCATGGTTCACCTATTTTACTTGCATTGAGCACTTACTGTGTCATAATTCCTTGGTCTACTCTGTCCCTATGAAGGTTGCCTAAATTCCTTCTTTTTTCTCTGATATACGTTATGGTGTATCTGATGTATGAGCACATCTAAGGCTTCTTTCACACTAGCGTCGGAATCTCCCCGTCGCAATGCGTCGGGGAGAGATTCCGACGCTAGCGTTTAACGCTTTGCACAATGGGTGCAGCGGATGCATTTTTCCGGCGCATCCGCTGCCCCATTGTAAGGTGCGGGGAGGTGGGGGCGGAGTTCCGGCCGCGCATGCGCGGTCGGAAAAAGCGGTCCGTCGGGAGAAAAAAACGTTACATGTAGGGTTTTTTTTTCTCGACGGTCCGCCAAAGCACGACGCATCCGTCGCAAGACGGATGCGAAGTGTGCAAATGCGTCGCCAATAGAAGTCTATGGGGAAAGAACGCATCCTGCAAGCACTTTTGCAGGATGCGTTTTTTCTGCAAAACGACGCATTGTGACGGATTTACAAAAAACGCTAGTGTGAAAGTACCCTTACTGTATACTTACCTTGTAATGTTTTCACATCCTGTTCTGTCCAGATGTGTCCGGATCCCAGAATTCCAAGCGGCTGAAGTTTACCGACTGCCATATTGGGACACCCAAGTGATGGGTGTCTAAATATAGAAACTGATGGCGGTTCCAGCATCTTGCGCGCGCGCGCACACACACACACACACACACACACTGTATATGCTGTACGCACCACACACACTGTATACGCCGTACGCCAGAGGTGTCAAACTGCATTCCTCGAGGGCTGCAAACAGGTCATGTTTTCAGGATTTCCTTGTGTTGCACAAGTGATAATTTAATCACCTGCACAGAATGATTCCATCACCTGTGCAATACTAAGGAAATCCTGAAAACATGACCTGTTTGCAGCCCTCAAGGAATGCAGTTTGACACCTCTGCCGTACGCAGCCTCTTGCGTGGTACCACCAATGGAACACCGTCGTGAACATACCGCCGCCATCTTTGTACAGGAAGAGCACATGCGCAGTTTTAATGTGACCGCCGCTATCTGTCTGCACAAAGATGGCGGCGGTCTGATTTACTACACCTGCGTGAATTCTGCGCAGGTGCAGTGAATCATTCGGCTGATCCCGGTGGCAGATGCGCGACGTGTCTACAGGCAGAGGAAGCCGGTCACATTAAAGGTTTTCCCACAGACGAAAGTTCATTTTAAAAATGATCTGTGTCTGACCGTGTATGGAGCATACCACATCTCCTGGGCAGGGGAGGAAGCAAAAGATAAGGGTACCGTCACACTATACGATTTACCTACGATCACGACCAGCGATATGACCTGGCCGTGATCGTAGGTAAATCGCAGTGTGGTCGCTGGGGAGCTGTCACACAGACAGCTCTCCAGCGACCAACGATGCCGAGGTCCCCGGGTAACCAGGGTAAACATCGGGTTACTAAGCGCAGGACCGCGCTTGGTAACCCGATGTTTACCCTGGTTACCAGCGTAAAAAAAACAAACAGCACATACTTACATTCTGGTGTCCGTCAGGTCCCTTGCTGTCTGCTTCCCGCACTCACTGACTGCCGGCCGTAAAGTGAAAGTGAAAGCACAGTCACTGAGTGCGGGAAGCAGACGTCAAGGGACCTGACGGACACCAGAATGTAAGTATGTGCTGTTTTTTTTTTTTTTAGTTTTACGCTTGTAACCAGGGTAAACATCGGGTTACTAAGCGCGGCCCTGCGCTTAGTAACCCGATGTTTACCCTGGTTACAAGCGAACGCATCGCTAGATCGCATCGCTAGATCGGTGTCACACACACCGATCTAGCGATGACAGCGGGAGATCCAGCGACGAAAGAAAGTTCTAAACGATCTGCTACGACGTACGATTCTCAGCAGGATCCCTGATCGCTGCTGCGTGTCAGACACAGTGATATCGTAACGATATCGCTGGAATGTCACGAATCGTACCGTCGTAGCGATCGAAATGGCAGTGTGTGACGGTACCCTAACACTGACATTACAGCAGGGGATCACAGAGGATTCATTTTGTGAGGTAAAATTTTTCACTGACTGTTTTTAAACAATATTTTACCTCACAAAATGTATCCTCTGCGATCTCCTGCTGTAATATCAGTATTGTCTTTTGCTTCCGAAAGCGCACAGAGGTGAGAGAGACAGAGCTCAGGGGGGAGACAGCTCACATGGGACAGCACATGAGGGGAGAACACAGCACAGGAAGGAGAGAGACAGCAGACAAGGGGGATAGCACATGGAGTAGACAGGTCGAAGAAGAGAGCACAGACGGGAGAAGTCAGCACATGGGGAAAGAGAGAGTGGATAGGTGGGGGATCACATGGGGGGAGAGATTCTCAATGCTGCAAAGCCTGCCCCCATCGTGACATTACCGGCCTCCATCTAGTTTTTAATATTTCTGTATCACCTTCTTCTAAAAATTGACAAAATCATGATGTAATTATTATAAGTCTTGCACTCATCCCAGTATAGTATAATGATTATAAAAAATATGTAATGCACCTTATCGGTGACATCTGCTTCTCCTCGTCTCTGAACTCATTCACTTCAAATCCATCTACATCAAAGCAGGATGTACTGCCCCTTTTACTTTGTAGGTTCATGGGGTTTAATGCCTTAATAGTATATTTTGGTAATTGCATACACTCATGCTTTAACTAAACTTGTCCTGACTATTATTTCTCTATATTTTGTTTTTTAAAGATTTTGATGATGATGATATGTATGGACAGTCCGTAGACGATGACTACTGTATCTCACCAGCAACAGGTATACATTAATTCCATTTTCTGATAGCTTGTGGAATGTGACACGTTTATTAGGTATTTGGCTAACCAGGTCCCACATATGCCACAAATATGGCTTTGTTCACAAAGCATGATACAGTTCCTAGCTATCCTATAAAACAGGAATGCGCTCCGTCCAATTAACGAAAAACTATCGTGTTGGGAACTTCCACAGCTTCAATAATCAATATTTAATGCTGCAGATTAGTCTGATGTGATGAGCAGGAAAGTCAAGCTGCAGTGGTTACTGCTACCAAAGTTTGGAGCTATGAACCTGATCATTACATGTGAACGTGTTAATGAATGTGACCTGCCCAATCCAATCATTGTTATCACTGATAATGATGACTGTAGATGAATGGTGGTAATGATTCTGACCTGCCCAATCCAACCATTATTATTACTGATAACGATGACTATAGATGAATGGTGTTAATGAATGTGACCTGCCCAATCCAACCATTATTATTACTGATAACGATGACTATAGATGAATGGTGTTAATGAATGTGACCTGCCCAATCCAATCATTGTTATCACTGTTAATGATGACTATAGATGAATGGTGGTAATGATTCTGACCTGCCCAATCCAACCAATATTATCACTGATAATGATGACTATAGATGATTGGCAGTAATGATTGTGACGTGCCCAATCCAACCATTATCACTGATGATGATGACTATAGTTGAATGGCTTTAATGATTGTGACCTGCTCAATCCAACCATTATTATCACAGATAATGATGACTATAGATGAATGGTGGTAATGATTGTGACCTGCCCAATCCAACCATTATTATCACAGATAACGATGACTATAGATGAATGCTGGTAATGATTGTGACCTGCCCAATCCAACCATTATTATCACAGATAATGATGACTATAGATGAATGGTGGTAATGATTGTGACCTGCCCAATCCAACCATTATTATCACAGATAACGATGACTATAGATGAATGGTGGTAATGATTGTGAACTGCTCAAGCCAACCATTAGTATCACTGATAATGATGTTTATAGATGATTTGTGCTAATGATTCTGACATGCCCAATCCGACCATTATTATCACAGATAATGATGACTATAGATGAATGGTGGTAATGATTGTGACGTGCTCAACCCGACCATTATCACTGATAATGATGACTATACACTACCGTTCAAAAGTTTAGGGTCACCCAGACAATTTTGTGTTTTCCATGAAAACTCATACTTTTATTAATCAAATGAGTTGCCATATGAATTGAAAATCTAGTCCAGACATTGACAAGGTTCGAAAAAAAGATTTTTATTTGAAACTAGATGGTGGCCCGATTCTAATGCATCGGGTATTCTAGAATATGCATGTCCACGTAGTATATTGCCCAGCCACGTACTATATTGCCCAGCGACGTACTATATTGCCCAGCGACGTAGTATACAGCACAGATCAACGTAGTATATTGCCCAGTCACGTACTATATTGCCCAGCTACGTAGTATATTGCCCAGTCACGTAGTATATTGCCCAGTCACGTAGTATAGTGCCCAGCCACGTAGTATATTGCACAGCCCACGTAGTATATTGCCCAGTCACGTAGTATATTGCCCAGCGACGTAGTATACAGCACATAGTATATTGCCCAGCCACGTAGTATATTGCCCAGTTACGTAGTATATTGCCCAGTTACGTAGTATATTGCCCAGTGACGTAGTATATTGCCCAGTGACGTAGTATACAGCACAGAGCCACGTAGTATGTTGCACAGCGACGTAGTATACAGCACAGAGCTACGTAGTATATTGCCTAGCCACGTATGTCACAGGTTAAAAAATAAAAAATAAACATACTCACCTTCCGATCCGAGGGCCCCTTGTAGTTCTGTCGCCTGTTCGCCAGCTTCCAGTCCCAGGGTGTGATGACGTCGCGGTCACATGATCGTGACGTCATGGCAGGTCCTTCTCGCTCAGGCGCGCAGAACCTGTGATGACGTCGCGGTCACATGACCGTGACGTCATGGAAGGTCCTTCTCGCTCAGGCGCGCAGAACCTGTGATGACGTCGCGGTCACATTACCGTGACGTCATGGAAGGTCCTTGTTGCATACCATCTTTAGCACTGGAGCGTCGCGAGGAGCGGGAAAGGTGCCGGAGGGTGAGTATATGATGATTTTTTATTTTTTTTATTATTTTTAACATTAGATCTTTTTACTATTGACGCTGCATAGGCAGCATCAATAGTAAAAACTTGGTCACACAGGGTTAATAGCGGTGGTAATGGAGTGAGTTACCCGCGGCATAACGCGGTCCGTTACCGCTGGCATTAACCCTGTGTGAGCGGTGACTGCAGGGAGTATGGAGCTGGCGCCGGGCACTGACGGGAGGGGAGTAGGGAGGGACTAATCAGACTGTGGACTGTGATTGGTCGCGGCAGCCATGACAGGCAGCTGGCGAGACCAATCAGCGACTTGGATTCCATGACAGACAGAGGCCGCGACCAATGAATATCTGTGACAGACAGACAGAGAGACAGATGGAAGTGACCCTTAGACAATTATATAGTAGACTAGATGGTGGCCCGATTCTAACGCATCGGGTATTCTAGAATATGCATGTCCACGTAGTATATTGCCCAGCCACATGGTATATTGCCCATCGATGTAGTATATTGCCCAGCCACGTAGTATATTGCCCAGTTACGTAGTATATTGCCCATTTACGTAGTATATTGCTCAGCCACGTAGTATACAGCACAGAGCCACGTAGTATATTGCACAGCGACGTAGTATATTGCCCAGCCACGTAGTATACAGCACAGAGCCACGTAGTATATTGTCCAGTCACGTAGTATACAGCACAGAGCCACATAGTATATTGCACAGCGACGTAGTATACAGCACACAGCCACGTAGTATATTGCCCAGCTACGTAGTATATTGCCCAGCCACGTAGTATATTGCCCAGCCACGTAGTATATTGTCCAGTGACGTAGTATATTGTCCAGCCACGTAGTATATTGCACAGCGACGTAGTATATTGCCCAGCCTTGTAGTATACAGCACAGAGCCACGTAGTATATTGCCCAGCTTTGTAGTATACAGCACAGCCACGTAGTATATTGCCCAGTGACGTAGTATATTACCGAGCCACGTATGTCACAGGTTAAAAAAATAAACATACTCACATAAAACGATCCGTGGGCCCCTTGTAGTTTAACATACTCACTATTGTGGTCGCTGCTCCTCAGCGTCCCATCTCTCCGCCTCCTGGGATCCAAGGGCGCTGTGCAGCCGGGCGCGCGGCTGCCGCCATCTTGCGTTCCTAGGATGCTTTGCAAAATTACCCATATGACTTAGCGGTCTCGCGAGACCGCTAGGTCTTCTGGGTAATTTCGCAAAGCATCGCTGGGAAAGGAAGATGGCGGCAGGCACGAGCGCCTCAGCGGACAACGGAAGGTGAGTATAGCAGGTTTTTTGTTTTTTTACTATTTTTAACATTACTTTTTTTTTTACTATTGATGCTGCATAGGCAGCATCAATAGTAAAAGGTTGGGGACACACAGGGTTAATAGCGGCGGTAACGGAATGCGTTACCCACGGCATAACGCGGTCCGTTACCGCCGGCATTAACCCTGTGTTAGCGGTGACCGGAGGGGAGTATGGAGTGGGCGCCGGGGACACTGACTGCGGGGAGTAAGCAGCGGAGCGCCAGGGACACTGACTGCGGGTAGCGGAGCGCTGGGGACACTGCTGGGAGCGGAGCGCCGGAGACACTGACTGCGGGGAGCGGAGCGCCGGGGACACTGACTGCGGGGAGTATGGAGCAGCCATTTTCTTCCGGACTGTGCCCGTCGCTGATTGGTCGTGGCTGTTTTGCGGCGACCAATCAACGACTTGGATTTCCATGATAGACAGAGGCCATGACCAATGAATATCCATGACAGACAGACGGAAGGTCTCCTTAGACAATTATGTATATAGATAATAATTTTCTCCTTCAAACTTTCCAATGTTCCCTTTCCAGCAATTACCTTTGGCATTCTAGCAGTTAATTTGCTGAGGTAATCTGCAGAAATTTCACCCCATGCATCCAGAACCCCCTCCCACAAGTTGGTTTGGCTTGATGGGCGCTTTTTGCTTACCATACGGTCAAGTTGCTCCCACAACAGCTCAATGGGGTTGAGATCTGGTGACTGCGCTGGCCACTCCATTACAGATAGAATACCAGCTGCCTGCTTCTTCCCTAAATATTTGTTGCATAATTTGGAGGTGTGCTTTGGGTCATTGTCCTGTTGTAGGATGAAATTGGCTCCAATCAAGCGCTGTCCACAGGGTATGGCATGGCGTTGCAAAATGGAGTGATAGCCTTCCTTATTCAAAATCCCTTTTACCTTGTACAAATCTCCCACTTTACCAGCACCAAAGCAACCCCAGACCATCACATTACCTCCACCATGCTTGACAAATGGCGTCAGGCATTCTTCCAGCATCTTTTCAGTTGTTCTGCGTCTCACAAATGTTCTTCTGTGTGATCCAAACACCTCAAACTTGGATTCATCTGTCCATAACACTTTTTTCCAATCTTCCTCTGTCCAATCTCTGTGTTCTTTTGCCCATATTAATATTTTCCTTTTATTAGCCAGTCTCAGATATGGCTTTTTCTTTGCCACTCTGCCCTGAAGGTCAGCATCCCGGAGTCGCCTCTTCACTGTAGACGTTGACACTGGCGTTTTGCGTGTACTATTTAATGAAGCTGCCAGTTGAGGACCCATGAGGCGTCGATTTCTCAAACTACAGACTCTAATGTACTTGTCTTGTTGCTCAGTTGTGCAGCGGGGCCTCCCACTTCTCTTTCTTCTCTGGTTAGACCCTGTTTGTGCTCTCCTCTGAAGGGAATAGTACACACCGTTGTAGGAAATCCTCAGTTTCTTGGCAATCTCTTGCATGGAATAGCCTTCATTTCTAAGAACAAGAATAGACTGTCGCATTTCACATGGAAGTTCTTTTTTTCTGGCCATTTTGAGAGTTTAACGGAACCAACAAATCTAATGCTCCAGATTCTCAACTATCTCAAAATAAGGTCAGGTTTATGGGTTTTCTAATCAGCCAAACTGTTTTCAGCTGTGCTAACATACGTGCACAAGGGTTTTCAAGGGTATTCTAACCATTCATTAGCCTTCTTACACAGTTAGCAAACACAAAGTACTATAAGAACACTGGAGTGATGGTTGTTGGAAATGGGCCTCTGTGCACCTATGAAGATATTGCATTACAAACCAGACGTTTGCAGCTAAAAGTCATTTACCACATTAACAATGTATAGAGTGTATTTCTGAATCATTTAATGTTAGTTTCATTGGAATAAACTGGTTTTCTTGAAAAAATAAGGAAATTTGTAAGTGACCCTAAACTTTTGAACGGTAGTGTAGATGAATGGTGATAATGATTGTGACCTGTCCAATCCAACAATTGGTATCACTGATAATGATGACTACAGGTGAATGGTGGTAATGATTCTGTCCTGCCCAATCCAACCATTATCACTGATGATGATTATAGATGAATGGTGGTAATGATTGTGACCTGCCCAATCCAACCATTAGTATCACTGATGATGATGATTATAGATGAATGGTGGTAATGATTGTGACCTGCCCAATCCAACCATTAGTATCACTGATAATGATGATTATAGATGAATGGTGTTAATGATTGTTACCTACCCAGCACGATCATTGTTATCATTATGATGATGACTACAGGTGATTGGTGGTAATGATTGTGGCCTGCCCAATCCAACCATTATCACCGATAATGATGACTATAGATGAATGGTGGGTAATGATTGTGACCTGCCTAATCCAATCCAACCATTATTATCACTGATGATGACTATAGATGAATGGTGGTAATGATTCTGTCCTGTCCAATCCAACAATTGGTATCACTGATAATAATGACTACAGGTCATTACAGTGGTAATGATTCTGTCCTGCCCAACCCAACCATTATCACTGATAATTCTGAGTATAGATGAATGGTGGTAATGATTGTGACCTGTCCAATCCAACCATTATTATCACTGATGATGATGACTATAGACGAATGGTGATAATGATTCATTGTGACCTGCCCAATCCGACAAATGGTATCACTGGTAATGATGGCTATAGATGAATGGTGGAAATGATTGTTACCTAACGAGCTCGATCATTGTTATCGTTATGACGATGACTACAGGTGATTGATGGTAATGTTTCTGACCTGCCTGTTGACATGGAAACCTATTTTGGAGAACAATATGAAAAAAATTACGAAGTTGGCATCTGCTGCAGGTAATACAAGGCAGGGAGCAAAGATGTCACCTCCCAGCTTGCTTCTTGTCACTGCTTGTGTAAAATGAATCAGAGTGACAGATTGCACCATCCATTGTACTTGCTTAGCCTCTGTGACAGTATATTATTGAAACGTGATAATTGTTCTCTGTGGCAACTTTTACTCCCAAATATATGTATATTTTCTCTGGTGAGTTCAGCCTTATTTCCCTTGCGTTTCACTGGTGAGTTCTTACTTGTCACTACTCCTTATTTAGCTGAAGCTAAAATATCACTGACACCTTTTCATATCTCAGTCCCAATCAAGGCCAGTTTTAGACAAGCATTTTTGCGCCTGTAAGGGTACCGTCTCACAGTGGCACTTTGGTCGCTACGACGGCACGATCCGTGACGTTCCAGCGATATCCTTACGATCTCGCTGTGTGACTCGCTCCTGCGATCAGGGACCCCGCTGAGAATCGTACGTCGTAGCAGATCGTTTGAAACTTTCTTTCGTCGTCTAGTGTCCCGCTGTGGCGGCATGATCGCATCGTGTAACAAAGGTGTGCACGATATTGTATACGATGTGCGCATAGTAATCAACAGCTTCTACATCGCAAACACGTCATGAAATTATCGCTCCAGCGTCGTGCATTGCGAAGTGTGACCGCAGTCTACGACGCTGGAGCGATAATGGTGCGATGCTGGAGCGTCACGGATCGTGCCGTCGTAGCGACCAAAGTGCCACTGTGAGACGGCACCCTAACACTCAGTCTGATCATGGTTCTATTGACCAATACAGCTTCTTTGGGAAGCAATAAAACAGGCCTAACACCCCTCGTACACATTAGACTTTTGTCAGCCAAAGGCAACAAAAATCAATGGGTTCAGCCAACATTCTATTATGTATGGGGACAACAAAGAGATGATTGTCATCAGGGGTGTTACGGATCTGGCATGCCCCTTGACCTGTTTGTCAGCGGTTCTCACGTAAAGGACATGGAGTGCTCGCTTGGCTGAGATGGCCGACAAAGCCGCTGATGGAACGATTGGCCTAACAAGTGGTTCGTTGTGTTTTCAATGAGAAGCTATTAAGATGTATCTGAACATAGGCCTTTTAGCAGGGGTGTACTAAAGGGGGTCCTTTTATAGGCAGCTCTTTGCTTGATGTTATCAATGCCTAAATATATAGAGAAACCTAAGGGAATACATGAAAAAAGTACCATATATACCATACCCAGAGCCTGCCAACCAAAGATTGCCACAAACCAAAAGGGTTTGACCCCCAATTCATCAAGCAATTTACATTAGCTTTTTGCGTAAAACTTCATGAAATGTTGAAAAATGTGAGTACCATTAGTAGCTATGGAAACTTTAAACTACCGTACTTTTGGGGTTTTTACACCATTCTCAGGGAGATCCGCCAACTTTCTGACATGTGGGTGAACCTTGGCCGGTAGCGGGTGTGGCAAAACGCACCCAACAATTTTTTATCTAACGAAAAGTCACCCTTTGTTGTGGGACACAATCATGACTCCTTGACATTGTACCTAAACTGCGTTATTAACCCTCAACCATAGGCAACGGCCCTCTAACCAATGCAATGGGTGCTAATTGGGCAACAGTAATTGCTCATTCATGTAAAGGTAATTTTTTTAGTTTGTACGTTCGCTGGCAGCTTTTCTGTGTTTAACCAATAATATCTAACTTACGTGTTAAACGTCTTGCCTTATTTGATTTTGCTTTGAACATACATGGGTGACTCCAATTATCGTAACTTTTTTTAAAGATTTTGAGAAATTCCTAAAAGCACAAAATTGCTGGGTAAAAGGGAAAATATTTAGAATTGCGAGTCCTCAGTGGTTGATCCCTTTTAATGGCTAACTGAACAGATGGTAACAAATTGCAAGATTTCGAGACTACTCCGGTCTCTTCATCAGGCATAAAAGGGGACATTTTCAGTGAATGCTGAAATTCCTCTTAGGTCTGTGTGCTATCCTTTTTATTATTTTAACCTACCCTATGTGATTCAAAGGGGCAGAGCAGATGAGCGATTTTTTTATTTATTTATTTTTATTTATATTTTTCACTGACCGAATCTGCGTGTGGAAAATTCTCAGCATGCACTAGTTTCTTCCATAAATTGGATGAGTCTATGGGTGCACAAAATAATCGGATGCCATACGGAGCAACCATATAGCATTGTTTTTTTTTTTATGGCTATCGCAATTCTGTAACAGGAAACGAAATGGTCTTGTAAATAATTGTAAGCGAGAAAAAAAAATCCACATTTTTCCCATTCTCTGTCCTTCTCTGGCTCACAGAGAGGAGCAGCCAAAGGGCTAAAAATCAGATTGGTAAGCAGCGGGACTATAGTGTTTCATGCTGGGTGCACCTATTTGCCAGCACTCCTCACAGTGCGCGCGCCTATTAGCTACTCCCTGCCGAGCGCTTAAAGAGAACCCGTCAGCAGCTTTTTGCTACCTCATCTGAGAGCAGCACCATAATGTAGTGGCAAAGACTCTGATTCCAATGATGCATCACTTAGTTTACTGAGTGCAGCAGCTGTGATAAATTCACCATGATCTCTGCTGCAGATGTTGCAGTGCTCAGAATGCTGAGCTCTGCATAACTCCACCCACACCAAGGATTGGTAGTTTTCTGTCAATGTGTCCACAGAAAGGTACCAATCCATGCTGGGGGCAGGGTTATACAGCAGTTGACTAGGAGGCACTAGACATCTAGTCCAGTAGCGATAATCTCCTGCTGATAAAACACTGATTTTATTGAATAGCAACACACAGCCTAGTAACACATCACTGGATTCAGGCTCTCAGCCCCTACATCATGGCACTCTTAAATTACCTAGAAAAACCTGCTGATAGATTCCCTTTAATTAATTCCTGGCCCCCTGTGTGAGAAGCACATGTGGATGTTTTTGCTGTGTTCTCTGAGCAGTACGTGTTAGAGATGTTCCTGAGGCCTGTGAGTAAAATCTGGGTCCTTGGAAAGCAACCATGTGAGCAAATAGTTGCCTTAATGAATGGGCCATATAGCTTTTCACCTGGCCCATAGTATAGTTCTGGAACAGAATGATGATAGTTCATCAGTGATTTCTGTCTAGACAACCCCTTTAACTGCTGTCACGTTATGATTAAGGGTATGTGCACACGTAGAATGGTCCACTGCGGATTTTTCCGCAGCGGATTTGATAAATCTGCAGGGCAAAAACACTGCGTTTTTCCTGCAGATTTATATCGCATTTACCGCCGATTTTGTGCGGATTTCACTGCGGTTTTATACCTGTGGTTTTGTATTATGGAGCAGGTGTAAAACCGCTGCGGATTCTGCACAAAGAATTGACATGCTGCGGAATGTAAACCGCTGCGTTGCTGCGCGTTTTTTTCCGCAGCATGGGCACAGCATTTTCGGTTTCATATAAGTTTACATTGTACTGTAAACTCATGGGAACCTGCTGCGGACCCGCAGCAAAATCCGCAATGTGTGCACAGAGCCTTAAGCTTATTGTAACATGTATTCTTACCAGCAGGAGGTAACATAGTTATTAAGGTTGAAGGAAGACTATAAGTCCATCTAGTTCAACCCATAGCCTAACCTAACATGCCCTAACATGTTGATCCAGAGAAAGGCAAAAAAAAACCATGTGGCAAAGATTAAGCTCCACATTGGGGAAAAAAAATTCCTTCCCGACTCCATATATGGCCCTATCAAGGAATCTAGTGTATATACCCTGTAACATTATACTTTTCCAGAAAGGCATCCAGTGCCCTCTTAATTTTAAGCAATGAATCAATCATTACAACATCATACGGCAGAGAGTTCCATAGTCTCACTGCTCTTACAGTAAAGAATCCGCGTCTGTTATTATGCTTAAACCTTCTTTCCCCCAGACGTAGAGGATGCCCCCTTGTCCCTGTCTCAGGTCTTTGATTAAAAAGATCATCAGAACGGTCTTTGTACTGTCCCCTCATATATTTATACATTAAAATAAAATCACCCCTTAGTCTTTGTTTTTCCAAACTAAATAGCCCCAAGTGTAATAACCTATCTTGGTATTGCAGACCCCCCAGTCCTCTAATAACCTTGGTCGCTCTTCTCTGCACCCGCTCTAGTTCAGCTATGTCTTTCTTATACACCGGAGACCAGAACTGTGCACAGTATTCTAAGTGTGGTCGAATTAGTGACTTGTATAGAGGTAAAATTATATTCTCCTCATGAGCATCTATGCCTCTTTTAATGCATCGAATTATTTTATTTGCCTTTGTAGCAGCTGCCTGACACTGGCCACTGAACATGAGTTTGTCATCCACCCATACACCCAGGTCTTTTTCATTGACGGTTTTGCCCAGAGTTTTAGAATTAAGCGCATAGTTATACATCTTATTACTTCTACCCAAGTGTATGACCTTACATTTATCCCCATTTAAGCTCATTTGCCATTTATCAGCCCAAGCTTCTAGTTTACATAAATCATCCTGTAATATAAAATTGTCCTCCTCTGTATTGATTACCCTGCAGAGTTTAGTGTCATCTGCAAATATTGAAATTCTGCTCTGAATGCCCCCTACAAGGTCATTAATAAATATGTTAAAAAGAAGAGGGCCCAATACTGACCCCTGTGGTACCCCACTGCTAACCGCGACCCAGTCCGAGTGTGCTCCATTAATAACCACCCTTTGTTTCCTATCCCTGAGCCAGCTCTTAACTCACTTACACATATATTTCCCTATCCCCATTATTCTCATTTTATGTATCAACCTTTTGTGTGGCACCGTATCAAAAGCTTTTGAAAAGCCATATACACTACGTCCACTGGGTTCCCTTGGTCCAGTCCGGAACTTACCTCTTCATAGAAGCTGATCAGATTAGTCTGACATGAACGGTCCCTAGTAAACCCCCCCCCACCCCCCCGTGGCTACGATCGCTCTGATTGGCAGTTTCACTTTCATCAGCCAATCAGAGCGATTTGTAATATTTCACTTAAAAAACTGGTGAAATATTACAATCCAGCCATGGCGGATGCTGCAATATCATCGGCCATGGCTGGAAACACTGATGTACCCACCGCCACCGATCTCCTCCCAGGTCCTCCGTCCGGTGCTCCGCTCCCCTCCGTCGTCCTGTCTGCTCCCCCGTCCTCCTGCCCACTCCCCCCATGCTCCGATGCCGCCCCCGCATCCTCCGATCCACCCCCCATGCTAAGATCTCCCCCCCCATACTTACCGGACCTCCCGATGTCCGTCCGTCTTCTCCCTGGGCGCCGCCATCTTCCAAAATCCGGCCGGCAGATTCGTTCCAGGTGTATTTTGATCACTGTGATAAAACCTATCACAGTGATCAAAATAAAAAAAATAGCAAATGACCTCCCCCTTTATCACCCCCATAGGTAGCCACAATAATAAAATAAAGAAAATATTTTTTTTTCTTTCCACTAGGGTTAGGGTATGTGCACACGGTGCGGATTTGGCCGCGGATCCGCAGCGGATTTGGCCGCGGATCCGCAGCGGATTTGGCCGCGGATCCGCAGCGGATTGGCCGCGGATCCGCAGCGGATTGGCCGCGGATCCGCAGCGGATTGGCCGCTGCGAATTCGTAGCAGTTTTCCATCAGGTTTACAGTACCATGTAAACCTATGGAAAACCAAATCCGCTGTGCCCATGGTGCGGAAAATACCGTGCGGAAACGCTGCATTGTATTTTCTGCGGATTCCACAGCGTTTTACACCTGTTCCTCAATAGGAATCCGCAGGTGAAATCCACACAAAAAACACTGGAAATCCGCTGTAAATCCGCAGGTAAAACGCAGTGCCTTTTACCCGCGGATTTTTCAAAAATCGTGTGGAAAAATCTCACACGAATCCGCAACGTGGGCACATAGCCTTAGGGTTAGGGTTGGAATTAGAGTTAGGGGTGGAATTAGGGCTAGGGTTAGAAATGGGGTTAAGAGTAGGCTTGTGGTTAGGGTTATGGATAGGGTTAGGGGTGTGTTGGGGTTAAAGTTGTGGTTAGGGTTGGGACTAGGGTTAGGGTTAGGATTAGGGTTATGGTTGGGATTAGGGTTAGGGGTGTGTTGGGGTTAGGGTTGTGGTTAGGTTTGTGATTAGGGTTATGGCTACAGTTGGGATAAGGGTTAGGGGTGTGTTGGGGTTAGTGTTGAAGTTAGAATTGAGGGGTTAATACTGTTTAGGCACATCAGGGGTCTCCAAACGTAACATGGCGCCACCATTGATTCCAGCCAATCTTGCATTCAAAAAGTCAAATGGTGCTCCCTCCCTTCCGAGCCCCGACGTGTGCCCAAACAGTGGTTTACCCCCACATATGGGGTACCAGCATACTCAGGACAAACTGGGCAACAACTTTTGGGGTCCAATTTCTCCTGTTACCCTTGCGAAAATAAAAAATTGCTTGCTAAAACATAATTTTTGAGGAAAGAAAAATGATCTTTTATTTTCATGGCTCTGCGTTGTAAACTTCTGTGAAGCACTTGGGGGTTCAAAGTGCTCACCACATATCTAGATAAGTTCCTTGGGGGGTCTAGTTTCCAAAATGGGGTCACTTGTGGGGGGTTTCTACTGTTTAGGCACATCAGGGGCTCTGCAAATGCAACGTGACGCCCGCAGACCATTCCATCAAAGTCTGCATTTCAAAAGTCACTACTTCCCTTCTGAGCCCTGACGTGTGCCCAAACAGTGGTTTACCCCCACACATGGGGTATCAGCGTACTCAGGACAAACTGGACAACAACTTTTGGGGTCCGATTTCTCCTGTTACTCTTGTGAAAATAAAAAATTGCAGGCTAAAAAATAATTTTTGAGGAAAGGAAAATGATTTTTTATTTTCTCGGCTCTGCGTTATAAACTTCTATGAAGCACTCCTGCCCACAAGTGGTCACCGCACATCTAGATAAGTTCCTTGGGGGGTCTAGTTTTGAAAATGGGGTCACTTGTGGGGGAGCTCCAATGTTTAGGCATACAGGGGCTCTCCAAACGCGACATGGTGTCCGCTAAAGATTGGACCCAATTTTTCATTGAAAAAGTCAAATGGCGCTCCTTCCCTTCAGAGCCCTTTCGTGCGCCCAGACAGTGGTTCCCCCCCACATATGAGGTATCGGCGTACTCAAGACAAATTGTACAATAACGTTTGGGGTCCAGTTTCTCTTTTTACCCTTGGGAAAATAAAAAAAATGTTGCTAAAACATCATTTTTGTGACTAAAAAGTTAAATGTTCATTTTTTCCTTCCATGTTGCTTCTGCTGCTGTGAAGCACCTGAAGGGTTAATAAACTTCTTGAATGTGGTTTTGAGTATCTTCAGGGGTGCAGTTTTTAGAATGGTGTCACTTTTGGGTATTTTCAGCCATACAGACCCCTCAAACTGACTTCAAATGTGAGGTGGTCCCTAAAAAAAATGGTTTTGTAAATTTCGTTGTAAAAATGAGAAATTGATGGTCAAATTTTAACCCTTATAACTTCCTAGCAAAAAAAAATGTTGTTTCCAAAATTGTGCTGATGTAAAGTAGACGTGTGGGAAACGTTATTAACTATTTTGTGTCACATAACTCTCTGGTTTAACAGAATAAAAATTCAAAATTTGAAAATTGCGAAATTTTCTAAATTTTAGCAAAAATTATTGACCTAAATTTACCACTAAGGCTACTTTCACACTAGCGTTTTCTGCAATCTGTCACAATGCGTCGTTTTGCAGAAAAAACGCATCCTGCAAAAGTGCTTGCAGGATGCGTTTTTTCCCCATAGACTTGTATTGACGACGCATTTGTGACGGATTGCCACACGTCGCATCCGTAGAGCGACGGATGCGTCGTGCTTTTGCGGACCGTCGGAAGCAAAAAACGCTACATGTAACGTTTTTTGCTCCTGACGGACCGCTTTTTCCGACTGCGCATGCGCGGCCGGAACTCCGCCCCCACCTCCCCGCACCTCACAATGGGGCAGCGGATGCGCCGGAGAAATGCATCCGCTGCCTCTGTTGTGCAGTGCGTTAAACGCTAGCGTCGGAATCTCTCCCCGACGCATTGCGACGGGGAGATTCCGACGCTAGTGTGAAAGTAGCCTTACATGAAGCCCAATATGTCACGAAACCGTTACGATCCATTGAAGCGTTCCTGAGTTATTACCTCATAAAGGGACACTGGTCAGAATTGCAAAAAACGGCCAGGTTATGAAGGTCAAAATAGGCTGGGTCATGAAGGGGATAATATTTTTTTTATACTCAATTGGTTATCTGGGACTTTTGTGTTTTTTTTTCCTGAACTTACAGACTTACAGGCAGGAAGTTACCAACTATCTGCATGTTCTGCCTGGCGCCAATCTCTGCCAGTTGCTTCTCTTGCGATCGTCTCTATTGATAGGACATCACTATTGATGTCATGCTGATTGACAGCTGGCTCAACGCTGCCTAACTGGGGAAGCTGGCTGCCAATCAGCATGACATCGGCAGCCACACTCGGTCTACAGAGCAGAACGGAGGAGGAAGAGCTTCACTCTTAACGCATATTAGTCTTCATATAAGTTCTGTTATTTTAATCTGTGTCTTTAATTATCTTTAGTGGTTCACCAACAGTAAAATATATATTTTTTGTAATTGTTTTTTGGTTTGGAATATTTGAAAATAACAAGCAGAGACATAATCACTTTTTAGCTCACTCGCGGATCCAGCACAAGCCTCTCAGAATGTCTGTGCTGGCTCTGGAAGTAGTGCCTGCTTCGCTCTGAAGTAACAGTATCAGAGACTAGAAGGGCTCGTGGTCAGATATTTCCCCGATGGCATGCTCTTCTAGCCTTGTGACCACTGTAGCAAATCCCCAGCTGTAGTGGTACAGTGAAATCTGAATCGGTTACAGAGCTTCCCCAGAATTCTGAAGCGGCCTACACTGGGTTTGCGATGGAGCTTTAGAATTAGTTTCAACAAAGTTCTGTAGAAATCAGTAGTACAAGAGAATATAAGAAACTTTGTGTTGTATCTTAAAATAGAAATCTGCTTCTTTCTCCACTTAAAAGCCACTTCTCCCCCTATACATCCTGAACTCATCATTGACTTTGACAAACTGCTCAAATTCATCTTGCTAGGTGAGGTGTCACCTTTCACAGCATATTGGAGTCTATGGAGAACAGCAAGGAGACAAATAAATCTGAGGCAGATTCCCTAGCATGTCCTTTCTCATTCCAGAGCTGGATTCACAGCTACAAAGCTCAATGTCCTCCATGCTGCTTCTGTGTGCTGGCAAACAAAAAAAGAGCAGGAAACCCTGTTTGTGTGTTTAGTGTTTGGGAGCTAGTAGTTTCCACTCATTAGCTCTGTTCAATGCATTGTGAATAAGATTGGTAGTTTAGATTTTTCTGTTCTTCTTTGCAGCTGCTCAGTTCATATATTCTAAGCGGGACAGACATTCTAGCTTCACTGAGCCTTTGGAAGAAGAAGAGGAAGATCAATATGAAGATGATAAATCCAAACCTTCCTGCTCGACGCTGAGTCCTTTAGATCAAGGTATCGGAGGCTCATTTCTCATATCCTCGCCGTTTGCACTCTTTGGGACCCATTTGACCTATTTTATTTATTTTTCAGCTCGCTTATATTCCTGCCTGGATCAAATGAGAGAAGTCCTAGGAGAATCTGTGTCGGAGCAGATCATGACCGATGCAGTATTGCAATGTGGCTTTGATGTAGCAAAGTCCCTGGACTTCATCTTCAAGCAAGATAGCAACATTAACAAGAAGCCTGTTACCCAAGACTCCTCTATTGAAAGACCAGGAAAAGGTATGTTTCTCTTATAATTGCACACAGTTCACAATTGGACAACTTCGACTATATAGTGTTAGGTGAGTTGTCAAAGCTTTGCGGTGTGGAAGCTTTATTAAAAATAATAATCCTGTTCACTGGAAACAGCTGACACTCTGGTAGGGATCTGCTAGCTTATTATTCTTCAGTCATGTAGTACTTTTACTGTGCATACCATTTTTGTTTGTTTTTAATTGTTTTTAAAGGTAATCTGTCACTATGTGTTTGCTACCCCATCTGAGAGCTGCACAATGTAGGGTCAGAGACCCTGATTCCAGTGATGTCACTTACTGGGCTCCTTGCTGCAGTTTTGATAAAATCCCTGTTTTATCTGCTGCAGATCTATCAGGGATCAGCGGACCCGTGGAAGTTCGGTTGGGGTACCAGAGCTGTACCTGAACCCGAACCCCATTGAAATCATTGGGGAACCAAATTTTGGAGCTGGAAAATATCTATCTCCCTCCCTCTCTCTCTTTCCTGCACTTCCAAACTGTAAAATGGACTTCCAGGAGAAGTTCATGGTCGGAGTTCAGTTCTGGCTATGGTGTATGATGTATCCTATAATAAGTATCCCTATGTATGTAGCTATACTGTCTCACCCTATTACTATCTCATTATGCAGGCTTCCTGGTTAGTAATATTCATTCTATAGTTTAACCCCTTCCCGACCCATGACGCCACGTAGGCGTCATGAAAGTCGGTGCCAATCCGACCCATGACGCCTATGTGGCGTCATGGAAAGATCGCGTCCCTGCAGGCCGGGTGAAAGGGTTAACTCCCATTTCACCCGATCTGCAGGGACAGGGGGAGTGGTAGTTTAGCCCAGGGGGGGTGGCTTCACCCCCTCGTGGCTACGATCGCTCTGATTGGCTGTTGAAAGTGAAACTGCCAATCAGAGCGATTTGTAATATTTCACCCATTATAACGGGTGAAATATTACAATCCAGCCATGGCCGATGCTGCAATATCATCGGCCATGGCTGGAAATACTAGTGTGCCCCCACCCCACCGATCGCCCCCCCAGCCCCCCGATCTGGCCGGTACACTGCTCCGGCTCCCCTCCATCCAGTGCTCCGCTCCCCCCCGTGCTCTTGTCCGCTCCCCCCGTGCTCCAATCACCCCCCCGTGCTCCAATCACCCCCCCTGCATTCCGATCCACCCCCCCCGTGCTCCGTTCCACCCCCCTGTGCTCCGTTCCAGCCCCCCCGTGCTCCGTTCCAGCCCCCCTGTGCTTCGTTCCACGCCTGCCGCGCTCCGATTCCCCCCCCCCCCCCGTGCTCCGATCCCCCCCCCCGTGGTCCCCCCCCCACCCCATCATACTTACCGATCCTGCCGGGGTCCCGTCCGTCTTCTCCTTGGGCGCCGCCATCTTCCAAAATGGCGGGCGCATGCGCAGTACGCCCGCCGAATCTGCCGGCCGGCAGATTCGTTCCAAAGTGCATTTTGATCACTGAGATAGATTATATCTCAGTGATCAAAATAAAAAAAATAATAAATGACCCCCCCCCCTTTGTCACCCCCATAGGTAGGGACAATAAAAAAATAAAGAAATTTTTTTTTTCCACTAATGTTAGAATAGGGTTAGGGGTAGGGTTAGGGTTAGGGTAGGGTTAGGTGTAGGGTTAGGGGTAGGGTTAGGGGTAGGGTTAGGGGTAGGGTTAGGGGTAGGGTTAGGGGTAGGGTTAGGGGTAGGGTTAGGGCTAGGGGTAGGGTTAGGGCTAGGGTTAGGGCTAGGGTTAGGGTTTCGGTATGTGCACACGTATTCTGGTCCTCTGCGGATTTTTCCGCTGCGGATTTGATAAATCCGCAGTGCTAAACCGCTGCGGATTTATGGCGGATTTACCGCGTTTTTTCTGCACATTTCACTGCGGTTTTACAATTGCGATTTTCTATTGGAGCAGTTGTAAAACCGCTGCGGAATCCGCACAAAGAAGTGACATGCTGCGGAATGTAAACCGCTGCGTTTCCGTGCAGTTTTTCCGCAGCATGTGTGCAGCGATTTTTGTTTCCCGTAGGTTTACATTGAACTGTAAGCTCATGGGAAACTGCTGCTTTTCCGCAGCATGTGCACATACCTTTAGAATTAGGCTATGTGCACACGGTGCGGATTTGGCTGCGGATCCGCAGCGGATTGGCCGCTGCGGATTCGCAGCAGTGTTCCATCAGGTGTACAGTACCATGTAAACATATGAAAAACCAAATCCGCTGTGCCCATGGTGCGGAAAATACCGCGCGGAAACGCTGCGTTGTATTTTCCGCAGCATGTCAATTCTTTGTGCGGATTCCGCGGCGTTTTACACCTGTTCCTCAATAGGAATCCGCAGGTGAAATCCGCACAAAAAACACTGGAAATCCGCGGAAAATCCGCAGGTAAAACGCAGTGCCTTTTACCCGCGGATTTTTCAAAAATGGTGCGGAAATATCTCACACGAATCCGCAACGTGGGCACATAGCCTTAGGGTTAGGGTTGGAATTAGGGTTGTGGTTAGGGTTGTGATTAGGGTTATGGCTACAGTTGGGATTAGGGTTAGGGGTGTGGGGGGGTTAGTGTTGGAGGTAGAATTGAGGGGTTACCACTGTTTAGGCACATTAGGGGTCTCCAAACGCAACATGGCGCCACCATTGATTCCAGCCAATCTCGTATTCAAAAAGTCAAATGGTGCTCCCTCACTTCCGAGCCCTGACGTGTGCCCAAACAGTGGTTTACCCCCACATATGGGGTACCAGCATACTCAGGACAAACTGCGCAACAATTACTGGGGTCCAATTTCTCCTGTTACCCTTGTGAAAATAAAAAAAATGCTTGCTAAAACAAAATTTTTGAGGAAAGAAAAATGATTTTTTATTTTCACGGCTCTGCGTTGTAAACGTCTGTGAAGCACTTGGGGGTTCAAAGTGCTCACCACATATCTAGATAAGTTCCTTGGGGGGTCTAGTTTCTAAAATGGGGTCACTTGTGGGGGGTTTCTACTGTTTAGGCACACCAGGGGCTCTGCAAACGCAATGTGACGCCCGCAGACCATTCCATCAAAGTCTGCATTTCAAAAGTCACTACTTCCCTTCTGAGCCCCGACGTGTGCCCAAACAGTGATTTACCCCCACATATGGGGTATCGGCGTACTCAGGAGAAACTGGACAACAACTTTTGGGGTCAAATTTCTCCTGTTACCCTTGGGAAAATAAAAAATTGCAGGCTAAAAGATCATTTTTGAGAAAACAATTTTTTTTTTTTATTTTCATGGCTCTGCGTTATAAACTTCTGTGAAGCACTTGGGGGTTCAAAGTCCTCACCACACATCTAGATTAGTTCCTTTGGGGGTCTAGTTTCCAAAATGGGGTCATTTCTGGGGGATCTCCAATGTTTAGGCACACAGGGGCTCTCCAAACGTGACATGGTGTCCGCTAATGATTGGAGCTAATTTTCCATTTAAAAAGCCAAATGGCGTGCCATCCCTTCCGAGCCCTGCCGTGCGCCCAAACAGTGGTTTACCCCCACATATGGGGTATCAGCCTACTCAGGACAAACTGGACAACAATATTTGGGGTCCAATTTCTCCTATTATCCTTGGCAAAATAGGAAATTCCAGGCTAAAAAATCATTTTTGAGGAAAGAAAAATTATTTTTTATTTTCATGGCTCTGCATTATAAACTTCTGTGAAGCACCTGGGGGTTTAAAGTGCTCAATATGCATTTAGATAAGTTCCTTGGGGGGTCTAGTTTCCAAAATGGGGTCACTTGTGGGGGAGCTCCAATGTTTAGGCACACAGGGGCTCTCCAAACGCGACATGGTGTCCGCTAACAATTGGACCTAATTTTCCATTCAAAAAGTCAAATGGCGCGCCTTCCCTTCCGAGCCCTGCCGAGTGCCCAAACAGTGGTTTACCCCCACATATGAGGTATCGGCGTACTCGGGAGAAATTGCCCAACAAATTTTATGATCCATTTTATCCTACTGCCCATGTGAAAATGAAAAAATTGAGGCGAAAAGAATTTTTTTGTGAAAAAAAAGTACTTTTTCATTTTTACAGATCAATTTGTGAAGCACCTGAGGGTTTAAAGTGCTCAATAGGCATCTAAATAAGTTCCTTGGGGGGGTCTAGTTTCCAAAATGGGGTCACTTGTGGGGGAGCGCCAATGTTTAGGCACACAGGAGCTATCCAAACGCGACATGGTGTCCGCTAACGATGGAAATAATTTTTCATTCAAAAAGTCAAATGGCGCTCCTTCCCTTCCGAGCCTTACCATGTGCCCAAACAGTGGTTTACCCCCACATGTGAGGTATTGGTGTACTCAGGAGAAATTGCCCAACACATTTTAGGATCCATTTTATCCTGTTGCCCATGTGAAAATGAAAAAATTGAGGCTAAAAGAATTTTTTTGTGAAAAAAAAGTACTTTTTCATTTTTACGGATCAATTTGTGAAGCACCTGGGGGTTCAAAGTGCTCACTATGCATCTAGATAAGTTCCTTGGGGCGTCTTGTTTCCAAAATGGGGTCACTTGTGGGGGAGCTCCAATTTTTAGGCACACGGGGGCTCTCCAAACGTGACATGGTGTCCGCTAAAGAGTGGAGCCAATTTTTGATTCAAAAAGTCAAATGGCGCTCCTTCCCTTCCAAGCCCTGCCGTGTGCCCAAACAGTGGTTTACCCCCACATATGAGGTATCAGCGTACTCAGGACAAATTGGACAACAACCTTCGTGGTTCAGTTTCTCCTTTTACCATTGGGAAAATAAAAAAATTGTTGCTAAAAGATAATTTTTGTGACTAAAAAGTTAAATGTTCATTTTTTCCTTCCACGTTGCTTCTGCTGCTGTGAAGCACCTGAAGGGTTAATAAACTTCTTGAATGTGGTTTTGAGTACCTTGAGGGGTGCAGTTTTTAGAATGGTGTCACTTTTGGGTATTTTCAGCCATATAGACCCCTCAAACTGACTTCAAATGTGAGGTGGTCCCTAAAAAAAATGGTTTTGTAAATTTCGTTGTAAAAATGAGAAATCGCTGGTCAAATTTTAACCCTTATAACTTCCTAACAAAAAAAAATTTTGTTTCCAAAATTGTGCTGATGTAAAGTAAACATGTGGGAAATGTTATTTATTAACTATTTTGTGTCACATATCTCTCTGGTTTAACAGAATAAAAATTCAAAATGTGAAAATTGCGAAATTTTCAAAATTTTCGCCAAATTTCCGTTTTTATCACAAATAAACGCATAATTTATTGACCTAAATTTACCACTAACATGAAGCCCAATATGTCACGAAAAAACAATCTCAGAACCGCTAGGATCCGTTGAAGCGTTCCTGAGTTATTACCTCATAAAGGGACAGTGGTCAGAATTGCAAAAAACGGCAAGGTCTTTAAGGTCAAAATAGGCTGGGTCATGAAGGGGTTAATACATTGGTGGCACAGTGGGGTTGAATACATTATTCCAGCGCTGAGAAATAGTTTACTGTGGGGACTGAGTTATTAGCAACAGTGGGGATTTCTATTTCCAAAATGTTAGTGTAGTGTGTGTTAAGATACTCACAGCTCAGTCTTTTCTGGTATGCCCCGTCGTTGCGCTCCTCTTTTGAGTCATGTGACTGCTCTTTCACCTCTGTGCGGATCACACTGCGCTCTGCGTGACCCAGAAGTGCCTTAAGGTACCTTCACACTAAGCGACGCTGCAGCGATCCAGACAACGATGTCGATCGCTGCAGCGTCGCTGTTTGGTCACTGGAGAGCTGTCACACAGACAGCTCTCCTGCGACCAACGATGCCGAGGTCCCCGGTAACCAGGGTAAACATCGGGTTACCGCGCTTAGTAACCCGATGTTTACCCTGGTTACCAGCGTAAAAGTAAAAAAAACAAACACTACATACTTACCTTCCGCTGTCTGTCCCCGGCGCTCTGCTTCCCGCACTGACTGTGAGCACAGCAGCCGGAAAGCAGAGCGGTGACGTCACCGCTCTGCTTTCTGGCTGACCAGCGCTGACACAGGATGCAGGAGGAGTGCAGAGAAGCAGAGCGCCGGGGACAGACAGCGGAAGGTAAGTATGTAGTGTTTGTTTTTTTTACTTTTACGATGGTAACCAGGGTAAACATCGGGTTACTAAGCGCGGCCCTGCGCTTAGTAACCCGATATTTACCCTGGTTACCAGTGAAGACATCGCTGAATCGGCATCACACACGCCGATTCAGTGATGTCTGCAGGTGATCCAGCGACGAAATAAAGTTCTGGCCTTCTAGCTCCGACCAACGACATCACAGCAGGATCCTGATCGCTGCTGCCTGTCAAACTGAACGATATCGCTAGCCAGGACGCTGCAACGTCACGGATCGCTAGCGATATCATTGTGAAGTTGTTTAGTGTGAAGGTACCTTTACCGTGTGAGCCTATAGAGAAGTGTTTCCTAAACTCCAGTCCTCATGGCCCCCTACAGATCATGTTTTCAGGATTTCCGAAGTATTGCCCAGGTGATGGCAGTATCATTCTAGCATCAGAAACTGCCACAGGTCCTCTCACTTGTGCAATGCTGAGGTACAACGGGAGGACTTTAAAGGGTTACATCTGGTTTCTACTTGGTGCTATTATTTGTTTGCAAAAAATAGCGCTATGTATTCTATGTGCAAACATTTCTTTAAAAATGATCCATGTTATGTAAGGGTTTTCTTGTGACATTTAGCAAATAAATGCCTTTTTGTGTCTTTTTTTCTTTTTTGTATCGCTCCTGCTGACGTCTTGTATGGATTGCGTTTTATTTCATCAACCTGAATACTATTGGCCATGGTAAGGTAAGAAGCCTTATTTACCTCTTTACAGCACTTACCCAGTGACCAAGCCTTATCGTCTTTACCCCTGAACTCCGAATGTCCCGACCCTTCACAGTTGACCATTACTGAGCCAGCAAATATACGGTCGCAGAGTAGCAGCTTTTCTGGTGATCCTTTAGATGGTTATACTCCCAGTTTGACTCTATCTGCCCTCATTAACGATGGCTCCCAGCAAAACATTGGCAATGGAAAACCCGTTAGATTGTCGCAGATTAGTTTGCTGGATTTAATGAATCATCCGCCTGTTACCCCTGGTGCTGTGAGTGACATGTCTGTGCCCTGCTATCAACCCTCAGCCCCGATTCCTGATTTGATGCAGATAAGTCAATCATCTATTAGTGTAGAAAAATCCATGGACGTGGCTGTCGGTGGCCTACATGCTTGTCGAATAAGTTCCTTCCCCATAAACACTGGGCCAGAAAATCATGTCTTGCGTGAAAAGTCCACTTTATTTGGAAGCCTAAGCTCAGTCTTAAATTCAGAGGATAGTATGTCCTCTGATGGAGAAAATCTGTCTGTACCAAAGTATGGGAGTCCATCACTGGCTGATCTGATCCAGGAGCACAGGGAGAGGAACCCTTTACAGGATCTTGCGATCGATTCTCCTCAGAATCGATGTAATACAGACTTGCAGGCTGGGTTGCTTGTTCCATTGTCTCCGTTATCTGACGGGCCTGATGCAGCATTCGATGTACCATCTCTGACCACATCTCTGTCATCCCTAGCTGTTTCTCAGAGCACTGATCAGGGAGACGTTCACGTTTCCCTGTCTGATCTCCTTGTTGAAGCCAATACCAAACCTCATGATGACCTCCACAGTTTGTTTCAGCCCAGTGGAGTGACTCTGACGGAGACCGATACCAACATAGATCTCCGCTTTCTTATTAGTGAGCCTCTGGAGCATCTCGATCCTTTAAGTCTTAATGTAAACCCTACTGCACCTGATCCGATGGAACACAAGAGTGACAAATGTATACATTCGGTGAAAAGTCTAAGCTCTAAAAATCGCAAGAAACCTGACTTTTGGGTTAAATCGTTGAAAGCCAAGCCCTCCACATTTGCGTTAAGCTTATGTTTTACCTACATTCCTAAAGCGTGCAGGAAGTCGTTTTTAGTAGCGCAACCACCGGACTGCCGAAATAAGGAATTAACGCTACCCAATTACACAAATCAAACCCAGATAATGCCTTTTGATTTCCAGACTCCCTCCCCTGATGACATTGTAAAAGAAAGTCAGAAAAAGGCGTTTATGAGATAAAGTTAAAGATGTCCTAATATGGATGTTTACCCCTTTTTTTACAGAAATATTTTCTTGATTGTATATGAAATTTGCAGAAATTGAGCCGTATATTTAGTTATATTTTAGAAACTTTTTATATTTCATTATATGCCGAGGAGTTTTATTACTTTTAGATTCAAAAGCAGTATCTTTTTTTTTTTTTTTCCCCTCTCTTGAAATTATTTTTTACATCAACTTATGGGCATTAAATGGTTTTTCCCTAAAAGAAAGTACATTTTAATTAATAGATCTTGGAATGATAATAATTTTCACAATTGGATGTGTTTAAATAAAATGTTCCTGTGCTGAGACAATCTTATAAATGTTCCCCTGCTGTGTACTGTGTAATGGTTGTGTCTGACAGTACAGGAACATGGTCTGATCATACCACATCTCCTGGGCAGGGGAGGGAGCAAAAGAGAGGATACAGACATTACAGCACAGGATCACAGATTATTCTTTTTTTGTGAGGCAAAACATTTCACTGCCATTTTTTAAACAAAGTTTTCCCTCAAAGAAACAATCCCCTGCTGTCCTGTCTGTATACTCTCTTCTGCGTCCTCCCCTGCACAGGAGCTGTGGTATGATCAGACCATGTCCCTGTACGGTCAGACACAGCCATTACACAGTACACAGCAGGGGCACATTTATAAGATTATCTCAGCACAGGAACATTATTTATAAACACATCCAATTGTGGAACTTATTATTATTCCAAGATCTATTGATTAAAATGTTGATTAATATTAACTTTGTTCTTTGGAAAACCCCCTTTAAGGTGTTATCCAGAACATCTCACTAACGCATCTAGACATGAAAAGTGCTATTGATATTGTGTCAGCAGGAAATGTTCACCTGTCAGTAAGTATACGATATGTGCAGGCCATGCATGAGACCTGTCAAATGGACATCTCTGCAACACCAGCAACTTCCCGATTCGGAAGTGAAAGGGACTGGATTTTGCATACATCTGGAAAATTCCGTTTTAGGGGAGATAAAAGAGCATTCATTGTATTTTTGATTGCCAAACGACTTACCCAGATTTTTTTTTTTTTTATAGCCAGTAATTTTATCAGTGATTTTTTTTTCTGATAACCACAAGATACTTTTTATACTCTGTATTATAGATATTTATTTTCCTAAACATCCACTGGCTATTTCTCAGCATTTGCTCAATTCATGTAAAGCCTGGGCTTACAAATATTTAGTTTCTGTGTTGGAAACTTTTTAAATACCATAGACATAATATTTTTTTTAATGAAATATGTTGGCTCTTGTGTGTGCTTATTAGATATATACTTAATAAAGATGCAAGAGGGACCCCTCTATCTAAACCACTGCAGCTTACCCTTTTCATCATTCCTAGTGTATATTATGTGCATCATATTCCAAGGTTTGACGATTCGCACTTGATGGGTAATTTCAGCTTGTCTAATATTATTTTACATTTTTCTAATACAATGCAGAAAAAAAACAAACAAAGCTAAAGCAAACCTGTTCAGACTCGATTGTCTTTCTGCAGCTGTGGGGCTCACGGATCGTGTGTAAGAGAATTTGCTATGAGGCTCGTGCCGTGATTTTGCGACTTACGGTGATATCACATCGCTGGAGCAGCTTTTTTTTCTCCTTTGCTCTGTTAGCAGCCCGCCTTTGCTGATGTCATGCTGATTGACAGGTGCCTCCCCCTGTCGGCTGTCAATCAGCATGACGTTAGCAATGATGGCCCATCAACAAAGTAGGGGCAAAAGCTGTCCATGACCACTCTGAGCCAACATAGATCAGTGCCAGGCAAAACTGGCAGGTAGTAAGCAATAAAACATAACTACGCATGCCCGCAATAAAGCAGAGGAAAATGCGTCTGCACAAGCTGGCGTGTGATTTCAGTGGGCTATGCTGATGGACTTCTCATCCACATCAGTCATAGCCGGAGGACGGCGATTAGCAGCAGCGAAGGGGGACAGATGCCGCTGCAATGGCACCCATCGCATCAGACTTTCCTGATTTACTTACAATGTGTGCGCAATTCAAATGTTATTTTTGGGGATATACAGGGGGATTCAGGGGATTATATACAAGTTTGTGGAATGCTGCGCAGGCGCTGTTAAAGGTAATATTTGTTCAGACACTAAAAAACTGATGACAGGTTCCCTTTTAGATAAAAGTACAAAAGTCCCAGATAACCCCTTTAACCCCTTTATGACCATGCGATTTTCTGTTCTGCACTTTCGATTTTTCCTCCCCTTCTTCCAGGAGACATAACTTTTTTTATTTTTCCATGAGAGCTTGCTTTTTCATTTCACCATATAATGTACTGGAAAAAGTGCAATACCAGAATTGTTTTTTGAGTTTTTTTTATTTACCATGTTCACTGTATGGTAAAACTGCCCTGGCAGGTCAGTATGAGTACGCCGATACCAAACATGTATAGTTTTTCTTTTATTTAAGTCGTCAAAAGCAATTCAGAAAATTTTAAGACATTTTTTTTTTTTTTTGCTCATATCTCCATTTTCCGAGGCTCATAGCGTTTCCATTTTTCAGGAGCTGTGTAAGAGCTTATTTTTTTGCAGATTGAGCTGACATTCTTATTGATACCATTTTGACTTAGATTCGATGTATTGATCGACTCTTTTTGCAATGTTGCTGTTATCCCCCCAAAATTAATTCTAGTGTTCATTCTAGACCTACAACTGTCATGACAACTCATCAGTGCCCCGCTGATGGGCTGGGTTAATAACGCTCTTCCGGTTAACGCGTGTTAATGGCACTTGATGGCTGATTAAATCATCCATCAAGTGCAGGGAAAGATGGCCCGGCGTGTAAGTCCACATCAAAGACAGGGACACAGCCTTTAGCCTAAATATGCGTCAAAAGTCGTGACTGGGTTAAGGAGTAACTAAGCCTTTATTACTTTTTTATTTTTTTCCCTTTTTTGCAAGCATATGGGTCCAGATTGTAAATTGTTTTTATTTACTTTATATATTGTAAATTACACACATTTTTGTGCCAACAATAGATGGGGTTCATTTAAGATCTGTGTCAGTGCACTTGTTCAGTGCTGTGGTATTTTGCTTTGTAGGTACCGAGCAAAGGATGTGGCTTTTATTACAACAAAACACGGTGTGAACAGTTCAAACATATCATTTTTATTTTATTTTTTGTTTTACCAGCTCGCCCACACTGGAAAGTCTGAGACTCTCCAGCTTTTTTCAAGTACACATGTATAAATGTATTGAGTAGCCTATCAGTAGATGCTGTTTAATAGACAAACATCTGCTGATCAATATCTTTTATTTTTTTCCATGTATTCTAAACTGCAGCAAGTGTGAGAACGACAATTCTTTTGACGCCCTGCAAGCATTTCTATAGAACATCAGACTCAAGCTCTTGACCTGTGGGCTATGTGCAGAGACATGAAATATATCTTTTATAGAGCTGGTGAGCACAACACCAATTTTCTCAGTAAATACATTTCTAAAGGTGCAATTGACATGAAATTATCTCAAGATGCTGGTAACAACCCATCCAATCCAAACAGGCAAAGAGATCGGACCATAGATGTCCATAAATTAAGTTGTGTGTGTAATAATGAGAAATGACATGGTGAAAAAATTATTGGACACCTGAAGAAAGAGAGGTGCAAAAAGCTATGGAAGAAAGTCTTGACACCAGCTGAAATGTATCAGTAATTAGAAAGTAAAATATGAGCTGGTTCTACTGATGGCCAATAAGAAGGTGTCTCATTACCAAGTTGCCACACAAGAAACATCTCATCATATGTAAAACCAGTGAACTGTCTCAAGACATTTGTAACCTTATTGTTGCAAAATATACTGATGGCATTGGTTACAGAAGAATTTCTAAGCTACTGAATGTTACATTGTTGGAGCCATAATCCTAAAGTGGAAAGAATATAATTTCACTATAAACCGGCTACGACCATGTGCGCCCCTTAATTATTTTCACTCTTGTCTAAAATCTTATCAGAAGAGTTGTCTAAAGGTACCTTCACACATAACGATATTGTTAACGATATCGTTGCTATTTGTGACGTAGCAACGATATCGTTAATGAAATCGTTATGTGTGACAGCGACCAACGATCAGGCCCCTGCTGGGAGATCGTTGGTCGCTGAATAAAGTCCAGAACTTTATTTCGTCGCTGGACTCCTGCTGACATCGCTGGATCGGCGTGTGTGACACCGATCCAGCGATGTCTTCACTGGTAACCAGGGTAAACATCGGGTAACTAAGCGCAGGGCCGCGCTTAGTAACCCGATGTTTACCCTGGTTACCATGCTAAAAGTAAAAAAAAACAAACGCTACATACTTACATACCGCTGTCTGTCCTCCAGCGCTGTGCTCTGCACTCCTCCTGTACTGGCTGTGAGCCGGAAAGCAGAGCGGTGACGTCACCGCTCTGCTTTCCGGCTCACAGCCAGTACAGGAGGAGAGCAGAGAAGCAGAGCGCAGCGCTGGAGGACAGACAGCGGTAGGTAAGTATGTAGCGTTTGTTTTTTTTTACTTTTAGCATGGTAACCAGGGTAAACATCGGGTTACTAAGCGCGGCCCTGCGCTTAGTTACCCGATGTTTACCCTGGTTACCGGCATCGTTGGTCGCTGGAGAGCTGTCTGTGTGACAGCTCTCCAGCGACCAAACAGCGACGCTGCAGCGATCCGGATCGTTGTCGGTATCGCTGCAGCGTCGCTTAATGTGAAGGGGCCTTAAGAGCCAATGACCACCTGTGGAGTGCTACAGAAAGACCTGGAATCAGCAGGTCAAGTACAATTGTTTAAAAAAAAAAGGTAATGCACCTCAATGGCCTGTGTGCACACTCACCATGCAAGGCTCCATTGTTGAACAAAAAGCATATGCAAGCGCATTTAAAATTTGCTCAACAACATTTAGACAAGCCTGTGAAATACTGGGATACTATAGTCTAGTCAGATGAAACAAAAATTGAATTCTTTGCATGTCATAATACCATGTTGGGAGGCCAAAAGGCACAGCATATCGCCCCAAAACACCATACCAACATACTTGCCTGGGCTGAGAGTTTTGGTGGGCAGCCCTCTCGACATGTTTGTTGTTGTACTATGTTTTTTCGATTTCATGATAATGGATTTGATGGTGCTCCGGAGCATTATTAGAAATTGATATTTTTTTTACAACCCAACCCTGACTTGCACTTCTCAACAACTTTGTCCCTGACTTGTTTGGAGATCTCCTTGGTCTTCATGGTGGTGTTTGGTTAGTGGTGACTATTGCTTATTGGTGTTGCAGACTCTATGGCCTTTCAGAAAAGGTGTGTGTATATATACTGACAGACCATGTGGCACTTAGATTGCACAAAGGTGGACTTCCTTTCGCTAAGCATGTGACTTATGAAGGTAATTGCTTGCACCAGAAATTTTTAGGGGCTTGATTGCAAAAGGAGTGAATACATACGCACATGGCAATTTTTAGTTATTTGATCCCATAAATTTAATTTATGCCCATATTTTTTCACTTCACCAACTTAGACTGTCTAGTGCTGATGCATGACACACAAATCGGATTACAAAAATATTTAAACACCGGTTGTAATGTACCAAATGGGTAAAAAGCCAAAGGGACGAATGCTTCTGTAAGACACTGTGCGTGTGAGATATACATATGAGAAAGCTAGGAGACAAAAAGCGCAATAGGGTCTTATCCGATGGTACGGAGAAATAAGAACTGTGAGACCACTCACCTGATATGGTTGCCGACTTGCAACATGAGAAAGGTATATTTAACAGCTCCTGCAGGACACCGGTCAGATATACACAGGAGAAACGATGTGCAAGAAGGTGGTGTCATTCAATTGCACTGCTGTTAAAAGTTTGATGGCTGATGTAAAATCAAAGGAGTTTACTTATACAGGTTTTCAAGTCAACGCGTTTCAAGGTTCTACACGACCTCTTCATCAGGATTAAAAAAAACATAAAGGTAGCTTGTCCAAAGGATTGCATTATTTTGGTGCTTTTTGTCAGCCATCCTGTGGCCATCCCTTGGAGGTCTGGCTTTGGAATGATACTCAAAATCAAAGTGGAAAATTAAATTACAGGCTTATCCAACTTCAGTGGAAATACCTCAAGACAAGGAAATGATTCTAACTAGTGTGTGTGGCCTCCACGTGCCTGTTTGACCTCCCTTCAACGCCTGGTCATGCTCCTGATGAGGTGTCTGATGTTCTCGTGAGGGATCTCCTCCCAGACCTGGATTAAATCATTAATCAATCCCTGGACAATCTCTGGTGCAACGTGATTGTGGATGGAACGAGATGTGATATCCAAGATGTGCTCGATTGGACTCGGGTCTGGGGAACGTGCAAGTCAGTCCATAGCATCAATGCCTTCATCATGCAGGAACTGCTGACACACTTTAGCCACGTGAAACCTAGCGTTGTCACGCATCAGAAGGAACCCAGGGCCCAGTGCATCTGCTTATGCTCTCATTTTGGGTCTGAGGAGCTTATCCCGGTGCCTAATGTCAGTCAGGGTACCTCTGACTAGCACATTTAGGGCTCTGCGACCCTCCAAAGAAGTGCCTCCCCACAACATTACTGACCCACTGCCAAAGCGGTCATGCTGGAGGATGTTGCAGGCAGCAGAACGTTCTCCACTGCGTCTCCAGACTGTCACGTCTTTTGCATGTGTTCAGTGTGAACCTGCTCTCATGCGTGAAGAGCACAGGGCACCAATGCCGAATCTACCAATATTCGTGTTCTCTGGCAAATTCCAATCACCCTGCACAGTGTTTTGGGTGTAAACACAACACCCACTTGGGCCCTCATACCTCCGTCATGGAGTCTGTTTCTGACAGTTCGAGCAGACTCATGGATGCTAGTGGCCTGCTGGAGGTAATTTTGCAGGGCACTGGCACTGCTCCTCCTTTTCTCTATGCACAAAAGAAGAGGTAGCGGTCCTGCTGCTGGGTGGTTGCCTTCCTACGCCTCCCTCCATATTCCCATGGTGTACTGGCCTGCCTCTTGTATCTGTTCGATGCTCTGGACACTATACTGACAGACACAGCTACCTTTCTTGCTACAGCTTACGTTGATGTGCCATCCTGGATGAGCTGCACTACCTGAGCAACTTCTGTGGGTTGTACAGTAGACACCGCCTCATGCTACTGTACCTTTGAGGGTGAGAGCAATGACATAATGCAAAAGGGACCAAAACAGTAGCCGAAAAGGATGAGAAAACAGAAAAAGTCTGTGGTCACCACCTGTAGAACCACTCCTTTATAGGGGCTGTCTTGCTAATTGCCTATCATTTCTACCTGATGTCTATTCCAGCACAACAATTTTGGAGAGGACAGTTTTAAAAAAAGTTTTAATAAAATACGGCGCGTCCTATAGTCCCCTTTTATGTTAGCTTACTGGGGAAAGAGGTGGCTGCAATGGAGCAAGGTCCCAGGCTGATGGCAGCAGGAGTTGGTCAATGCTGTGGTCCCCGGGCTGGAAGGAGGAGGTGTTTGGCGGTGCAAGGCTTCGGGTCTTGCAGAAAATGTTGATGGGGTCCCCACATTTCCCATCTTTTTCAATGCGGTGGACTCCCGGGAAAATGGCCTCCGGAGATGGCGCTTGTGCAGATTGCGATCTCTGGAGCGGAGACCTCAATCTGCTCATGCGCCGCCTCTGGCGGCCATTTTTCCGGAGTTCACCACAATGAAGTGTGCGGATGGTAAGAGCTGGGACTCCACCAACATTTGGTGAAAGCCCGGGACCCGCTGCAGCCTTGCACTGCCGAAACCCCCTCCTTATAACCCTGCCGCCGCTGTCTTCCCTGCTCCACAGCAACTGCCCCCACCTCACCCCGGTAAGTCACACTATGAATGTGTGTGTGTATGCATGTGTGTATATGTGTGTGTGTGATATGTATATATATATATATATATATATATATATATATATATATATATATATATATATATATATATATATATATACAGTTAAGTCCGTATATATTTGGACAGAGACAACATTTTTCTAATTTTGGTTATAGACATTACCACAATGAATTTTAAACAAAATTCAGATGCAGTTGAAGTTCAGACTTCAGCTTTCATTTGAGGGTATCCACATTAAAATTGGATGAAGAGTGAGTTTAGGAGTTTCAGCTCGTTAACATGTGCCACCCTGTTTTTAAAGGGACCAAAAGTAATTGGACAGATTAAATAATTTTAAATAAAATGTTAATTTCTAGTACTTGGTTGAAAACCCTTTGTTGGCAATGACTGCCTGAAGTCTTAAACTCATGGACATCGCCAGACGCTATGTTTCCTCCTTTTTGATGCTCTGCCAGGCCTTCACTGTGGTAGTTTTCAGTTGCTGTTTGTTTGTGGGCCTTTCTGTCTGAAGTTTAGTCTTTAACAAGTAAAATGCATGCTCAATTGGGTTGAGATCAGGTGACTGACTTGGCCATTCCAGAATATTCCACTTCTTTGCTTTAATAAACTCCTGGGTTGCTTTGGCTTTATGTTTTGGGTCATTGTCCATCTGTAGTATGAAACAACGACCAATCAGTTTGGCTGCATTTGGCTGGATCTGAGCACACAGTATGTCTCTGAATACCTCAGAATTCATTTGTCTGCTTCTGTCCTGTGTCACATCGTCAATAAACACTAGTGACCCAGTGCCACTGGCAGCCATGCATGCCCAATCCATCACACTGCCTCCGCCGTGTTTTACAGATGATTTGGTATGCTTTGGATCATGAGCTGTACCACGTTTTCTCCATACTTTTCTCTTTCCATCATTCTGGTAGAGGTTGATCTTGGTTTCATCTGTCCAAAAAATGTTCTTCCAGAACTGTGCTGGCTTTTTTAGATTTTTTTTTTAGCAAAGTCCAGTCTAGCCTTTTTATTCTTGATGCTTATGAGTGGCTTGCACTGTGCAGTGAACCCTCTGTATTTACTTTCATGCAGTCTTCTCTTTATGGTAGATTTGGATATTGATACGCCGACCTCCTGGAGAGTGTTGGTCACTTGGTTGGCTGTTGTGAAGGGGTTTCTCTTCACCATGGAGATTATTCTGCGATCATCCACCACTGTTGTCTTCCGTGGGCGCCCAGGTCTTTTTGCATTGATGAGTTCACCACTGCTTTCTTTCTTTCTCAGGATGTACCAAACTGTAGATTTTGCCACTCCTAATATTGTAGCAATTTCTCGGATGGTTTTTTTCTGTTTTCGCAGCTTAAGGATGGCTTGTTTCACCTGCATGGAGAGCTCCTTTGACCGCATGTTTACTACACAGAAAAACCTTCCAAATGCAAGCACCACACCTCAAATCAACTCCAGGCCTTTTATCTGCTTAATTGAGAATGACATAATGATGGGATTGCCCACACCTGTCCATGAAATAGCCTTGGAGGCAATTGTCCAATTACTTTTGGTCCCTTTAAAAACAGGGTGGCACATGGTAATGAGCTGAAACTCCTAAACCCTTCATCCAATTTTAATGTGGATACCCTCAATTGAAAGCTGAAAGTCTGAACTTTAACTGCATCTGAATTGTTTTGTTTAAAATTCATTGTTGTAATGTCTATAACCAAAATTAGAAAAATGTTGTCTCTGTCCAAATATATATGGACTTAACTGTGTATATGTATATATATAACACACACACACCGTTTATGTAACACTTGTGTGAAAGAGTTTGCGCCTTCCTGATTTCCTATTCTTTTTTTTATGTGTCACACTTAAATGTTTCAGATCATCAAACAAACATTAAAATAGACAAAGATAATACAAATAAACACAAAATGCAGTTTTAAATGAAGGTCTTAGTATTAAGGGAGAAAGACATCTAAACCTACAGTGCCCTGTGTGAAAATGTGATTCCGCTCCCCCCACACATAAAATATGAATTGGTTTATCACAACTTTGGGATGCCGAGTTCAAATTGCCCAGCCACACCCATTCTTGACTACTGCCACACCTGTTCTCAATCAAGAAATCACTTAAATAGGACCTGCCTGACTAAGTAAAGTTGACCAAAAGTTCCTCAAAAGGTAGACATCATGCCGTGATCCAAAGAAATTCTGGAACAAATGAAAAATAACGTAATTGAGATCTATCAGGAGGGAAAGTTTTGGGACTCCAGCGAACCACAGTGAGAACCAGTATCCACAAATGGTGGAAACATGGAACAGTGGTGAACCTTCCCAGGCGTGGCCAGCCAACAAAAGTTACCCCAAGAGCGCAGCGACGACTCATCCAAGAGGTCACATTAGTCCCCACAACAATATCCAAAGAACTGCAGGCCTCTCTTGCCTCAGTTAAGGTCAGTGTTCATGACTCCACCATAAGAAAGAGACTGGGCAAAATTGGCCTGCATGGCAGAGTTCCAAGACAAAAATCACTGCTAAGCAATAAAAACATAAAGGCTCATGTCAGTCTTGATGATCCCAAAAACTTTTGGGAGAATACTCTGGTCTGTCTAGACAAAAGTTGAACTTTTTGGTAGGTGTATGTCCAATTACATCTGGCGCAGAAGTAACACAGCATATCAAAAAAGGAACGTCATGCCAACAGTAAAATATGTTGGTGGTAGTATGATGGTCTGGGGCTGTTTGCTGCTTCAGGACCTGGAAGCCTTGTTCTGTCAGGTAGAGAAAACGTTCTGAGGAACATTTTTCTGCACGTCGGAAAATCGGTCAGCGACGCATCCTGCATTTACTTATGTTATCTTTGTCTAATATTTACATTTATTTGGTGATCTGAAGCGTTTCACACATAATATAGTTAGGTTCAGAAGAAATTGAACAGTGACACAGGTTTTGGCATTTTAGCAGTTTAGAAAAACATATTTAAGATGGTTATATAGTCAATATGGTCTGAAATTGCAGACGCTCAGCTTTAATTTGAGGGTATTCACATCCTAATTTGAGTAAGGATTTAGGAGTTTCAGCTTTTTAATATGTAGCTGTCTCTTTTTAAAGGGACCAAAAGTTAGATAGGTTGAAAAAAGACCTAGGCCCATCAAGTTCATCCTTTCTCCACCAATTCATTTTGTTAGTAAATTACCTTTAACTATAACCCACAATGTTATGTGCACTGAGGAAATAGTCCAGCCCTTTATAGTGTCTGCCATTACTACCTCCTGCTGTAGGGAATTCTAGCTGTAAAGAACCCTTTCTTGTTTAGCTGTCGAATCGCCTCCGTGCCCCCTTGGTGCTTAGTTTGGTCCTTGGAAGGAATAAGTCATGCGTCTGTCCTTATGTACTGTCCACGAGTGAACACATAATTCCTTAAAACAATTTAATTTAACCCCTTCATGACCTTGGGATTTTAAGTTTTTCCGTGTTCGTTTTTCACTCCTCTCCTTCCCAGAGCCATAACTTTTTTATTTTTCCGTCAATTTGGCCATGTGAGGGCTTATTTTTTGCGGGACGAGTTGTACTTTTGAACGACACCATTGGTTTTAGCATGTTGTGTACTAGAAAATGGGAAAAAAATTCCAAGTGCGGTGAAATTGCAAAAAAAGTGCAATCCCACACTTGTTTTTTGTTTGGCTAGGTTCACTAAATGCTAAAACTGACCTGCCATTATGATTCTCCAGGTCATTACGAGTTCATAGACGCCTAACATGACTAGGTTATTTTTTACCTAAGTGGTGAAAAAAAAATTCCAAACTTTGCTAAAAAAAAAAAAAAATTGCGCCATTTTCCGATACCCGTAGCATCTCCATTTTTCATGATCTGGGGTCGGTTGAGGGGTTATTTTTTGCGTGCCGAGCTGGCGTTTTTAATTATACCATTTCGGTGCAGATACGTTCTTTTGATCGCCCGTTATTGCATTTTAATACAATGTCGCGGTGACCAAAAAAAACGTAATTCTGGCGTTTCGCATTTTTTTCTCGCTACGCCGTTTAGTGATCAGGTTAATGCTTTTTTTAATTGATAGATCGGGCGATTCTGAGCGTGGCGATACCAAATATGTGTAGATTTGATTTTTTTTTTTATTCATTTATTTTGATTGGGGCGAAAGAGGGGTGATTTAAACTTTTATATTTTTTTTATTTTTTTCACATTTTTTTTAACTTTTTTTTTTTACTTTTGCCATGCTTCAATAGCCTCCATGGGAGGCTAGAAGCAGGCACAGCACGATCGGCTCTGCTACATAGCAGCGATCATCAGATCGCTGCTATGTAGCAGAATTGCAGGTGTGCTGTGAGCGCCGACCACAAGGTGGCGCTCACAGCTACCGAGGATCAGTAATCATAGAGGTCTCAAGGACCTCTATGGTTACTATTCTGAAGCATCGCCGACCCCCGATCATGTGACGGGGGTCGTCGATGACGTCATTTCCGGCCGCTCGGCCAGAAATGGTAGTTAAATGCCGCTGTCTGCGATTGACAGCGGCATTTAACTAGTTAATAGGTGCGGGCAGATCGCGATTCTGCCCGCGCCTATTACGGGCACATGTCAGCTGTTCAAAACAGCTGACATGTCCCGGCTTTGATGCGGGCTCACCACGGAGCCCTGCATCAAAGCAGGGGATCTGACCTCGGACATACTATCCCGTCCGAGGTCAGAAAGGGGTTAATTACTCCATTGTTAAAAAAACACCTACCCAGTGAATACAATTGGTTAAATACCAAAATGAAAAACAACAATAAAAAACCTACAGAACCCTGCAGTAAACCTAGTACTGAACCTGCCTGGCAGTGGAGATTGGCACCCTAAAAGAACGATTTTTTGGCGCCCCACTCAACGAGGACTGTCTCTCTTCCCTATTTAACCCTACCAATACAGATGGGAAAACAATATACATGAAGGAAAGAGCTGAAACAAATTAGATAAATTCCCAGGCAGCTATTTGATTCCCCTGCAGATATTCTGTAGATCATACAGATACAATAGTAATGATTAAAAAATTGATCATCCGTCCCTATTAGTGATGAGCGAATATACTCGTTACTCGAGATTTCTCGAGCATGCTCTGGGGTCCTCTGAGTATTTTTTAGTGCTCGGAGATTTAGTTTTTCTCTGATCGCCCATGACGGCACCACGGAGAGAGGGGATCCGCCCACCAAGGACAGGAAACCTACGGATAAAAAGGCGGTACCACTCTCCTGCATCAGTTGGTTTCCTGTCCTTGATGGGAGACCTACGGACTTACCAGTTCGACGTTGGAATTCCGGGGCCAACCAGTCCGACTCAGGCAGCTGGGGTCCCTCTGCCTCGGCTGGGGTGGTGACCCGAAGCACCACCGCTGGGGGCTAGTGGGCCTCTAGGGTGAGTGGGGGAGGTGACAAGGAGTTCGCGGTCACCTCCCCAGTTAAGATGCAGCAGCGGCAACATCCAGGGGGGTCCCTCTGTGGTTGCGGGAGGTGCGGCGCGGCCCTCCCCTAGCACGCGTCAGCCTGCACACTGCACTGCCATCGGGCATGCAGAGCCGCGCGGTAGGGTCTGCATAGGACCGGGGGTGCCGGTCAGCAGCGCCATATCTGCACTCTGGGCGGCCATCTTGAGGGTCCGGCGCATGCCCGGAGTTAAGCTGGTCTCGCGAGACGCTGGGGGAACCCGACTGCGCAGGCGTCGGCGTTCGGTGCTCCTCGCCGTTGTCTGGACGCCGCTGCGCAGGCGACGCCGATCTGACGCTTGTGCGTTCCAAAGGCGCCGCAGAAGCGTCTGCGCAGGCGCCGGCGTTCAACGCTCCTCGCCGTCGGCTGAGCGCTACTGCGCAGGCGCCGAAAAAAAAAAAAAAGCGGCGGGAGCTTTAAAAGGGAGAATCTACTTCCTCCCAGTGGCTCTGCAGTATATCGGCAAGAGCCTTAGGAGCTACTAGTTGTCGCAGCAGCAGCGCAGCACGCGTTATTGACAGCAGACCAGCAGCAGTATGAGCGACCCGGCATCTCCCTTGCCTGAATCACCTCCACCTATAGCATCGCCGCAGCAGCAGCAAAAGAGGCGACAGTAGAAAGGTCACCAGGACACCAGCAAAGAACGCCAAAGGTCTCAACACAACAAGGAGTCCAGCACGGCGTCGGGGAAAAAGCCAGAGGCAGAGAATCCCCAACCGGTATTTATGGGTCCTGGAGGTGGTAAGTTGATCTTCGTGAAAGTTAGAGACAGTAAGATTATTATTTGTCTCTTTATAGGGGAGGAAAAGCGTAGGTAAAACAAAGCACAAAATTTGTGCCATCTGTAAAGAGGATCTTCCACCCGCATGGGAGAAGCAGCTATGTAATTCCTGCATACAGCAGACTTTATCCGAAAGCCTGCCCGGGTTTGCAACAGATCTTAAAAACCTGATTAAAGAACAGGTGGAAGACACCTTTAGATCCCTTAAAAGGGGAAAAAAACGGAGAAGGACCAGACACAGGTCCCCGTCCCCAGTCTCTAAATCTCACAGCGATAGTGCAAGTTCAGTATCCTCCGACTCCTCCTCCTCATCTTCATCATCCACTTCTTCCTCAGGAGGTCACAATTGTTTCCCGCTAGAGGACACCGATGGCCTCATAAAGGCAGTGAAGAGTACTATGGGGTTAGTAGACTCCCACCCTAAAAAGTCAGCACAAGACATCATGTTTGGGGGCTTAGAACAAAAAAAGAGAAGAGCTTTCCCGCTTAATGAAGCAATTGCAGCGTTAATTAAGAAGGAATGGAAAAAACCCATGAAAAAGACTCTCCTAACTCCAAAAAGGAAATACCCCTTCGAGGATGAATCCTGCTCCTTTTGGGAAAAAGCCCCCAAATTAGATGTAGCAATAGCTAAAGCATCAAAGAAATTCGCTCTCCCGTTTGAGGACATGGGGGTCCTAAAAGACCCTATGGATAAGAAGGCGGACGCCTTCCTCAAGGGCTCTTAGGAGTCAGCGGGAGGAGGCCTGAAACCGGCAGTGGCAGCAGCTTGCACATCCCGCTCCCTAATGATCTGGTTAAATCAACTAGAGGGTCAATTAAAGGGGAAAACTTCCCGAGACTCGATGCTGAAGACATTACCTGTAATAAGGGGAGCTGCGGCTTTTCTGGCTGACGCCTCGGCAGACTCTATCAGATTAGCTGCCAGGTCAGCAGTGTTTGCCAATGCGGCCAGGCGTGCCCTCTGGCTTAAGAATTGGCCTGGCGATCTGCAAACAAAAACAAAACTGTGTACTATCCCCTGCGAAGGAGAGTTTTTGTTCGGTTCCACATTAGACGACATCTTGGAAAAAGCAGGGGACAAGAAAAAGTCCTTTCCCTCTCTAGGTCTCCCCTCTTACCGGAAGCCCTTTCGGAACAAGAGGTTTTTCCGCAAGAACCCTGGGAGAGGCCAGGGAAAATGGGAGGATAAGAGGAACAAAAACAAGGGGTTCATCTTTAACAAAAACCCCAGCGATAACAAGAAACCTTCTCAATGAAGGTTCGCCCCAGGTGGGAGGGAGATTATCTCTCTTTCTCCCAGCCTGGAAAAAGATCACCTCCAGTCAATGGATTCTGAATATTATAGAATCAGGTCTGAGGCTGACATTCAAAAGACGCCCCCGTCCCTCTTTTACGATGACATCTATAAGATCTTCGGCAGAAGAACAGCTGGCACTGGAAAACGAGGTCATCGGGTTAGTAAAAAAGGGAGTACTCCTGGAGGTTCCCCCACAAGAAAGAGGGCAAGGGTACTATTCCCCTCTATTCCTGAGGAAGAAACCAGACGGTTCCTTCAGGACCATTATAAATCTAAAAAAACTAAACGATTACCTGGAAGTTCAAGCATTCAAGATGGAAACGATAAAATCATCTATCAAGATGTTGTTTCCCCAATGCTTCATGGTGGTCCTGGACCTAAAGGACGCATATTATCACGTCCCAATACACAAGGATCACCAGAGATTCCGCAGGATGGCAGTTCACATCAGGGGAGTCATAAATCACTTCCAATTTTCAGCTCTACCATTTGGTCTTGCCATAGCCCCGAGGGTTTTCACCAAGCTGATAGCAGAGGTAATGGCTCACCTCAGAGAAGAAAATACCCTAATCGTTCCATATCTGGACGATTTCTTGGTGATAGGCTCCTCCCCGCAACATTGCGAGGATCAACTGGCAATAGTGATACATTCCTTAAAGAATCTGGGTTGGCTAATAAACATAGAAAAATCCAGACTAATGCCTTCGCAGGTCCAGGAGTACTTGGGTCTCACTCTAGACTCCAAAAAGATGGAATGTCGGCTCCCGGAGAACAAGATACAAAAACTAAAAAGTTTAGTATCGAGAACCCAATCTCTCCCCTCCATAACACTCCGTCAGGCCATGTCCCTCTTAGGCTCTATGACCTCTTGCATCCCCGCAGTCCAGTGGGCCCAATTACATTCAAGAGATCTTCAATGGCAGATATTGTCGGAGCAAATCCATCTAGGAGGGCATTTAGACGGGCAGTTAACTCTATCTCCTCGCACCAGTCACTCTCTGACATGGTGGAAATCGCAGGAAAATCTTTCCCAGGGAGTCCCATGGGTAATTCAGATCTCGAAAGTCCTGACTACGGACGCAAGCCCTTCAGGGTGGGGGGCTCATCTGGGCGACCTTGTAACCAGGGCATTTGGTCTCCATCTACAGTAAACAAAATCCTCCAACATGAAGGAGCTCCTTGCAGTAAAATATGCCCTTCAGGAATTCTTGCGGGTCCTTCACTCTCACCATGTAAGAGTAATGTCGGACAATCGGGTGGTAGTATCTTACCTAAATCACCAGGGGGGTACCCGTTCCAAAAATCTAATGGAAGTGACCAAATCAATCCTGCAAATAGCCGAGAGCAACCTCTTATCCCTAACAAGCCTACACATAAGGGGAGTAGACAACTACAAAGCAGACTTCCTCAGCCGGTCCAGCCTAAAACAGGGGGAATGGGAACTAAATCAGGTGATATTCACCCAGATCACAGAAAGATGGGGTGTTCCCAAAATAGATCTCTTTGCGAGTCATCTAAACAAAAAAGTAACCTCCTTCTGCTCCCTATCTCCCCTGTGGAACCCAGTAGCTGTGGACGCTTTCCTGATATCTTGGGGTCACCATCTGGTCCATGCCTTCCCTCCTCTTATTCTGATTCCAGCAGTGCTGAGGAAGATTCGGGAGGACGGGGCGCTGGTCATCTTAATTGCCCCGTTCTGGCCGAAGAGACCTTGGTTCTCATGGATGAGGAAGATGTCAATATCCGACCCTTGGGTATTGCCAGACCACCAGGATCTATTGTCGCAGGGCCCAGTCTGTCACCCTCGAGTCAAGAACTTGCACTTGACAGCTTGGCTTTTGAAAGGAAATTATTAGAAAGCAGGGGGTTCTCTCCAGGGTTAATCTCAACTCTGTTACAAAGTAGGAAGCCGGTTACAACAAAGCAATACGGCAAAGTATGGAAAAAATTTCTGTCTTCTTCAGGTGAAAAAATAGGGAAAGAAATTCCCCTTGCTTCCATACTAGAATTCCTACAAAATGGGTTGGAGATGGGTTTAGCCACTAGCACCCTAAAAGTTCATGTGGCGGCATTGGGAGCTCTATTTAACTTTGACTTGGCTTCAAATAGGTGGGTCTCTAGATTCATCAGGGCGGCAGGAAGATCAAGGCCTCTTCCAGTAAAAGTAGTTCCTCAATGGGACTTAAACTTGGTTCCGAAAAGCCCTGACTAGTCCGCCATTCGAACCATTACACGAATCTACAATAAAAAACCTGTCTCCCAAAACAGCTTTATTAGTCGCCCTTACTTCTGCCCGTAGGGTTAGCGATTTACAGGCTCTCTCAGTTAACCCTCCTTACACACAATTTCTAGAGGATAGGGTCATTTTAAAAACAGACCCAGCATATCTCCCGAAAGTGGCTTCTAAATTTCACAGGTCTCAAGAGATATCTCTCCCCTCCTTCTGTCCCAATCCTAAAAATAAGGAGGAACAAACACTACATACACTAGATGTAAGAAGATGTCTCTTACATTACCTAGAAGTCACTAGAGAGAGTAGGGAGGATTCCTCTCTGTTTGTGTGTTTCCAGGGTCCCCGGAAGGGGAAAAAAGCATCTAAAGCCACCATAGCAAGATGGATCACGGACGCCATCAGTCTCTCATACTCGGCAAGTGGGATGTCCATTCCTGGGGAGGTTAAGGCTCACTCAACAAGGGCAGTAGCGACTTCCTGGGCGGAGAAGGCCGGAGCTTCCATTGACCAGATATGTAGAGCTGCTACCTGGTCCTCACCATCCACATTCTATAGGCACTATAGATTGGACCTAATCTCTTCAGACCTTACTTTTGGTAAAAGGGTTCTGGAGGCGGTGGTCCCTCCCTGAATGTACTATCTATGCAATTCTCTCCGTGGTGCCGTCATGGGCGATCAGAGAAAAATATAGTTCTTACCGATAACGGTATTTCTCTGAGCCCATGACGGCACCCGTACATTCCCTCCCTTCACTTGTGGGTGCTCACATCAAAATAGTGCCATAGTCTACTCATAGTTTTAAAGTCACGCGGTATCTAGTTATGATAAACAGTTAAAATTAACAAATGTTTAGTAGTCTCCCATCATTCTCTATGTAAAACAACTGATGCAGGAGAGTGGTACCGCCTTTTTATCCGTAGGTTTCCTGTCCTTGGTGGGCGGATCCCCTCTCTCCGTGGTGCCGTCATGGGCTCAGAGAAATACCGTTATCGGTAAGAACTATATTTTTCTTGCCGCAGCTGAATGATTTACATCTGTTAGCCAGCATAAGTACATGTGGGGGTTGCCTGGTTGCTAAGGAATCCCCACATGTAATTATGCTGGCTAACAGATGTAAATCATTCAGCTGCGGCAAGAAAAACTAAATCTCCGAGCACTAAAAAATACTCGGAGGACCCCAGAGCATGCTCGAGAAATCTCGAGTAACGAGTATATTCGCTCATCACTAGTCCCTATGACAACTACCCTAGAAAGATGCTATTTTTTAAGATGCATTTTTCCGCTGGCTTATAGCACAATCCTATGCTCAGGGATTAATTTCAAAATACATATATAAAGTTTTAGTAGATGTAGTATTAAAGAATAGATTTATAGATGGGATGTGCCCCAACTGACCAAACATTTATAAATGAGATTTCCCCCCCCCCCCCCAGAGGAGTCTTTTTTTCTAAGCTAAACAAGCACAACTTTTCTAAGCTCTCATCATATGAGAGGCCTTCCATCCCTTATAATAATCTAGTTGCCCGCCTTTGAATTGACTCTAATTTCTGAATATCCTTTTTTTAAATGTGGAGCTTAAAAATGGATCTCATATTCTAGATGTGGCCTCACCAGTGACTTATAGAGGGGTAACAATACGTTGGGATCTCAGGATGTTATTAGTAAAGAAATTATTATAAAGTAATTAGACAGCAGATATCTCAAAAGCTCTTAAATGGGCTGCATGGGCTATTTTCTCATTAATCCATCATCATTGAGCAGATAAAAGGTCTGGAGCTCATTTTAGGTCTGGCATTGGGAAGCTGTGAACTCAAAAATATGCGGTGAAAGGAGCTCTCAATGGAAGTGAAACAGACCATCATTAGGCTGAAAAAAGAAGAAATCCATCCAAAAGATAGCAGAAATGTTAGTGGCCAAATCAACAGTTTGATACATTTTGCAAAAGAAAAGAGTGCTGGTGAGCTTGGGAACTCAAAAAGGCCTGGACGTCCACGCAAGACAACAGTGGTGGATAATCCGAGAATCCTTTCCATGGGAAAGAAAAATCCCTTCACAACATCCATCCAAATGAAGCACACTCTCCAGGAAGTAGTTGTTTCAGTATTTAAGTCTACCATAAAGAAACTTCACCTGCGCCATTCCCGCGGTGTCGGCAATCGGGGAGAGCGATTGCCGGACACCCTGGGAATGGTGATGGCATGGGAGGTGAGTGTAGGTTGTTTTTTTTGTTTTTTTTTAATCTGGGCCAAACATATAGTTCAAGAAGGGGTTCTTCTAGTAGTGGACTACTCCTTTTAGGCAGGGAAAAGGTATATTCTGCATGGCTGAATCAGTCACCAGATCTCAACCCATTGAGTATGCATTTCACATGCCTAAGACGCAAATTGTCTCTTCAGAGAGGAAGAGGACTAGAACTCTAGTGCCACCTATTGGAAGTAGCAATCCTAACAGTCAATGTCGACTCGACATTGACTGTTAGGATTTCTACTTCCAATAGGTGGCACTAGAGTTCTAGTCCTCTTCCTCTCTGAAGAGACAATTGGCATATTTCCCAGAAGAGCATTGCGGCTTTAAGTCTCCTCACCTTGACATGCTTATCATGTCACTTTCAACAAGGAGAAACGATACATCTTGGATCACATGAAGACACAAAAGAAAATAGTAAAACCAAAAACACTCAGTTTGAAAAAATGTTGCAGTAATCCGCAAGTGCTAGTAAAAGATGTAAAAAACAGGGTATTTGGTTGATACGTTTTTTGCAAAAAATGTATACTAAGCTGCTCTACCAATCTTCACGGTATACCCTTATCAGAGCAGTCCTAAGTAATGTATGCAATCCCTATCTGATGTATTTAAAAACCTGATCATCTGTATATAACCTGTGTGAACAGGGTTCAGAGAGGAAAAATCCATGTGTGCATACAGGGTAGAACAGCTATTGTGCAGATAGCCCAAGAGGAGTGGTGGAACTCCCCAGTCTTGTAGACACAAGAGAACAATTATGGAAACAGGAACACATGGGCTACTTGCACAGTGAACAAGTCTGTATGATCATGTTCACACACCACCAAGAAACCTGAAGACACAAAAGAAAATAGTAAAACCAAAAACACTCAGTTTGAAAAAATGTTGCAGTAATCCGCAAGTGCTAGTAAAAGATGTAAAAAACAGGGTATTTGGTTGATACGTTTTTTGCAAAAAATGTATACTAAGCTGCTCTACCAATCTTCACGGTATACCCTTATCAGAGCAGTCCTAAGTAATGTATGCAATCCCTATCTGATGTATTTAAAAACCTGATCATCTGTATATAACCTGTGTGAACAGGGTTCAGAGAGGAAAAATCCATGTGTGCATACAGGGTAGAACAGCTATTGTGCAGATAGCCCAAGAGGAGTGGTGGAACTCCCCAGTCTTGTAGACACTATTTTCTTTTGTGTCTTTCCATCTTTGATCACATGCCTAAGACAAAACTCACAAACTAACAAGTGAGACCGCTAAGTCATCTGGGTAATTTCGCAATGCATCTCTGGGAACAGAAGCTGCCGACCGCGTCGCGAGTAGCAGGAAAGCTGCGGAGGCGAAGGAAGGTGAGAATAGCATGATTTTTTTATTTTTTTAATTATTTTTAACATTATATCTTTTTACTGTTGATGCTGCTTAGGCAACATCAATAGTAAAAAGTTGGTCCGGGATGGGGCGACACACTGGCGCTGACTGGAGGAGAGTAGGGAGGGACCAATTCGCGGCCGGACTGAGCCTGTCGCAGATTAGTCGCGGCCTGCCGGCCGCTACCAATCTGCAACGCGGGATTTCCGTGACAGACAGACGGAAGTACCCCTTAGACGATTATATAGATAGATATACCTTTATTATTATTGATAATATTATGAACCGTTTTAACATCGTTTAGTATATCTATTCTATTCGCCTACATGGAAGATACAGCTAAATATGATCCTTGTGTGACACATCTCTAATACATAGTAACATAGTTAGTAAGGCCGAAAAAAGACATTTGTCCATCCAGTTCAGCCTATATTCCATCATAATAAATACCCAGATCTACGTCCTTCTACAGAACCTAATAATTGTATGATACAATATTGTTCTGCTCCAGGAAGACATCCAGGCCTCTCTTGAACCCCTCGACTGAGTTCGCCATCACCACCTCCTCAGGCAAGCAATTCCAGATTCTCACTGCCCTAACAGTAAAGAATCCTCTTCTATGTTGGTGGAAAAACCTTCTCTCCTCCAGACGCAAAGAATGCCCCCTTGTGCCCGTCACCTTCCTTGGTATAAACAGATCCTCAGCGAGATATTTGTATTGTCCCCTTATATACTTATACATGGTTATTAGATCGCCCCTCAGTCGTCTTTTTTCTAGACTAAATAATCCTAATTTCGCTAATCTATCTGGGTATTGTAGTTCTCCCATCCCCTTTATTAATTTTGTTGCCCTCCTTTGTACTCTCTCTAGTTCCATTATATCCTTCCTGAGCACCGGTGCCCAAAACTGGACACAGTACTCCATGTGCGGTCTAACTAGGGATTTGTACAGAGGCAGTATAATGCTCTCATCATGTGTATCCAGACCTCTTTTAATGCACCCCATGATCCTGTTTGCCTTGGCAGCTGCTGCCTGGCACTGGCTGCTCCAGGTAAGTTTATCATTAACTAGGATCCCCAAGTCCTTCTCCCTGTCAGATTTACCCAGTGGTTTCCCGTTCAGTGTGTAATGGTGATATTGATTCCCTCTTCCCATGTGTATAACCTTACATTTATCATTGTTAAACCTCATCTGCCACCTTTCAGCCCAAGTTTCCAACTTATCCAGATCCATCTGTAGCAGAATACTATCTTCTCTTGTATTAACTGCTTTACATAGTTTTGTATCATCTGCAAATATCGATATTTTACTGTGTAAACCTTCTACCAGATCATTAATGAATATGTTGAAGAGAACAGGTCCCAATACTGACCCCTGCGGTACCCCACTGGTCACAGCGACCCAGTTAGAGACTATACCATTTATAACCACCCTCTGCTTTCTATCACTAAGCCAGTTACTAACCCATTTACACACATGTTCCCCCAGACCAAGCATTCTCATTTTGTGTACCAACCTCTTGTGCGGCACGGTATCAAACGCTTTGGAAAAATCGAGATATACCACGTCCAATGACTCACCGTGGTCCAGCCTATAGCTTACCTCTTCATAAAAACTGATTAGATTGGTTTGACAGGAGCGATTTCTCATAAACCCTTGCTGATATGGAGTTAAACAGTTATTCTCATTGAGATAATCCAGAATAATACAACTCCTGGCAAAAATTATGGAATCACCGGCCTTGGAGGATGCTCATTCAATTGTTTAATTTTGTAGAAAAAAAGCAGATCACAGACATGGCACAAAACTAAAGTAATTTCAAATGGCAACTTTCTGGGTTTAAGAAACATTTCAAGCACGTACTTGTCGCCGAATGACAATGACTTCATATGCCGGCGACGTGCGCGCTGACGTCAGCTGGCAGCCTCCGTTTGGCTGGCGGCTTTTACCTATTGCCGTGCAATAGCGTCACGGACGCAGGGTCAGTTACTGCACTGGCAGAATCCTGCCGCAGGGGCTTGATGAGCAGGAGAGTCGGTCCCCTCTATTCATTGGGCCTCATACACCAATAATGCCCTGATGACGGCCCTGGTGCACGTCACCGCTGCAGACAATCAGTGAGCTAAGCAGCTTTGCTGATGTAGATGGTACAGTGAACTTAGTGACTGGCTAAAGACAGTAAAAAGAGAATCAGGCAGTGGTGGAAAAAAAAAAAGCACCCTCAGTGTTGTTTTACAAGTGTACAATCGATTGTTTGAGCAGAAGTTTTTTGTAAGTGAAAACCCCGTTTAACATCTACATGTGCAAAAATGTTACTCTGCAGCGGTTTGTCAGAGGTAGCTGAATCATATGAAAACACTAATAGTTCACCCTCAAAATAAGATGTTATACCACAAGGATCTCCAAGTATTTAAAGGGAATCTGTCTCCAGGTTTTTGCTATATAATCTGAGCGCAGCAAAGTGTAGGGACTGAGACCCTGATTCCAGCTGTGTGTTTCAATAAAATCGGTGTTTTATCAGCAGGAAATTATCACGCGAGGACTTTTCTTTGTGCCATGTAATCCTCCTGCTGTTTGTAACATCGCCCCCACCACTGATTAGCAGCTTTCTGCGTATACTGTATTTTGATACAAAACTACTAATCAGTGATGGTCAAGTGGATTTATACAAGGCTCAGCATTCAAGATCTGCTACATCTGCAGCAGAGAATACTGATTTTATTACAAGTGCTGCACCCAGTTGACTGTGATACATCTCTTCAATCAGGGTCTCCGCCCCTACATCATGCTGCTCTCAGATAATTAAGCAATAAACTGCGCACAGATTCCCTTTAAAGGGAACCCGTCAGGTGAAAAACCTGAATGTGGGTGTTAATCTGCAGGTTAAAAGCGCTAATGTAAAATATGTGGGGGAAACATCTATACACATCTCTGTTTTGGTTTTTGGATTATTTTTAGCCCGCTAGCTCCCCCAAGTGGTCAATATTGTTACTGGCTTGAAGTGAACAAAATGCAATGGAAATTCTGTTTTTCCAATTTTTCACGTTTGTACGGTCTTCATTAATATAGAAAGGGCATAATGTTTAGGTAGCCATTATGTTGTTGTCAATGAATGCTCAACACGTGTTTTTTTCTGATTTGCATCCATCCCTTTACTAACCATGATTGGTCATCATTTCACTCCTCATGGATTAATTATGTTATGAGAGGTGAAATTTACATACAGTATTTGTTTTTCATTCATTGACTTCAACAAAGTAAAACGATGGACGTGAAACCAATTGTCATACTCTGGGACTCCTCTGTTTTTCCACCGAGTCCGTCATAAATGGTCAGTGATTAATCATAATTTACTGTAGTATATTTCGGTTTTTCTGATTAGGTTGATAAAACATGCAATATATTTATATTGTATGAACCAGTCTTCTGATTTAGGCTGCCCATACCACACATTTGCAGCCAGGTATAGTTCCAAAGCGTTCGCGGAGAAAATAATTTTAGGCTGCGTTCTTGTGAGTATTTGACGTTGCAGATTTTCTGTACCTATTGACTGGATCCTGTCACATGAAGAAAACACGATTAACATGCAGATATAGGGTTAATCTGCAGGTTAATAATGTTCTGAAGCTGCTTGGCGCCTGCACTTAGAGCCCCGCTGCCAGGAGGAAATTAACGTTATTCCACCCGGTAGCGTTCAGGTTTGTCACTGGGGGTGGCAAGTCCAACCTGTTACCATGCTTTGTTGATCTCGAGGAAGACAAAAGGCGGATGAAGTCGTGTGTCGTTTTATCGAAAGAAATTGTCTAGAATTAGAAGAAAGCATCTTCTATTGAACGGTGATAGATGCAGCCCAGTGACAAGGGACAAGGATAGCCCCTGTGTCTACTCTTGAGTCCACAATTGTAGCGCCCCCTAGATTAATAGCTAATGGGGTTCATTACAGTTGGTATCTTACTTAAGAGAATCTATCAACAGGATTTTGCTATAAATATAGGGCACCTGATTCCTAGGATTTGTCAGTTATTAGGCTGTGTGCTGTAGTTTCAATACGATCAAAGTTTTATCTGCAGGAGATTATCACTACAGGACTAGGTCTCAAGTGCACAGCGCACTAGCTAATCTGTGTAAGCTCCACTGATTAGCAACTTGCTCACAATGCAGTCTACACATGAAGGTCACAGTCAGGGATTTGGTGGGGTTGTACACCGTCTAGCAATATGACCACTGCTACAACAGATAAAACAGGGATTTTTATCAAAACTACATCAAGCAGTCCAGTAAGTGATATATCATTGGAATGAGGCTTTCTTGCTCCATATCATGCTGCTTTCGGATTACATAACAATAACCTGCTGACTGATTCCTTTTATTGGGTGTTAAGGTACCGTCACACTGAACGATATCGCTAGCGATCCGTGACGTTGCAGCGTCCTGGCTAGCGATATCGTTCAGTTTGACAGGCAGCAGCGATCTGGATCCTGCTGTGACATCGTTGGTCGCTGCAGAAAGTCCAGAACTTTATTTTGTCGCTGGACTCCCTGCAGACATCGCTGAATCGGCGTGTGTGATGCCGATTCAGCGATGTCTTCACTGGTAACCAGGGTAAACATCAGGTTACTAAGCGCAGGGCCGCGCTTAGTAACCCGATGTTTACCCTGGTTACCATCGTAAAAGTAAAAAAAACAAACACTACATACTTACATTCCCGGTGTCTGTCCTCCGCTGTGCTTCTCTGCACTGGCTGTGAACGCCGGCCAGCCGGAAAGCACAGAGGTGACGTCACCGCTCTGCTTTCCGGCCGCTGTGCTCACAGTCAGTGCAGGAAAGCACAGCGCCGGGGACAGACAGCGGAAGGTAAGTATGTAGTGTTTGTGTTTTTTACTTTTACGATGGTAACCAGGGTAAACATCGGGTTACTAAGCGCGGCCCTGCGCTTAGTAACCCGATGTTTACCCTGGTTACCGGCATTGTTGGTCGCTGGATAGCTGTCTGTGTGACAGCTCTCCAGCGACCAAACAGCGACGCTGCAGCGATCGACATCGTTGTCGGTATCGCTGCAGCGTCGTTGAGTGTGAAGGTACCTTTAGTGTATGAATGGGTGTGTCTGTTTACGTGGATGTGTGTGAATTTCCCTGTGTGCCTAGAAGTGTTTGGTCTGGAATAGCCGTATTTGTGGTAATTATGAATCCTTCTTCCCTCCTGGATTACTGTGACCTCCTTCGCTGGATGATGGCCTCCGTGTCTTCGGGATGTATATTCCATTTGTATATACCCTGGCTGAGAAGGTTGGGTTCTCATTACTATACTGTTAAAATGACAGATGTGCCTTTTGTAGGTTGCTCATATGTTTTCGTTTCCCAGTTTGGTGGCCTGAACTGTGCGCACTCTGATGCTGCTGGCAGAGGCCGCCGGTTGCCTCTGCAACACACTAGGAGCACTTTGACTCCAAAGCTTTCCTTATCCAGCAAATATCCGCAGCGCTTACAAGATGGGTGGGAAACAGCTTGCATGCTCTTTGCCTAGGAAACCAGTCCTCTGATGGCTACGTGCCCACACACAGGATTGGTAGCATTTTGGACGCAGTGTATTCTCTCTGCGTTTTACATTGCAAGCACAGTGAATGGGATTTATGGAGACCCCATGCCCACTGTGCTTCTATTTAACTCCGCATAAACTGACCTGCGTTGCGGGTTACCGTGCCACAGCATGGTAATTTTTGTAGCGGGACACTAGTCTCTTCTGTACTTTCCCTGAATAGACTGTTATTAGATGCGGTGAATCTGCGGAGCTCTAAAAGACAAGTGCGTGCGGTAATTAGAACGCAGTGAGTCCAAACTGCTACTATTCCTGATCGCGGCGACGCACCCATAGACTGCAGATGTGGCTGGTAACTTTGGTAATAAGCTGTACCTATAGAATTAAAATTCCCTCCATCCTGGAGAACAGAGAGGATTTTTAATACGTGATAAATTGCAATGTTGCCTGTTTTTACCAGCGCTTTGCAATGTGACCCATCTGATAAGATGAGACCACCTCTTTTATGGCCATTTAGCTTACTCTTCTAATACTTCATCTGCTTGTGTCTGTTTTTGCAGTTGCTGGGTGAAAACCTACCTTCCCCATGCTTGTAGGTGGCCTTGTTTTGTAACTACCAGTGAATGTGCGCATTGTGATCGGCAGGCTTTCTTCTCTGAAAAACCCTAATGTTCTTTGAATATTTACGCAGCGTTGTTCTGAGTATGGTGTACAGACAGACTGAAACTGTTTGCAAGTAATTGTTCAAAGTCTCTGAGAAAGCCCCAGCCAGACTACCTGAATAAGCGTATCTGGTCTTTGGCTTAAGTGTATTCATCACTGTATATAGAAAAGTAGATACAGCCTGTGCTGATGCGCTTTGGTTATCCATGCTATTCCCCTTATTAACATATGACACGTCATAATGTAAAAATTAGGAGGTCCGCAGACCCATCTGATTCTATTTTTTGCAAGGGGGTTTTCCAAAATGAATTTCTGACTTGTTAATATGAAGTGTCATTAAAGTGTCCCTCCGATGTGACACAACAATGGAAGGTAGAAGTGAAATGCTTAGTAAAGCTACCTGGTGTCCTCCTTTTGCTTGCATCTGCCGCCAGGTCTTGGACCACATGCCATTCCACTAACAGTATTTCTTAGGCTGCATGATACACTGCCTAGAATGGTAGTCAGCAGGGCCGGACTGGCCATCTGGCAATTCTGGTAAATGCCAGAAGGACCTGTCTGGTCATGGGCTGCTTTGTCTGTTACGTACATTGTTAACAGAATTGGTGTTCTCAAGATACCCATCCTGTTAAGAGTTCTGATGGAGCACAAAGTTGCTGACCCCATCACTTACCCCAGCAGGCCACGGGTATCATTAGAAATATTGGTGTTGTAGAAAATCTTCCTTTCCTCCATCCAGGGTATTATTAGTAATATATCCCATCTGGTTCATGGGGACGGGGACAACATGGGTCTGTGATGATGTCAAATGCCAGGACTGAATTTCAGCCCCAGTCCGTACCTGGTAGTCAGTGGCACTCTTCATGGACGCAGAGCTTCCCAGTCCAAAAGTAGGTGATCATTGGGCAGTCACCTCCTTGCGATACGTTTTGTGAAGAACTACTCACATAAGTAGATTGTTCTGAACACAGATGTATATTTCACTGCAGAAATTCATCACTGCTCACGTTAAATTTATAGAGGCCAAGCACTGGGAGGTCACCAGTATACCTCACTTGAGGGACACCAAGACTGGTGCATATACAATCACATAGGAGACAATGAGACTGCTGTACACATCACATAGGAGACACCAGGACTGGTGCATATTCTTCACATAGGAGACACTGAGACTGCTGTGCACATCACATAGGAGACACCCAGACTGGTGCGTATACATCACATAGCCACTGGGACAGCTGTACATTCATACATTACATAGGAAACAGCAGGGCTGGTGCATACATTACAAAGGAGACATGGGGCTGGTGTATATACATTACATAGGTGAAAGTGGGACTGGTGTATTTAGAGCACATAGTAGACAGTGGGGCTGGTGCATACAATACTTGGGAGACAGTAGGGCTGGTGTAATACATCATGTAAGGTTACGTTCACATTTGCGTCTTTGGGCGCAGCGTCGTCGACGCAACGCAAAACGCATGTCAAACGCATACACAACGCAGCGTTTTTTTGACGCATGCGTTGTCCTATACAATTGAAGATAAAAAACACCCAAAAAAGTGTCAAGACAATTCATCACTTGCATTTTACTCAAAAGACACATGCGTCGAATAACGCGGGTCAACGCAGGCACCTGCGCCCTATGCGTTTTTCATAGACACTAATGTGTTTTTTGACGCATTTACGACGCAAGTGCGTAGCATGCGTTGTTTATCGGAAATGTGACACAGGAAAAATGCAACATGTAGCGTCGTCCGCGCCCTGTCTGGTGCGCCAAAATGACGCATGCGTCGAACAACGCTTGACAACGCATACCGGTGCATGTCCATGCGCCTCCCATGTTAAAGATAGGGGTGCATGATGCATGCGTCGGTATCCGTCGACGACGCTGCGCCCAAAGACGCAAATGTGAAAGTAACCTAAGAGGCACTGCGACTGCTGACTTTCATCATCAGAGGGTTGGGAGCGCAGAGCACGCTAACTCCGCCAAGGAAGAAAATGCCGTTCTGGCACTGGCCAGCTTTAAGACATAATCTTTCATTGAATGCGCTGCAGAATTCTGTAGTGAACGATTTTGAATAAATCCCCAACAGTGTCACCAGCAAAGCACCCCCACACCATCACACCTCCTTCATGCTTCACGGTGGGAACCAGGCATGTAGAATCCATCCATTCACCTTTTCTGCATCGCACAAAGACACGCTGGTTGGAACCAAAGATCTCAATTTTGGACTCATCAGACCAAAGCACGGATTTCCACTGGTCTAATGTCCATTCCTTGTGTTGTTTAGCCCAAACAAGTCTCTTCTGCTTGTTGCCTGGCCTTAGCAGTGGTTTCCTAGCAGCTATTTTACCATGAAGGCCTGCTGCACAAAGTCTCCTCTTAACAGTTGTTGTAGAGATGGGTCTGCTGTTCGAACTCTGTGTGGCATTGACCTGGTCTCTAATCTGAGCTGCTGTTAACCTGTGATTTCTGAGGCTGGTGACTCGGATAAACTTATCCTCAGAAGCAGAGGTGACTCCTGGTCTTCCTTTCCTGGGACGGTCCTCATGTGAGCCAGTTTCTTTATAGTGCTTGATGGTTTTTGCAGCTGCACTTGGGGACACTTTCAAAGTTTTCCCAATTTTTCGGACTGACTGAACTTCATTTCTTAAAGTAATGATGGCCACTCGTTTTTCTTTACTTAGCTGCTTTTTTCTTGCCATAATACAAATTCTAACAGTCTATTCAGTAGGACTATCAGCTATGTATCCACCAGACTTCTGCACAACGCAACTGATGGTCTCAACACCATTTATAAGGCAAGAAATCCCACTTATTAAACCTGACAGGGCACACCTTTGAAGTGAAAACCATTCCCGGTGACTATCTCTTGAAGCTCATCAAGAGAATGCCAAGAGTGTGCAAAGCAGTCATCAAAGGAAAAGGTGGCTACTTTGAAGAACCTAGAATATAAGACATATTTTCAGTTGTTTCACACTTTTTTGTTAAGTACCGTATATACTCGAGTATAACCCGAGAATTTCAGCCCATTTTATTAGGCTGAAATTGCCACTCTCGGCTTATACTCGAGTCATACCCAGGGGTCGGCAGGGGAGGTGGAGTGGCAGCTATCTAAGCATACTCACCTGCTCCTGTCTCGGTCCCTGGTTCTCCGGCACCGGCAGCTTCTTCCTGTAGTGACCGGTCACATGGTACCGCTCATTACAGTAATGAATATGGACCCGACTCCACTCCCATAGGGGTGGAGCCGCATATTCATTACTGTAATGAGCGGTACCATGTGACCGCTCAATACAGGAAAGAAGCTGCTGGGGAAGCAGGGACCGCACCAGAAGCCTGTGAGTATAAGCAGTGTGCGATATTCACCTGCTCCCTGTTCCACCGTCGCCGGCTGCCGCAGCGTCTTCTGCATCCTCTACACTGACGCTCAGGTCAGAGGGCGCGGTGACGCGATTAGTGCGTGCCGCCCTCTGCCTGAACAGTCAGTGCGGAGGACGGGGAAGACACAGCAGCAGTCGGCGCTGGAACGCAGAGCAGGTGAATATAGCAAGTGCCGGGCGGGGGCCTGAGCGACGAGAGGTGAGTATGTGATTTTTTTATTTTTTTTTTATCACAGCAATAGCATATGGGGCAAATGACTGTATGGATCATCTTATGGGGCCATGTGCAGCATTATATGGGGCAAATGACTGTATGGAGCATCTTATGGATCCATAATCAGCATTTATGGAGCATTATATGGGGCAAATGACTGTATGGAGCATCTTATGGGGTCATAATCTGCATTTGAGCAGCATTATATGGGGTGTATTTTGTATGGAGCATCTTATGGGGCCCATCATAAACTGTATGGAGCATTATATGGGGTGTATTTGGTATGGAGCATTATATGGGGCCCATCATGAACTGTATGGAGCATTATATGGGGCTCCTGATTCATTATGCATATTCAAAAACACTTAAACTACTGATGTCTCAATTAATTTTACTTTTATTGGTATCTATTTTTATTTTTGACATTTGCCGGTAGCTGCTGCATTTTCCACCCTAGGCTTATACTCGAGTCATTAAGTTTTCCCAGTTTTTTGTGGCAAAATTAGGGGTCTCGGCTTGTACTTGGGTCGGCTGATACTCGAGTATATACGGTATATAATTCCACATGTGTTAATTCATAGTTTTGATGCCTTCAGTGTGAATTTAAAATTTTCATAGTCATGAAAATACAGAAAAATCTTTAAATGAGGAGTGTCCAAACTTTTGATCTGTACTGTATGTGTGTGTATTGTGCACACCATCAGACATCGGACAATATTTTTAGGTCTTCAGAGCTACAACTGCTTTGCTCGATGAATCGTGCACTTGTAGTTTATCTATTTTTGCTTTTGTCCACTGATAGCAAACTTGCGGTTTGCTGCTTCCTTACCTGAAGCTAATGTGTAACATCTGTAACCACAAAATGTAACCTTAGCAGCGATTGATAATGTGGTATGTAAATGACACTTGTCTAGTCAAAAAGGACTCTGGATGAATTACTTTATATATTTTTTATTATGACCTGTGTGTCAAGTCAATTAATTTTTCCCTATACCTATATATCCTTATATTGTGTGATTACATCAGAAGGCTTAGGCCCCTTTCACACATCAGTTTTTTGCCGTCAGTCACAATCCGTTGGCTCGACGGATCGATGGATCCGTCACAGATTGTGAAAAACTGTTGCGACGGATCCTTTTTTTCTATGGATCTGACTAGGGGGGCTGGCTAAAGGATCCTAAAAAAATCTGAGCATGCTCAGTTAAGAAAAAAAAAATGGAATCCGTCGCCGGATTCCGTCATTAGACGGAGCCGGCGCCATAGGCTTCCATTCTAACAAACAATGGACGGCGACGTATCCGATGCTGTCCGTTTTTTCGACAGAGAAAAAAAAAAGTTACTTTGTCTGTCGTCTCCGGCCGCCAGATCAACAATTTTCAACGGATCCGACGAACGACCTGATGAAACGTGAGGCCATCCGTCGCCAATACAGTTCTATGAGAAAAAAAAACAATCCGGCGGCATCAGTCGCTGGATCCGTTTTTTTCAAAATTAAACGGATTGCGACTGACAGCAAAAAAACTGGTATGTGAAAGGGGCATTAGAGAGCCTTGAAACTTTTGATTTGAGAAGAAAATATTTCCAGGTGTGGAGAAAGAGGGGCAATATATCACAAAGTTTATGCCTCTTTTCTGGTTCTAAAAAGTTGCGTGTTTTTGCTCAAACCTTGTTCCCAGTGTAGATTTAGCTGTGGATTTTCTGCTGCTGGAATGTCTGAAGTCTGAAGAACACAAAAAGATTGAGACGTAGCAGTTACAGCTGGGCTCTCTTCCACATCAGAACACTGCAGTATTGGAAGTGGCATATAGTCGATGGCGGGCACAGTTTCACTTTACGTATTGAGGCTCTGAAACTTCAAGTTATGACTCTGAAATTGTTGATGCACTAAAGTCAATTAAGTAGCAACATTCCAAACATGATTATAAGAAGGTTCTTACAACTGATTAGTTTAGTAATCTCCCTGTCCTACAGAATGGCTGTTGCCAGTGTGTGATAATGAGTTGCGTTGTCCATGCAAACTCGTGTGGCGGACAGCTCGGTCTTCCCACTCCTCCATGCATGGTTTTATTGGGAGAAGGGAGAAAGCCACTGCCAGGAACTTTTACCATTGGTTTACCTTCCCTAGATAGTATTTAAATGTTTCCTTTCCCATTCTCTCCTCCAACAGTTTCTTCCAGGGGAGACTTGTGATTTTCAATACACATTACATGGTCGGTTGGTACTGCTTGTTTGGACACCTTTATTATGTATGTCCAAACCCGAGCAACGAGTATACTTGCTCATCACTAGAGGCAAATCAATCCCCGCTTGACTGCAAAAGACCTTCAGAAAGATTTAGCAAACTCTGAAGTTGTGGTACATTGTTCTACAGAGGCAGCTGCATAATGTGGCCTTCATGGAAGAGTCGTCATAAGAAAACCTCTCCTGCAACGTCACCATTAAATTCAGCATCAGAAGTATGCAAGATAACATATACACAAGCCTGATGCATTTTGTAAATAAGTCCTGTGGTTAAAATAGTGATCTTTCGCCACAATGATCAAAGGTATGTGTGAAGAAAAAAGGGCACAGAATTTCAGGAAAAGAAAATCTCGCCAACCATTAAGCATGAGTGTATCAATCATGCTTTTGGGTTGTGTTGCAGCCAATGGCATCGGGAACATTTCACGGGTAGAGGGGAAAATTGATTCAGTGAAATTGAAAAGCTGAAGTTGACAAGAGGATGGCTTCTACAAATGTATAGTGTTTAGTGATGAGCGAGTGTACTCGTTGCTCGGTTTTTCCCGAGCATGCTTGGGTGACCTCCGAGTATTTGTTAGTGTTCGGAGATTTAGTTTTCATCACGGCAGCTGAATGATTTACAGCTATTAGCCAGGCTGAGTACATGTGGGGGTTGCCTGGTTGCTAGGTAATCCCCACATGTAATCAAGCTGGATAATAGCTGTAAATCATGCTGCTGAGGCGATGAAAACGTAATCTCCGAGCAGTCATAAATACTCGGCGATCACCCGAGCATGCTCGGGAAAACAAAACCCGAGCAACGAGTAAACTCACTTATCACTAATAATGATCCTAAACAAGCTGAAGGTTTTACAATGGCCCTCACAGTCCCCTGATCTTAACATCATTGAATATCTGTGGCTAGACCTCAAAATAGCTGTGCATGCGAGACGACCCAGGAATCTCACAGAACTGAGATAGGCACGGAGGTGAAGGAAGCTTCCTGCCGTCAGAGCGGGTGTTGGTGCATCACAGCTTAAAGCAGAAGCTCCATGGACCATGCAACAAGGACCGCAATTGAGCATCTCATTCAGTTTTTAAAGCTATAATGCTATAATGTAGTAGTACTTTATTTTACAATAAAGACCTTTCAGCCTCAGCAGGCGAGCTCTTTAACCTGTAGACTCTCTTCAAATGACAAGTTTCATTAAAAGATTCAATTATTTCAAACATGCTACTTGTTTTGTACTGATCTGGTAACAGTGAGTCACGTGATTGCTTCTCCTTCACTAGTGTGATTTCTGAATTGTGCTCGCACACCAGAGATTAGTTCATTATGACTGAGAAGAGAAAATTGTGATATTTTTTTTTTCCAGGGCAGTCAGCAGAATTTTTTAAAAGCTTGCAACATATATAATGAAAATGACACCAAATGAGAAAAAGTTACATTTGTATCCATGAGTTACCTAGTATTGTAGCTGTGCTCTTATTGGGAGTGAAGTGCAGTACTATACAATGCATGTGAACAGGCATGGCTAATTTTTACACGCAGCCATGTTTTTTTTTGTAATGCTGTACGACCCCTTTAAAGGGAGTCTGTCAGCACATAGTGACTGTTCAAACCAAGTTCAGGCGCATCCACTGGGGGGTGGGAAGGTGTATTTAAATGATCGTCCCCAATGTGAAGCACTGAGTGACGGGACTTAGTTTGAACTGTCATTCTGTGCTGACAGTCCCTTTAAATACACATTTACGTTTTCACTCATGAGATTACAAAGGTTCATGTACTGACATTTAATACTGGTGTTCAGACTTAAAGGGGTGCTCTGTGACTTGGCAACAACTTATCTATTGTCCTAGGATGTTGGAAAAACAAAATACATACAGCTTCATTCATGTTTTGTCTGATCCGGAAGAAAAACTGTTTCTGTTGATTGGCTGGCTTCAGCGCTCACGTAACGGTCCCATCAGATGTTGATGATATAGTGTTTAAAATGGAGGTGCAAAACCTGTGAGGGAGGTGGGTATTTTTTTCTTTTTCCTTCACTTTCTTTGGCCAATTAACAATTTGAGAACAATCCCTTTAACACACAAAATAGCATTGAAAGGGTCTTCTAAGTATGTCAAGGAAGATGACCAGCATGCATTATATATGGTAGAACTGATAATTTGGCACAGGGTATCAGGTGTGGATAGTGGGTAGTTTCTCAAATAATTTGGTCTTTAGGAAATGGAATTCTGCTTTGCCTCTTCGATATGATTCCATTGCATATACAAGTCTTTATTGATTCAGCTATAGTGCATTTAATTTAGAAAATGTTATTCCATATAGTTTGAATGGAACCAGTCACCCGATTTTCCCCATGTAAAGTAGGGTCAGCACCTCTAAACCCTCTGTTACAGCATTCTAAGATGCATTATATACAGTATGTCCCGAATCTGCTCTGCAAGGCTCAAAAAAAGGTTGTATTATACTCACAGGTCCGCGGTCCAGTCTAATGGGCATCTTTGACCCTGATCCAGCGCCTCGTCTCACTATTGCCGTCGTTCTGCTTGCTTCATGTGTTTGATGTGTCCTACGTCATCCACAGGGTCCTCCATCGCGCTCCTGCCTAGCCGCACTTCTCTTTTCCCTGCCGAGGGCAAAGTACTATATTACACATGCGACAGCTTTACATATATTCGGCCTTTCCCGCACATGTGAACCACAATGCTTTGCTCTCAGTAGGGCAGACAGAAGTACACCTGAGCAGGAGCGTGATGGAAGACTGTGTGGATGACTTAGGACATGTCTTCCACATGAAGTAGGGAAGGTAGGACATTCGCTCATACGAAGAGGCAGCGTCCTATCAAGAACAATGACGCCCATTGGTCTGGACTGCGCCGTCTGTGAGTATATTAAGAGCTCTTTTGTGCCTTGCAAAGTGGATTGGGGGATGATTTATACCAGAGGTGTCAAACTGCAATCCTCAAGGGCTGCAAACAGGTCATGTTTTCAGGATTTCCTTGTACTGCACAGGTGATAATTTAATCACCTACACACATAATGATTCCAGCACCTTGTGCAAAGCTAAGGAAATCTTGAAAACACGCATGGTTTGCGGCCCTCGAGGATTGCAGTTTGACACCGCTGATTTATACAGCATACTAGAATGCTGTAACTGGGCTTACAGATGCTGGCCATACTTTATTTGGTACAGGTTCCCTTTTAATTAAAAAAAAGTCAGCTTTTCAATGTAAAAATGTATGTACTTCTCAGTATACTAGTGAGCAATGTACAATGTAGTATTCTAGAAAATATCTAAATTATTTGCGGAGGATGTACTTTTACTTTACATGCACTGCTTCTACAGTATGTCTTCATTGTGGCCAGACTTTATAAAAAGGTGACGCTTGTGTGGCAAGAGCCAAGCCCCAGACGTTTGTGGTTCGGAAGATAAAAGTTATTAACTAAGCAGGCTTTCTAACCTTAAAACCAATTGTGGTTACAATCACAACTATGACACACAACTGAAATGTTCTCAGGAGAATGTGTCCTTATTGCTTAAGTACAGTCATTATCTATGGGGTACCTTTTTATCTTGGGTGCAATTTTTCTCTTAATTAATAGACCTAAAAGTAGCATAAGTTCTTTATTACCTAATTTTATAACTTTTCTGCATGTAGCATTGTGGAGTTTTTATAATGGTGTGGGAATGTTTTTTGCCTATCAATGTGCATATCTAACAATCCATCACAAAGGAGAACTCTGGCCTGAAAATATTTTGTATACAACATTCCTTTGGGTTTTACCTTCTGAAAACTCCCCATTTTGACCAGTGAAAGTGACATAATTATTATATCGGATGTTATTCTCATGTTATTAAACTGGTTTAGTTAAACAGCATGGAAATAAGCCAGTTTGTAATTGACTTGCTTTTTCTATCTGCTGTCATTCTCCTGCAGTGATGGCTTTTATCTTTCATAGTGCACAGCTTGTTTTGATGGAGCTTGGCCACTTGTGCCTGCTGATACCCTGGTCGAGTTACATTCCAGGAGACTTGTTAACTCCTTAACATACAAGTCAGCTCTCTAGCCAATTGGTTGATATACAGTAGTTAGCTGCTTACCTCGCTCTCAGCTCTCATCAGTCCTGTAGAATCCCATTTCCCCAACATTCCAGCATCATCAGTTTCCAGAACAGTTCTCCTAATCTCAGTTCTCACTTTCCTTGTGCTTGTACAAAAGCACTGTTATCGCTTTATGTAAATAAAGGGATGACAGTGTAGACTCAAAACAAGCAATGACAAAAAGTTACGGTACCTTCACACTCAGCGACGCTGCAGCGATACCGACAACGATGTCGATCGCTGCAGCGTCGCTGTTTAGTCGCTGGAGAGCTGTCACACAGACAGCTCTCCAGCGACCAACGATCCCGAAGTCCCCTGGTAACCAGGGTAAACATCGGGTTACTAAGCGCAGGGCCGCGCTTAGTAACCCGATGTTTACCCTGGTTACCAGCGTAAACGTAAAAAAAACAAACACTACATACTTACCTTCCGCTGTCTGTCCCCGGCGCTGTGCTTTCCTGCACTGACTGTGAGCACAGCGGCCGGAAAGCAGAGCGGTGACGTCACCGCTGTGCTTTCCGGCCGGCCGGCGCTCACAGCCAGTGCAGAGAAGCACAGCGCCGGGGACAGACAACAGAAGGTAAGTATGTAGTGTTTGGTTTTTTTACGTTTACGCTGGTAACCAGGGTAAACATCGAGTTACTAAGCGCGGCCCTGTGCTTAGTAACCCGATGTTTACCCTGGTTACCAGTGAAGACATCACTGAATCGGCGTCACACACGCCGATTCAGCGATGTCTGCAGGAAGTCCAGCGACGAAATAAAGTGCTGGACTTTCTGCAGCGACCAACGACATCACAGCAGGATCCTGATCGCTGCTGCGTGTCAAACTGAACGATATCGCTAGCCAGGACGCTGCAACGTCACAGATCGCTAGCGATATCGTTCAGTGTGAAGGTACCTTTAAGTTACCTTCACACTGAGCAACTTTAGAACGATAACGATAGCGATCCGTGACATTGCAGCGTCCTGGATAGCGATATCGTTGTGTTTGACACGCAGCAGCGATCAGGATCCTGCTGTGACATCGCTGGTCTGAGCTAGAAGGCCAGAACTTTATTTCGTCGCTGGATCACCCGCGATGTGTTCACTTGTAACCAGGGTAAACATCGGGTTACTAAGCGCAGGATCACTCTTAGTAACCCGATATTTACCCTGGTTACCATTGTAAATGTAAAAAAAAAAAAACACTACATACTTACATTCCGGTGTCTGTCGCGTCCCCTGGCATCAGCTTCCCTGCACTGTGTCAGCGCCGGCCGGCCGTAAAGCAGAGCACAGCGGTGACGTCACCGCTCTGCTTTACGGCCGACGCTTACACAGTGCAGGGAAGCTGACGCCGGGGGATGCGACAGACACCGGAATGTAAGTATGTAGTGTTTTTTTTTTTTTTACATTTACAATGGTAACCAGGGTAAACATCGGGTTACTAAGCGTGGCCCTGCGCTTAGTAACCCGATGTTTACCCTGGTTACCCGGGGACTTCAGCATCGTTGGTCGCTGGAGAGCTGTCTGTGTGACAGCTCTCCAGCGACCACACAACGACTAAACAGCGACGCTGCAGCGATCGGCATCGTCTATATCGCTGCAGCGTCGCTTAATGTGACGGTACCTTAAGTGTAGTAGCAGAATGAAGCTACTCTCCAGAACTGTTAATCAATGAGGAGAGTCCGTCCCCTAAACAACCAGGAAACTTCATAGCTTTGAGCTGGTCAAGTGACAACTTGAGAATACCCTTTCAATGTAAGCTTACACATAGCTATCTATGGGCTAGGGTTGGATCTAAGGGGAAACACAACTGTTATGTATTGTTCAAGGGTTTGTCCGGTGAAAGCATTGTATCCCCTAAACATGGGATAGATAATAACTTGTTGACAGGTCAAAGCTTGAATAAGGGAACCTTCAACGATCAACAGAATGGGAAACAATTTTCACTTATTTAATTGAGCGGCAGTGCGCAAGCTCGATCTGCGCTTCATCCACTTTCTATGTGGCTTCTTAGCTGTATCCAGTAGCTCCAAAGAATGAATGGAGAAACACAGGATCGTGAGAGCACTTGCCACTGCAGGCATCTTTTATCCTATAGCGTTTTATCACAACTTGATTCAGGTATCGCTCTCAAAACTGCCTATGTACCTGATGACGGTCAGAGTCAATGACCGAAACATTCTGCATCACTTTTGGAATGCAAATAAATTTCCTATCTAATATCTGACCTTTAAGTTCTTTGGATTTACAGCAGGAGTGGTGAACCTCAGGCATTTACAACCCTTAATGACCTTTTATCCAGTCCCCGTGCAGATTTCTGGGAACCTCAGCACTTGGCCGGGAGCTGTATTTTGATGGCTGCCAACCCATTAATTTCTTCTTGCCCAGTGAGCATGCGCATGCAGTGTTCACTACTGAGTGCTGAGGGGCATGCAGTGAAAGATTACTTCCTGAAACCAGTGGCAGAGTCAGGGCGTCCTTTGTCGGCGGAGTTAGCTCTCAATTTGTAGGGCCCTCGAAGGATGGTATAAATATTCAAATGGCAGAAAAAAAGATTCCCCATCCCTGTTTTACAGTATACAACGGCTGTGCTCCAACTCACACGATCATATCTGGAGTGCCATGGTTTATACAAACATTGAGTGAAGTCAGGCGCAATCATTAGAACTCATGAAAATAAGAAATTCATGTAATAGATCTTATCAGAAAAATCCAATTTTTTTTCTCCACCAGGACTGATCGCTCATTCTCAAAATTCTTGGGTAAAATTAGTATTCGGTGAAGACAGAAGTTCACGTTACTGAGATTAGTTGCTGCTGATAAGATATTTTGTGTAGATGGGAAAGGATAGGGAGGTGCTCTGCCTCTAGCGCCTTTATTTTACATCTTCCGCAACCCTCTATTGTACATAGAATCTTATCAGACACAAATATTCAAAAAGCATAAAGGGACAGTGAAACTGGCTAGAGACATATACGAGTATGTGCTTGTCTCGCCATCTATTTATCCCACAATCCACCACGCTGCAGTGGAAGTTCGCCGACCGCCATATTGGAATACCCAAGTGATGGGTATTCCAATATGGCACCCGCTGGTGGTACCAGGCCTTTGCGCAGTACCACCAGCGGGTCATCGCCGGACCCCCCGCTGCGGCAGGGCTGCAGAGGGAGAGAGCGGAACGGCGGGTGGTGAGTGGGTATGCAGAAGAAGAGAGCGTGATGGCAGGTGGAGAGCAGGGCTGTTAAGGAAAAGAGCAGGACGCGGGTGGAGAGCTTGGCTGCTGAGGTAGCGAGCAGGACGGCTAGTGGACACAAGGGCTGCGAAGGGACAAAGTGGGATGGCGAGTGGAGAGCAGGACGGCGAGTGGAGCGAGGCTGCGGAGGGAGAGCGCCAAACGGCCAGTGGAGAGCGGGGCTGTGGAGGGAGAGAGCGGGACGACCAGTGGAGATCAGGGCTGCTGAGGGGGAAAGCGGGGCTGTGGAGGGAGAATGCGGGACGGCAGTTGTAGAGTGGGGCTGTGGAAGGAGAGAGCATGATGGTGGATGGACAGCTGGGCTGCGGAGGGAGACAGCGGGACTGCGGAGCTGCTGAGGGAGAAAGCAGGACGGCCAGTGGACACAGGGTATGTGAAAGAACACAGCAGGACGGTGGATGGACAGCGGGGCTGCTGAGAGAGAATGTGGGACGGTGGGTGGAGAGCTGGGCTTGTAAGGGACAAAGCGGGACAGCGAGTGGAGAGCGGGGCTGCGCACATGAGAGCAGAGATCTCAATGCTCCAAAGCCTCCCACCATCGCGACATTACCGCCCTCCCGATGCGATAGTAGTGGGCCTCCATCTAGTTAATACATACTGTATATATGTATTTTTAGTGGATTACATTCTGTATAACCTAAAGATGAATGCAAGGTATCCACAGACCACTAGCACCCGAAGATAAAATCAATCAAGTTTATTGAACATAGATTTTAAAGCCATATATCACGTGAAATAAAGGACACATGCAAAAGGTTTTTAACAAAGAGAATATGCCAAGTACAAAAAGAGTGAGTCATGAATGTAATATAGGGCAATGACCCCACAGTATATCCCAATATAGGTCGCCCAATTATCAAATAGTTGCAAACAGACATTTCCAAAAATGTATCTCCAATGAGATGTGTGGATAGACCAGTTGCACATGTGGCGCTATTACAAGTTTTCAATGCTCTCTGATAAGATATATTACAAAGTTTCTTATTTTTGTGTGTTCTATTGTTTTATAACATAGTTACTGATCTCAGATGCGGTGTCCTCATTTACAATACTTTTTAGATAGGTACTCGTCTTCCTCTTTATCCCAGTCTTTTCAGTGAATTTCCTATGCCATTAATTAATTCCATAGTTATAAGGAGATTCTATAGTTCTGCTCATTACAAAGAAATAATCTTACGGGAACCAAGTCGGTGCTATGATTGTTGTCAAAATACCAAGTTCCCACTACCTAACATTGCAGAGTGACAACAGATGACCGAGCCTGTTGTTGTATAATGTATAGAATTCAGGTAAGTTCCATGTTAAAGAGGACCTATCCATTATCCGGACATTTCTGATTTAGTAAATACATTACCCTTGAGATGGTGATGACAAGTCTTTAATGTTTTCCTAAATACCGTGGCATTGATCCAAAGCTGATGGTGTTCCAACAGATGTGTATTCTTTTCTTTCACCTGTATCTTAAACCAGTGGTGGTCTAGTCACTGTTCAGTTGTAGGATCATATTGGAGTATGAATTCAAGCGGTAGCTGCACATATCACTTTTCATTATTCCTCTCTGATCTCGGTAAGCTTGCAATCTGTGTGTTCTGAACTTTTGGGGCAGCTGCTAATACACAACTTCATTTTAGATAACTGACCGTTTTTTATTTTCTGTTTCATTATAGGCAAATCAAGAGACATGCCTTCTCCAGATACCCAGATTGTTCCTAAAATTGCCAAGTTGACCGTTTCTGGAAACAAGCAGACGATGGGATTTGCTGTTCCAAGGTGTGTGTATGAAGCATATGGATGAGTGGAAACCACCAAGAGGAATGTGTAATTTTGCTCTGTGTAATAAAACTATAAAAAAAAGTAACAATGTAAAGTTGGGGAAATAACTAGACTAGACAGCATGACTGATCATAATCCGTATGGATCAATTACCATGGGGGCATCTTAAAGTATGAGCTCCTATACTACAGGAGTCACAACAGGACGCTCGGCATCTCACAATCTCTTTTCTAGTTTTTCCCAAAGATGTTTGATGGGGTGGAGGTCAGAGCTCTTGCGCAGACCAATTTTTAACCTCGAAATTCAAACGCTGGGGGCTCCGAAGAGTGCGGGAGCCCTGGACATTTGCTCTCTTCAACCCATTCCCTCTGAATTTTGGCCCTTAAGGTAGCGGATGCTTATTTTTGGAGTAAAGCTGGGAAACACGCTAGCTGTGTGAGGGCTTGTTTTTTTTGTTTTTTTGTGTGGTTTTTTTTTATTGGCAATGTTAGTTTTACAGTATTGTGTACTGAAACATTTTCCAGTGCAATGAAATGTAGAAAAACACTGTTCCAATTTGCATACAGGGTTTAGTTTTTACAGCATTCATTTTGCGGTAAGATTGACCTGTTAACATGATTCTCTAGGTCAGGTTTATTGATTGTACCAAATGTAAGTGTTTTTTAGTTGTATTCAAGTGATGCAATAAGAAATATAAAAGATAAGAAATAAACCTATACCGTGTATATCAGAGGTGTCAAACTTCATTCCTCGAGGGCTGCAAACAGGTCATGTTTTCAGGGTTTCCTTGTACTGCACAGGTGATAATTTAATCACCTACACACATAATGATTGCAGCACCTTGTGCAAAGCTAAGGAAATCTTGAAAACACGCATGGTTTGCGGCCCTCGAGGAATGCAGTTTGACACCCCTGGTGTATATACTGTGCATGCAGCAGACATGGCCTATACGGTTTTTGACATTTTCCTCTCCATGTTCGTGTTCTGCTAAGTACATAGCATAGTTGACTTGTCATCTGGAACAGGATATGAGACTAACTGCTGAGGAAGGATAGAAGTGTATTTCAATTGGACAGGTGGGGTGGATTGAGTCAAACTTGAGAGAGAAGCAAAGAACTTGAGAAGAGGCATTAGTTACGGCAGGAAGATTCTGTAGGTAACAAGTGCAAAGATGACTAATATCTGTGTCCGTTACTTAAATCATTTGGGGTTTTGCATTTTTCTGTATGTGAATGGCCGTTACTGTCCCAGCTAGGTTGCACTTCTAGCAGTTTGCAGACTTTTTTATGTGCATCTTAAACTCAGCTGACATGTTATTTTGCTTGAGACGAGTAGAACAAGTTTAAAGAGCTGAGACATTATAATTTGATAACACTGAAATCATTTATGCTACACTCTGCATGATACAAGAACGGAAAAAAATGAAGTTCTAACACAACTGTGCTTTTCACTCAATAGTCATCTGGGCGGTGCAGATGATTTGATTTTTTTTTAAAAGGGTCTTCCACTTTCTTAAACGTCGACCCCCAAATGCCTAAAATAACAAACAGAGCAGGTGGTAGTCCTCCCTTGGTGTAGCGCTGCCTTCCCCGCCACTGCTCGGATGGTGGCATCAGTGACAGGAAGTTGACGGCTCTCATCACCGCTGTAGCCAATCACTGAGCTCGGCTGCCTGTGTTGTCTACTTTGGCTGACTCTTAGCTTAGTGATTGGCTACAGCAATGATGCACACAGTTGATGTGACGTCACCACTGCAGCCAGAACACCGAGAACTGCACCATGGCAAATAGTCTGCCCTGGACCCAGGATGGGTGAGTTACCTGCTTTGTGCTGTTTAGCCAATTAAAGCAATTTGTGGTCCACATTCCTCAAAGTGTGAAAAAAAAATGTTTAATCTCCCCCGACTTTCCCATACACAGGAATACTCAGCCTGGCTAAGCACTTTAGTGTTCTCTGACAAAGCTGCTGCCAGACTTCTCCGGCAGCGGCTTTACTCCAGAAAAACCAAAGGATCAGCTAATGGAATTACAAAATGCCATTCCTGCTTTCCCTCAACTGTTTGGGGAAAAGTCAGGAGATCCTCCCCCCGTACTTATTAGATTGCTGGTTGATCGTGATCAATCTTGTTCATTGATTGATGTCCTTTTAGCATGTGCCACTCACAAGACAGCTAGTATTACTATTACTGCAGATGGCAATTCAGAAGCTCTTCAAACTATTTGGTTTGTACATACTATGCTTTCCATTCAGGCTGTGCTAGTATAAATGATGCCTAAAACATCATTTCTTTTTTTTTTTCTTGACTTGTAACAGTGCATCTGAATTGAATGGTCAGGGTGGTACTGTGTGCCCGAGGGTCCAGGCTATGGACGACTCTATGGAAGAAGCTGACAGCAGTGTGGCATCCCCCAATGTAACGAACACATCTCCGAACTCAGAAGACCTGAATTCTACCCCATCACAAGGGAAAGGCGCCGGCAAATCCAAGCAAAAGATAAATATTAAAGAGGAGCTAGAGAAAAGACAAGGAGGAAAACAGCTGCTCAACCTTGTTGTTATAGGTATACATGTGAAAGACAGAAGTTGTGTGAAGATTGCCATTATATTTTATGTGACACTTAAAGGTTTTCTAATGAACAATAGTTTTCACCTATCCACAATAGATCATTAATGTCTGATTGCTTTGGGTCCAGTGGGGCCCTATCAGCTGGGTTTCCAAGCCACCATTCTTCTTAAAATGCTCTCAGGACTGAAAGGAGCAGAATGCTCATGCATGCATCTTCTATCTGTTGCTGCATTTCCAAGTAATTAGCATTTTCGCTCATAAACAATTTGGGCTTTAAGTGATCTTTGCACAATAGAGCAGTTAACAAAACACTTACTTCCTAGCCACGTCAGCCTCTTTAGCTTGATTGATAGCTCGCTGCCTGATGTCCTTGTTTGGCTACCGATGTCACAAAGACAGTGAGCTATCAATCATGGGAAGGCTGGGTTCACAGTCACACATGTTTTTTCATGATCCAGATTCACCTTGGGTCTTCCGACTCAAACATACAGACTGATAGACCCATATAAGGCTGTTGAGTCAAGTGACCCACCACCAGTCCCAGCAGTTTGGTCCTTTACAAACCATGAATTACCTTCATGTGAACTGGGCCTAAGGAGGCTGGAACCAGGAAAGGCAGAGACTAATTAATCTCTGCCTGTCACACTCATAACACTTACAGCCATGTTACTTACTCAGGATGGCAGCAACAGATAGAAGATATAAAGGTGTCAATGGATTTTGATTTCAAAGACCTGCATGGATATATGTGGTTTGGAGGAGGTTGACCTTACTATCAGATTCACTTTTAACTGTGATAAATATTTCACTTTGATGTTTAACAGCAAATCTGTGAGCAAAGTCATTCAGATAGGACATTCTGGCATAGGTGCATACCTCAGTTGCATTATGATTGTACACTCTACAATAGTTTAGGTGAATCATAAAAGCTGGAAAAGTTGACTAGTCATCTTCTTGGCAAACCTAGGGCTTCCGTAACTGTAGTAGACTAAGGCGCATGGGTGAGTATACATGCTGTGTTCTCCGTTTCTTACCGTGTCTCTCAATTCAGGTCATGTCGATGCCGGTAAAAGCACGCTCATGGGCCATTTATTGTATCTCTTGGGACATGTGAACAAAAGAACTATGCACAAATATGAACAAGAATCCAAGAAAGCAGGAAAGGCTTCTTTTGCATATGCGTGGGTGCTAGATGAGACGGGAGAAGAAAGGCAAAGGTATTTTGTCTTTTACGTGTCGTGACGTGTACAAAGGTTTCCGGAGTCATCTGGGTTACTCATTACCTGGTCAATGTCAGAATTGCTTCTCTGGTAGTCTTTATTCCACTAGAGATGTGACCTGAAAGTAAATGGTCCTTAAAAGTGAGCCCAGATTTAAGAATCTGTAATGCTTCTTAGCATCTATGTACTGTGTCTCAGAGACATCCTCTATGACTTCCATACACCGCATTAGATCATATGTTGAGGTTGCCCAGAGGAGACAACACTTCTTTTTAACTGGAATCTACTATTCACTTTCATAATTTTTCTTTCTCTCGTGGTAGAGGGGTAACTATGGATGTTGGCATGACCAAATTTGAAACAAGGACTAAAGTGATTACTCTGATGGATGCTCCTGGGCACAAAGACTTCATCCCAAACATGATTACTGGAGCTGCACAAGTAAGTTGATGTTCTGTTCTGAACTCTACTGCGCAGAAGTCTGTGGTTGTCCATTTGATTATTTTCCAGTCACCATAGCCATTTAGTACCAGTCATTCAGTCTTCAGCTTCAGAATCCGTCAAAAACTAGACACACCTTTATTTAGTAGTGAAAAAAGCACCAGCTTCAGCAACTGTATCTAAAAGAATCTAATGAAAATATAGAAAACTGGAAATGAAAAGAAACCTGTCATCTAAAACGCTTTTTATATGCAGATATAGTAATGAGCTGCAGGTAAATAGCGTTTAAATCATGTCTCGCTAACTTGCTAGAGCAGCAGCTACAGAGAGGAAATGAAGTTTTATTCTCCCTGCAGCCACTTACTCCCAGTCAGGGTGGTGCAGATGCTGTACAGCCACATCTCAGTACACAGTGAGGACATTGTAATCTCTCACCGGCATATTGATTGACTGTCTGCTCTGCGGCATATTTGTATGGCATGTGCCCAGCTGGTTGTAAATGTCCCACTGAGTGAGAACAGTGCGCTCATAGTATAGTGAGCAGTGACTAACAGCTTTGTGTACCGCCCCAATGACTAAGAAGCAGGTGGCTGCAGGTACAATAACATTTACTTTTCTCCCTGTCTCGGTTTGTCTACTAAATGGGATTTAAACCATATTCGCCTGCAGATCACCCATTAAATCTGCAGGTTATTGGTGTTTCTGGAGATGACAGGTTCATTTTAAGACCTTTAAAAGAACGTGATAGCAGCTGTATTTCCAGTAAATAGGGTATCAAAATATATATAAGATCAATGTAAATACATGATAGACCGAAAAACCGTTGCTAAGAAAGAAAGAAGTGGCAGACCACTCGGAATTAATGTAGAAACCAAAATGCCGTCATATGGAAACACAAAACCAACAATAATAATTATCGTATAAGAGGGTAAAATGAATTAATAACCAAGATTGAAAGATAGTTAAAAATAAGCCTTTATTATATGTTTGTATGGCAATAACGGCACTACTGTGCACGTACTTGGGATTTTTTAGTTAAAATATATAAGGAATAGACAGGATAAAATGTAATATAATATAAATAAAGTATACAATCCCACAATCTTATAAAAAACTCATGGTGGTGTGTATTTCATGGACATGTATATATATTTGTATATGTGATATCCGGTGAAGTATAAGTGTGTTAAAATTGTGAAGTGCTAAAAATCAACATATTTAGGGGATAAGCCTAAAGTGCATGTGCTGAAAATATAAATTACTATGAATATTTGCCAACAGCAATGTTCCAAAATGTTTAAAAAGGAGAAAAAGCAAAAACCACAATATATAACGTGCCCTCACATGCAATATAGGATTGCATGTACACACCAGGTTAATATCCAGGGATTGGGGGATATTTATATACCTGTCAGTCCTGTATTCCCAAGTACAGAGCATCCCGACGCGCGTTTCGGAGACGAAGGAATCTCCGAAACGCGCGTCGGGGTGCTCTGTACTTGGGAATACAGGACTGACAGGTATATCTATATCCCCCAATCCCTGGATATTAACCTGGTGTGTACATGCAATCCTATATTGCATGTGAGGGCACGTTATATATTGTGGTTTTTCTGTTATTCTGTAGATTGTTCAGCCCTAACAAATGTGTGACATAACTAATATATTCTTCCAAAAGTTGGAGATGTAGGGATGGATTGAGTGGGATTAGATGCTTCTCCTCATTGCTATTTGGAAACATAAGGAATGCATCTGTAAATCCTTAGATTTAGTGTCTACACTTTTATATAGTGGTTTATAGTAATATTGTCCGTTGTATTGTCCTCCTGTCTTTTAGGCTGACGTGGCCGTTTTGGTTGTAGATGCCAGTCGTGGAGAGTTTGAAGCCGGCTTTGAAGCTGGTGGACAGACCCGTGAACATGCGCTTCTGGTCCGATCTTTAGGAGTTACTCAATTAGCTGTGGTAGTCAATAAAATGGATCAGGTATGTTATGCAATCATCATTTCAGTGTGTATCTAGTGACATTGTTGGAGCGACTATGGCATTGTCTAAGTGCTTTTACTATGCTAGCAGATCTCTGTTCTTTTTGGCCTAATTTCTTCAGATCATCATTAGTGATGAGCGAGTATACTCGTTACTCGAGATTTCTTGAGCATGCTCGGGTGACCACCGAGTATTTTTTTAGTGCTCGGAAATTTAGTTTTTCTTGCCGCAGCTGAATGATTTACATCTGTTAGCCAGCATAAGTACATGTGGGGGTTGCCTGGTTGCTAGGGAATCCCCACATGTACTTATGCTGGTTAACAGATGTAAATCATTCAGCTGCAGTGAGGAAAACTAAATCTCCGAGCACTAAAAAATACTCGGAGGTCACCCGAGCGTGCTCTGGAAATCTCGAGTAACGAGTATATTCGCTCATCACTAATCATCATCTCTTCGGGTTCTTACATTTAGTTTGCACTTTATTTCAAGCTGTGGGCTTCATCTGCTTTACTTATGTGGAGACTATCCCACAGTTAACCTTTTCCTTTATTACTGTCATTTGTGCTTTTTTTATCAGATATGTTCTGCTGTGTACAATAGAGATGGGGCATACTGGCCATTGTGCCTGCCAGGCTTTAGTGATGTGGTGATCAGACGATTACCAACTTTACTTTGAAAAGTGTTTTGTCTTCATGATACAACCCTTTACAAGTATCTCATCTGCTGGGGTCAGGACGGCAGGTTGCTAGGCGCAGACCTCGTATAGGGGATTGAGAATTGGACTGACCGAGTGAGCTGGACTGAAGGGACTTCCACCACAAGTGGTCATCTGTGTGCAGTGAAAGTTTCCATCACTATTGATATTTCACAAACTGTCAAGATATGCTGTATATCAAGATCCATGTTGTTTCATGCATCACACGATAATCCCAAGCATTTTCTGAGCACTCAGTCTACTTCCGACAGGTTAACTGGCAGGAGGAAAGGTTTCGTGAAGTTACTAGTAAGCTCGGACACTTCCTAAAGCAAGCTGGTTTCAAGGTACTGTGGTCATGAGTTAATAGTTCTGATATAAAGCGTAACGTGTGACCACTCGACCTCACGCGTATGTCACCTCTTGTAGGATAGTGATGTTCATTACGTTCCCACCAGTGGTCTAAGTGGAGAAAATCTGTCGAAAAAGAGCGAAATTAAGGAACTGACAAGTTGGTACCAAGGACCGTGCCTTATTGACCAAATTGGTAAGACTTTACTTTTGGACACGCGTTGGACTTGTTGTTCTGGAGAGAAACCAAAATAACTTGTGTCTGTGAATTCTTCTGCAAGTCCACATTGGACAGAAGCTTGTAGCTTTAACATGACCACCATTAGAGGCGGTAAAACAAAAAATAGGTTGTGACTGGAAACTAATGTCGCTAGTGCATAAACCATTACATGTTTGTTGATTTTATTGATATCCATCTTACTTCTTACTGAACCAGTGTTTGGTCATTGCAGATTCTTTTAAAGCGCCACAGCGTTCCATCGACAAGCCTTTCAGGTTATGTGCATCTGATGTTTTCAAAGGTAACAATCTCATTTTCGTTGTGATATGTACATACATATATACATATATATAAAACAGCCACACACATCTGTTGAATATACTTTGAGGATATTATTTATTTTTCAGACCCTTCGTTGGGGGACACCAGAACCGTGGGTTAACCATGTTGCCACCTGGAGCTTTTTTTTTTTTATAAGATGCATTCTTGGTGTCCGCCTCCAGGTGGCAGCATATTAATCATGATTCCTGCGTCCCCCCACTGAAGGCTACGAAAAAGAGATTTTTCGGTGAGTGTCAATAATCTTTGTCTGGGTATGTCATTTGGATGAACGCTAGTTTGGACTTTTTTCATAGATCACCCTGTGTAACGCAGTTGAGTATTTTTATAATTTCATTTTTTTCTTTCCCCATTGTAAAATCAATGCAGTGTTCGCTGTCCTTTGGAAACCGCTTTTTGTAGCTGAGATAGCAAAGTGCCTGTTGTGCAGACATACAGTCAATAGTTATAGAGATTGTGCACTACTTTTACATTGATGGTCAATGTCTGATCGGCCGGGGTCCGACACCCGGCACTCCCACCTATCCGCTGTTCTCTTACTTGCGGAGCACATTGTCCTGGGTAATTATTATAAAGCAAGCTTAAAAAGCATTTCACCTGATGAATGAGCACTCTGTTCGTTCTTCGGGTGATCGCCTGTTTACACTGCGTGATGATGGAGAAACGAGCGCTTCTAGGAGCATACGTTCACCATACCCGGCTTGTGTATATGCATCTTAAACCATCGTAAACCCCCTTGACAGTAAGGTATTTTCATATCATGAGACTGGATAAGAGAACAAACTTTGATTGCATCTAATTTAATTTACACAGATCAAGGCTCTGGATTTTGTGTGACTGGCAAAATCGAAGCGGGGTATATCCAGGCTGGTGAGCGCTTACTAGTGATGCCCCCTAACGAGACCTGCACGGTGAAAGGTGAGCAGCTAGACATGGCTGAAGTCTGTCGTGGAAGATGCCCTAGCTCACTTCTCACAGCATCTGTTTCAGGACGGCTTCTGAAAGCCCTTTCTGCACCTGAAACTGGAACGCGCTGTCAAACTGATACTGACTGTTGAATAATTTATCCAAAATCTTGAACCGAATTTCCTCGCAGGTGACTGTGTCTGAACATCTCTGGGGCTAGATGTTTGAGACATTTCACTTGATGCTTGAGGCTTCTTTTTCTCACGCCATGGTATGATTTCCCCCCATTGATTTATTAGTCATCTTGTTTATACACCATGTCTTTGATTAGTACCTCTTTGCATCATGCTGCGATCAGACTGTTAGGACGAGTGAGAGGGGTTATGTTTTGGGTTTAAGGTCCTAAAAATAAAACGTATGTACTTGTATTTGATCATTTTGAAAGTCTGATATTTCTTACAACGTCAGCAATATAAGTGCAAGCTTGTCAAGCTACAGGGGTTTCCCCATCTCCGCATTTATGGCTGACAATATCTGTCTCTGAGTGTCGGCAACATAAGATTGGGGCTATGAAAACAGGTAGCCGTGCTTCCATAGCTCCCGTTCTTATCTCAGCCGTTCATCTTCCCAAAGAAGTGAATAACCTTTCAGGCTCAAATTCCACGTTGTTGTGAAATTCTGAGTTGACTAACCGGCTTTCCATATGATGCCATGTAAAAATTATAATTAAATCTGCACAAAAATCAGTGCATGGAGCGAATTTTCAAATCTACAGCATTCTGCTTCTTGAGCCAATTTTCCAAATGACTTCCAATGCTTTTAATAGACCAGGCTGAAACCTGTAGAAATGTTCTGCCACGTGTGAGCATAGTCTAAAGGTATTGTAAACCATCCTAGGCTTTAATTTTATTTTCTTCCTACAGTACTGGTCAAAAGTGAAGACATGCCTTTGCATGAAAAGGTTTTCCTTGCACTTGTTGGAGGTGTGCACATTGTAGATTCAGGCTGAAGGCCGCAAAATCACAAAGGAACACACCGAGAAGAGGAGACCAGAAACAAATGTGAAGCAAACCGGAGTGTGTGATAAACCTTAGAATCCTCAAAAGTACCCCCTTCTTTTGGTGACCGCTTGGTATTCTTCATCAGGTAGTCCCTTGGCACGGCTTCCAATACTCTTGAAAGCGTTCCTACCGGTGCTGAGCACTTTTTGGCTGCTTTGAGTTCTCTCTGCACCCCAACTGATCCCAAACCATCTCAATTAGGTTGATGTCAGGTGATTGTGGCCATGTCACAGACGCTGCACTCTTAACTGGAGATATGGCCTGAATCATGGTCCTACTACAACACAAAGTGCAAAGCGGATAGGATGGCATGTCACTACAGAAAGCTGTGGTAGCCATGCTGGCTGAATTTGGAGTAAATAACCAACCGCGTAACACGCAAAGCACCCTAATGCCATCAGTCCTCCCCCTCCATGCATCACAATGGGCACCATACATGGAAGAAGCCATCCACTCACCTTTTCTGTGTCTCACAAAGACCACAGTACAGATTTCTATTTAATGTCCTGTCCTTGTGTTCCTTGACCCAAACAAGTCTCTTCTTGTTTGCAGGCCTCAGTAGTGGCTTCCTTGGAGCAATTCGACCATGAAGGTTTCTCTGTGTCTCCTATGGATAGTTATGTTGAAATTTGTCTTCTACTTGGTGCCTGTGCATCATTTATGAGGGCTGTTATTCAAGGTGCAGCCAATCTGCAGTTTGTGAAGCTGGTAATTCTAATAAACTTACTCTTTGCTGTAGGGGTAATTCTTGGTCTTTCCTGATTCTGGGCCACATGAGAGCCAGTTTCGTCATAGCGATCGATGGTTTTCATGACTGCTCTTGAGGTTCAAGGTTCTAGCAATTTTCTGGATTTACTGACCTTCATGTCTATCGTTACTTTCTCTTTGCTTAATTGCCATATCATGTCTTTGAGCAGTTTTGGAATAGGGCACATCACTGTATGGAACTGTTTACAATCATTGCCTCTGCAAAGCACACCTTCTGAAGGTTGTCCTAAAAAGATAAGGAGGTCTCTTATTTGAGTTTTAACCCCAATTGTGTGAAATGTGGCTTTACAAGCTGGTATATACAAGTGAATGGCCATCCATCTAAGACCAAGAAGTGCCAGCCTTGCAGAGAATAGTCTGCACTTAGTGATAGGACAAAAGTGGTAGTCTTGAGACAAGAAATCAAAAACCCAATTCTGTTTTCTTGTTTTGGTTCAGTGCATATTGTCTAGTGTAACCAGTGTCCTCTCCTGATTATCCATGTGCCTTTCTAAGCTTTACTGGAGTTTCATAGAGAAGCCTATTAGGGGTAGGTAGGGGGGCGGTCTTCTGCTTCTTGCTTTGGTGGCTTATGGGAATTTCTTCTCATTTATTGGCTTTTTATATAATGGCAAGAAATATGTTGTGTGCCTCTAGTGCCCTCTACTGAAAACATTTGTAATAGCAGTCAAAGAAGTTTTCATAGCTGCGAAGCGACCTATGATTTGAGATGTGCCATGTTGTGCTATTGGGTTATGTGCCCTCAATGTCGTCTTCTGGCAGAGTTTGCTCAGTGCCTGCCTGCAAAGCGATGCAAATTGGCCCTTAAAATCAACATAACGCACAGCAATATCAAAACTACATCTCTGTGCACATGTTCAGGGTGCGGAACCCCTGAATTAGATAAACGAAGAGACATACTCATTTTTGGGGCGTCTTCCACTAGGAAGCAGCTCGCTCTCTATACTTCATAGTATAGAGTAAAAGACACTGGCAATGGAGCCACCGCAAAAACGGCAGCAATACTCCTGCAAAGCCGCTTTAGGAAAACGCCCGCTGAAGCTGCTTCACCTATGAAAACTAAGCGACTGCACCTAAAAAAAAAAATGCTGTGTGCACATAGCCTGCTGGTAAACGTTAGCCAGGATTTTATACTGATGGACTCATCTAAGATGCTGGATTATTTATTTTTTGCTAGTCTGTAGCTCATTATTTCATTTTTTATGTGATTATTCACTGTAAAGTGAAAAGTTCAGTAACTTATAGTTTGTGAATCAGTTCATCACTTTTCCAAGATCACTGCTTGCAGACAGTGAATTGATGAAGCCATGCGTGCGATTTCTCTATCCAACCTGCGCCCATAAAGCAATATCAGGTCTGGTTTTCAGCAAGGCACTGTTCGCATTGAATTAGAACTTCTCAATATGGCTACACGGAGCGGTAAAGATTGACCAATCTTTTCCAACGACTGGAGGTTTGTGGAATACCACTGTATAAGGAATCTTTATAACTTAATTACACTTTTCAAAAATGGCAGAGACTGGAGTGAAGAACTTTGGAAGATGGATCCTGGGCATGGAGTATTGTAGAAAAATACCAAGCCCGGTGCTGTCTGCAGTATGCTCCCTCATACTGCTGTCACGTAGCTTCTCATTCTAACCATTTATAACTGAAATACACTGACTCATGTATCATATTTGGCCCAGAGAAAACCTTGTGGTTCTTGCATCCAGCAATAATGTTCTATTCTTACTCATTTCCAGGAATCACATTACATGATGAAGCAGTTGATTGGGCCGCTGCCGGCGATCACGTTAGTCTCACTTTGACCGGCGTGGATATCATCAAGATCAAGTAAGTGCTCATCAATCAACGTCTGACTCAGCAGCAGTTTCAGGACCTCGTGCGGAGGGCGTAGTCTCCGAGAGTTGAGTGGTTTTATTTTTAGACAGAATTGACTGTTAGCTGAAAAATTGTCAATTATTAATGAAACCGGGTCTGAAACTGATCTCCCGTAAACAGGAACATATTACTCTGCAGTTCTCAGCCCGAAGACATCGGTTGTCACCACATTGCAACCTTTGCAAAACTCTGCACCTGGGTGTGGTATTCCCTCTTGTAGCTTTTCAGTCACGTTAGTGGCTTCTTCGTTTGCATTGCGGTTACCAGTGAATTGGACTCTGATTTTGGAATTGTCCTGCGGTCAAGAGAGGTTGTAACTGCTTGATAGGTATTGACGTCACCTTCAATTCTGGTTTACAATGTCATATTTACAGCGTTTCATTTAGTGTTTCCTCTCCTAACTCAATCCGTCTGCTATCCTTGCAGTATTGGGTATAAATCTCCCGAATTTTCTTGCAGATTCCACTTTTGTTTTTTAGTAACTTGTTAGGACTAGGCACAGATTGTAGAAAGAAAGTCAACTCTAGGACCCAGACTTATCAGACCATTATGGGACATCTTATTGGTATGCTATACATGTATAAGGGTATGTGCACACTACATTTTCCTGAGACCTTTTTGGTGCGGAAACTCTCCAGATCCTCCTAAAAACTCAAAACGCCTCAATGTCTTAAAGTTTCCGCTTCAAAAACTCCGCCAAAAAACTGTAAATATCCTGAGGGGTTTACGCACGCACCATATCTTTGACGCCTCCTGAAAAAGCGCCTCAAAAGCTGAGCATCACGAACAGCAATGTCTAAACGACATTGCTGTGTGCTTGATCCCTCTTATGTCACATCGGTTTAGAGTTTGGAAACATTGAAGCAGTGAAAAGAAATAACAGGCTCATTCATTCGTTCATAATTGAAAGTACAGAGCTAAAGCGACTAAAAAAAAAACACAACAAAAACTTTTCAAGAATTCAGCCGTTGGGGTTTTGCTGAAGCTTAAAGACACCTTGTACACCTACCCTATGGTTGGAATAACATTATAGTCCTTTAGTAGTGGTCCTGTAGTGTTAAGATTGTGCTCTGAAAAGGCTGTCAATCATATAAATATATATATATATATATATATATATATATATATATACACACTATATATATATATATCTATAATATAACGCTGGGAGCGTCACTCTGTCCGAAGCCTTTATAGACTGCGCAGGCGCAAGAGCCGGCGCAGTCTGGGCCTCACAGAGTGACGCTCCCGGGAGATCGCGGTATGCATTCACACTGAACGCACACCGCGATCTCCAACAGAGAAGCAGGGACCGCCAGGAGGGTGAGTATCGCCTATATTCACCTGTCCTGCGTACCACCGCTGAGCGCCGCCATCTTCCCGGTCTTCGGCCTGTGACCTTCAGTTCAGAGGGCGCGATGACGCGCTTAATGCGCGCCGGCGCCGCCCTCTGACTAAACAGTCACAGCCAGGAGACCGGGAAGATGGCGGCGCCCAGCGGTGGAACGCAGGACAGGTGAATATAGTAAGTGCTGGGGGGCCTGAGCTGGCGGCGATACCGGCACCTGACCCCCACAGCGCGCCGGTGTCCCCGCCTGCTCAGGCCCCCGGATGGGTGCAGCACATGACAGGATGGGGACGCAGGATGGGTGCAGCACATACCAGGATGGGGACGCAAGATGGGTGCAGCACATGACAGGATGGGGACGCAGGATGGGGACGCAGGATGGAGCAGCACATGACAGGACGGGGACGCAAGATGGGTGCAGCACATGACAGGATGGGGACGCAAGATGGGTGCAGCACATGACAGGATGGGGATGCAGGATGGGTGCAGCACATGACAGGATGGGGACGCAGGATGGGTGCAGCACATGACAGGATGGGGACGCAAGATGGGTGCAGCACATGACAGGATGGGGACGCAAGATGGGTGCAGCACATGACAGGATGGGGACGCAGGATGGGTGCAGCACATGACAGGATGGGGACGCAGGATGGGTGCAGCACATGACAGGATGGGGACGCAAGATGGGTGCAGCACATGACAGGATGGGGACGCAAGATGGGTGCAGCACATGACAGGATGGGGACGCAGGATGGGTGCAGCACATGACAGGATGGGGACGCAAGATGGGTGCAGCACATGACAGGATGGGGACGCAGGATGGGTGCAGCACATGACAGGATGGGGACGCAGGATGGGTGCAGCACATACCAGGATGAGGACGCAGGATGGAGCAGCACATGACAGGATGGGGACGCAGGATGGGTGCAGCACATGACAGGATGAGGACGCAGGATGGAGCAGCACATGGCAGGATGGGGACGCAGGATGGGTGCAGCACATGACAGGATTGGGGCGCAGGATGTGTGCAGCACATGACAGGATGGGGGCGCAGGATAGGTGCAGCACATGACAGGATGGGGACGCAGGATGGGTACAGCACATGACAGGATGGGGGCGCAGGATGGGTGCAGCACATGACAGGATGGGGACGCAGGATGGGTGCAGCACATGACAGGATGGGGACGCAGGATGCGTGCAGCACATGACAGGATGGGGGCGCAGGATGGGTGCAGCACATACCAGGATGGGGACGCAGGATGGGTGCAGCACATGACAGGATGGGGACGCAGGATGGGTGCAGCACATACCAGGATGGGGACGCAGGATGGGTGCAGCACATGACAGGATGGGGGCGCAGGATGGGTGCAGCACATGACAGGATGGGGACGCAGGATGGGTGCAGCACATGACAGGATGGGGACGCAGGATGGGTGCACACATGACAGGATGGGGACGCAGGATGGATGCAGCACATGACAGGATGGGGACGCAGGATGGGTGCAGCACATACCAGGATGGGGACGCAGGATGGGTGCAGCACATGACAGGATGGGGGCGCAGGATGGGTTCAGCACATGACAGGATGGGGACGCAGGATGGGTGCAGCACATGACAGGATGGGGGCGCAGGATGGGTGCAGCACATGACAGGATGGGGACGCAGGATGGGTGCAGCACATGACAGGATGGGGACGCAGGATGGGTGCAGCACATACCAGGATGGGGACGCAGGATGGGTGCAGCACATGACAGGATGGGGGTGCAGGATGGGTGCAGCACATGACAGGATGAGGACGCAGGATGGGTGCAGCACATGACAGGATGGGGACGCAGGATGGGTGCAGCACTTGACAGGATGGGGACGCAGGATGGAGCAGCACATGACAGGATAGAGACCATATACCAATATAAATGCTCGCCACCCGGGCGTAGAACGGGTTCAATAGCCAGTATATATATATATATATATATATATATATATATAATGTGTGTATATATATATATATATATATATATATATATATATATATATATACATACATACATACACACACACACACACACACACACACACACACACACACACACACACACACACACACACACAGATATATAACCTGCCTAACACCTGTTTTTGGAAGCTTATGGCATTATTGGTTACAATAAGTGCTAATTAGTGATGAGCGAACGTGCTTGGATACGGTGTTGTCCGAACATGCCTGTGTGCTAACCAAGGTTCGAGTCCCCACGGCGGTTTGACAGTCGCAATACATGGAGGGAGTACCTGTTTTTTAGGAAATTCCTGCATGTGTTGCTGCTGTCTAACAGTCATGAGGGACTGGGACTGGAACATATTTTCCGTACACACCGAAGACACTCGGTTAGCATGCTCCTTATCCGAGCATGTTCGCACTTCACTAGTGCTAATAAAGGTGCATTTTGGCAGTCGCCTATTACCTTTGCTTATCACACGCATAGGATATTCTGTCCAATTACAGCCCTTTTCTGATCTTTTCATTACTCCTATATTAAAAACATGGGTGCTCTGAAACTCCTTTGATGCAGAAATGAATTACTAGATAAGGGTTGGCGACATAAAAGGACCTTATACATGTTCGTTATAACAACAATAATAATAGATTAAAAACCGTTTCGGTACCGAAAAATGAAATAATTCAAGAACATACTGACCTGTATGAACCCACCGTGACCCAGGCATTTCAGGAAGTGTTTACCATATGCCAATCTCCTAACTACAGTAATACGTGGCACCCTTTGAAGTGGCAAGCAGATTTCCTGATTAGAAAAAACATTAAATTGTCGAAGATTAACCAAATCACAGACACAGGTTTTGTGGGTTTAGTGTATGGTTTGTCAGTAATAAGGAATCACTATCTTGTAATTGTTGCAGTTTTGTATGTGTCCTATGGAAAAGGAAGGGAACTGGGCAACACACAGTGCAAATTCGGCATATTTAATAAAGAATTCTTGTTCTGTTGATCTGTACATTCATGTTCTTTCCAAACAGGTATGTAACGGATGTGCATGGCCGTCTGTAGTCATCAGTGCTAAAGCCTTCCTACACGTCTGAACTCTGTATCATGGGGTTTGTGATTGCAGCCTGACGCCAATATTCTTTCCTTTTACAGCGTGGGCTGTGTATTTTGCAGTCCTAGTGAACCTATCAGAGCAAGCACACGATTCCGAGCCAGAGTTCTCATCTTTAATTTTGATATTCCTGTAACACAGGGATTCCCAGTAAGTATGTGTTCTTGCATGCTTAGTCCTAGACAGAGGACTTTTTTTAGTGCTTTGATGTCTAGTTAGTTGCCATTAGTTTCTTGCAGACAGATCCTTAGTCCTATTACCCACTCATTGTTACATTTTGCTTTTTTTTTTTTCTTTCCCCGTGTAGGTTATTATACATTACCAAACTGTGAGTGAGCCTGCCACCATCAGGAAGCTGATTAGTGTACTGCACAAGAGCACAGGAGAAGTGGTCAAGAAAAAGCCAAAGTGAGATGCGACTTATGTCCTGAGTATATATTACTGTACTGTATAGAAGGTCTCTTTTGGTAATGTGATGGACGGAGTACTGTGTCTATACAGTAGTGTTCAAAATAATAGCAATGTGTTCCAAAACATGAGTCAATCACAAAATCTTTATACTAGGTTTTATTTCCAGTATTGGGAACATTGCACACTATTTTCTAATTCAAAGCATGAAGAGAAATGTATATAATTTTTAACTACTTTATAGAAATTAACAATAAATGAACTTTGGGCTGTACTAAAAAAATAGCAGTGTCTGCATTTGTCTTTACAAACTCACAAAATGTACTTTTTTTGGTGGGTTTTGTGTTCCCGTGAATCACTAACCTAATATTTAGTTGTGTACCCACAGTTTTTTGAACTTCTTGACATCTATCCTTTTTTTCGGATTATAAAACGCTCCGGATTATAAGAGACACCCCAAATTTTGTGGAAAAAAAATAGGAAAAAACTTTTTCTAATAAAATCGTGGTGCTTCTTTTAATCCATGCGTCTTATTGCTTACCGGGGGTGGTGGTTGCATTGCTGCAGGCCGCAGGCTGGGATGATGGAGTGTTCGGATGTGCTTCGCACCGCTGCGGGTGGTGTCCGCTGCTGTGGGAGCTCTGCCAACATTTTCTGAAAGTCCAGAGCCCCCGCAGTTCCATAGTTTCTTATATGGTGGACTCCGCGAAAATGGATGCCAGGGGCGGCGCTTGCGCAGATGGAAATCTCGGGAGATGAGATCTCAGCAATGTTAATTTTGCCTCCCAAAAATCATAATAAGGCTCAGCTCACAATTATCCTGTGCTCTCCACTGAGCGTTTATGTCAGGGTTTCCTTTTTGATTCCCCAAAACTGCGATTCAGACAAAACTCTGGACGGAACCACTCACTTATGAAGCAGATGGAGCCACTTTGGACCGGTCTCCGTTCCAGCTGTGTTCCATCATTTTAGACATCTTTTTAGCGCTCAAGTTTGGGCGACCACAGATCTGTGAACGCCTAAAAAGATGGATACCACCAGAGCAGACGCCAAACTGAGTACGAAGTGTCTCCATCTGCCTCATTATGGTGGGTGGTTCCGTTGGTGGTTTTGTCTGAATCGCATTTTTGTGGCATTCACACAGAAACCCCTACATAAGTCCTCCGAGTAGAACACAAGAATGTGATCCAGCCTTATTCTGGAAGCGATTGAAAAATATTATGTACCCCAAAATGTTACCATTTGCATATTTTCCAGAGGAGCAGTGCGGCTTTAAGTCTCCTCACCTCGACATGCTTATCATGTCACTCTCCGCAAGGAGAAACAATACTTCTTGGATCCCGGTCAGACGCCTCTCACTCAGCCAAACAAGATCTCCGCTTTGCACTGAAGAGTGGCAGTACCCCGAAACACAGTGTCTGCAAATTGAGATTCTGGTTTGGCTTTTATCCTATGTCATGTGACAAGGCTCGATAAAGTGTCGACATTGACTTTTAGGATGGCTACTTCCAATAGGTGGCACTAGATAGAGTTCTAGTCCTCTTCCTCTTTGAAGAGACCATCTAATATATAATTGCCTAGAATACTACTTCCTGCAATTTGTGCCAACTTCCGTGGCTTTGTCCGGAGCTAATGTCCGGAGCTAATGTCCGGAGCTAATGTCCGGAGATAAGTGACATCAACAGTGTCCAGTGTCTGATTGGTTGCCGCCTGCTGCGAGCGACCAATCAGAAACGTGCCATACTGTGACACACTCCGCCCGCCATTTTGGTGTGATTTTTGAATTTTTACCTCACAGCAAGTTTCTACTGCGTGGAGGCGGGCCCAGTGACGTTGCTCTTCAAGCTCCTGCCGAATTTCGTCAAAAAAATGATAATACCATTTACCAAAACTATATATATTTAGTTGTGAAGTGGTTCAGTGACATTTTCACACCAATTTTGAACTTTTGTTTGGTGTTTTCTCCATATACTGCCTATTATTTTTGTTCTTTCTTACTATTATTTATTAATTGCATTATTCTTACATTTGAATAAATAAAGTATATATGGATTCTAGACTCCCGATTCTTTAGAATCGGGCTGCCATCTAGTTACCAATAAAACCCCTAATTTATCCCACACAAAACCAGCCCCACTCATGTGCATCATCTGTCACTAGAACTATGGGGGTTCCCACATTACTGCTAGAACAAAGACTCTGGAAAAGCGTCATGTCTCTCATCCCCTCAAATAAAATTCTATGAATTCTGCTCTCCCAAATCCAATTGCCCCTCCTTCTGAGCCCCACTGTGCCTAACCACAGTAAGCGGCCACATGTTTGTCACTATTGTAATGGAGAGAAGGTACTTAATTTATGGGTGCATATCGCGAGAAGCACAAGCTGGCACAATGTATATGGGGGCTGTACACTATATGGGGGACACAATGTCTGGGTACTAAACTGGCAGATTTGCAATTCTCCAGAGAAAAAAGCCTGGGTTGGATGTTACAAAATTGTTACTGCAGCCGTAGATGAATTCATTGAGAGGTGCAGTTTCTACAATGGGGTCACTTTTTGTTTTTTTTCTCTGCTATTCTTGCACCTTCGGGGCTCCACAAATGTCGCCCACAAACTATTCTAGCAAAATCTGTGCTCCAAAAGACAAATAGAGATCCTTCCTTCTCAGCCCTGACGTGTGGCCAAACAGTAATTTCTGACAACATATAGGGGCAGCACCGAATTCGGGAGAAATCGTGCAATACATTGTGGGGTCTAGTTTCACCTATTAACTCTTGTGTACCTGCCAAATTTGCAGCAAATATAAAAATTACATTTTTGCCACTAAAATGTCACATTTCCACGTCTCAATGTTATAAAATTCTGTGAGGCACCTACGAGTTCAAAATAGTCACTACACCCCTAGATGAATTCATTGAGGGGTCTAGTTTCCAAAATGGGGTATCTTGTGGGTGGGTTCTGCTGTTTTTTCTCATGTCAGGGACTCTTCAAATGCGACAAAGCATTCACGATCTATCCCAGGCAAATAGCGTTCTTTCGTTTCCTATCCCTGCTTGTGCCCAAGCAGAAGTTTTTGACCACATATGGGGTATAGTCGCATAAGGGACATATTGTATAACTAATTATGGGGTCCGTTTTCTCCTATTATCCATTGTGAAAATTACAACTTTGGGGCTCAAACAACATTTTCATGACCTAATGGTGTCAAATTCTGTGTTGTACCTGTGGGTTTAAAATGCTCACTATGGACAAAATCTTTGAGAACTGTAGTTTCCAAAATGGGGGGGGTCACTTATGTTTTCTTCAACATATGGGGTATCTGCGTACTCAGGAGAAATTACAGAACAAATTTTTGGTCCATTTTACTCCTGTTACCCTTGTGAAAATAACATTTTGGGGCTAAAAGCACATTTTGTGGGTAAAATGTGAGTTTGTATTTTCACATCTCTACATTATAAACCTCGGTGAAGCACCTGGCTGGTTCAAGGTGCTCATGACACATCTAGATAAGTTCCGTAAGGGGTCTAGTTTCCAAAATGGTGGTCACTTGTGGGAGATTTCCACTGTATAGGCACATCAGGGGCTTTCCAAAAGCGACATGACGTCTGCTTTCGATTCCAGCCATTTTTGTGTTCAAAAAGTCAAACGGTGCTCCTTCCCTTCCGAACTCTGCCGTGCACCAAAACAATGGATTTCCCCGACATATGGGGCATCGGCATATTCGGGAGAAATTGCACAACATATTTTAGGGTTCTTTTTCACCTGATACTCTTGTGAAAATTAAAAGAAATTGGAGCTAAAGTAACATTTTTGTGAAAAAAATTGAAATGTTCATTTTTTCCTTTCCACATTGCTTTCGTTCCTGTGAAGCACTGAAAGGGTTAATAAACTTCTTGAATGTGGTTTTGAGTTATTTGAGGGGTGCAGTTTTTAGAATGGTGTCACTTTTGGGTATTTTCTGTTATATAGGCCCCTCAAAGTCACTTCAAATGTTGTTTTGTAAATTTTGTTGGAAAAATGAGAAATTGCTGATCATTTTTAACCCTTGTAACTTCCTAGCAAAAAAAAAATATTTAAAAAATGATGCAAATGTAAACTAGACAATGTGGGACATGTTATTTATTAACTATTTTACGTAACTTAACTTTCTGATTTAAAGGCACAAGAATTAGAAGTATGAAAATTGCAAAATTTTCATCAAATTTCTGATATTTTTACAAATAAACGGACGTCATATCAAATAAATATTACCACTATTATGATGTACAATATATCACGAAAAAACAGTCTCGGAATCCATGGGATCCATTGAAGTGTTTCAGAATAGTTACCGTATATACTCGAGTATAAGCCGACCCCCCTAATTTTGCCACAATAAAATGGGAAAACTTAATGACTCGAGTATAAGCCTAGGGTGGGAAATGCAGCAGCTACCGGTAAATGTTAAAAGTAAAAATAGATACCAATAAAAGTAAAATTAATTGAGACATCAGTAGGTTAAGTGTTTTTAAATATCCATAATGAATCAGGAGCCCCATATAATGCTCCATAAAGTTTAGGATGGCCCCATAAGATGCTCAATATTAAAATATGCCCCATATAATCCTACATGAAGGTTAATAATGGCCCCATAAGATGCTCCATAAAGACACTTGCCCCATATAATGCTCCACAAACGTTAATTAAGGCCCCATAAGATGCTCCATACAGACACTTTCCCCATATAATGCTCCACAAACGTTAATTATGGCCTCATAAAATGCTCCATAAAGATATTTGTCCCATATAGTGCTGCACAAACGTTATGGTGTCATAAGATACTCCATACAGACATTTGCCTCATATAATGCTGCACAAACGTTAATTATGGCCCCATAAGATGCTCCATGCACACACTTGCCCCATATAGTGCTGCACAAACGTTAATTATGGCCTCATAAGATGCTCCATAAAGATATTTGCCCCATATAGTGCTGCACAAACGTTGATTATGGCCCCATACAGACACTTGCCCCATATAGTGCTGCACAAACGTTATGGCCCCATAAGATGCTCCATACAGACACTTGCCCCATTTGCTGTTGCTGCGATAAAAAAAATATCACATGCTCACCTCTCCGTCGCTGAGGCCCCCGGCACTTTCAATATTCACCTGACTTCGTTCCGGTGCCGCTCCATCTTCAGCGTCTTCTGCACTGTCGTTCAGGCTGAGGTCGCGCACTAGCCACGTCACCGCGCCCTCTGACCTGAGTGTCACTGCTGAAGACGGAGCGGCGCCCGGAACGGGGAGCAGGTGAATATCGCGCAGCACTCCCCCTCCCCATTATACTCACCTGCTCCTGGCACGGTGCAGTCCCTGCTTCCTTGGCGCCGCAGCTTCTTTCTGTACTGAGCGGTCACCGTTACCACTCATTACAGTAATGAATATGCGGCTCCACCCCTATGGGAGGTGGAGCCGCATATTCATTACTGTAATGAGCGGTACCATGTGACCGATCAGTACAGGAAGAAGCTGGGGAGCCAAGGACCGCGCCAGGAGCAGGTGAGTATAATTAGACAGCCCCCGCTCCCCATCCCCTTCCGACCCCTGGGTATGACTCGAGTATAAGCCGAGAGGGGGACTTTCAACCCCCAAAAATGGGCTGAAAATCTCGGCTTATACTCGAGTATATACGGTACCTCATAGTGACACTGGTCAGATTTAAAAAATTTGGCCTAATCATTAAGGTCAAAATTGGCTCCATCACCAAGGAGTTAATGATCATTATCACCTGTTTGGTATAATTGATTACTCGTACTTGACTATAATCCTGCAAAATCCCTAACTTTTCAAGTGTATGTAGAAGAATTGATGATGTTTTCAAGGCAAAAGGGTGGTCACACCAATATTGATTTATTTTTTTTGTATTTCTCCATTGTTCATTGACCCTTGCATTGTGTTAATTTACAAAAATAAAATATTAACACCTGTATTTTGTAAATTATTCTTACTCTGCAGCATTTGTTCCCACATGTCTGACACTTTTGCACAATTTTGTGCCTATATATATATATAGTCCTGAAAATACAGAAAAATCTTTAAATGAGAAGGTGTTTCCAAACTCTTGGTCTGTACTGTGTGTATATATATATATATATATATATATATATATATATATATATATATATATATATATATATATATGTGTGTGTGTGTGTGTATATATATATATATATATATATATATATATACACACACACACACACACACACACACACACACACACACACACACATATATATATATATACACACACACATATATATATATATATATATACACACAGTACAGACCAAAAGTTTGGAAACACCTTCTCATTTAAAGATTTTTCTGTATTTTCAGGACTATGAAAATTGTACATTCACACTGAAGGCATCAAAACTATAAATTAACACATGTGGAATTATATACTTAACAGAATTGTGAAACAACTTAAATTATGTCTTATATTCTAGGTTCTTCAAAGTAGCCACCTTTTGCTTTGATGACTGCTTTACACATTCTTCGCATTCTCTTGATGAGCTTCAAGAGGTAGTCACCGGGAATGGTTTTTCACTTCACAGGTGTGCCCTGTCAGGTTTAATAAGTGGGATTTCTTGCCTTATAAATGGGGTTGGGACCATCAGTTGTGTTGTGCAGAAGTCTGGTGGATACACAGCTGATAGTCCAACTGAATAGACTGTTAGAATTTGTATTATGGCAAGAAAAAAGCAGCCAAGTAAAGAAAAACGAGTGGCCATCATTACTTTATGAAATGAAGATGTCAGTCCGAAAAAACGGGCAAACTTTGAAAGTGTCCCCAAGTACAGTGGCAAAAACCGTCAAGCTCTACAAAGAAACTGGCTCACATGAGGACCGTCCCAGGAAAGGAAGACCAAGAGTCACCTCTGCTTCTGAGGATAAGTTTATCCGAGTCACCAGCCTCAGAAATCGCAGGTTAACAGCAGCTCAGATTAGAGACCAGGTCAATGTCACACAGAGTTCTAGCAGCAGACACATCTCTGCAACAACTGTTAAGAGGAGACTTTGTGCAGCAGGCCTTCATAGTAAAATAGCTGCTAGGAAACCACTGCTAAGGACAGGCAACAAGCAGAAGAGACTTGTTTTGGGCTAAAGAACACAAGGAATGGACATTAGAACAGTAGAAATCTGTACTTTGGTCTGATGAGTCCAAATTTGAGATCTTTGGTTCCAACCACCGTGTCTTTGTGCGACGCAGAAAAGGTGAATGGATGGACTCTACATGCCTGGTTCCCACCGCAAAGCATGGAGGAGGAGGTGTGATGGTGTGGGGGTGCTTTGCTTGTGTCACTGTTGGGGATTTATTCAAAATTGAAGGCATACTGAACCAGCATGGTTACCACAGCATCTTGCAGCGGCATGCTATTCCATCAGATTTGCGTTTAGTTGGACCATCATTTATTTTTCAACAGGACAATGACCCCCAAAACACCTCCAGGCTGTGTAAGGGCTATTTGACCAAGAAGGAGAGTGATGGGGTGCTACACCAGATGACCTGGCCTCCAGTCACCAGACCTGAACCCAATCAAGATGGTTTGGGGTGAGCTGGACCGCAGAGTGAAGGCAAAAGGGCCAACAAGTGCTAAGCATCTCTGGGTACTCCTTCAAGATTGTTGGAAGACCATTCCCGGTGACTACCTCTGAAAGCTCATCAAGAGAATGCCAAGAGTGTGCAAAGCAGTCATCAAAGCAAAAGGTGGCTACTTTGAAGAACCTAGAATATAAGACATAATTTCAGTTGTTTCACACTTTTTTGTTAAGTATATAATTCCACATGTGTTAATTCATAGTTTTGATGCCTTCAGTGTGAATGTACAATTTTCATAGTCATGAAAATACATAAAAATCTTTGTGAGAAGGTTTGTCCAAACTTTGGTCTCTACTGTGTGTGTATGTGTGTATATATAGAGAGAGAGAGTTTTTTTTTTTTTGTAAATCCAATTTTTCACATTTTTCAAGTGATTGCTTTTATTGTCTTTCAGATGTCTCACGAAAGGAATGAATGCCATTATAGAGCTCCAAACACAAAGACCTGTTGCTTTAGAATTATACAAGGAGTTTAAAGAACTTGGCAGGTTCATGCTTCGGTACAGTGGGTCATCTATAGCAGCTGGAGTTGTCACAGAGGTCAGTTGCTGCTGTGCAGGTTTTTTTTTGGTTCCCTGAATTATGTTTCACTCGGCTGATGTTTATACCAGCGGTTTGCTAATTTGAGCAACTGAGATTTATCACAGCATAAGGGATCCATACATTTATTATTATTCTAACAAGAAATATAGCCATTTTTAGTAAAGCCATAGAGGGCTGTTCCATATCACTTACCGTATATACTCGAGTATAAGCCGACCCGAGTATAAGCTGACCCCCCCCCCTAATTTTGCCACAATAAAATGGGAAAACTTAATGACTCGAGTATAAGCCTAGGGTGGGAAATGCAGCAGCTACCGGTAAATGTCAAAAGTAAAAATAGATACAAATAAAAGTAAAATTAATTGAGACATCAGTAGGTTAAGTGTTTTTGAATATCCATATTGAATCAGGAGCCCCATATAATGCTCCATACAGTTCATAATGGGCCCCATAAGATGCTCCATACAGACATTTGCCCCATGTAATGCTGCACAAATGCTGATTATGGCCCCATAAGATGCTCCATAGACACATTTGCCCCATATAATGCTGCACAAATGCTGATTATGGCCCCAGAAGATGCTCCATAGAATCATTTGCCCCGTATAATGCTGCACAAATGCTGATTATGGCCCCAGAAGATGCTCCATAGACACATTTGCCGTATAATGCTGCACAAATGCTGATTATGGCCCCATAAGATGCTCCGTAGACACATTTGCCCCATATAATGCTGGACAAATGCTGATTATGGCCCCATAAGATACTACATACAGACTTTTGCCCCATATAATGCTGCACAAATGCTGATTATGGCCCCATAAAATGCTCCATAGAGACATTTGCCCCGTATAATGCTCCACAAATGCTGATAATGGCCACATAACATGCTCCATAGAGATATTTGCCCCATATAATGCTGCACAAATGCTGATTATTATTATTATTTATTTATATAGCACCATTGATTCCATGGTGCTGTACATGAGAAGGGGTTACATACAAGTTACAAATATCACATACAGTAAACAAACTAACAATGACGGACTGATACAGAGGGGCGAGGACCCTGCCCTTGCGGGCTTACATTCTACAGGATTATGGGGAAGGAGACAGTAGGTTGAGGGTTGCAGGAGCTCCGGTGTTGGTGAGGCGGTAGCTCCGGTGTTGGTGAGGCGGTAGCTTCGTTGGTGATGAGGCAGCAGCGGTGTCAGTGCAGGCTGTAGGCTTTCCTGAAGAGATGAGTTTTCAGGTTCCGTCTGAAGGATCCGACTGTGGTTGATAGTCGGACGTGTTGGGGCAGAGAGTTCCAGAGGATGGGGGATATTCAGGAGAAGTCTTGGAGGCGATTGGATGAGGAGCGAATAAGTGTGGAGGAGAGAAGGAGGTCTTGGGAGGACCGGAGGTCACGTGAGGGAAGATATCGAGAGATTAGTTCAGAGATATATGGAGGAGACAGGTTGTGGATGGCTTTGTAGGTCAGTATTAGCAATTTGAACTGGATACGCTGAGGGAATGGGAGCCAGTGAAGAGATTTGCAGAGGGGGGAAGTGGAGGAGTAGCGAGGAGAGAGATGGATTAGTCGGGCAGCAGAGTTAAGGATGGACTGGAGAGGTGCAAGGGTGTTAGCAGGGAGGCCACAGAAAAGGATGTTGCAGTAGTCAAGGCGGGAAATGATGAGGGCGTGCACAAGCATTTTAGTAGATTGGGGGTTGAGGAAAGGACGGATCCTGGAGATATTTTTGAGCTGGAGGCGACAGGAGGTGGAAAGAGCTTGGATGTGTGGTTTGAAGGACAGGGCAGAGTCGAAGGTTACTCCGAGGCAGCGGACTTCGGGTACAGGGGAAAGCATGATGTCATTGACTGCGATAGATAGGTCAAGTAAGGAAGATTTGTGGGATGGAGGAAAGATGATGAGTTCAGATTTGTCCACATTGAGTTTGAGGAAGCGAGAGGAGAAGAAGGAGGATATGGCTGATAGGCACTCTGGGATTCTGGACAGCAGAGCGGTGACGTCTGGGCCAGAGAGGTAGATCTGAGTGTCGTCAGCATAGAGGTGGTACTGGAATCCATGGGACTTTGAGTTGTCCCAAGCCAAGTGTATAGATTGAGAAGAGTAGGGGTCCTAGAACCGAGCCTTGGGGGACTCCAATAGAGAGAGGGTGGGATGAGGAGGTAGTATGGGAGTGGGAGACGCTGAATGTGCGGTTGGAAAGGTATGAGGCGATCCAGGATAGGGCGAGGTCTTTGATGCCAAAGGAGGAGAGCATCTGCAGTAGGAGGCAGTGGTCAACTGTGTCGAAAGCAGAGGACAGGTCTAGAAGGAGGAGTACAGAGTATTGTCCAGTAGCTTTGGCGGTAAGTAGGTCGTTAGTGATTTTGGTCAGGGCAGTCTCAGTTGAGTGATGGGGGCGGAAACCAGATTGTAGATTGTCGTACAACAAGTTAGATGAGAGGTGGGAGGAGAGTTCAGCATGGACGTGCTGCTCCAGGAGTTTGGAAGCAAATGGGAGCAGCGATATTGGGCGATAGCTGGACATAGCAGTTGGATCGAGGGTTGGCTTTTTAAGGATAGGCGTGATTGTGGCATGTTTGAACGCAGAGGGGAAGGTGCCAGAAGTTAGTGATAGGTTGAAGAGGTGGGTTAGGGATGGGATAAGTGTGGTGGTGAGGTTGGGGAGGAGGTGGGATGGGATGGGGTCGAGCGCACAGGTGGTGAGGTGGGATTTGGAGAGGAGACAATTAAGTCCCCCTTCAGTGATGTTGGATAGGGAGGTTATGGGGTTTGGGCATTGGTCTGGTATACAAAGGGGTTGTGGTAGTTGAACAATAAAGTCTTGCCTTGTCTGGTCGATCTTATTTTTAAAGTGTGTGGCAAAGTCCTCAGCAGAGATGAGGGAGGTTGGAGGGGGCAGTGGGGGGCGGAGGAGGGAGTTAAATGTTTTGAATAACTGTTTGGGGTTGTGGGATAGGGAAGATACGAGGGTTGTGAAGTAGGCCTGTTTAGCAGAGGTGAGTGCAGATTTAAAAGCGAGTGTTGCTTGTTTGAATACAGTGAAGTCGTCTTGCGAGTGTGTTCTTCCAACGCCGCTCCGCAACCCTGGACACTTGCCTTAGCTTTTTGGTGGTGTTATTATGCCAAGGTTGTCTATTGATACGTCGCGCTCTGCCATGGACGAGAGGGGCAACCGTGTCAATAGCTGATGCGAGAGTGGCATTGTAGAAAGCAGCAGCACTGTCTGTGTCGTGGAGTGAGGATATGGATGCCAGTGGTAGGATGGAGTCCGAGAGTGTGTGGGTGTCTAGGTGTGCAAGGTTTCTGCGTGGGTGCGCATGTTGCTGGATATGGATGATTGGTGAGGAGGACAGGGATGAGAAGGTGAGCAGATGGTGGTCGGATAGAGGGAGAGGGGAGGTGGTGAAGTTAGATAGAGAGCAGAGACTGGTGAATACCAGGTCTAGTGTATGCCCATCCATGGCTCCATAGAGATATTTGCCCCATATAATGCTGCACAAATGCTGATTATGGCCCCATAAGATGCTCCATAGAGATATTTGCCCCATATAATGCTGCACAAATGCTGATTATGGCTCCATAAGATGCTCCATAGAGATATTTGCCCCATATAATGCTGCACATGGCCCGATAAGATGCTCCATAGAAATATTTGCCCCATACAATGCTGTACAAATGCTGATTATGGTCCCATAAGATGCTCCATAGACTATTATGCCCTATATGCTGTTGCTGCAACTAAAAAAAAAAAAAAAATCACATACTTACCTCTCGTCGCTCAGGCCCCCGGCACTTGCTATAGTCACCTGTGCGCGTTCCACCGTCGGCGTCGCTGTGTCTTCCGCGTCCTCTGCACTGACTGTTCAGGCAGAGGGCGGCGCGCACACTAATCGCGTCATCGCTCCCTTTGACCTGAGCGTCACTGCAGAGGACGCAGAAGACACAGCGGCACCGACGGTGGAACGGGGGACAGGTGGATATCGCGCACTGTTCCCCGTCATATTCACCTGCTCCCGGCGTGGTCCCTGCACGTCCCTGGTTCTCCGGGCGCGGCAGCTTTTTCCTGTATTGAGGGGTAACATGGTACCGCTCATTACAGTAATGAATATGCGGCTCCACTCCTATGGGAGTGGAGTCGGGTCCATATTCATTACTGTAATAAGCTGTACCATGTGACCGCTCAATACAGGAAGAAGCTGTCAGCGCCCGAGAACCAGGGACGTGCAGGGACCGCGCCAGGAGCAGATGAGTATTATTAGACAGCTGCCGCTTCCCCTCCCCTGCCGACCCCTGGGAATGACTCGAGTACAAGCCGAGAGGGGTAATTTCAGCCTAAAAAAATTGAAATTCTTGGCTTATACTCGAGTACATACGGTACTTGTGTGCCATGAACAAATCAATCATTATAGGGGTATTTCCTTCTCCAAAGATCCTATCCCACTATGTAGTAGGTGTAACAATAATAATATTAGCAAATACTTCAAATTAGAAATGTACTATAGTTTTTCTTATTCGCTAGGTCCCTTTCCTCATGTGCAGGGCATTGTAGGACCTTAGATATTGTGATATGATATTGGAGATAGGAATACCCCTTTAATTTGCAGTGGTGCCAGAGTCCAGCCTCAGAATTCTTGTGATTATATGTTGTACTGCATAAATAACAAATGTTACCGCAGTCCATCAGGGCTCTGGTGTTCAACACATTGCATTCCATTAGTATACACATGTCAAACTCTGGCCCAAAGGGTGAGTATATTTGGCCTTCGACTCTCTATGCTGGTCACCCAAGTATATTTGGCCCGCTGAAAGCTATGATGGAGGAGACCCTCCCTCTCTCATCATTCCCCCCTTTGCATCTGACATCTCAGCTCAGTGGGCGCGATGATGTCATTACAATGTGCCTGCTGTACCAAAAAGTGTAGAGGATCTGAAGACCGTGAAGAGACCGGAGCAGCGAGGGAACAAGCAGGGGTGAGTATTTTTTTTTTTTAATGTGGGCCTATTATACTGTGTGAAGCACTGTGTGGGGCCCATAAAGCTACATGGAGCACTATGTGAGGCCATTATACTGTATGTAACACTATATGGGATACATTATACTGTATGGAGCACTATACGGGGCCTATTTTACTGTCTGGAGCACTATGTTGGGCCATTATAGTGTATGGAAGGCAATGCAAGGACCCTGTTATAGATATTTTTTAAATATCAATGTTGGCCCGCGACTTTGTCCAAGCTTTTAATTTTGGCCCTCTTTGTTTGAGTTTGACATCCCTGCACTAATAAAATGGAATCCCTCCCATGAAGTTTACTTTTAATTAAATCTGGGTATATGTGCATGTATTGCATTGTGAATGTGATAACATACTCACCTAGCGACATCTTCTCCAAGATCCAGCGTCGTTCTGCTCCTCTTTTCAGTGACATCACCGCACTTTAGACTATCCTGCTCACTCAGTCTTCATTGCGTGAGCCAGAAGTCTCTATGATCTGTAAGCCTATGTAGCCTGGTTCTGATATTCCATAGACTTGCATTGTAAAAGCCATTTCTGGGCCCCGCAGCGCACAGTGTGACCCTGGGAGTCTGAAGAGCGGTGACGTCACTGAGAAGAGGAGCAGAGCAGTGCTGGATCCTGGAGAAGGTGGTTGTAGGTGTTTATATTATGACGCACACACAGATTTAAAGGGGTTTTGTTTCCCACAAACAAAGTTAATTTTAATCAACTACTTAATAGATCATTGAATAATACTAAACTCCCCATGGATGTGTTTAAAACATTTTTCCTGTTCTAATATAATCTTATAAAAGTGTCCCTGTGTACTGTGTAGTGGCCGTGTCTGACCGTTCAGGAACATGGTCTGATCATACCACAGCTCCTGGGCATGGGAGGAAGTAAAAGAGGATACAGGCATCACAGCTGAATGGCGATTCACCAGCGGCTATTAACTAGTTAAATGCTGCTGTCAAACTCTGACAGTGGCATTTAAATGGTGCTTCCGGCAATCGCGCCGGAAATATGCACACCGGTATCCTGTGTCACGTGATCGCAGTTCACCTGTGTGCCGGCATAACAACCCAAGGTCTCCTGGAGACCTCTATGGTTGTCAGTGCCGGATTGCTGTGAGCAACACCCAGTGGTCGGCGCTCATAGCAAGTGAGTAAATCTGCTATATAGGGGCGATCTGACCATCTCCTGTATGTAGCAGAGCCGATCGGGTTGTGGCATGCTTGTGGAAGCATGCCAAAAGTAAAAAAAAAAAAAAGTTTTAAAAAAAATAAATAAAAATTCAAATCACCCCCCTATCGCCCCATTCAAAATAAAACGATACAAATAAAATCAAACATACACATATTTGGTATCACCGCGTACAGAATCGCCCGATCTATCAATAAAAAAAAGGATTAACCTGATCGCTAAAGGACGTATTGAGGAAAAAAAGTAAAAACGCCAAAATTAAGTTTTTTTTGGGTCGCTGCAATATTGCATTAAAATGCAATAACGGAGATCGTATCTGCACCAAAATGGTATAATTAAAAGCATCAGCTCGGCACGCAAAAAATAAGCCCTCGCCGAACCCGATATCACGTAAAATGGAGGCGCTACGGGTATCGGAAAATGGAGCAATGTTTGTTTGTTTTTTTAACAAAGTTTGGAACTTTACCACTCAGATAAAAAAAGAACCTAGACATGTTTGGTGTCTATGAACTCGTAATGACCTGGAGAATCATAGTGGCAGGTCAGTTTTAGCATTTAGTGAACCTAGTAAAAAAGCCAAGCAAAAAACAAGTGTGGGATTGCACTTTTTTACAATTTCACCGCACTTGGAATTTTTTCCCCGTTTTGTAGTACACAACATGGTAATACCAATGGTGTTGTTCAAAAGTACAACTCATCCCGCAAAAAACAAGCCCTCACATGACCATATTGACGGAAAAATAAAGTTATGGCTCTGGGAAGAAGGGGAGCGAAAAACGAAAACGCAAAACTGAAAACAATTCCGGGGGTTAAGCCTCCTGATGGGCCCAGTGTGTATAAACTGGAAGAAAGGCGTGAAGCAGGGATGAATGCATACGTTGCTTATTGGGACAGTTATTTGGTATCAGCTTGTTCTCTAGTGCCACAATGCTTAAATCCTATGTCAAACTTTGGTTGTTCACAGCAAATTATCCTTAGTTGATCCATAGTGACAGAGGTAGAATTCTAGATATAAAGCTTGTTCAGTTGAGCGTAATAAACATCTGTGTGATGTCTTTATGAAAAATGGTTAGCATTTGGACAGCTTACTGACCAATGTAGTCACTGTCGTAATTAACATGAGCATTTTAATACATGGCCTCATCACCTGCGTCTAAAAAATAAAAAATTGTAGCATACAATGATCCATAATCCCTTTTCATACAGATTCTCACATTATACCCAAAAAACTGATCACGCATGTTCTACCATCTGTATGTTATGTGCCTTTCATGGATTTATTACAATTATTAACACAGAAAACTGGATTTGGACTTTTAGATCATACATTCACACAACTGTATGCAAAATCATTTGTTTTTCATCCAGAAAAAAAAGCTCAATTTTTAACATTTTTTTTAAACTGATTTTAACAATATTACACTAAGGCCATGTTCACACGTTCAGTATTTGGTCAGTATTTTAGCTCAGTATTTGGGAACCACCAAAATCAGTAGTGGAACAATCAGAGAAAAAGTACACTGCTCAAAAAATAAAGGGAACACTAAAATCCCACATCCTAGATATCACTGAATGAAATATTCCAGTTGTAAATGTTTATTCATTACATAGTGGAATGTGTTGAGAACAATAAAACCTAAAAATGATCAACGTAAATCACAACTAATATCCCACAGAGGTCTGGAGTTGGAATGATGCTCAAAATCAAATTGGAAAATGAAGTTACAGGTTGATCCAATCTCAGTGGAAATGCCTCAAGACAAGGAAATGATGCTCAGTAGTGTGTGTGGCCTCCACATGCCTGTATGATCTCCCTACAACACCAGGGCATGCTCTGATGAGGCAGCAGATGGTCTCCTGAGGGATCTCCTCCCAGACCTGGACTAAAGCATCCGCCAACTCCTGGACAGTCTGTGGTGCAATATGACATTGGTGGATGGTGTGAGACATGATGTCCCAGATGCGTTCAATCGGATTCCGGTCTGGGAAACGGGCGGGCCAGTCCATAGCTTCAATACCTTCATCTTGCAGGAACTGCTTACACACTCCAGCCACATGAGGTCTGGCATTGTCCTGCATTAGGAGGAACCCAGGGCCAACTTCACTAGCATATGGTCTCACAAGGGGTCTGAGGATCTCATCTCTGTACCTAATGGCAGTCTGGCTACGTCTGGCGAGCACATGGAGGCCCTCCAAAAAAATGCCACCCCACACCATTACTGAGCCACTGCCAAACCGGTCATGCTGAAGGATTTTGCAGGCAGTAGGTCGCTCTCGACGGCGTCTCCAAACTCTCACACATATGTTACATGTGCTCAGTGTGAACATGCTTTCATCTGTGAAGAGCAAAGGGTGCCATTGGCGAATTTGCCAATCCTGGTGTTTAGTGGCAAATGCCAAGCGTCCTGCACGGTGTTGGGCTGTGAGCACAATCCCCATCTGCGGACGTCGGGCACTCAGACCATCCTCATGGAGTCAGTTTCTAACAGTTTGTGCAGACACATGCACAATTGTGGCGTGCTGGAGGTCATTTTGCAGAGCTCTGGCAGTGCTCCTCCTGTTCCTCCTTGCACAAAGGCTGAGGTAGCGGTCCTGCTGCTGGGTTGTTGCCTTCCTACGAACCCCTCCACGTCTCCTGGTGTACTGGCCTGACTCCTGGTAGCACCTCCAGCCTCTAGACACTACGTTGACAGACACTGCAAACCTTCTTGCCACAGCTCGCATTGATGTGCCATCCTGGATGAGCTGCACTACCTGCGCCACTTGTGTGAGTTGTAGAGTCAGTCTCATGCTATCGCGAGTGTGAAAGCACAACCAACATTCAAAAGTGACCAAAACATCAGCCAGAAAGCATTGGTACTGAGATGTGGTCTGTGGTCCCCACCTACAGAACCACTCCTTTATTGAGTGTGTCTTGATAATTGCCAATAATTTCCATCTGTTATCTATTCCATTTGCACAACAGCATGTGAAATTGATTGTGAAACAGTGTTGCTTCCTAAGTGGACAGTTTGATTTCAGAGAAGTTTAATTTACTTGGAGTTATATTCTGTTGTTTAAGTGTTCCCTTTATTTTTTTGAGCAGTGTATAATAGAAACACGTCACCACTTCTGTATTTATCACCCACTCCTGGTTTTGGCTATGAAGCTCAGATTCTAGCACTCTATAATATGTAAAACCTCTCCCTCTATCCCTGAAACGTATTTATGCAGCGTCAAACGCGCAGTGGCTAGCTGTGACAGCATAGTGGGTAGGATTTCAAGAAATCACATGCTGCAACGAGGTCTCAAACTTATCGAGCTCATTCGCTCTTCAATAATCATTATTTATCCATCAGGATAAATGGAGGTAAAAAATGCTAGAAATATCATTTTTGATCACTTCACCGCCCCATAAAAATTAAAAAGCCTTGAAACACTAAAAATAAAGGTATATCAATTTGACATCACTAAATCACACTGACCTGCAGAATAAAGTCACCCAAGTTATTTTTACCACACAGTAAATACTGTTAAAGTAAAACCCAAGCAACAGTGGTGGAATTACATTTATATACAGTGGGGCAAAAAAGTATTTAGTCAGTCAGCAATAGTGCAACTTCCACCACTTAAAAAGATGAGAGGCGTCTGTAATTTACATCATAGGTAGACCTCAACTATGGGAGACAAACTGAGAAAAAAAAAATCCAGAAAATCACATTGTCTGTTTTTTTAACATTTTATTTGCATATTATGGTGGAAAATAAGTATTTGGTCAGAAACAAAATTTCATCTCAATACTTTGCCAACAAAGGATATATTACAATGACAGAGGTCAAACGTTTTCTGTAAGTCTTCACAAGGTTGCCACACACTGTTGTTGGTATGTTGGCCCATTCCTCCATGCAGATCTCCTCTAGAGCAGTGATGTTCTTGGCTTTTCGCTTGGCAACACGGACTTTCAACTCCCTCCAAAGGTTTTCTATAGGGTTGAGATCTGGAGACTGGCTAGGCCACTCCAGGACCTTGAAATGCTTCTTACGAAGCCACTCCTTCGTTGCCCTGACGGTGTGCTTTGGATCATTGTCATGTTGAAAGACCCAGCCACGTTTCATCTTCAATGCCCTTGCTGATGGAAGGAGGTTTGCACTCAAAATCTCACGATACATGGCCCCATTCATTCTTTCATGTACCCGGATCAGTCGTCCTGGCCCCTTTGCAGAGAAACAGCCCCAAAGCATGATGTTTCCACCACCATGCTTTACAGTAGGTATGGTGTTTGATGGATGCAACTCAGTATTCTTTTTCCTCCAAACATGACAAGTTGTGTTTCTACCAAACAGTTCCAGTTTGGTTTCATCAGACCATAGGACATTCTCCCAAAACTCCTCTGGATCATCCAAATGCTCTCTAGCAAACTTCAGACGGGCCCGGACATGTACTGGCTTAAGCAGTGGGACACGTCTGGCACTGCAGGATCTGAGTCCATGGTGGCGTAGTGTGTTACTTATGGTAGGCCTTGTTACATTGGTCCCAGCTCTCTGCAGTTCATTCACTAGGTCCCCCCGCGTGGTTCTGGGATTTTTGCTCACCGTTCTTGTGATCATTCTGACCCCACGGGGTGGGATTTTGCGTGGAGCCCCAGATCGAGGGAGATTATCAGTGGTCTTGTATGTCTTCCATTTTCTAATTATTGCTCCCACTGTTGATTTCTTCACGCCAAGCTGGTTGGCTATTGCAGATTCAGTCTTCCCAGCCTGGTGCAGGGCTACAATTTTGTTTCTGGTGTCCTTTGACAGCTCTTTGGTCTTCACCATAGTGGAGTTTGGAGTCAGACTGTTTGAGGGTGTGCACAGGTGTCTTTTTATACTGATAACAAGTTTAAACAGGTGCCATTACTACAGGTAATGAGTGGAGGAAAGAGGAGACTCTTAAAGAAGAAGTTACAGGTCTGTGAGAGCCAGAAATCTTGATTGTTTGTTTCTGACCAAATACTTATTTTCCACCATAATATGCAAAAAAAAATGATAAAAAAACAGACAATGTCATTTTCCGGATTTTTTTTTCTCAGTTTGTCTCCCATAGTTGAGGTCTACCTATGATGTAAATTACAGACGCCTCTCATCTTTTTAAGTGGTGGAACTTGCACTATTGCTGACTGACTAAATACTTTTTTGCCCCACTGTATGTTCTGTTTTTTTTTTTGTTTTTTTTTCAGTATATGATATGGTTTATAAAATGGTGGCATTCCTAAATACAACTCACGGCTGAAAAAACAAGCCTTCATGTGGCTATATTGCTTGAAAAATAAAACATTATATTGCCCGTTTCATGAAGTAGTTTCAGTTCTGGCGTAAAATTCCCCAAAATGTTTTCACAACTCAAAGTTGCGACTTTTGGCATTTTGATACCAGTCCTCGCTACCTACACTAAAGTGGGCAGAGCTGTGGCCTGACTGGCATGGCCAAGCCCACCCAACAAATTCGTAATTTCTGGCCCTAGCGTGCGGTAGTGCAAAGATGTGTAAAACTCACTAAAGAGGTGCCTCTTAATGAATTCGTTAATTTCATGAAGACTGTGCAAAACGCTAGCGTTCATGATTCGGGTCCAAAGTTCTTGGGAAGAAGCTCTTGCAGTGCGGAAGAGTTAATTGCCCAGGCAGCTAAGCAGGAGAAGATACTTGCTGTAAAACCTCTATAAGTTGGTTCCTGGAGTCAAAACTCTTGATGTTTTACTATGAAAAATTACCGTCCTACATTTGACTGTGAGCAGTCATAGATTTGCCATTTCCACTTATTCTAATGAATAAATCTAGTCCTAAACCGAAAAACGATGACTATGCTTGGCAAAGAAAAAATAATCAACTTTTACTGCTAAAGTGTTGGATGTCATCGATGGGGCCTTTCTGATGGCCCGGATAAGGCAAATAATTTCTTTCTTATAATTTGGGGGGGGGTCCGTGTTTATTTTGTTTACGTCACGTTGTGTCGCTGGTAAGGATTGTTCTGTATCATGAATTTTATATTAATTTAGAATTTTTTTTTCATTACCAGATTAAAGAATGACTTAACTTATTATGGAGACTTTTGCAACCAGTTGAGTACATCCAGCTTGCAGCCCAAGTTCTCTACCTTTAAAATGCCTGATAGAAGACAAAAGTGCAATTAAAAGACATAAAACCCTTGAGAGTCACTGTGGACAGTTACCAGAAGACTTCTCAGTCTAGTCATCTCCTAGAACAAAGAGCCAGGAAGCCTCGTCCTGTGTCATCATGAAGAACACCATTCAAGCGTCTCCCTCCATCTCTCTACCGTCCTGTATCCTGTATCATTACTGACTTGCAGCAACTTCTCATACAAAATGCTAACTTAATTTATATTGATAATTTTTCAGGACTTGGCATGCTGTTCATCTGAAACTGCCAGACACGTTTACAGTTCTCTTTTCTGAAATGTCTGTGGTCTTTTTTTTTCCTTTTTTCTTTACATTAATGAAATTTGATTTAAAATATTTAGTGCTGAATATAAATTGCTTATGTGCAGCAGAACAAAACAGGACTTTTTTTTTTCTTTCTTCTTATTTTTTTCAAGCATAGAAAAGTGAGAAGAAATGGCGGGTTGCTGTGTGCCAATTTTATTATTTTATTAAGCGATCAACATGGATCTAAAATGAATTAATTAAAAGCCTTGGTTTGAGCATAACATACACATCGTGTGTGCGTTTAATTGGAAAATGGAATATTTTGGCCTGAAAATGTATATGCTATTACCTGCTATGTAGGGCTGTAACATCTATAAACTACATGTCCACCCAATTATTAGCCCATGTCTTATCATAGAATCTTAAGTGGTTACAGTAATTTTATCAAACCTTGCAGAAATTAATATAACAGTTTTGTAATACGGTAAATCTCATCAGAAAAAATTGTTTCTTTCTTCAATTATGAGACAGTTTTCCTGTTCCTAGCTCTCCTTGTTTCCCAGCCTCCTGAATTCACCATCCACTTTGGGAGAAAAAACTGCTTAAATTCTTCTTCGTTAAAGCAAGACAAACTGTTGGTATTGTGAGGTCCTATTATATTTTATGGAATTTGGAGGAGGCATGAGGAACACTAAACTCTGTAAGAGCTGAGCAGATACGGGAAGATTGAGCTGCAGCTTCAGTTAACTGTTTTTCTCCACTCCAGTGTTGGATTCACAGGTACACAGCTCAGTACTGTAGTATAATGTCCTCCATGCTGCTGCTGTTTCTTTCCTTGTGATAGAGAAGGATGAGAAGAAATACTTCTCTTTTTGTGTGTTGTGTGCAGAAAACATTATAGAAGCTAGTCTCCAGCAACCAGCTCAGAGAGGAATAAAAATTAGTCTGCAAAGGGGAAACCTGGTAACAATAGAAGTGATATATCGGCCTGAAATTGTGTTATTTCTCATTTACACACATACCAGCCTATTAAGAAAAGTTATTTGATACTACAGGTACAGTTTAAAGCAACAGCAGCACACAATGCTCAGCTCCTGTTATGTGTAGAAGCTGGACATAAACCTTTACAGCTGAAACTGACATTTCCAGTTCACCACCTGACAGCACCATTGGAGTATGTCCTACTTACCCTCAGTGGGAGAGGAACAACAAGCGGTTAAAAGGACCCTCCACTTACTGCCCAACAGTGCTTTTCCTGTCCCACTGTGGATAGGAACGGCAAGCATGTCCTCCGACGGTGCTGTGCAGATGGTGATGATCGGAGGGCCCAGCCTTCCCCTTCCCCACGCAAGACATCTGCTGCTGATACCTGCGATGGGGGGTCCCTCAGCCTCCCCAGTGTAGCGCTGCTCCTGGGGTCGGGTCCGTGCCGGGGGCTCTTGGTCCAGGCACCAGCTGCTGATGTGTGTGTAGCGGCCTCTTCCAGCCGCATCTCTTCCAGGCCGTGGCGGCCGCGTCACTTCCGGTCGATGGGGCACTCATCGGATGTCTGCCGGCAGGCAGATCCCAGCGGCAGAACGGGCCTCAGGAGAGGCTTTTCAGCACGGTCACACCGCGTGGAACGCGGTGAGGAGGGCAGGATCAACCAGGTAACAAAGCATAAAAGGGGGAATGGGGCTGTATATGCCGCCGACCATCCTGATAGGGAGCACCCGGATCGTGTACCTTCCTGATGGAAGACACAGGCAGACCTGAGGGCCCAGAGCAGACACAGGGGCACGTGAGTAAGCTACTCAAAGCCATACCACAATGCCACTTCCTAATCCCCTATTTACTCGGAGGTAATACTGGGATCTCTGTGTGTTATAGGGAGAGCCTCCCACCCCTGCATCCGAAAAGAAAAAACCTGGGAAGAGTAAATGTCCCATTTGTGCAGCTAGATTACCAGAGAACTGGCGGAAGCCGCTTTGCAAGTCATACACGTCTAAAATCGTAGGCGAGGAGCAGACTTCATTATTGACCAACATGAGAGCAATGATACGTCAGGAGGTTCAGCCTTCCATCTCGAGTCTAAATCTTCCCCAGACCAGCCAGACAGAACCGTAAACATCGCGGAAAAGACCTAGGGAGTCCAGCTCATCTGATGAAGAAGATTCTGAAGAGTCGGATCAGGAAGAAAGTGAAGACTCTATAGGAAGAGGAAATAAATATCTCTTCTTGGCTGCAGATACGGATGAACTCCTGCAGGCAGTTCATAACGCCATGAAGTTACAGGACACTCCAGAGGAAACCTCGATCCAGGATGAGATGTTTAGCGGTCTGCATGCTCATGTTACTAGAGTTTTTCCGATGAATAATCTTGGAAAAATGGCAGGAAGCGGAGAAGAGACTAGTGGTGCCTAGAGACTTTAGACTCTGTTTGCCCTTTAATCCAGAGGATATAAAGGTTTGGGATGAAGTTCCCATCATTAGCTAAAGTGGCGAAGAAGACGACAATTCCATTTGAGGACTCCTCTGCGTTGAAGGAACCAATAGATCGCAAGGCAGATGGACTGCTTAGGAGAACTTGGGAATCCTCAGCAGCAATAATACGGGCAAATATAGCAGCAACCTCTGTTGCCCGGTCCATGCATCTATGGATGGATGATTTGGAGGAACATCTTAAGGCTAAAACCTCTAGAGATGTCATCCTCAAATCCTTGCCATTACTAAAGCTCGCAACAGGATTCATGGCGGACGCTTCAGCGGAGTCGGTGCGATTCGCCGCCAGAAGCGAGTCTGTCCAATGCAGCCAGAAGAGCTATCTGGCCAAAAACTTGGTCGGGATATTCAATCAAAGAATAAACTTTGTGGGATCCCGTTCTCAGGGGGATAAAGTGTTTAGGCCAATTCTAGAAGATATATTAGAAAAAGCCTCAGAAAGGGTTCCCTGAGGAAAATACGAAAAAATACCAGCCCTTTCGTAGGTCCGACCTAGTCAGAAGACAAGACTACAGGGGTAAGGGGAAAACTGGGAGATGGTCTTATCCCAAAGGTGGAAAGGGTAGAGATTCCATCTTCCCGGGTCCTGGTTCAGGGAAACCTAATAAATGACATCAGAGTGGGAGGTCGGTTACAAAAATTTCTTGGGGGTTGGCAGAATATATCCAAAAATCCATGGATTATTCAGGTAATCGGTCAGGGTTACAAGCTAGAGTTCACCAGCCTTCCTCCAGAAAGGTTCATAGTAACCAGATCCTATCACCTCTTAAACTCCCCTATGTGGCCAGACATCCAGGAGTTATTAAAAGTAGAGGCAATTGTCCCAGTACCCATCCCAGAGAGAGGCAAGGGTCATTATTCAAACCTCTTTTCAATAAAAAATCCATTGGGAGACTCCCGAACGATTATAAATCTCAAACCCCTGAATAGGTGGATAAGATACAGGAGATTCAGGATGGAGTCTATAAAGTCCACAATACCGCTGATAGACAAAGACATGGTGATGTGCACCTTAGATCTAAAGTGTGCATACTACCATGTCCCAATCCATGCTTCCTACCAGAAATTCCTGAGATTCACTCTGATGAAAAAGGGAGTAGTTTATCATTTTCAATTCAGGTGCCTCCCCTTCGGTCTAGCTTCGGTCCCCAGGATATTTACCAAACTGATGTCAGAGGTAGTAGCCTACTTAAAAAATCAAGGTATTTCGATAGTACCATACCTGGACTACTTGTTAATAATGGTGAAATCTGAGAAACCTCTCAGGATCGATTGCAATTTCACACTCTCCATTCTACAAGAGCTGGGGTGGATTGTGAATTGGGAGAAATCAAACCTGGTCCCACATTCCAGAATAAAATTTTTGGGGGTCATATTAGATTCCCACACCAGAACATCTTTTCTGCCAGAAGAAAGACAGGTGTCATTAATAGAGAGCGTATGCCGGTTCAGAGGGAACCCTGCCTCTATAAGGGAGGCAATGAGCTTTCTGGGCTTAATGACGGCCTGTATTCCCTGTGTGAAGTGGAGTCAATTTCACTCACGGGGGTTACAGAAAGAGATGCTGAAAACTTGGGACAGAAGGCAAAGTTTTTTGGAAAAGATGACTCTCCTTCAGGAAAGAAATCTCTAACCTGGTGGACCATCCCGAAGAACCTGAAGGTGGAAGTTCCATGGATCCTTTATCCCTGTGTCACCATTACCACAGAGGCCAGTCAATACGGATGGGGGCGGACATATAGGAAGGACATACTAACAGGGGAAGTGGAGTCCGGAGATGTCAACCAAATCATTGAATTTCAGAGAACTTTATGCGATTTGGAAAGTGCTTTACCAAGCCCAGTCACAGGTCAGAGACAGACAGGTAAGGATACTGTCTGACAATGTGACAGCAGTGGCATTTCTAAGGCATCAGGGAGGCCCGAGACATCCATCTCTACAGTACCTAGCAGACCAGATTTTCAGATGGGCAGAAAAATCTGTCAGATCCATCTTAGCGGTCTACCTGGAAGGTGCCATAAATCAGGTGGCAGACTTTTTGAGCAGAATGCCAATAGACCCCAGAGAGTGGGAGTTAAATCCAGAAGTGTTCAGCAGCATATGCCACCTTTTCCACTGATCGCAAGAACACTCAGGAAGATACGAGACGAGGGAACAACAGTGATCTTGGTGGTTCCCTTTTGGCCAAGAAGAAGCTGGTTCTCCATACTACCCAGAATGTCGACAGAAAGGCCTATGCTTCTACCAAAGAGACAGGATCTACTGTATCAAGGTCCGGGGTTCCACAGCAACACAGACTCACTCCAGCTATCTGCTTGGATCCTGAACGCTTAACCCTAAGATCGAGAGGCCAGTCAGAGGATGTGATCACCACACTCCAAGCAAGAAGGAAGCCGGTGACTTCAGCGATTTATAATAAGATCTGGAAGCGATTTTGTTCCTTTTAAGGAGAAGTCACAGTAGATACTTCAAATCCATACATTCCTAGGATACTTTACTTTCTACAACTAGGATTTTAAAAAGGTCTCCGGCCTAGCACTATAAAAGTACAGATTGTGGCCCTTAGTGTCTTCTTTGACTCCTCTTTGGCCTCCCATCCTTGGATAGCAAGGTTCTCTAGAGCCACACAGAGAATGAGACTTCTTGTGGGGAAATCATCTCCACCCTGGGACCTAAATTTAGTCCTCAATACCCTGTGTAGATCCCCATACCTGTTATCAGAGGACATGGATATTGACAATCTCTTTTAAAACAGCCTTTTTGGTAGCCATCACTTCAGCTAAGAGATTAGGGGTAATGCAGGCTTTATCCACACAGGGCCCATATCTTCAGGTTTTTGACGACAGAATAGTCTTAAGGCTTAACCCGGCCTTTCTCCCCAAAGTAATTTCATCTACAAACATGAACTAGGAAGTAATCCTTCCCTCGTTCTGCCAACATCCTAGATACTTAAAATAGGGGGTCTATCATAACCTGGACGTTAGAGAGACGGTTTTAAAATACCTACGGGCGACTGAAAGTTGGAGACGAGACACGAACCTGTTCGTTCAGTACGGGGGACCAAATAAAGGTTGCAAATCAGCAAAGTCTACCATTGCAAGGTGGATTAAAGCTACTGTAGACCTAGCATATAGAGCCCAAGGGAAGGATCCCCCAGACATCCTTAGAGCCCATTCAATCCGAACTATAGCTACGTCATGGGCAGAAAAGGGGGGAGCTTCAGCAGAGCAGATCTGTAGGGCAGCGACTTGGACCAGTCTTTCTACCTTTGCTAGACACTATAAGCTAGATGTCTCATCAGAACAGCTAGCTTTTGTTAGGAAAGTATTGCATGCAGTAGTCCCACCTTAAGATTACCATTCTTTGGTATTCCTCCAATGGTGCTGTCAGGTGTTCAACTGGAAACCGGTAATTAGACCTACCGGTAATTGTATTTCCACGAATCCATCCTGACAGCACTACTAGTTCCCTCCAACTGCAAAATTCTATTATATACTAATGTGATGTAACATTGGTGTAGAATTTGCTAATAAACTCTTTTTTTGCATCCATCCAGATGTGGTACTTTGGAAAATCACTGGTGGGTGGTAATGGGAGGGTCCTTTTAACCACTTGTTGTTCCTGTCCCACTGAGGGTAAGAAGGACGTCCTCCAATGGTGCTGTCAGGATGGATTCCTGGAATTACAATCCCCGGTAGGTCTAATTACCGTTTTCTTGAACTAATGTCTTCAGTTGGTCATGACAGTGGTTTAAAGGGAACCTGTCAGCAGGATTGTGCACAGTAACCTACATACAGTGTCAGGTCGGCGCCGTTATACTGATTAAAGTGATACCTAGGTTGATGAAATCCATCTTGTGGTTGTTGTTTAATCTTTATTTTAGTTTTGAGTAAATGATATACCAGTGCTCCGGGGCGGCCTGTGAGAGGGGTCTTCATGTGGTGCTCTGGTTAGGTATTAATCTGTATAGCTTCTGACAGGTCACTGATCCCTCAGTGACCTGCCCCCTATTTTAGATACTGAATATAATATATTTTGAACAAAAAATTTACATTCAGCAGGCGGCGGCGGTGCCTGCACTGTAGCATTATCGCATATATAATAACCATTTACGGTAATTAATTTATTTAATGATTTTTTTTTTATGTATTTCTCAGTAGTATCAGATAGATACTACTGCCGCCGGTGCCGTTTTGCTAGAGGAAAAAAAAAATGTCTACACCAAGATGGCGCCAGCGGCGCTTTACAGTAGTATCTATCAGATCTCTGATAGATGCTACTGTGGGGGTACGGCCGGCGCCATTTTGAGAAATATATATATTTTTTTCTGAATAAAGTTAAATCACTAAATAAAATAATTAAATGGCTATTATAGATGTGATCATGCTACAGCGTAGGTTCCTGCCTGCTGTGATTTTTTTTTTTTTCAAAACACTATATTTCATATGTAAAATAGGACGCAGGTCGCTGAGGGATCAGTGACCTGTCAGCAGGCTGCATTATAAATACCTAAGCGGAGCTCCACATAAAGACAATCCCCCCTCACAGGCCGCCCCGGAGCACGAGCATATCATTTATTCAAAACTGAAAATAAAGATTAAACAACCACCACATTTCCAGATAAAACTTAAGTAACAAAATAATAACAAAATAATAACTCATACTGTTTCACACTGTAATTGTTCATCAAATCATGGACGTTGTGTCTAAAAGTATGAACCTGTATGTAGAAATATAGATGCACCACACCTAAAATAAAAGTTCAAGTTGTGCAGAGTTAATACATGCGATATGTCTGTGTCTACATGCACATATTCTTATAAAATCATCAGAACTGGAGAGCTGATGATATGACAAACCATATTAGTTACTGTTTTTGGTATAAATTATGTTACTACATCTCAAACAATTTATAAGTTGGTGCAGTAGATTCTAAGAAAACCAACAGACTCAGGGTTTATACAATTTGCCAAAGAACACATAAACTGGCTAATAGAGAAATGGAGAAACATTTTGTGGACTGATGAGTAAAATTGTTCTTTTTGGGTCCAGGGGCCACAGACAGGTCGTCAGTAGGGTTGAGCGACCTTGACCTTTTTAGAGTCGAGCCGTGTTTCGCGAAACCCGACTATCTTAGAAGTCGAGTCGAGTGGAATCGGCCGATTATCGCGAAAAGTCGGGTATCGCCCGAAACACGAAACCCAATGCAAGTCAATGGGGGAGCATAGTCGGCAGTGAGTGGAGGCCAGGAAAACACCTACACTGCCCATTTTAATGGCAAAAACATCCATTCTTGTTAAAGAAGCTTGTCAATCGTAATTTACCTTATAATAATTGGAAGGCATTTGAAATTGGGGGTCATTTGGCTAAAGTTGTGGGGGGTAGGGCTGGTTCAAGTAATTAGTGGGCCCAGTAAATCTGGACCACGTCACGGCAGTGGAGCAGGGAGAGGTAAGTATTTCAACTTTGCAAGTGCTGTGATCCTGAGCAAGCAGGGGGGGCCCACTCGTTGGCATTGGCACTGGCACAGGGCCCCTCAAAGTACAGCGGTGTGTTTGCATGGCAGGGGCGCCTCCCACCGGCAGCAACACTTTTGCGTACTATGAGAGGCCCTGTGCCAGTGACGTCGCCAACTAGTATTCCTCCCCCCACCTGATGAAGGAACCTGCACTTTCATCTGCACCTTCCTCTTTGTCCCCGTGTAAGGTGGTATGGTATGCGGGAAGAGGAACCTGACTTTCAGCAGGGTCACAATCTTGCTGTGTAGCATGCACGGGGAATTTTGCGTTATGGGTCAATGTACCAGCAGACTTATCTATCACTGGCTGGGCAATGGGCAGGATGAGGAGGAAACACAGATATAGGCCCAAAGAATAAAGTTGGCTAAATGCAGTTCAAAATTGGTAACACAGGACTAACCAGGGGGCATTGCAGTGGAGGACAACTGGAATGAGAGGCTGACACAGAGAGTAGGCCCAAATCAGTAAGTAGTCGAAATGCAGTTCAAAATTGGCAACCGTAGTAAACAGGCGGCACAGCTTTGTTCAGTGGAGGAGAACAGCAAGGAGTGGCAGACACCGATAGTAGGCCCCAACCCAACTAGTAGGCCAAATGCAGTCTAACATTAACAACTACTTAACGAGAGCCTGAAAATGGAATTTCAGGACAGGAAACCAGGAGAACAGCAAGGAGTGGCAGACACCGATAGTAGGCCCCAAACCAACTAGTACGCCAAATGCAGTTGTTCCGTTTAACCACAATTTAATGAGAGCCTGAAGATAGAAGTTCAGGAAAGGCAACCTGGAGAACACCTTGGAGTGGAACACACCATCTCTCTACACCCCATACCCAATTTGTAGGCCTAATGCAGCGTAGTTTCCAACAACTACTAAACGAGAGCCGGAAGATCGAAGCTCAGGAAAGGCAACCTGGAGAACACCTTGGAGTGGAACACACCATCTCTCTACACCCCATACCCAATTTGTAGGCCTAATGCAGCGTAGTTTCCAACAACTACTAAACGAGAGCCGGAAGATCGAAGCTCAGGAAAGGCAACCTGGAGAACACCTTGGAGTGGAACACACCATCTCTCTACACCCCATACCCAATTTGTAGGCCTAATGCAGTGTAGTTTCCAACAACTACTAAACGAGAGCCGGAAGATCGAAGCTCAGGAAAGGCAACCTGGAGAACACCTTGGAGTGGAACACACCATCTCTCTACACCCCATACCCAATTTGTAGGCCTAATGCAGTGTAGTTTCCAACAACTACTAAACGAGAGCCGGAAGATCGAAGCTCAGGAAAGGCAACCTGGAGAACACCTTGGAGTGGAACACACCATCTCTCTACACCCCATACCCAATTTGTAGGCCTAATGCAGTGTAGTTTCCAACAACTACTAAACGAGAGCCGGAAGATCGAAGCTCAGGAAAGGCAACCTGGAGAACACCTTGGAGTGGAACACACCATCTCTCTACACCCCATACCCAATTTGAAGGCCTAATGCAGTGTAGTTTCCAAGAACTACTAAACGAGAGCCGGAAGATCGAAGCTCAGGAAAGGCAACCTGGAGAACACCTTGGAGTGGAACACACCATCTCTCTACACCCCATACCCAATTTGAAGTCCTAATGCAGTGTAGTTTCCAACAACTACTAAACGAGAGCCGGAAGATCGAAGCTCAGGAAAGGCAACCTGGAGAACACCTTGGAGTGGAACACACCATCTCTCTACACCCCATACCCAATTTGTAGGCCTAATGCAGTGTAGTTTCCAAGAACTACTAAACGAGAGCCGGAAGATCGAAGCTCAGGAAAGGCAACCTGGAGAACACCTTGGAGTGGAACACACCATCTCTCTACACCCCATACCCAATTTGAAGGCCTAATGCAGTGTAGTTTCCAAGAACTACTAAACGAGAGCCGGAAGATCGAAGCTCAGGAAAGGCAACCTGGAGAACACCTTGGAGTGGAACACACCATCTCTCTACACCCCATACCCAATTTGAAGGCCTAATGCAGTGTAGTTTCCAACAACTACTAAACGAGAGCCGGAAGATCGAAGCTCAGGAAAGGCAACCTGGAGAACACCTTGGAGTGGAACACACCATCTCTCTACACCCCATACCCAATTTGAAGGCCTAATGCAGTGTAGTTTCCAAGAACTACTAAACGAGAGCCGGAAGATCGAAGCTCAGGAAAGGCAACCTGGAGAACACCTTGGAGTGGAACACACCATCTCTCTACACCCCATACCCAATTTGGAGGCCTAATGCAGTGTAGTTTCCAACAACTACTAAACGAAAGCATTAAGATCGAAGCAATGGCGAGGAAACCTGGGGCACACCTTGAGGAGGCAGACACCGTTAGTAGGCCCTACCAAAGTTGTACCCCCAATACAGTTTTAAAATTCCTAGAGGCTGAAAACAAGACTATTGATGCTCAGCTTTTTTCAAAGGAACACAGCTGAATTGAGTGGCGCAGACAGACACAGGTAGTAGGACTTAACCCAAAAATGTGGCTCACTGCAGCTTAAAAAAGTTACAGGGGTACACAAGCAGCAGTGCTCTGGGCAGTGGAGGACAATTTCAATAGTGGACCGCAGACAGACTTTGTACGCCTACTATTAAAAAAAGGATGCTCTATGCAATTAAAAATAGGATCCAGGGGTCCACGGGCAGCAGTGGTGTGGTCAGTGGACGAGTATTGGAAGGAGGGACCGCGGACAGGCGTAGTAGGCCTAACATAACAAAATTAGGCTGTAGACACTGTAAAATTGGTTCCAGGGGTACACGGGCAGCAGTGGTGTGGTCAGCGGAGGAAAATTGGAATTAGGGACTGCAGACAGACTTTGTAGGCTGTCCCCTGTGGACCATGCATCCAACACATTAACCCAGTGCGCCGTAATGGACACGTAACTTTTTGTGGACATGCCTACTGGTCCATGCGTCTCTTGTCAGGTGCACCTTTCTACTGTTTGATTGCCTGAGTGCTATGACAATGCAGACTTTTTCATGCCGGTGGAGGGCTGGGATGGCTTTTCTCGCAAAAGAAATGTCGACTGGGTAGCTTGAACCGTTGCACAGCGTAGTTAATCTGGGCTTTCTAAATATAAAACAAAGAAAAAAAGGAGGCTACATGCACTTTCAGCTGGGTTCCAGGGGTACACGGCCAGCATTGGTCTGGTCAGTGGAGAACTATTGGAAGGAGTGACCGCAAACAGGCATCGAAGGCCTAACATAATAACACATTGCTGTTGGCAATTTTAAATTGGTTCCAGGGGAACACGGGCAGCAGTGGCCTGGTCAGTGTAGTAGTAGTAGAAAGAACGGACCGCAGACAGGCATCGAAGGCCTAAAATAAAAAAATTGGGCTGGCTGTAGGCAATTTTAAATTGGTTCCAGGGGTATACGGGCAGCAGTGGTGTGGTCAGTGGAGGCCTAGTGGAAGGAGTGACCGCAGACAGGCATCGAAGGCCTAAAATAATAACACATGGCTGTAGGCAATTTTAAATTGGTTCCAGGGGTACACGGGCAGCAGTGGCCTGGTCAGTGTAGTAGTAGTAGTAGAAAGAATGGACCGCAGACAGGCATAGAAGGCCTAAAATAAAAAAATTGGGCTGGCTGTAGGCAATTTTAAATTGGTTCCAGGGGTACACGGGCAGCAGTGGTGTGGTCAGTGGAGGCCTAGTGGAAGGAGTGACCGCAGACAGGCATCGAAGGCCTAAAATAAAAAAATTGGGCTGGCTGTAGGCAATTTTAAATTGGTTCCAGGGGTACACGGGCAGCAGTGGCCTGGTCAGTGTAGTAGTAGTAGAAAGAACGGACCGCAGACAGGCATCAAAGGCCTAAAATAAAAAAAATTGGGCTGGCTGTAGGCAATTTTAAATTGGTTCCAGGGGTACACGGGCAGCAGTGGCCTGGTCAGTGGAGGCATATTGTAAGGAGTGACCGCAGACAGGCATCGAAGGTCTAAAATAATAACACATGGCTGTAGGCAATTTTAAATTGGTTCCAGGGGTACACGGGCAGCAGTGGCCTGGTCAGTGTAGTAGTAGTAGAAAGAACGGACCGCAGACAGGCATCAAAGGCCTAAAATAAAAAAATTGTGCTGGCTGTAGGCAATTTTAAATTGGTTCCAGGGGTACACGGGCAGCAGTGGCCTGGTCAGTGTAGTAGTAGTAGATAGAACGGACCGCAGACAGGCATCAAAGGCCTAAAATAAAAAAATTGGGCTGGCTGTAGGCAATTTTAAATTGGTTCCAGGGGTACACGGGCAGCAGTGGTGTGGTCAGTGGAGGCATATTGTAAGGAGTGACCGCAGACAGGCATCGAAGGCCTAAAATAATAACACATGGCTGTAGGCAATTTTAAATTGGTTCCAGGGGTACACGGGCAGCAGTGGCCTGGTCAGTGTAGTAGTAGTAGTAGAAAGAACGGACTGCAGACAGGCATCGAAGGCCTAAAATAAAAAAATTGTGCTGGCTGTAGGCAATTTTAAATTGGTTCCAGGGGTATACGGGCAGCAGTGGTGTGGTCAGTGGAGGCCTAGTGGAAGGAGTGACCGCAGACAGGCATCGAAGGCCTAACAATAATAACACATTGCTGTTGGCAATTTTAAATTGGTTCCAGGGGAACACGGGCAGCAGTGGCCTGGTCAGTATAGTAGTAGTAGAAAGAACGGACCGCAGACAGGCATCGAAGGCCTAAAATAAAAAAATTGGGCTGGCTGTAGGCAATTTTAAATTGGTTCCAGGGGTATACGGGCAGCAGTGGTGTGGTCAGTGGAGGCCTAGTGGAAGGAGTGACCGCAGACAGGCATCGAAGGCCTAAAATAATAACACATGGCTGTAGGCAATTTTAAATTGGTTCCAGGGGTACACGGGCAGCAGTGGCCTGGTCAGTGTAGTAGTAGTAGAAAGAATGGACCGCAGACAGGCATCGAAGGCCTAAAATAAAAAAATTGGGCTGGCTGTAGGCAATTTTAAATTGGTTCCAGGGGTACACGGGCAGCAGTGGTGTGGTCAGTGGAGGCATAGTGGAAGGAGTGACCGCAGACAGGCATCGAAGGCCTAAAATAAAAAAATTGGGCTGGCTGTAGGCAATTTTAAATTGGTTCCAGGGGTACACGGGCAGCAGTGGTGTGGTCAGTGGAGGCCTAGTGGAAGGAGTGACCGCAGACAGGCATCGAAGGCCTAAAATAAAAAAATTGGGCTGGCTGTAGGCAATTTTAAATTGGTTCCAGGGGTACACGGGCAGCAGTGGTGTGGTCAGTGGAGGCATAGTGGAAGGAGTGACCGCAGACAGGCTTCGAAGGCCTAACATAACAAAAATGTCAATACAATGGTATTGTCAGTGGCAGGCATTGAAGGATGTCAGCGCATAGACTAAACATTGGTGGAGCTGTGAGATAATTTTGCAAGTGGTAGAGCACTGTTTGAGCTGGGGGGGGGAACTGTCTTGTGGCCGGCGGTACAGGCCCAGGGCCCCTCATATTACAACGGTGTGTCTGACGTTGGGTGCGCACCACCACCGCCAGAGACACTTTATTGTACTAGGAGGGACCCAGTGGCAGTGCCGTCGACCAAAAGCGGGCACACCCACCTCTTCAGACAAACAGCACTCTCACGGGTGCTGTCGCCAAGTGTCGATACCACGGCCCTGTGTGGGGAGTTTGGCCATTTAGTGAGGTGTAAACATGTCGTATGCTGGACAATCAGGTGCAGAAAATTACGAGATTGGAAAAGGCATTCAGAATAGTCCACAGGCAAGACCTTTTCATAGGAAAGCTAGGTGTCAGCTGGGCAAGGTGGGGCAAAAGATTTCGAAATCCAGTTGTGGTTCATTTTAATGAAGGTTAGATCATCTACATTTTGGGTAGCCAGACGAGTCCTTTTTTCTGTTAGTATTGAACCTGCAGCACTGAATACTCTTTCTGATAGGACACTAGCTGCCGGGCAAGCAAGCTCCTGCAATGCATATTCTGCCAATTCTGGCCAGGTGTCTAATTTGGATGCCCAGTAATCAAATGGGAATGACGGTTGAGGGAGAACATCGATAAGGGATGAAAAATAGTTTGTAACCATACTGGACAAATGTTGTCTCCTGTCACTTTGAATTGATGCTGCAGTACCTGTCCTGTCTGCGGTCATAGCAAAATCACTCCACAACCTGGTCAGAAAACCCCTCTGGCCAACGCCACTTCTGATTTCTGCCCCTCTAACTCCTCTGGTCTGATGGCCCCTGCAGCTCGTGTGAGAATGATCATGGGCGCTGTGTGCAGGGAATGCCAGAAGCAAACGATCAACAAGAGTTGATTGTTTGGTTGCTAATATTAGTTCAAAGTTCTCATGTGGCATTATATTTTGCAATTTGCCTTTATAGCGAGGATCAAGGAGGCAGGCCAACCAGTAATCGTCATCGTTCATCATTTTAGTTATGCGTGTGTCCCTTTTGAGGATACGTAAGGCATAATCCGCCATGTGGGCCAAAGTTCCAGTTCTCAAATCTGCGGTTGTGCTTGGTTGAGGGGCAGTTTCAGGCAAATCCACGTCACTTGTGTCCCTCCAAAAACCAGAACCCGGCCTTGCCGCGCCACCAATTTCCAGTGGCCCTGGAAAAGCTTCCTCATTAAAAATATAATCATCCCCATCATCCTCCTCGTTCTCCTCCTCCTCTTCGCCCGCTAACTCGTCCTGTACACTGCCCTGGCCAGACAATGGCTGACTGTCATCAAGGCTTTCCTCTTCCTCAGCTGCAGATGCCTGATGCTTTATGTGCGTCAAACTTTGCATCAGCAGACGCATTAGGGGGATGCTCATGCTTATTATGGCGTTGTCTGCACTAACCAGCCGTGTGCATTCCTCAAAACACTGAAGGACTTGACACATGTCTTGAATCTTCGACCACTGCACACCTGACAACTCCATGTCTGCCATCCTACTGCCTGCCCGTGTATGTGTATCCTCCCACAAAAACATAACAGCCCGCCTCTGTTCGCACAGTCTCTGAAGCATGTGCAGTGTTGAGTTCCACCTTGTTGCAACGTCTATGATTAGGCGATGCTGGGGAAGGTTCAAAGAACGCTGATAGGTCTGCATACGGCTGGAGTGTACGGGCGAACGGCGGATATGTGAGCAAAATCCACGCACTTTGAGGAGCAGGTCGGATAACCCCGGATAACTTTTCAGGAAGCACTGCACCACCAGGTTTAAGGTGTGAGCCAGGCAAGGAATGTGTTTCAGTTGGGAAAGGGAGATGGCAGCCATGAAATTCCTTCCGTTATCACTCACTACCTTGCCTGCCTCAAGATCTACAGTGCCCAGCCACGACTGCGTTTCTTTCTGCAAGAACTCGGACAGAACTTCCGCGGTGTGTCTGTTGTCGCCCAAACACTTCATAGCCAATACAGCCTGCTGACGTTTGCCAGTAGCTGCCCCATAATGGGAGACCTGGTGTGCAACAGTGGCAGCTGCGGATGGAGTGGTTGTGCGACTGCGGTCTGTGGACGAGCTCTCGCTTCTGCAGGAGGACGAAGAGGAGGAGGAGGGGGTGCGAACGGCTACAGCCAATTGTTTCCTAGACCGTGGGCTAGGCAGAACTGTCCCAAACTTGCTGTCCCCTGTGGACCCTGCATCCACAACATTCACCCAGTGTGCCGTGATGGACACGTAACGTCCCTGGCCATGCCTACTGGTCCATGCATCTGTTGTCAGGTGCACCTTTGTGCTCACAGATTGCCTGAGTGCATGGACGATGCGCTCTTTAACATGCTGGTGGAGGGCTGGGATGGCTTTTCTGGAAAAAAAGTGTCGACTGGGTAGCTCGTAGCGTGGTACAGCGTAGTCCATCAGGGCTTTGAAAGCTTTGCTTTCAACTAACCGGTAGGGCATCATCTCTAACGAGATTAGTCTAGCTATGTGGGCGTTCAAACCCTGTGTACGCGGATGCGAGGCTAAGTACTTCCTTTTTCTAACCATAGTCTCATGTAGGGTGAGCTGGACTGGAGAGCTGGAGATCGTGGAACTAGCGGGGGTGCCGGTGGACATGGCAGACTGAGAGACGGTGGGAGATGGTATTGTTGCCGCCGGTGCCCTAGATGCAGTGTTTCCTACTACGAAACTGGTGATTCCCTGACCCTGACTGCTTTGGCCTGGCAAAGAAACCTGCACAGATACTGCAGGTGGTGCAGAAAATGGTGGCCCTACACTGCCGGAAGGGATGTTGCGTTGCTGACTAGCTTCATTGGCCGAGGGTGCTACAACCTTAAGGGACGTTTGGTAGTTAGTCCAGGCTTGCAAATGCATGGTGGTTAAATGTCTATGCATGCAACTTGTATTGAGACTTTTCAGATTCTGTCCTCTGCTTAAGGTAGTTGAACATTTTTGACAGATGACTTTGCGCTGATCAATTGGATGTTATTTAAAAAAATGCCAGACTGCACTCTTTCTAGCATCGGATACCTTTTCAGGCATTGCAGACTGAGCTTTAACCGGATGGCCACGCTGTCCTCCAACAGGTTTTGGCTTTGCCACGCGTTTTGGGCAAGATACGGGCCCGGCAGATGGAACCTGTTGCGATGTTGATGCCTGCTGCGGCCCCTCCTCCTCCGCTTCAGAACTGCTGCCGCCTGCACCCTGTTCCCCCAATGGCTGCCAATCGGGGTCAAGAACTGGGTCATCTATTACCTCTTCTTGTAGCTCATGTGCAACTTCGTCTGTGTCACCGTGTCGGTCGGTGGTATAGCGTTCGTGATGGGGCAACTTAGTCTCATCAGGGTCTGATTCTTGATCATTACCCTGCGAGGGCAATGTTGTGGTCTGAGTCAAAGGACCAGCATAGTAGTCTGGCTGTGGCTGTGCATCAGTGCACTCCATGTCAGATTCAACTTGTAATGGGCATGGACTGTTAACTGCTTCACTTTCTAAGCCAGGGACGGTATGTGTAAAGAGCTCCATGGAGTAACCCGTTGTGTCACCTGCTGCATTCTTCTCTGTTGTTGTTTTTGCTGAAGAGGACAAGGAAGCAACTTGTCCCTGACCGTGAACATCCACTAACGACGCGCTGCTTTGACATTTACCAGTTTCACGAGAGGAGGCAAAAGAGCTAGAGGCTGAGTCAGCAAGATAAGCCAAAACTTGCTCTTGCTGCTCCGGCTTTAAAAGCGGTTTTCCTACTCCCAGAAAAGGGAGCGTTCGAGGCCTTGTGTAGCCAGACAACGAACCTGGCTCCACAGCTCCAGACTTAGGTGCAATATTTTTTTTCCCACGACCAGCTGATGCTCCACCACTACCACTACCCTCATTACCAGCTGACAATGAACGCCCCCGGCCACGACCTCTTCCACCAGACTTCCTCATTGTTTTAAAAACGTAAACAAACTAACGGTATTTGTTGCTGTCACACAACTTACACGGTGAGCTATAACTTCAGTATGATTTAGCTACCCCTTTACAGGTGAGTGAGACCACAACGAAAATCAGGCACAATGTTACACACTCTGTTGTTGGTGGCAACAAATGAGAGAGATGCCACACACGCTGGACTGTCACTGAAGCACAAATGTAAATATTAATCTCCCACTGATTTTTTTTTTTTTTTTTTTTTTTCAGGGAGACTTTAGGAAAAAAAAATAATAGAATACAATGATTTTTTCAGGAAGAATTTAGAAACCAAATAAAATAAAATGATTTTTTCAGGGAGAATTTAGAAAACAAATAAAACAAAAAAAAGGCTTTCTATGGCCCACTGAGTGAGAGATGACGCACACAGGAGTCAGGAGTGGCACACAAGCCCAGAGGCCAATATTTATCTCCCACTGATTGATGTAGTGATTTTTTCAGGTAGATTTTGGAACCCAAATCAAGCTAAAAAAATATTAGGCTTTCTATGGCCCACAATTGGAGAGAGAGAGAGAGATGGCACACCCAGGAGTCAAGACTGGCACACAAGCAGAAAGGGCAATATTAATCTCCCACTGATTTGTTTTTGTTTTTTTTTTCAGGGAGACTTTAGGAAAAAAAAATAATAGAATACAATGATTTTTTCAGGAAGAATTTAGAAACCAAATAAAATAAAATGATTTTTTCAGGGAGAATTTAGAAAACAAATAAAACAAAAAAAAGGCTTTCTATGGCCCACTGAGTGAGAGATGACGCACACAGGAGTCAGGAGTGGCACACAAGCCCAGAGGCCAATATTTATCTCCCACTGATTGATGTAGTGATTTTTTCAGGTAGATTTTGGAACCCAAATCAAGCTAAAAAAATAATAGGCTTTCTATGGCCCACAATTGGAGAGAGATGGCACACCCAGGAGTCAAGACTGGCACACAAGCAGAAAGGGCAATATTAATCTCCCACTGATTTTTTTTTTTTTTTTTTTTCAGGGAGACTTTAAGAAAAAAAAATAATAGAATAAAATGATTTTTTCAGGAAGAATTTAGAAACCAAATAAAATAAAATGATTTTTTCAGGGAGAATTTAGAAAACAAATAAAACAAAAAAAGGCTTTCTATGGCCCACTGAGTGAGAGATGACGCACACAGGAGTCAGGAGTGGCACACAAGCCCAGAGGTCAATATTTATCTCCCACTGATTGATGTAGTGATTTTTTCAGGTAGAATTTAGAACCCCAATCAACCAAAAACATAAATAGGCTTTCTATGGCCCACTATTTGTGAGAGAGATGGCACGCTCAGGACTGGCACACAAGCCCAGAGGCCAATATTAATCTCCCACTTTTTTTTTTTTTTCAGGGAAAATTTATAAACCCAATAAAAAAATAAATAAATAGGCTTTCTATGGCCCACTATCTGAGAGAGAGAGATGGCACGCTTAGGACTGGCACACAAGCCCAAAGGCCAATACTAATCTCCCTTTTTTTTTTCAGGGAGAATTTATAAAACCAAAAAAAAAAAAAATAAATAGGCTTTCTATGGCCCACTATTTGTGAGAGAGATGGCACGCTCAGGACTGGCACACAAGCCCAGAGGCCAATATTAATCTCCCACTTTTTTTTTTTTGTTCCAGGGAAAATTTATAAACCCAATAAAAAAAAAAAATAAATAGGCTTTCTATGGCCCACTATCTGAGAGAGAGAGATGGCACGCTTAGGACTGGCACACAAGCCCAAAGGCCAATATTAATCTCCCTTTTTTTTTTCAGGGAGAATTTATAAAACCAAAAAAAAATAAATAAATAGGCTTTCTATGGCCCACTATTTGTGAGAGAGATGGCACGCTCAGGACTGGCACACAAGCCCAGAGGCCAATATTAATCTCCCACTTTTTTTTTTTTTGTTCCAGGGAAAATTTATAAACCCAATAAAAAAAATAATAAATAGGCTTTCTATGGCCCACTATCTGAGAGAGAGAGATGGCACGCTTAGGACTGGCACACAAGCCCAAAGGCCAATATTAATCTCCCACTGATTGATTTATTGATTTTTTCAGGTAGAATTTAGAACCCAAATAAAGCTAAAAAAATAAATGGGCTTTCTATGGCCCACTGAGTGAGTGATGATGCACACAGGAGTCAGGAGTGGCACACAAGCCCTGAGGCCAATATTTTTCTCCCACTGATTGATGTAGTGATTTTTTCAGGTAGATTTTATAACCCAAATCAAGCAAAAAAAATAAATAGGCTTTCTATGGCCCACTGAGTGAGAGATGGCACACACAGGGATGGCACTCTAGCAGAAATGTCAATCTTAATCTCCCACAAAAAAAAAAAAACAGGGAGTGTCCTACAATTACTATCTCCCTGCAGTAATCTCAGCCAGGTATGGCAGGCAGCAATAAGGAGTGGACTGATGCACAAATTAAATAAAAAGTGTGGACAAACAAAAAAGATAGCTGTGCAGAAAGGAAGGAACAAGAGGATTTGTGCTTTGAAAAAAGCAGTTGGTTTGCACAGCGGCGTACACACAGCAATGCAGCTATCAGGGAGCCTTCTAGGGCAGCCCAATGAGCTACAGCGCTGAGGGGAAAAAAAAAAATGTAGCTTCCACTGTCCCTGCACACCGAAGGTGGTGTTGGGCAGTGGAAATCGCTACAGCACAAGCGGTTTGGTGGTTAATGGACCCTGCCTAACGCTATCCCTGCTTCTGACGAAGCGGCAGCAACCTCTCCCTAAGCTCAGATCAGCAGCATTAACATGGCGGTCGGCGGGAACGCCCCTTTATAGCCCCTGTGACGCCGCAGACAGCAAGCCAATCACTGCAATGCCCTTCTCTAAGATGGTGGGGACCAGGACCTATGTCATCACGCTGCCCACACTCTGCGTTTACCTTCATTGGCTGAGAAATGGCGCTTTTCGCGTCATTGAAACGCGACTTTGGCGCGAAAGTCGCGTACTGCATGGCCGACCCCGCACAGGGGTCAGATCGGGTTTCATGAAACCCGACTTTGCCAAAAGTCGGCGACTTTTGAAAATGAACGACCCGTTTCGCTCAACCCTAGTCGTCAGATGACCCCCAAACTCTGAATTCAAGCCACAGTACACTCTGAAGACAGTGAAGCATGGTGGTGCAAGCATCACGATATAGGCATGTTTCTCTTACTATGGTGCCGGACCTATTTACCGCCTACCAGGGATCAAGGACCAGTTTGTGTATTAAAATTCTTGAAGAGGTCATGTTGCCTTATGCTGAAGAGGACATGCCCTTGAAATGGGTGTTTCAACAAGACAATGACCCTAAACACACCAGTGAAAGAGCAAAATCTTGGTTCCAGTCCAACAAAATTGAGTTGGCCAGCCTAATCCCCGAACCTTAATCAGATAGAACACTTGTGGGGTGACATCAAAAATGCCATTTCTGAGGCAAAGTCAACAAATACCAGAAAATTTGTGGGATGCAGTCCAATCATCCTGGGCTGGAACAGTTGACAGGTGCCAGAAGTTGGTTGACTCTATGCAACATAGATGTGAAGCAGTTCCAAAAAAAAAACTGTGGGTATACAACTAAATACAGTTATATGAAAAAGTTTGGGCACCCCTATTCATCTTAAGCTTAATGTTTTATAAAAATTGGTTTTTTTTTGCAACAGCTATTTCAGTTTCATATATGTAATAACTGTTGGACACAGTAATGTTTCTGCCTTGAAATGAGGTTTATTGTACTAACAGAAAATGTGCAATCTGCATTCAATCAAAATACGCATTCAAGTATGGCCTCACTCTATTCTTTTATTTACCTTAATTAGTTGTTATATTCCTGAAGACTTTACAATATAAGTATTTTTCTTACCAAACCCACTGACCTGAGCATCCATCATATGCACATGTCAGGTACATACAACCTCCAAAGAGAACGCAAAGTGAACTCCCTGACATCACATGTAATATAGTGTCACCTCACATGTGGGACCCGCTTCAAACTGCGGCCCAGCAGTAACATACCTGATTTTTCTTCAAAAAAAAGTTTTCATGTATGTCCATTTATAAAAGCAGTATGCTTTATTTCAGATCCATAAAAAACTTCTGCTGGCTCATACATACATTTCTGACGTTTTTCCGGTGTTGCTGGCCGCTCTTAGTCATGGAGATCTCTGTGATTAAGAGCGGTCAGATATGTCTGGATGAGCTGACAGAGCTGTTTTTTATGGATCTGAAATAAAAGATATTGCTTCTCCAAAAAAAGCTGTCATGCTGTCCTCACTAACGCCAAGTCACATATGTGCCACTGTTGCAACAGAGAAACCCGCAATAATAGTGACATTGCATCTCGGACTGAGAAGGAAAATCACCATGAGGGTGGAGGAGCACAAATGATGTATTGGGAGGAGCACAAATGATGTATTGGGGGGAGCACAAGTAATGATGAATTGGGGGTGGGGGACAGCAAATGATGAATTGAGGGGAGGGTCCTGTTAATGTGCAGGGCGGCACTATGTTGCTTTTTTCTTTATCTACCATAGTGTAGAAGTTGGAGAAAAAATGGAAAATGTGCTCTGGAAGTGGTGCTCTAGATAACTGTGTTATTTTCTGTAGAGACGAGTTCTGGCTGGAAGAAGAGATGGCCGTCTGCGCTGCATGAAGAAGATGAAGGACTTCAACTTAGAGACGTCACTGGTGAGTCAGTGTGTTACCTGTATACTGAGACTATATACAATGTACAGAGCTCCTGTTTATAATGTCACTGGTGATCCCTGTATTTTCTGTTCACTATATCCTGAGCTCCTGTATATAATGCTAGTGGTGATCTCTTTATTACCTGTACACTGTATACAGAGCTCCTGTGTATAGTGTCCAGGGCCACCATCGGGGCAATACTGCTCTTACTGGTGTATGGAGCCCGATGAACAGAACAGGATTCTGCTGGCTCAGTAACTGCCCGTGCGTCCTCAGACACATGGACAGTTAACACTTGTTGCTGTGTGGGAGATTCCTCCCGCACAGCAACAGTTAACAGCCGCCAGCCAATCACAGGCCAGCAGCTGACGTCAGCGGGCACGTCGCCAGCGTATGATGTCACTGTCATACGCCGGAATCAAGGTTCGTGCCTCAGAGGCCAGGTAAGGAGAAACTTTTTTATTTTTTTTTAAAGCCACACTATATATGTGGTGATTTTATTTACAGCCGGATCCTGCCAACCCATAAATGTAGACTTTACTGAGAGAGGTGTCAACATTCACCCATGCATTCAGACATTAGCCTTAGAGAGGTGTTCACACTGGTCAGGAACCCATCAGACTCATGAGGCCACCTTGACATTGGTTGATGGGCAGACGTTATTTGGCCAAATTTTGTGCAAAGCGTCTCATATATTTTTCATGTATTTTTCCTAATATTCAAAAGCCATTTTTGTTGTTCACATTCATATATTTCATACTGACATGCTTTAAGACGATTGAGTGCATCCATTTTCGTATATTGTACATGTAAGTAGCTGTTTTTGGTATGCATCAGTTCAGACTATTTTTTGATGTGCCAGTCAGTTTTCTGTTATTTGTGTAATGCTGCCGCAGAGCAGTGTCGTGCGTCCTATCCCAGGGGGTGCTGGAGAGGGAAGATAGGTAGCACTCACAGCTTAAAACTTCAGTGCGGCAGTGCAGGCGCCACTAGGTGGCGAGAGAGAGGTCAAACAAGCCGGGTCAGGAAAGGACAGGAAACGCAGTACCAGGGGAAACAGCAATACACGTCGTCAGATATAAGTCAAAGAAGTCAGAGCCAGTCGTGAGCGGAGATGCCAGAGACGCAAGACAGAGAAACAGGTCAGAGGACAAGCCGGGTCAGATACCAAGGTCACAGCACGGGGAACACACAGCAAGAAGAGCGGGAAAACAGGAATGGAAAGGCAGGGGAACAGAGTCAGCGTCGGACTGGAGCACCCTGGGCCCACCAGAGAAAATCATTCTTGGGGCCCACTATGTAGCTACATAGAAATAGATACAAGACCACCAATTGTGCGGTAAAAAGCGCTAATATCAGGGTATAATATAAGGTAGTACACGTCTTAATTATGTAGCAAGGGTTGGGGTAGCCCCCTCGCAGAATATAATTTAGCCCCCTCATAAAATATAACGCAATCCCCTCTAATAGAATACAATACAGCACCCCACAAAATATAATGCAACCCCCTTAGGTATAACGCAGTCCCCACCATAGAATATAATGTAGCACCCTCATAGGGTATAATGCAGCCACCACAGAATATAATGTAGTCAACTGAGATAATGCAGCCCCACCATAGAGTATACTGTAGCCCCCTCACATAGTATGATGTAGCCCCCCATAATATAATGTAGTCCCTTGAGAATAATGCAGTCCCCCACAGAATATAATGTAGCCCCCTCATAAAGTATAATGCAGCCCCTCTCCACCCCCATCATTGTCCTCATCACCACCTCCATCATTGACTTCTCCCCCACCACCCCTATCATTCTCCCCCACCACCTCCATCACTGCCCATTCCACCACCTGCATCATTGCCTCTTCCCCCACCATCATTGTCCATTTCATCACCTCCATCATTGCCTCCCCCCACCATCATTGCCTCCCCCACCACTATCCTTGCCCATCACCTCCATCATTGCCTCCCCCACCACCATCATTGCCCATTTCATCACCTCCATCATTGCCTCCCCCACCACCATCATTTCCTCCCCCCACCACCATCATTGCCTCCCCCACCACCATCCTTGCCCATCACCTCCATCACTGCCTCCCCCACCACCATCATTGTCCATTTCATCACCTCCATCATTGCCTCCCCCCACCACCATCCTTGCCCTTCACCTCCATCATTGCCTCCCCCCACCACCATCCTTGCCCATCACCATCATTGCCCATTTCATCACCTCCATCACTGCCCCCCACCACCACCATTTCCCATCACCTCCAGCATTGCCTCCCCCCACCACCATTGCCCATTTCATCACCTCCATCATTGTCTCCCACCACCACCATTGCCCATCATCTCCATCATTGCCTCCCCACACCATCATTGCCCATCACCTCCACCATTGCCTCCCCCACCACCATCATTGCCTCCCCCACCACCATCCTTGCCCATCATTTCCATCATTGCCTCCCCCACCACCATCATTGCCCATTTCATCACCTCCATCACTGCTTCCCACCACCACCATTGCTCATCACCTCCATCATTGCCTCCCCCACCACCATCATTGTCCATCACCTCCATCATTGCCTCCCCACCATCATCGCATATCACCTCCATCATTGCCTCCCATACCATCACTGCCCATCACTTCCATAATTGCCTCCCCTCACCTCCATCGTTGCCTCCCCACCACCACCATCATTGCCCATCACCTCCATCATTGTCTCCCCAACCACAATCATTGCCCATCACCTCCACAATATCATTGTCCTTCACCACACACACTGACACACCTCACACACACACTCACACACGCAGGCAGGCATGCAGCACAGCTCACCTCCCTGCAGCAGCCGCTCACTCCAGCAGCCTCTTCCTCGCTGGATTCCTGGAAGCTTTCTGACTGAGACAGCAGCACGCTGGATGATGAAGTCATCCAACTGGGCTGTCTCAGACAGGAAGCAGGACGCCGGGAGGTGAGCTGCTCTCGGAGTCTGTGCCTGAATGTGTATGTGTGCGGTGCTGTGCTGTGTGTGGGTGTGCGGTACTTTGTGAGTGTGTGTGTGGTGCGGCTTTACATGCGGGCAGTGTTAGCTGCACTCTGCGGCTAACGCTGCCCGCTATTAAAGAGAAATGGTATTCACGCTTCTACACGCACATATGGGCGTGGGGAAGCGTGAATAGTCATTTGGCTTTAGCAGCGCGGACAGGATCCTGTCTCCAGCTGCTGCTACTGGCACAGGGCGGGCCCCCTTGACTCAGGGGCCCTTTAGCCACTGGCAAGGGGCCCCAGGAGAAGTGCTGGACAGTATGCCTGGGCCCACCAGAGAATCCTCCGGTTCTCCAGTGGGCCAGTCCGAGCCTGAACAGAGTAAATGGGCAGAGGACAATTAGGGGTTTTTTGCAACAGCTATTTCAGTTTCATACATCTAATAACTGTTGGATACAGTAATGTTTCTGCCTTGAAATGAGGTTTATTGTACTAACAAAATGTGCAATCTGCATTCAAACAAAATTTGACAGGTGCATAAGTATGGACACCCTTATCATTTTCTTGTTTTAAATACTCCTACCTACTTTTTACTTACTTACAAAAGCACTTTTTTGGTTTTCTAACCTCATTGAGCTTTGAACTTCATAGCCAGGTGTATGCAATCATGAGAAAAGCTACTTAAAGTGGCCACTTGCAAGTTGTTCTTCTGTTTGAATCTCCTTTGAAGAGTGGCATTATGGGCTCCTCAAAACAACTGTCTAATGATCTGAAAACAAAGATTATTCAACATAGTTGTTCAGGGGAAGGATACAAAAAGCTGTCTCAGAGATTTAAACTGTCAATTTCCACTGTGAGGAACATAGTAAGGAAATGGAAGAACACAGGTACAGTTCTTGTTAAGGCCAGAAGTGGCAGGCCAAGAAAAACATCAGAAAGGCAGAGAAGAAGAATGGTGAGATCAGTCAAGGACAATCCTCAGACCACCTCCAGAGAGCTGCAGCATCAACTTGCTGCAGATGGTGTCACTGTGCATCGGTCAACTGTACAACGCACTTTGCACAAGGAGAAGCTATATGGGAGAGTGATGCGAAAGAAGCCGTTTCTGCAAGCACGCCACAAACAGTCGACTGAGGTATGCAAAAGCACATTCGGAGAAGGCAATTTCTTTTTGGAGGAAGGTCCTGTGGACTGATGAAACCAAGATTGAGTTGTTTGGTCATACAAAAAGGCGTTATGCATGGCGGCCAAAAAACACAGCATTCCAAGAAAAACACTTGCTACCCACAGTAAAATTTGGTGGAGGTTCCATCATGCTTTGGGGCTGTGTGGCCAATGCCGGCACTGGGAATCTTGTTAAAGTTGAGGGACGCATGGATTCCTCTCAGTATCAGCAGATTCTTGACAATAATGTTCATGAATCAGTGACAAAGTTGAAGTTACGCAGGGGATGAAACTTTCAGCAGTACAATGATTCAAAACACCGCTCCAAATCTACTCAAGCATTCATGCAGAGGAACAATTACACTGTTCTGGAATGGCCATCCCAGTCCCCAGACCTGAATATCATTGAACATCTGTGGGATCATTTGAAGAGGGCTGTCCATGCTCGGCGACCATCAAACTTAACTGAACAGGTATTGTTTTGTAAAGAGGAATGGTCAAAAATACCTTCATCCAGGATCCAGGAACTCCTTAAAAGCTACACGAAGCGACTAGAGGCTGTTATTTTTGCAAAAGGAGGATCTACTAAATATTAGTGTCACTTTTCTGGTGGGGTGCCCATACTTATGCACCTGTCAAATTTTGTTTGAATGCAGATTGCACATTTCCTGATAGTACAATACACCTAATTTCAACCTCATTTCAAGGCAGAAACATTACTGTGTCCAACAGTTATTAGATATATGAAACTGAAATAGCTGTTGCAAAAAAAACAATTTTTATAAAACATTAACCCCTTTACCCCCAAGGGTGGTTTGCACGTTAATGACCGGGCCAATTTTTACAATTCTGACCACTGTCCCTTTATGAGGTTAAAAATTTGGAACGCTTCAACGGATCCCAGTGATTCTGACATTGTTTTCTCGTGACATATTGTACTTCATGATAGTGGTAAAAATTCTTTGATAGTACCTGCGTTTATTTGTGAAAAAAACGGAAATTTGGCGAAAATTATGAAAATTTTGCAATTTTCCAACTTTGAATTTTTATGCAATTAAATTACAGAGATATGTCACACAAAATACTTAATAAGTAACATTTCCCACATGTCTACTTTACATCAGCACAATTTTGGAACCAAAATTTTTTTTTTTTAGGGAGTTATAAGGGGTAAAAGTTGACCAGCAATTTCTCGTTTTTACAACACCATTTTTTTTAGGGACCACATCTCATTTGAAGTCATTTTGAGGGGTCTATATGATAGAACATACCCAAGTGTGACACCATTCTAAAAACTGCACCCCTCAAGGTGCTCAAAACCATATTCAAGAAGTTTATTAACCCTTCTGGTGCTTCACAGGAATTTTTGGAATGTTTAAATAAAAATGAACATTTAACTTTTTTCACAAAAAATTTACTTCAGCTCCAATTTGTTTTATTTTACCAAGGGTAACAGGAGAAAATGGACCTGAAAAGTTTTTGTACAATTTGTCCTGAGTACACCGATACCCCATATGTGGGGGTAAACCACTGTTTGGGCACATGACAGAGCTCGGAAGCGAAGGAGCGCCATTTGACTTTTCAATGCAAAATTGACTGGAATCGAGATGGGACACCATGTTGCATTTGGAGAGCCCCTGATGTGCCTAAACATTGAAACCCCCCACAAGTGACACCATTTTGGAAAGTAGACCCCCTAAGGAACTTATCTAGAGGTGTGGTGAGCACTTTGACCCACCAAGTGCTTCACAGAAGTTTATAATGCAGAACCGTAAAAATAAAAAATCATATTTTTTCAAAAAAATTATATTTTCGCCCCCAATTTTTTATTTTCCCAAGGGTAAGAGAAGAAATTGGACCCCAAAAGTTGTTGTACAATTTGTCCTGAGTACGCTGATACCCCATATGTGGGGGTAAACCACTGTTTGGGCGCATGGGAGAGCTCGGAAGGGAAGGAGCGCCGTTTGACCCCCTAAGGAACTTATCTAGATGTGTTTTGAGCGCTTTGACCCACCAAGGGCTTCACAGAAGTTTATAATGCAGAGCCGTAAAAATAAAACAAAATTTTTTTCCCACAAAAATTATTTTTTTAGCCCCCAGTTTTGCATTTTTCTGAGGGTAACAGGAGAAATTGGACCCCAAAATTTGTTGCCCAATTTGTCCTGAGTGCGATGATACACCATATGTGGGGGAAACCACTGTTTGGGCGCATGGGAGGGCTCGGAAGGGAAGGAGCGCCATTTGGAATGCAGACTTACAGGTCCTTCTAAAAAAATTAGCATATAGTGTTAAATTTCATTATTTACCATAATGTAATGATTACAATTAAACTTTCATATATTATAGATTCATTATCCACCAACTGAAATTTGTCAGGTCTTTTATTGTTTCAATACTGATGATTTTGGCATACAACTCCTGATTACCCAAAAAACCTGTGTCAATAAATTAGCATATTTCACCCATCCAATCAAATAAAAGTGTTTTTTAATAACAAACAAAAAAACCAACAAATAATAATGTTCAGTTATGCACTCAATACTTGGTCGGGAATCCTTTGGCAGAAATGACTGCTTCAATGCGGCGTGGCATGGAGGCAATCAGCCTGTGACACTGCTGAGATGTTATGGAGGCCCAGGATGCTTCAATAGCGGCCTTAAGCTCATCCAGAGTGTTGGGTCTTGCGTCTCTCAACTTTCTCTTCACAATATCCCACAGATTCTCTATGGGGTTCAGGTCAGGAGAGTTGGCAGGCCAATTGAGCACAGTAATACCATGGTCAGTAAACCATTTACCAGTGGTTTTGGCACTGTGAGCAGGTGCCAGGTCGTGCTGAAAAATGAAATCTTCATCTCCATAAAGCATTTCAGCCGATGGAAGCATGAAGTGCTCCAAAATCTCCTGATAGCTAGCTGCATTGACCCTGCCCTTGATGAAACACAGTGGACCAACACCAGCAGCTGACATGGCACCCCACACCATCACTGACTGTGGGTACTTGACACTGGACTTCAGGCATTTTGGCATTTCCTTCTCCCCAGTCTTCCTCCAGACTCTGGCACCTTGATTTCCGAATGACATGCAAAATTTGCTTTCATCAGAAAAAAGTACTTGGGACCACTTAGCAACAGTCCAGTGCTGCTTCTCTGTAGCTCAAAAGTGGCTTTACCTGGGGAATGCGGCACCTGTAGCCCATTTCCTGCACACGCCTGTGCACGGTGGCTCTGGATGTTTCCACACCAGACTCAGTCCACTGCTTCCTCAGGTTCCCCAAGGTCTGGAATCGGTCCTTCTCCACAATCTTCCTCAGGGTCCGGTCTCCTCTTCTCGTTGTACAGCGTTTTCTGCCACATTGTTTCCTTCCAACAGACTTACCATTGAGGTGCCTTGATACAGCACTCTGGGAACAGCCTATTTGTTGAGAAATTTCTTTCTGGGTCTTACCCTCTTGCTTGAGGGTGTCAATGATGGCCTTCTTGACATCTGTCAGGTCGCTAGTCTTACCCATGATGGGGGTTTTGAGTAATGAACCAGGCAGGGAGTTTATAAAAGCCTCAGGTATCTTTTGCATGTGTTTAGAGTTAATTAGTTAATTCAGAAGATTAGGGTAATAGGTCGTTTAGAGAACCTTTTCTTGATATGCTAATTTATTGAGACAGGTTTTTTGGGTTATCAGGAGTTGTATGCCAAAATCATCAGTATTAAAACAATAAAAGACCTGACAAATTTCAGTTGGTGGATAATGAATCTATAATATATGAAAGTTTAATTGTAATCATTACATTATGGTAAATAATGAAATTTAACACTATATGCTAATTTTTTGAGAAGGACCTGTAGATGGAATGGTCTGCAGGTGTCACATTGCGTTTGCAGAGCCCCTAATGTACCTAAACAGTAGAAACCCCCACAAGTGACACCATTTTGGAAACTAGACCCCCTAAGGAACTTATCTAGATGTGTTGTGAGAGCTTTGAACCCTCAAGTGTTTCACTACAGTTTGTAACGCAGACCCGTGAAATAAAAAAAAAACTTTCCCCCCAAAATTATTTTTTAGCCCCCAGTTTTGTATTTTCCCGGGGGTAAGAGGAGACATTCGACCCCAAAAGTTGTTGTCCTATTTGTCCTGAGTACGCTGATACTGCATATGTTGGGGTAAACCCCTGTTTGGGCGCACGGGAGAGCTCGGAAGGGAAGAAGCACGGTTTTACTTTTTCAACGCAGAATTGGCTGGAATTGAGATCGGACGCCATGTCGCGTTTGGAGAGCCCCTGATGTGCCTAAACAGTGGAAACCCCCCAATTATAACTGAAACCCTAATCCAAACACACCCCTAACCCTAATCCCAACAGTAACCCTAACCACACCTCTAACCCAGACACACCCCTAACCCTAATCCCAAACCTATTCCCAACTGTAAATGTAATCTAAACCCTAACCGTAACTTTAGCCCCAACCCTAACCCTAACTGTAGCCCCAACCCTAGCTGTAGCCCTAACTCTAACCCTAGCCCTAACCCTAGCCCTAACCCTAGCCCTAATGGGAGAATGGAAATCAATACATTTTTTAAATTTTTTAATTTTTCCCTAACTAAAGGGGTGATGAAGGGGGGTTTGATTTACTTTTATAGAGGGTTTTTTAGCAGATTTTTATGATTGGCAGCCGTCACACACTGAAAGACGCTTTTTATTGCAAAAAATATTTTTTGCATTACCACATTTTGAGAGCTATAATTTTTCCACATTTTGGTCCACAGAGTCATGTGAGGTCTTGTTTTTTGCGGGACGAGTTGCCGTTTTTATTGGTAACATTTTCGGGCATGTGACATTTTTTGATCGCTTTTTATTCCGATTTTTGTGAGGCAGAATGACCAAAAACCAGCTATTCATGAATTTCTTTTGGGGGAGGCGTTTATACCGTTCCGCGTTTGGTAAAATTGATAAAGCAGTTTTATTCTTCGGGTCAGTACGATTACAGCGATACCTCATTTGTATCATTTTTTTATGTTTTGGCGCTTTTATGTGATAAAAACTATTTTATAGAAAAAATAATTATTTTTGCATTGCTTTATTCTCAGGACTATAACTTTTTTATTTTTTTGCTGATGATGCTGTATGGTGGCTCGTTTTTTGCGGGACAAGATGACGTTTTCAGCGGTACCATGGTTATTTATATCTGTCTTTTTGATCGCGTGTTATTCCACTTTATGTTCGGCGGTATGATAATAAAGCGTTGTTTTTTGCCTCTTTTTTTTTTTTTCTTACGGTGTTTACTGAAGGGGTTAACTAGTGGGCCAGTTTTATAGGTCGGGCCGTTATGGACACGGCAATACTAAATATGTGTACTTTTATTGTTTTTTTTTTTATTTAGATAAAGAAATGTATTTATGGGAATAATATTTATTTTTTTTTTTCATTATTTAGGAATATTTTTTTTTATTTTTTTTTACACATTTTGACATTTTTTTTAAAACTTTTTTACTTTGTCCCAGGTGGGGACATCACAGATCGGTGATCTGACAGTTTGCACAGCACTCTGTCAGATCACCGATCTCACTTAGAGCACTGCAGGCTTCACAGTGCCTGCTCTGAGCAGGCTCTGTGAAGCCACCTCCCTCCCTGCAGGACCCGGATGCCGCGGAAATCTTGGATCCGGGCCTGGAGCAGGGAGGAAGGTACAGAGACCCTCGCAGCAACGCGATCACATCGCGTTGCTGTGGGGGGCTCAGGGAAGCCCCTCTGCGCGATGCTTCCCTGTACCGCCGGCACCTCGCGATCATGTTCGATTGCGGTGTGCTGGGGGTTAATGTGCCGGGAGCGGTCCGTGACTGCTCCTCGCACATAGTGCCGGATGTCAGCTGCGATAGGCAGCTGACACCCGGCCGCGATCGGCCACGCTCCCCCCGTACTATCCCGTTGGTGGTCATAGAGGCCCACCCCACCTCGACGGGATAGTACGTCTGATGTTAGAAAGGGGTTAAGCTTAAGATTAATAGGGGTGCCCAAACTTTTTCATATAACTGTATGTGATATGGTGTTTGGTGTGAACTGTTAATGTGTGACTAGTGAGGACATGGTGCAGAAGTGAAGTTTTTCCAAGAGTGGGCGGTGGCACTGTGGAAGGTTCGAGGGATGGAGGCTGAGGTGGGGTGGAGCTTGGGTGGATTCTCATGGGGGGTTGAAAATGTTGCCAGTATGGGGCCCTGAAATTCCTATTGGCAGCCCTGGTTACGTCTGGAATAGGTGAAGGTGCAGCTGATATTTCCCAGTTGTTTATTTGCAGAGTTAGGAGGAGTTTCTCCTGATGAACTTTACAGTCCAAATTCCAGAGTAATTTATCTGTATTCTGTAGCTTGGGACAGTACATAACTTTCCTGCTATTATGGAAACGAAAAAGACTTTTCTGCAGCTACAAAATTATATTGGTGGGAAATTTGTCCCAAGTAAATCGTACATAAATTCATATGATCCTTCTACAGGCGAAGTCTACTGCAAAGTGCCTGATAGTGACGAGGAGGAGGTGAGCAGACCGACCAGAAATCTATTTCATGTCTATTTAAAGTGATGCAACCTTACATACCAGCAAATACACTGGGCCAAAGCTCTCATTATGTTAAAGTGCCTTTTTCTGCCGTCTGTAGATCATGCATAATTATATTTTGCTGCCTTTCCGAACTACACATCAAGTCAACTCTACAGACCATGTGAACAGATTATTTAATAGGTGTATTCCTTATGTTTATATAGTACCATATTCCATAGCACAGTGAGGTTCATATACTAAGTGACAACCAACCATTGCTAAATTTGTTTGTTGGTCCTAGTGCACACAGAATAAGACTAGATTATACAAGGATCGTCTGGTGGGCTTCTCTATGGGCCTTGACATGAAAGTCACTGGATTTGTTCACTTGCTGCTAAAACGTGTTTTTTGGGATTATCAAATAATCTTCTAGTCCTCATTAATACATTTTCTGTGCAATGATAACCACATAGAATGTCAAGTAATAACATTTCATAAGCTGTTGTTCTGCTAGCTGGAAGGGGTGTTTTGCATCTTATTGTATGATTCAGGGGTGGACAGTTAATCGGTGCACCCTGTGTGGACCACAAGGGCCCAAGAGGTAAGGGGGCCCACTTCTACCTCCTAAACAGCTGGAATTGTGCCTTATGATGAGATATTAGACTGCAAAGGGTAGTTCTTTTCTGTCTGTATCTGCCAGTGGTATGGTTGAATGTAACTTATGATTCTCAGGTATTACAAGACCACCGTTTCACAAGCTGAAATTACGCATTCTCCAATTGGGAAGTAAAAAAAAAACTGTCTGCCCCAATGATTACTAATGTAAAGGTGTCTTCAGGATTATACCCTGGTCATTGATGTTTGATCAGGGGAAGGTCCGATATCCAGGCTCTTGCGAGTGCGGCTTCCTCTACAATGTTTAGGGTAGCACAAATATGTATGAGTGGCTGTGACTGGTAATATATTTCATCCCATTCATGTGAATGCACAGAAGACTAAATGTGACAACTCACAATGAAGTGACTGTAGTACCCAAAAGAGTACACAACACTTTATTTTTACTTATATAGCAGCATCATATTCCACAGCACTTAATACACATATTATCATCAATGGGGTTCAAAATCGAAACTCATTATTATTGCCTGGATTCATTAAGACTTGCATCACATATGCCTGTCTAATTGAGGGGCATGCAGGAATAAGATGTGATGAATTCATTAAGATATACACATCACTATAAATATCTGGAAAAAAAATGGCGTGGGATACCCCGAAATTTTATTAATCATTAGAAGGAGGAGGATGATGCTTAATGTCAGGGAAGGGGGTAATAGACATGGTGTTCCCAGGCTATTAATATCAGCTCACATCTGGATACTTAGCCTTTACTGGTCTAAAAATGGGTCAGGAGAGACAGTGAGCTGCGTGGTGACATCAGCAAGAGCTACGTGGGAAAGTTCTCACGCTCATGCTGGTGAGGTGAACAGAGTTCATTGGGTATGAACTCTGCTCAACTTTCTCATATCACCTTGAGCCACTTAGCTATGCTGTATCGCGCAGCACACTGTTTCTGCTGGACGGCATGCTGAATGCTCACATCATGCCAGTGTTCAGCATGCCAAGTAGATATAGCAGGGCTATACTCTTCAAGGGACAAATGGATTATCATCTTATTTTCGTAGAGGTGAGGAAATGGTTGTTTATTTTTTTACTCATTTTTACTCGTTGGGTGAAGCCATTTATTGTCAAACTACTGTGTTTTCTCTTTTTAAATAATAATGACAACCCAAAATATCCAAATGACCCTGGCCAAAAGTTCACATACCCTGGTGATTTTGGCCTGATAACATGCACAGAAGTTGACACAAATGGGTTTGAATGGCTACTAAAGGTAACATCCTCACCTGTAACCTGTTTGCTTGTAATCAGTGTGTGTGCATAAAAGCTGAGTGAGTTTCTTGGATCCAGACAGAGTCTTGCAGCTTTCATCCAGCCACTGACATTTCTGGATTGTGAGTCATGGGGAAAGCAAAAAAATTGGTGAGGGATCTACAGGAAAAGGTAGTTGAACTGTATAAAACAGGAAAGGGATGCAAAAAGATATCCAATGAATTGATAATTCCAGTCAGCAGCATCCAAACTGTGATTAACAAATGGAAAATCAGGGGCTCTGTAAAAACAAAACCACAGTCAGGTAGACTATAACAAAAATGTTGTCCACAGCTGCGAGGAAAATTGTTTGGGATGCAAAGAAAAACCCACAAATGGCATTAGCTGAAATACAGGACTCTCTGAAAACTAGCGGTGTGGCTGTTTCAAGATGCACATTAAGGAGGCACTTGAAGAAAAATGGGCTTAATGGTCAAGTCGCTAGAAGAAAGCCATTGCTGCGCAAATGCTACAAAGTATCTTGCCTACAATACGCAAAACAGCACAGAGACAAGCCTCAAAACTTCTGGAACAACCATAAACGTTACCTTTGGAGAGAGGTCAACAAGGCCTATGATGACAGGAACACCATTCCTACTGTAAAGCACGAAGGTGCATCGCTGATGTTTTGGGGATGTGTGACCTACAAAGGCACAGGAAACTTGGTCAAAGTTGAAGGAAAGATGAATGTGGCACGTTATCAGCAAATACTAGGGGCAAATTTGCACTCATCAGCCCAGTAGCTGTGCATGGGACACACTTGGATGTTCCAACATGACAATGATCCAAAACACAAGGCCAAGTTGATCTGTCATTGGCTACAGCAGAACAAAATGAAGGTTCTGTAGTTTTCATCTTAGTCTCCTGACCTCAATATCATTGAGCCACTCTGGGGAGATCTCAAGCGCGCAGTTCATGATACACAGCCCAGGAATTTACAGGAACTGGAGGTTTTTTGCCAAGAAGAGTGGGTAGCTTTACCATCTGAGAAACGAAAGAACTTCATCCACAACTATCACAAAAGTCTTCAAGCTGTCATTGATGTTAGAGGGGGCAATAAACGGTATCAAGAAATGGGGTATGTGAACTTTTGACCAGGGTTGTTTGGATGTTTTGGGTTGTCTTCATGGTTTAGAAATAGAAAACACAGTAGTTTGAAAAAGTTTTGGTGTTAACATTCATATTGTTAACATTCATATTCTCTAAAAAAAAAAGGCCAAGAAAGCAAACATTTTGCCGGGGTATGTAAACTTTTGAGCACAGATATATATATATATATATATCCAGTGGGTATGGAAAATATTCAGACCCCTTTATTTTTTTCACTCTTTGATTCATTGCACCTATTTGGTAATTTCAAAAAAGTAAATTTTTTTCTCATTAATGTACATTCTGCACCCCATCTTGACTGAAAAAAAAAAACAGAGATGTACACATTTTTGCAAATTTATTACAAAAGAAAAACTGAAAAATCACATGGTCATAAGTATTCAGACCCTTTGCTCAGTATTGAGTAGAAGCACCCTTTTGAGCTAGTACAGCAATGAGTCTTCTTGGGAATGATGCAACAAGTTGTTCACACCTGGACTTGGGGATCCTCTGTCATTCTTCCTTGCAGATCCTCTCCAGTTCCGTCAGGTTAGATGGTGAACGTTGATGGACAGCCATTTTCTGGTCTCTCCAGATGTTGTGGCAACATGGATGGCATGGATTCCCACAGGTGAAGTTGGGTCCCCAGGGCTCCTGGTGTATAAATAGAGATGGTGAAAGATGTACCAAGAAACGGAGGACACAGGGTTGCAGTCTCTCTCCTCTACTGTCAAATTTAGGCAGCCACAGTCCAGGGTACCAGATCACGGATGCAGGTGTGATACGGCCGGCTTGGAAGCAATTTGGGAGTCCCCCTTACCAGGTGGGGTTAGAAGCCTTCCCTCTAGCGCTCTGGTGTATTCCCTTGCTGCCTTAAGCCTCTCACAAGGTCCTCACATTTGCTCTGTCCTCCAGGTTGGTAGGACACAACAGGTAGCTCGAGCCTTTTTACAGAGTCTCTATCATGACCCGGGCACTATGCACTACTGTGTCCTCAGGTGTAAGGGTGGACAGGTGACTTGTAATCCAGCTGTCCTGCCGGTTTCTGCTGTGAAACGAGTCCTTCACAACCCTGGTCTTCCGGCTACCAGTGTTTGCACTCAGTGGGGAGGTACCTCAGTCACAGCTAACCCCCCAGTTCTTCACTCTCCTGTGATCCACTTCCCCTACATGGTCACTACAATCCATTCTGTTTTATCTTCTGTCTCTTCCCAGGAGTTGCAGCACCTTCGTGGCTGCACGGCCCCTCTCTTCCCTTCTCCTCTGTCTCTCTGACAGACTGACTGACCTCACTTTCCCTCCAGACCAGAATATGTATAGGGGAGCCACGCACCAGCTTGATCAGAGCTCCCCCTTCTGGCCTGGTGTACGAACATGTATGCTTGTGAATACCTGATAAGAAAGATTGCTTCCAAGCGTGACATCACTCTCCCCATGAGGAAAGCAATGCCACCGTAACAACCAGGAACACCCAGGTGTAACAGTGCCTTTCCAAATAAAGTCCTATGAGTTTAATTAACCCCTTTACCCCCAAGGGTGGTTTGCACGTTAATGACCGGGCCAATTTTTACAATTCTGACCACTGTCCCTTTATGAGGTTATAACTCTGGAACGCTGTAATGGATCCTGGTGATTCTGACATTGTTTTCTCGTGACATATTGTACTTCATGACAATGGTAAAAATTATTTGATAGTACCTGCGTTTATTTGTGAAAAAAACGGAAATTTGGCGAAAATTATGAAAATTTCGCAATTTTCCAACTTTGAATTTTTATGCAATTAAATCACAGAGATATGTCACACAAAATACTTAATAAGTAACATTTCCCACATGTCTACTTTACATCAGCACAATTTTGGAACCAAAATTTTTTTTTGTTAGGGAGTTATAAGGGTTAAAAGTTGACCAGCAATTTCTCATTTCTACAACACCATTTTATTTTAGGGACCACATCTCATTTGAAGTCATTTTGAGGGGTCTATATGATAGAAAATACCCAAGTGTGACACCATTCTAAAAACTACACCCCTCAAGGTGCTCAAAACCATATTCAAGAAGTTTATTAACCCTTCTGGTGCTTCACAGGAATTTTTTGAATGTTTAAATAAAAATGAACATTTAACTTTTTTTCACAAAAAATTTAATTCAGCTCCAATTTGTTTTATTTTACCAAGGGTAACAGGAGAAAATGGACCCCAAACATTGTTGTACAATTTGTCCTGAGTATGCCAATACCCCACATGTGGGGGTAAACCACTGTTTGGGCGCATGGCAGAGCTCGGAAGCGAAGGAGTGCCATTTGACTTTTCAATGCAAAATTGACTGGAATTGAGATGGGACGCCATGTTTCGTTTGGAGAGCCCCTGATGTGGCTAAACATTGAAACCCCCCACAAGTGACACCATTTTGGAAAGTAGACCCCCTAAGGAACTTATCTAGAGGTGTGGTGAGCACTTTGACCCAACAAGTGCTTCACAGAAGTTTATAATGTAGAACCGTAAAAACAAAAAATCATATTTTTTCACAAAAATTATCTTTTCGCCCCCAATTTTTTATTTTCCCAAGGGTAAGAGAAGAAATTGGACCCCAAAAGTTGTTGTACAATTTGTCCTGAGTACGCTGATAGCCCATATGTGGGGGTAAACCACTGTTTGGGCGGATGGGAGAGCTCGGAAGGGAAGGAGCGCCGTTTGACTTTTCAATGCAAAATTGACAGGAATTGAGATGGGACGCCATGTTGCGTTTGAAGAGCCACTGATGTGCCTAAACATTGAAACCCCCCACAAGTGACACCATTTTGGAAAGTAGACCCCCTAAGGAACTTATCTAGAGGTATGGTGAGCACTTTGACCCACCAAGTGCTTCACAGACGTTTATAATGTAGAACCGTAAAAATAAAAAATCATATTTTTTCACAAAAATTATCTTTTTGCCCCCAATTTTTTATTTTCCCAAGGGTAAGAGAAGAAGTTGGACCCCAAAAGTTGTTGTACAATTTGTCCTGAGTACGCGGATACCCCATATGTGGGGGTAAACCACTGTTTGGGTGGATGGGAGAGCTCGGAAGGGAAGGAGCGCCGTTTGACTTTTCAAAGCAAAATTGACAGGAATTGAGATGGGACGCCATGTTGCGTTTGAAGAGCCACTGATGTGCCTAAACATTGAAACCCCCCACAAATGACACCATTTTGGAAAGTAGACCCCCTAAGGAACTTATCTAGAGGTGTGGTGAGCACTTTGACCCACCAAGTGCTTCACAGAAGTTTATAATGCAGAGCCGTAAAAATAAAACAAAAATTTTTTCCCACAAAAATTATTTTTTTAGCCCCCAGTTTTGTATTTTCCTGAGGGTAACAGGAGAAATTGGACCCCAAAATTTGTTGCCCAATTTGTCCTGAGTGCGATGATACACCATATGTGGGGGGAACCACTGTTTGGGCACATGGGAGGGCTCAGAAGGGAAGGAGTGCCATTTGAATGCAGACTTAGATGGAATGGTCTGCAGGTGTCACATTGCGTTTGCAGAGCCCCTAATGTACCTAAACAGTAGAAACCCCCCACAAGTGACACCATTTTGGAAAGTAGACCCCCTTAGGAACTTATCTAGATGTGTGCTGAGCGCTTTGACCCACCAAGGGCTTCACAGAAGTTTATAATGGAGAGCCGTAAAAATAAAACAAAAATTTTTTCCCACAAAAATTATTTTTTAGCCCCCAGTTTTGTATTTTCCCGAGGGTAAAAGGAGAAATTCGACCCCACAATTTGTTTTCCAATTTGTCCTGAGTGCGCTGATACCCCATATGTGGGGGGGAACCACTGTTTGGGCGCATGGGAGGGCTCGGAAGGGAAGGAGCTCCATTTGGAATGAGGACTTAGATGGAATGGTCTGCAGGTGTCACATTGCATTTGCAGAGCCCCTAATGTACCTAAACAGTAGAAACCTCCCACAAGTGACACCATTTTGGAAACTAGACCCCCTAAGGAACTCATCTAGATGTGTTGTGATAGCTTTGAACCCCCAAGTGTTTCACTACAGTTTGTAACGCAGAGCCGTGAAAATTAAAAAAAAAAATCTTTCCCCCCAAAATTATTTTTTAGCCCCCAGTTTTGTATTTTCCCGAGGGTAAGAGGAGAAATTCGACCCCAAAAGTTGTTGTCCAATTTGTCCTGAGTACGCTGATACCCCGTATGTTGGGGGAAACCAACGTTTGAGCGCATGGCAGAGCTCGGAAGGGAAGGAGCGCCATTTGGAATGCAGACTTAGATGGAATGGTCTGCAGACGTCACATTGCGTTTGCAGAACCCCTAATGTACCTAAACAGTAGAAACCCCCCACAAGTGACCCCATATTGGAAACTAGACCCCCCAGGGAACTAATCTAGATGTGTTGTGAAAACTTTGAACCCCCAAGTGTTTCACTACAGTTTATAACGCAGAGCCGTGAAAATAAAAAATCTTTTTTTTTTCCCACAAAAAATATGTTTTAGCCCCGAGTTTTGTATTTTCCCAAGGGTAGCAGGAGAAATTGGACCCCAAAAGTTGTTGTCCTATTTGTCCTGAGTACGCTGATACCCCATATGTTGGGGTAAAACCCTGTTTGGGCACACGGGAGAGCTCGGAAGGGAAGAAGCACTGTTTTACTTTTTCAACGCAGAATTGGCTGGAATTGAGATCGGACGCCATGTCGCGTTTGGAGAGCCCCTGATGTGCCTAAACAGTGGAAACCCCCCAATTATAACTGAAACCCTAATCCAAACACATCCCTAACCCTAATCCCAACAGTAACCCTAACCACACCTCTAACCCTGACACACCCCTAACCCTAATCCCAACCCTATTCCCAACCGTAAATGTAATCTAAACCCTAACTGTAACTTTAGCCCCAACCCAAACTGTAGCCCTAGCCCTAACCCTAGCCCTAACCCTAATCCTAACCCTAGCCCTAACCCTAGCCCTAACCCTAGCCCTAACCCTAGCCCTAACCCTAGCCCTAGCCCTAACCCTAACCCTAGCCCTAACCCTAGCCCTAACCCTAGCCCTAACTCTAACCCTAGCCCTAATGGGAAAATGGAAATAAATACATTTTTTTAATTTTTCCCTAACTAAGGGGGTGATGAAGGGGGGTTTGATTTACTTTTATAGCGGGTTTTTTAGCGGATTTTTATGATTGGCAGCCGTCACACACTGAAAGACGCTTTTTATTGCAAAAAATATTTTTTGCGTTACCACATTTTGAGAGCTATAATTTTTCTATATTCTGGTCCACAGAGTCATGTGAGGTCTTGTTTTTTGCGGGACGAGTTGATGTTTTTATTGGTAACATTTTCGGGCACGTAACATTTTTTGATCGCTTTTTATTCCGATTTTTGTGAGGCAGAATGACCAAAAACCAGCTATTCATGAATTTCTTTTGGGGGAGGCGTTTATACCGTTCCGCGTTTGGTAAAATTGATGAAGCAGTTTTATTCTTCGGGTCAGTACGATTACAGCGACACCTCATTTATATCATTTTTTTATGTTTTGGCGCTTTTATACGATAAAAACTATTTTATAGAAAAAATAATTATTTTTGCATCGCTTTATTCTCAGGACTATAACTTTTTTATTTTTTTGCTGATGATGCTGTATGGCGGCTCGTTTTTTGCGGGACAAGATGACGTTTTCAGCGGTACCATGGTTAGTTATATCTGTCTTTTTGATCGCGTGTTATTCCACTTTTTATTCGGCAGTATGATAATAAAGCGTTGTTTTTTGCCTCGTTTTTTTTTTTTTTTTCTTACGGTGTTTACTGAAGGGGTTAACTAGTGGGCCAGTTTTATAGGTCGGGCCGTTACGGACGCGGCGATACTAAATATGTGTACTTTTATTGTTTTTTTTTTTTATTTAGATAAAGAAATGTATTTATGGGAATAATATTTTTATTTTTTTTTTCATTATTTTGGAATATTTTTTTTAATTTTTTTTTTACACATTTGAAATTTTTTTTTTTATAACTTTTTTACTTTGTCCCAGGGGGGGACATCACAGATCAGTGATCTGACAGTTTGCACAGCACTCTGTCAGATCACTGATCTGATAGGAGTGCAGGCTGCTTCACAGTGCCTGCTCTAAGCAGGCTCTGTGAAGCCACCTCCCTCCCTGCAGGACCCGGATCCGCGGCCATCTTGGATCCGGGGCTGGAGGGAGCAGGGAGGGAGGTGAGACCCTCGCAGCAACACGATCACATCGCGTTGCTGCGGGGGGCTCAGGGAAGCCCGCAGGGAGCCCCCTCCCTGCGCGGTGCTTCCCTGTACCGCCGGCACATCGCGATCATCTTTGATCGCGGTGTGCAGGGGGTTAATGTGCCGGGGGCGGTCCGTGACCGCTCCTGGCACATAGTGCCGGATGTCAGCTGCGATAAACAGCTGACACCCGGCCGCGATCGGCGGCGCTCCCCCCGTGAGCGCTGCCGATCGCATATGACGTACTATTGCGTCCTTGGGAAGTAAAGCCCACCCCACATGGACGCAATAGTACGTCTAATGGCAGAAAGGGGTTAAACACAGCTGGACTCCAATGAAGGAGTAGAACCATTTCAAGGAGGATCACAAGGAAATGGACAGTATGTGACTTAAATATGAGTGTCTGAGAAAAGGGTCTCAATACTTATGACCATGTGATATTTCGGTTTTTATTTTTTACTAAATTTGCAAAAAAATTTTACTTTTCTGTTTTTTTTTCAGTCAAGATGGGATGCTGAGTGTACATTCATGAGAAAAATAAATTAACTTTTTTTGAATTTACCAAATGGCTGCAATGAAAATTTAAAGGGATCTGAATACTTTCCGTACCCACTGTGTGTATATATATATATATATATATATATACATATATATAATATATGTATATATATATATATACAGTGCCTTGTGAAAGTATTCGCCCCCCTGGAACCTTTCAACCTTTTCCCACATATCATGCTTCAAACATAAAGATACCAAATGTAAATTTTTGGTGAAGAATCAAAAACAAGTGGAACACAATTGTGAAGTTGACTGAAATTTATTGGTTATTCCAAATTTTTGTGGAAATTCAAAAACTGAAAAGTGGGGCGTGCAATATTATTCAGCCCCTTTAAGTTAATACTTTGTTGCGCCACCTTTTGCTGCGCTGACAGCTGCAAGTCGCTTGGGGTATGTCTCTATCAGATTTGTACATCGAGAGACTGAAATTCTTGCCCATTCTTCCTTGGCAAACAGCTCGAGCTCAGTGAGGTTTGATGGAGATCATTTGTGAACAGCAGTTTTCAGCTCTTTCCACAGATTCTTGATTGGATTGAGGTCTGGACTTTGACTTGGCCATTCTAGCACCTGGATACATTTATTTGTGAACCATTCCATTGTAGATTTTGCTTTATGTTTGGGATCATTGCCTTGTTGGAAGACAAAGGCAAAAAGAGCTGTTTGCCAAGGAAGAATGGGCAAGAATTTCAGTCTCTCGATGTACAAAACTGATAGACATACCCCAAGCGACTTGCAGCTGTAATCGCAACTGATGAACTGTCAGGTATTCAAGGAGATGGGTGCGTAAAAATCCGACAGCACATGCTTGATCCGCGTGTTGTGTGATTTTTCCCTTGCACCTATTGACTTGAATTGGCGAGTCTTGTCCGATACATGAGGACAATCACAGCATGCTGAAATTTTTTTCTCAGTCCAATCTGAGCAGAGAAAAATATTGCATATGAGCAGGGATTAATAGAGTAACGGTCAGAGTTCAATCCAAATTTTTATCTTATTACACTCTTCAATCTTTCTCGCAAAAGAGAATGAGCCCTTTGGGGAAAATTGGATTAGCCAATGGAAACTCATACAAACCCATTGCATATATTGTCCACAATGAGATTTGAACCCAGGACCCCAGCGATACACTGGGTATCTGTGGTCAGTCTCTCCGCTGATCACAAATTGATGACCTATTCTAATAAAATCTGTAATTATAGGATTTATTATTATTTAATTTTAGAGCACCATTGATTCCATGGTGCTGTGCATGAGAAGATGGTACTGTATATACAAATATAAATTACAATTAACAAGCTAACAATGACAGACTGGTACAGGGGGAGAGGGCCCTCCCCATGTGAGCTTACAGTCTGCAGGATAATAGGGAAGAAGGCAGTAGATTGGGGGAGCTGTGGCAGCTTCAGTGGTGGAGAGGTGGGTTATTGCAGGCTGTAAGCTTTCCTGAAGTGATGGTTTTCAAGTACCATCTGAAGGTTCCAAATGTGTGAGGATAGTGGAAGTGTTGGAGAACAGAATTTCAGAGGATGATGATACTCGGGAGGAGTCTAGCAGGCAATTGGGGGAGGAACATGCGAGTGTTCAGGAGAGAAAGGGGAGAACCAGAGATTACGTGTGAAGAGATTAGTTTGGAAATACATGGAGATCGATTATATACTGCTTTATAGGTCAATGTCAGAGAATTGGGAGCCAATGGGAGAATTTGCAGAGGGGAGAAGTGGATTAGTCAGGTAGCACAGTTAAGGATGGACTGGAGAGGTGTGAGAGTCTTAGCAGGGAGGCCACAGAGCAGGATGTTGCAGTAGTTGAGGTGGGAGATGATGAGGGCATGCACTAACACGTTTCTAAGAAATAGGCTGACAATAACGTATGGGTAATTCATCCTGAACAGGTTGGTGCTGCCGTCAATGCTGCCAAGGCTGCGTTTCCCTTCTGGTCTTCTTGGAGCGCCCAGGACAGATCAAGAGTTATGAATAAGCTAGCAGACCTTATTGAAAACCAATTGGAGGAGTTTGCACAAGCAGAATCTAAAGACCAAGGTGACAAAGGATGTTTCTTTTGTATAGACCTGTAGTTTTTAATAACCTTTACCGGTCTGTAGTCATATAAACTTTCCATGTATGATGAATGCCAGTATTAGGACTCCATGTGCAAGCTGATAGTCTGTTCATTGCGCCAAAGAAAAATCTAAAGCATACATTCCTATCCTGACTAATAAGGCCTGTCCAGGAAAATATATGATTGCCTAGATAATTATGGCATTGAACAAGCACTACCAACATTTCATGGGGGGACAATAGGAGAAAATGAATCTGTAGCACATGTACACTCAGCATATTTGCTTTGTATACCAGCCGCACTGTCCCATGTGTTGGCGAGAGCGGAGTTCCCCTTTAAGACAAATCACATACAAACATTATGTTATGTTTTACTGGAATTGAGCATTGAACTAAGAAGTGCATTTATCACTATATATCGTGTTTAATGAAACTATGCTGCATGATTAAGCCTCTATCACGTAAGGTAAAACACTTCTCTTGCAAATACATTTTAAGGTGTTGTAATGGGTCACAAATGAGTCACACAAGAATTCTTTATGCCTGCAAAATCCCAAACAGGGAAAGTTAGCTTGTATGCTAAAGGAAATGAGTTTGCATAAAAACTGAGTTGGTTTGCACTAAATCTACTAAATTGAAAAGTGCATGGGTATTTCCTAAAGAAGCAGTTTACACGCCTCTGCCTGTACTGTACAGCAGCCATTTCCTCTCAGAGGTACCTGCACCAAATGCAGAGAGTGCTTTTCTATGCTTCACCCATCCATCTACGAAAAGATAGAAAATTCTAGGTGGCCCCATTTCCCAGAAACCACATCATAAAAAAAAGGCAACTGTCAAAAATATAAAGAGGCAATAAGCAAAAACTTAGATATTCTACTTGGTACATTGTTTAAAAGAATATAAAGTTCTCGTTTATTACTGAAATGTACAAACTATTTTCTGACTGAATAGTCTTAGCCTTTTTCAAAAAGATGTTCTGCAGCAGCTGAGCTGAAGTACCTAAAGTAGTTGTCCTACAATCTCAGCCTATTTCGTATCCAAATCCAAATAATGCTGCCTGTGGCTCCATTCCAAGCCTATGGGACATGCTGTTCGGCACACATACTCCACCTCAGGATGTCACTCGGGGGTCAGTGGGTGTGATTACATTGCTCTCATAGTGTAGACGGCAGTGACTGTCCACTAACCCCAATGCCCCCCAGATGCCTGAAAACGAGTAGCTGCAAGGATAATAGACTTCATTTTCTCACGACAGGTTCCCTTTATATGGTCTCCCATGTTGCCCCTTGTGTGGTCATACACTTCAGACTTTATGGTGGCATCTTATGGTCATAAAAATAATCCTACTGGACCTCAAATTGTAACATTTTCTACTGGTCCTTATGAAAAGTGAATTCCTTTTCTTACTTTTCAGGTAAAACCATTACATTTGCACGTACAGTGGACATACCACGTTCTGCGTACAACTTCCGGTTCTTTGCCTCATCCATCCAGCATCACACCACAGAATGCACACAAATGGACCACCTGAACTGCATGAATTACACTGTGCGCACCCCCATTGGAGTTGGTAATATCTACAGACAATTGGTTGGCTTGGATCTCAATCATTTCATGCTGTCATTCCTAACTGCATTTCTTCCTATCAGCCGCCCTCATCAGTCCTTGGAACCTACCCTTATACTTACTGACCTGGAAGATTGCCCCCGCTATAGCGTGTGGAAATACTGTTGTGGCCAAGCCGAGTGAGATGACCTCAGTTACAGCATGGATGATGTGCAAACTCCTGAGTGAAGCAGGTATTGGTGGTATTGGCATATGAAGAATTGTACTTTTACTAAAACAACTGGGATAAAGTTGTACACTCTCAAAATGACCTTAGGCATAGCAGAAAGCAGGGACAAGGACAAATTGCAAAATGGAAGGTGAGGGGTTTCATTAAAACGAGTCTATCGGTCTCAGATAACCACTGTTTCCCAGCTGCAGTTTGTTTTAAAAAAACAAAACGGTTCTTTACTCAACCTCCCCAGGTCCGTCACTGAGTCTCCATCACTGCTCTCGCTGTCTTATTGTCGGCAGCACTGATGTCACCTTGATAGTGCTGCAGTCAGTGAGTTCAGCAGCTCGTGTTGTTAACTTAGGGTACCATCAGCCTGACGAAGGCTGACGCCGAAACGCGCGTCGGGGACTGGCACATCCAGGAGAAGGGCAGCATTACTGGTAAAGCCTGCTTTGAGACACTTTATTTTAGCTATTTGCTGCAACAATAGAATTTACTCTATGTGTTATATGTCACAGTGTCTCCAAATTTATGTAGCAGTCCCCTGTACTCCTTATTAGTATTTAAGCATATTAGCATATATTGTATGTAGCCGCGCAATTTCCATATTTATTTTCAAGTATTGGGTCTTACATTTCTATACATTTAGATTCCTACCGCAATTACAGACATCATATTTTCCTTATTTTGTTAACCCTCTTGGGTCTCTTTTAAAGGTGTATCACCCATTTTTCATTCATTCATTTTTTTCATTATTTGTTTTTGTTTAGTGCGTGCACATATATATATATATCTTTTATATATATATTTTTTTTCTATATTTTTTGTATATATATATATTTTTTCAATTCTGTGGTTGGCTTTATATTTATTTCTTTTTTTCTATTTATATTATGCCATCATTCTACCATTCATTTTTTTGGTTTCTTTCCCCCTACCAATTGGTATATATTTTTGTATTAATAAATAAATCTATTTTGAATTTATTTTTGGGCATTCGTTCGGTTGTGTGTTCTCTGTTTGGTTATATATATATTTCCGATTTGTCCTCATTATGTCCATCTTGGGATACACATAATATATATACATATTGGACGTCCTATTAAGTTACCGAAGCACTTATGTATCCCTTGCTCTGAGTTTTTTCATTGATCAAACTCAGCCTGGATAGCTGTCTACAACTCTTTAGCTGTATGACTATGATCTCCAAGGCTTATCAATTTTAACACTACCTAATTGTGGTGAGCCCTGGCTGCGAAGTACGGAGGTGGTGGGAATTTGCTCTTCACTGTAGGAACACGCATCACATTAAGGCAGAGGTTGAGGGCGCTGGTGGAGACCCTAGAGGAGATAGAGAAGGAGGCAGAAGCAGTGGAGGAAGTGTTCAATGTAGAGGTTTGTCCTGCAATCCTTGGGGATTCCAAGACTTGTGGAGCAGCACCTGCCCCCACAGCCACCAGAGTCACCTAGTGCCCAGTCAGCGAGATGTAACGCCTTGGCCATGCTTACTCGTCCAAGTGTCTGTGGTGAAATGCATCCTGGCAGATATAGATTTAGTCAAGGAACAGGTGATATTGTCTGTGAAATGCTGGTGTAGCACAGGCACAGCTTTCTTAGAAACGTAATGGAGACTGGGCAATTGGTCCTGGGGGACTGCGACGGCCATCAGCTTTTGGAAACTGTTTGTATCTACCAGGCGTAAAGGTAGCATTTCCGTGACCAACAGATTGGAGATGGTGGAGTTCAACCTCTTAGCTTTGTCATGCATAGGAGGAAATAATCTTTTACGTGACCACAATTGTGGTATTGTGGGCTGGCTGCAGTGCTGAGAGAGGGTGGAGTATGGTGAACCGGACAAAGTACTGGACCATGAGAGAGGTGCAGGCAGAGATGATATGGTGGATCGAGAAAGCTGTGGTGTGCTCGTTCTCTGAGATCGGTCAAAAACAGCAGGTATGTCCACTTCCGTTACAGCTGACGGCAGGCTTTGTCAGCGTTACTGGAGCGGGTAAAGAAAACAAGGTTCTGTGGTCGATGACATGCGTCTCAATAGTTGGCTCGGTAACAGAGGAGGAGGAAGAAGCAGCAGATGCAATTGATGGGGAGATTGATGGTTGTTGAGGTTCGCTGGTCTGCATTTTAGTGCAGTGGGATTCCCCGAGTAACGCATGTTGATTGTGCATGTGAAGGTTCATACATGTAGTAGTCAAATTATTACACTTTTTACCTCTACTCAGTTTTTTTTCAAAGTTGGCAGATTACGTGCGTTGGCTCATCCTTTGCAGTGTCAAAAAAGGCCAAGGTTAGGCAACCTTTGCCACCCCTGTGAGCTGCAGACCCATGGACGCTGCTGATCACAGCCACAGTTGTGGCTGAATATGCATTGCTCGTTGTGGCTGCATCATTACGTGTCTGCGATGTACAGCGCAATATAACCTCCACATCTTCCTCCTCCAATGAACTACCCTGCTGTGTGCCTCTATGTTCATGCCAACTGGGATCTAACACCTCATCATCATCATCGTCTGTGTTATCACATTTCTCGCCCTTGAAGTCGCCCACCTCCTCTTCCTGCCCTGACAGCACAGTACAGTCTGCGTGAGCCTCAGATATCTGAGTCTCATCAGGATCACCTCCCACCCCCAGGGGTTAACGTCTGATGATGAGGGTAGGATGCTGCTTGGACCCTACTTCGTCCTGTCCTGGATTCAAGCTAAAAACAATTTGGGTATTGGTGCAGATTTCCTCCTCTTGACTCTGTGAAGCTTTGGGGTACACTTCTGATGATCATGGCATAGAATGTGTGAACAGCTCTTGAGACTCACCCATATGTGGTTCCGTACAGTAAGTTGTATGGTTGGGTGTTGGGACGTGGGGGGAGCAAGGGGAATTTGGGTGCCACCTCTGTGGACTGTACTGGGTGTGATGTTGAGGTGGAGGAAGAGGAGGAGAGACCACTTGAAGCTGTGTTACCATCCATTCAAGCACATGCTCTTTCTGGGCCTCGTCAACAAGGCATACCGCTGTGCGTCTGGCAAAGAAAGGTAGTGGAGTATCCCGTCCAGTAACAGAAGTTATCAGATGTGTTTGCATAGGATGTGACATTGTTGGTTCACTAGTGCTTTCACAAATGTTACCCCTACCCCACGTATACCTTGAACACCAAGCCTAATTCCACTTCCATCAAGGCCTCGCTTTTTCCTAGTCATGTTGCTCAGATAGTGTGGTAAAAGCACAGTATTAGCAACAAAAAAATTAGATTTTTAACTCTGCAGCAGCTCTGCAAACAGCTGAATTTCATCGGTGGTAAATTACAAGTTGAAATATGGCGTGCTGAATTGCATTAGTCATAGAAGAAAGAATTGTTTGAGTGTGGATGAGGCCTGTATGACAAAGGAGATATTCTACAAACAATTTGAAAGTGAGATGTTGTCTAGTGTGTGAAGTTAGTAACAGAAGAATTTTTGGTGGCCTCTGGATCAGGCCTCTATAACACACTAGATGCTACAAACAATTTGAAAGTGAGATGTCCCCTACTGTATGACCTTAGTAACAGAATAATTTTTCTGTGGCCTCTGGATCAGGCCTCTATAATACACTAGATGCTACAAACAATTTGAAAGTGAGATGTCCTCTACAGTATGAGTATAGTAACAGAAGACTTTTTCTGTGACCTCTGGATCAGGCCTCTATAACACACTAGATGCTACAAACAATTTGAACGTCAGGTCCCCTATTGTATGACATTTAGCAGTTAAAAATATTTTTTTGTTATGTGCATGAGATCTGCAGTAGCTCAATTTCAACCCAACAAAATTACAAAGTGTGATACGGTGGGCTGTATAACATTTCGCAGCAGAAAAATTATATATATATTTTTTTAATGTGCCTTATGTTTGCAGACAGTTTCATATCACCACAGCTCTAAATGACAATGTGGGATACAGCAGACTGTTTCACATTTATCTAGTGAAAAAAAAGATTTAGAGCACTATACTCATGCATGGAGCACAATAGAAGCAGTGCGCAACACACTTGTAGGACATGTGCTCTGCTGGCTTTGTCTGTGGACCTCAGTAACGGCAAAAAAAAATGCTAGAAGGTCAATTTCACAGCCACACTGGACACGAGCTAGCTAAACTATCTGACTGCTAAACAATCGCCTAGCTAACTAGCTAAAATCTTGCTGCTAACAGGGCAGGAGCAGCCTCTCTGCGCTGTTACAGTGTCAAAATGGCACTAAAACAAAATGTCCGCTCTTTATGTGGAGAGAGACATGTGATTTCAGCAGCCAACGACACAAGCCGTTGTGTCAGGACATTGTGGATATTTACTGTGCCCTGATTGGCTAGACACAATGTGCGCACATAAAGTTTTTAGCAAAAAAAAATACTGTTTCCAAAAACACCGCGCCTCTGAGCTCTGCAAACCCCCTCCCCTCATCAAACATGTGCCAAATGCTCAAGATACACCACCAGTCATTATCGTTGCTAAAGTGCTGAAAATACTTTTGTGGCAACGCAAATATTTTCCTGCACTTTTACCGAATGTTACCGATTTTTTTAAATTTTGCTTGTGTTTCCGATCACAAATCTGAATGTGCCATATTCGTGCTGAATTTATTTTTGCCGATCGATTTCCGAACAAATTCACTCATCATTAATAGCTACAACACAAGTGGGTCACTAAAATTAAAAATTTAGTATTACACCAAACTGTGTTCAATAAAGCAATAGATTTACCCATAAGGATGCATTTAACTATACATAAACGATATGTAGTATTCATCTCAGTATGATTCATGGTGGGTGTAGGCGATTATTTATGACACATTTTAGTATTATTATCAGTATGTACTGTATTACTGAAAATTTCTCGTCATTTTTTGTACAACTATTAGATGTTGATTTTTTGGTAGAGTTTTGCAGGACTTTAACATTTATGACGTATTCTTGAGACCCCCATACACATTAGACTAAGGTCAGCAGATATTGTGTAACATCTAACAAAACCTCGCCACTCTTAAAGGGAACCTGTCACCCCCAAAATCGAAGATGAGCTAAGCCCAACAGCATCAGTAGCATTCTGTAATGCTGTAGATAAGCCCCCTATATATCCTATATAATGTATCCTATTGTAAAAGAATGGGGAGACAAAGAGCGCAATAGGGTCTTATCCACGTTACACAGAGGAGAATATATACCAAAATATGCTCACCTGGTTAGGATGAGATTAGAGCATATAGATAGCGGCTGCTGCAGATCCACAGGTCTTTACCGACCAGAGAAAATAATGTCTTCAAAAGGAGACTTGTAGTTAAAATTCTGCGCTGCCGCGGCAGCGCGGTATTTTAACTACAAACCCCCTATGTATCCTGAAAGATGAGAAAAAGAGGTTAGATTATACTCACCCAGGGGCGGTCCTGCTGCGGTCCGGTCGGATAGGCATCTGGTCCAGGGCCTCCCATTTTTTTACGATGATGTCCTCTTCTTGTAGTCACGCTGTGGCTCCGGCCCAGGCGTACTTTGTCTGCTCTGTTGAGGGCAGAGCAAAGTACTGCAGTGCTCAGGCGCCAGGAAAGGTCAGAGAGGCCCTTCGCCTGCGCACTGCAGTATTTTGCTCTGCCCTCAACAGGGCAGACAAAGTACACCTGCGCCGGAGCCGCAGCGTGAATACAAGAAGATGACGTCATCGTAAGAAGATGGGAGGCCCCATACCGGACCACGACGCCCATCGTACCGGGACCACCCCTGGGTGAGTGTAATATAACCTCTTTTTCTCATCTTTCAGGATACATTGGGGGCTTATCTACAGCATTACAGAATGCTGTAGATAAGCCCCTGATGCTGGTGGGCTTAGCTCACCTTCGATTTTGGGGGTGACAGGTTCCCTTTAAAGGGAATCTGTCAGATTATTTTTGTGTAGTATAGTAATAGTATCCTGAAATACTGCTCGGGCAGCCCTTTCAGGATATGTAACTTATTTCTGTATGTGGCCCCTTTGTGTTCCTGTAAGTTTCGGACAAATTTATTGTCTTGTGCTGGCAAGTCAATCATAGGTAAATTGCAAATGAATATTCACTTCTTCCCCCGTCCATGATACCGCCCACCCCTCTACACTGGCGACAGTGATTCAGGAAGGCTGCCATATGCCTGAGGATCGCATCGCAATCCTTGGACTGGCTATCTGCTTTCCTGGCCTGAGAGTGACAGCTGCCTAAAAATACCGGGCGCATGACTATAAATTTGTCCGGAGCTTATATGAACACAACGGGGCCACATACAGAAATAAAAGTTCTATATCTTGAAAGGGCTGCCCAAGTCCTATTTCAGGATACCATTAGTATACTACACAAAAATCACCTGACAGATTCCCTTTAAAGGGAACCTGTCACCTGAATTTGGCGGGACTGGTTTTGGGTCATATGGGCGGAGTTTTCGGGTGTTTGATTCACCCTTTCCTTACCCGCTGGCTGCATGCTGGCTGCAATATTGGATTGAAGTTCATTCTCTGTCCTCCATAGTACACGCCTGCACAAGGCAAGATTGCCTTGCACAGGCGTGTACTATGGAGGGCAGAGAATGAACTTCAATCCAATATTGCAGCCAGCATGCAGCCAGCGGGTAAGGAAAGGGTGAATCAAACACCCAAAAACTCCACCCATATGACCCAAAACCAGTCCCGCCAAATTCAGGTGACAGAGTCCCTTTAAGAGTCAGATGGTAATGTTAGATTTCCAATGACTGATCCTTTTGTTTTGCATTAGATAAGCCATCCCCACAGGATCCTGACATCCACTCTTTCATAGAGATCAAAGATACCCTCCACCCGCAGAGCGCTCCTGTGTATGGGAGAGTTAGCTGTCAGGCGAACTACTGTGTTTTTGTCAACAGTAGATGGAGTTAGTCTTTGTTTTGCTGCTTAGGGTCAGACCCTCATAGATTTCGGTAACAAAATTTCAAATCGATCTCTCCTTGGTAAAAAGGAATTATAAGGGCTCTGGTCCCCAGTGGTACAGCTGGAATAAACATGAGATCAAAATTGCCACTTTCTCATGATGCAAACCCCAGCACTTGGGCAAGCGATACAGCTATGATGAGCAGTGCTGTTCCAGGTGGAAGTTTTTCCGTGGGTTCCTGGTGATTACATTACATTTAACATTGCACATTTGTATTACAGGTGTCCCACCAGGAGTTGTTAATATAGTGTTTGGAACAGGCCCAAGGGCAGGGGAGGCTCTGGTCTGTCATCCTGATGTACCCATTATCTCCTTTACTGGTAGTACTGTGACTGCTCAGCGCATAATAGAAAAGAGCGCCCCCTTCTGCAAAAAGCTGTCATTAGAACTCGGAGGGAAGAACCCAGCTATTGTGTTTGATGATGCAAACCTTGAAGAATGTGTTCCTATTACCGTTAGTTCAAGTTTCTCCAATCAGGTAAGTAACACATATAGTTAGTTATAAATGAAAATTCATCATCTCTGTCAATATAAAACATATATATATATTTATAAGCGAACATTTATATGTATATGCATATATATACATTTTTACCTGAACAATGAAACGTTCAGTGCATTGAGAGCACTAGAGAAGGTTAATATGAGATCTTTAATAAATAATATGCTTCCTCACCAATGAAAATTTCTAAGGAGGCTGTGAAATCCAGCCAGGTTAAAAATCTAAAGTACAAAAAAAAAAAAATAAATAATAATAATAATAAGTCACTGTTATAAAGGCAATAAATAAATGCAGTACCAATGATGGTCACCACATGGCAGAGAACCAACATTATTGAATGAGTACAAGAGTACCCGCAAAGCAAGGAAGAGAACCCCTGCTGTGGTGATATCACAAGAATTCATGGTGGAGCAAAAATTTGGTTTTTAAAAAGGTCGCGTAAAGTTATTTTTTATAGACTTTTTTTTGCTCCAAAATCTTTGCACATCTTAAAAAAGCCATTGCATTATTTTTTTACTCCCTTAACCCCCTGTAAATGTTAGTTCAGTTTCAGTATGTTAATATACTAACCCCTCGCCATTCTGCTCCACTTCTGGGTCACAGTACAACAATTCAGACTCTCTTGACTTATGCCCCCAAATCAATAAACCAGCGTGAATGTCAGTCTTGATGAGGTTTGGTGGAGTCAGATACTCCTGATTCATTAAGAGACAAAAATGAATCAGGAGCATTTGACAAGTGGTGTGTGCCTCTGTGCACCTTGGACAAATCTTACTCCAGTCAGGGACTAGAGTTAGATTTCTAGGGTATGATATGCCATAACTTGTTAAGATCCAAGAGAGAGAAACTGGAGATGAGACAAAGAGAAAATAGAGTCTTACCAGTGTAATAATGTAGAAAGATATGGACGATTACACTTACCTAGGTGGGTTGTGTTCACACAACCATCTAAAGGCTTAAAGCTTCTGCAGACCCACGAGGAGATAAATATATATAACTGGAGAAAGTTGCCAACTTTTTGCTCAATCTTGAGTTCCGTAAAAGTTTTACCACTTATGAAAGTGATTCACTTCAGATTTCTGACAAAACCACTTTTGATATATCGGGGCGTATGTGTGAGGCATAAGTCTATTTTATTATGTAACCCAATTGAATCTTGTTCAGATGCCTCATTGACTTACATTGTAAAAGCCAATTGTGGGTCACACAGTGCGCAGTATGACCCTGAGAGTCTAAACTACCATGATGTGACTCAGAGGAGGAGCGGATTGGCGCTGGATACTGGAGAAGTCATCGATCAGTGAGTATATTTACACTCTGACACTACACTAACATTAAGGCTGTGTGCACACGTTGCAGATTTTTCGCGTTTTTTCGCTATAAAATGCTATAAAAACGCAAAAAACGCATACATTATGCATCCCATCATTTAGAATGCATTCTGCAATTTTTCTGCACATGATGCGTTTTTTTCCGCGAAAAAAACGCATCGCGGTAAAAAACGCAGCATGTTCATTTTATTTTGCTGATTTTTGGGGGGAAAATCCGCAAAAAACGCAACAAAAACGCGGTAAAAATGCATGCTGATTTCTTGTAGAAAATGTCCGGTTTTGCTCAGGAAATTTCTGCAAGAAATCCTCAACGTGTGCACATAGCCTTACAGTGTTTTAGGGAGTAAAAAAATGCATGTAAGTATTTCTTAAGAGAAGCCCTCCTATTAACTTTTGTTTTTGCACATGTACATGTAGTATAGTGTGTATCTTAATATAATCACCTACCACCGTTTCCTCTGGTATCCAGCGCCATTCCTGACTTTCTCTGCGCTCTGCGTGACATGGAAGTGGGCATGTTAACACACATGCGAGACTACATACACATATACCAGATTTAGGGGAAAAAGAGGGCAATGGGAGTGCATATCTAAGGCCGGAGTCACACTAGAGAGAAATACGGACAAGTGCTATGCGCGAAAAAAATCGCTCGGACCAATGTTAATCTATGGGGCAGCTCCTATCATCAGTTTTTTTCTCGCCCGTATTATAAGTGCGAGAGAAATCGCAGCATGCTGCGATTTGCACCGTATATCAGCTGAGACTCGCCAATGAAAGTATATGGGTGTGAGAAACTTGCACACCACACGGACCATCAGTGTGACTTGCGAGAAATACGCAGCAGTGTTCTAGAGAAAAGCCGGCAATTCAGTGCGGTGTACAGTAAAATCACACTGACAGGTTAGAATAGAATAGATAAAATAAATGTATACACATAGTATAGGAATATATATATATAAGTCATTGACACACATATATAAACAGTATTTATATTTCATAGAGAAGTAGGTAGCAGAATAGCCAATAATTCAATTATCGGCATCTGTAAAATCATTGCAGAACCCAACAGGATATGAGACATGGTTTACATACAGTAAACCATTGCATATCCGTTAGATTTATACATTTGTCGCTGACTTATAGTGTTAGCAGTGTGTGTAAAATTGTGGAGGTGTAGGTGTAGGTTTTCCATCTTTATTGCAGTCTCAATCCAAGCGAAGCCCTCGTTCTTCTGTAAAAATAAAAAAAAAGCAACAGTATCCCATATCTGTCCGCCGTACAGTCAAGACAGTCAAGTCCCACGCTGCAATCTATATCAAGGGGTTAAATAACATATAGAGTGCGCTCAGTGGGAGAGACAAAATAGGAATCTTGTGGGTGTGATACCTTTTAATGGCTGACAATTAGCCATTAAACAGTTAGCCGTTAACAGTCGTTAACATTAACAGTTAGCCATTAAAAGGTATCACACCCACAAGATTCCTATTTTGTCTCTCCCACTGAGAGCACTCTATATATTATTTTCTACTGGCTAACACGGTACCAAACCACTTTTTTTTCGTTTAAAGGGGTTAAATAGTTTACAACCGGGAGCGGTGCTAATGCTACTGCCCCAATTGTAAACCACTGTGAAATGAATGAAAAGCTGCCTGCACAGCCTCCCTGCCTGACTGGACATGAACTCATTAGCGTGGGAAAGTTTCTGATCATTTTCCCATGCTGTCTAACTGATATGCACTGGTTTACTGTATGTAAACCATATGTCATATCCTGTCAGCTTCTGCAATGATTCGACAAAAGCCGACAATATATATATATATATATATATATATATATGTATATATATATATATATATATATATATATATATGTATGTATATATACAGTACAGACCAAAAGTTTGGACACACCTTCTCATTTTAAGATTTTTCTGCATTTTCATAACTATGAAAATTGTACATTCACACTGAAGGCATCAAAACTATGAATTAACACATGTGGAATAATATACTTAACAAAAAAGTTTGAAACAACTGAAATTGTGTCTTATATTCTAGGTTCTTCAAAGTAGCCACCTTTTGCTTTGATGACTACTTTGCACACTCTTGGCATTCTCTTGATGAGCTTCAAGAGGTAGTCACCGGGAATGGTCTTCCAACAATCTTGAAGGCGTTCCCAGAGATGCTTAGCACTTGTTGGCCCTTTTGCCTTCACTCTGTGGCCCAGATCACCCCAAACCATCTCGATTGGGTTCAGGTCTGGTGACTGTGGAGGCCAGTTCATCTGGCGTAGCACCCCATCGCTCTCCTTCTTGGTCAAATAGTCCTTACACAGCCTGGAGGTGTGTTTGGTGTCATTGTCCAGTTGAAAAATAAATGATGGTCCAACTAAACGCAAACTGAATGGAATAGCATGCCGCTGCTAGATGATGTGGTAGCCATGCTGGTTCAGTATGCCTTCCATTTTGAATAAATCCCCAACAGTGTCACCAGCAAAGCACCCCCACACCATCACACCTCCTCCTCCATGCTTCACGGTGGGAACCAGGCATGTAGAGTCCATCCGTTCACCTTTTCTGCGTCGCACAAAGACACGGTGGTTGGAAAGAAAGATCTCAAATTTGGACTCATCAGACCAAAGCATAGATTTCCACTGGTCTAATCTCCATTCCTTGTGTTCTTTAGCCCAAACATGTCTCTTCTACTTGTTGTCTGTCCTCAGCAGTGTTTTCCAAGCAGCTATTTTACCATGAAGCCTGCTGCACAAAGTCTCCTCTTAACAGTTGTGGTAGAGATGTGTCTGCTGCTAGAACTCTGTGTGGCATTGACCTGGTCTCTAATCTGAGCTGCTGTTAACCTGTGATTTCTGAGGCTGGTGACTCGGATAAACTTATCCTCAGAAGCAGAGGTGACTCTTGGTCTTCCTTTCCTGGGGCGGTCCTCATGTGAGCCAGTTTCTTTGTAGCGCTTGATGGGTTTTGCCACTGCACTTGGGGACACATTCAAAGTTTTACCAATTTTTCAGACTGACTGACCTTCATTTCTTAAAGTAATGATGGCCACTTGTTTTTCTTTACTTAGCTGATTTTTTCTTGCCGTAATACATAATCTAACAGTCTATTCAGTAGGGCTATCAGCTGTGTATCCACCAGACTTCTGCACAACACAACTGATGGTAACACCACCATTTATAAGGCAAGAAATTCCACTTATTAAACCTGACAGGGCACACCTGTGAAGGGAAAACCATTACCGGTGACTACCTCTTGAAGCTCATCAAGAGAATGCCAAGAGTGTGCAAAGCAGTCATCAAAGCAAAAGGTGGCTACTTTGAAGAACCTAGAATATAAGACATATTTTCATTTGTTTCACACTTTTTTGTTAAGTATATAATTCCACATGTGTTAATTCATAGTTTTGATGCCTTCAGTGTGAATGTACAATTTTTATAGTCATGAAAATACAGAAAAATCTTTAAATGAGAAGGTGTGTCCAAACTTTTGGTCTGTACTGTATATATAGACTGTATATATGTTTTCAGAAATATTTGAGCCCATGGATCCATTATACAGTATGTCCATTTTGAAAGCCGGTGAGAAAATCTCGCCATACGGATGTCACACGGATGCTTAGATGCGAGAAAATCACATCCTCACTCTGCACAGGGATGACATATAGATCACTGTTCAGGGAACATTTCTGCAATTCTCGCATTTGTAAAACGGACTGATTTTTTTATATGTTGTGTGTGACTCCAGCCTAAGACACATGCAGCGCCCCAGAGTTCTGGTCGTTGCAGTAATGTCGCTCTGCCACTAAGGGGAGGGATGCTATGTCTGATTGCACTAAAGGAGTTCACCTGACCAGGTATCACAGTCACACATTACACTTCACACTCCGGCCACCAGGGGGAGCAAAAGGCTCTAGGTATTAGGCCACTCCTCACACTCTGGTAAAACTGGGGGTTGGATAGGAAGTTAGTGAGAAAGCAGCCTGAGAGAGCTCCAGGGAGGACCGGTCAGGGGTGGGTTCCTGGCAGGGGCCTAGCAGAAAGGACAGATCTTTACGGAGCCTCGCCTGCACTACCTTGCGGTGGCATCCTAAGGAAGGACACAAAGCGAAGTATATTGTGGAGAAGTGAGAAACGAGATCACAGCACAAAGGCGATAGAACCAGTAGGAGTCTTGCCTCGAGATCGGCAACATCCTACTGAGGCGCGTAGCCGGTGTCCGGAACGCCGAGGAAGTAACAGACTTCAAGCATTACTTCAAACAGCGGCAGGACAGTTGATTAGGTTGGCTGTCTAACTTAAATCACCTAAGCAGACACAGGGGGCAATTGTGGGAGAGGGGCGTCTCTAGGGTCCCAGAACAACTCCAGGCCTACCCGTCATACGGGTGCATCCTAGCCAGATAAACTGGGGGACGGAGAGAGAAAGAACAGATACGACAGTTGTGAGGACTATCCCGTGGTGCTCAGCAGGGAAGGACTACAACGCACAGGCGCTAGTTGGTAGGCACTGATTTCCACCTGCAAACGGAACTCTTGATGTGCCTTCGGACCGGCCGGTCTCAGAAAGCCCTGTTAGCAGTGCTCTGGATTGAGGATCCCGAAGTCTTCAGTAAAAGGTAAAGAGACTGCAACCTTGTGTCCTCGTTATTAACCGTGCCTCACATCATCGCCGCCTACACTACTGGGAAGCCCCGGTGATATACTTCACCTGTGGGAAGGTATACCATCTAGCTGCCATTACATCACCCCAGTGGACCCCTCAGCAGCGTCGGTCACCCTGACCAAATACCACAGGTGGTGTCACGAACCCTTGACAAGCTTCATCACCTTTTATTGGACGCCCCTTAGCAGGGTCACGGACCGGGTCTAGCCACCATGACAACCCCAGGACCGAGACAGAGAGGACCGGTACCGAGTACCCCGCGGCCCTGCATCTGGGGGCGCTCCACACAGCCTCATTCAAAAATCTTAACACATAATTAATATTTGCAAAACTAATGCCCGAAATCCACCAGAATTTGCGGCATTTTCCATACAATCACAATAATAAGCCCACCACTAGAGTCTAGAGTCTATTTTAGGCCAGGTTTTCCTCAACTCCGTTGTGGTGCAGTTTAGCAATGGCATAGTGTGATCTTTGGTTGGGTGATGTGTCACAGCCAACATTACCATTTAGCCTAAGACTTAAAGCATAACCGTCATTTTAATTTTTATTTCATAAGAGTAATCATAAAAATAATTAACTTTGTAATATATCTTATCAGAAAAAAATTGCTTCCTTCTCTGCCAAAAATGATCCGTCATTGTGAAAAATCTCAATTCTGAGGTAAAATTTGTATTCAGTGAAGACCGACTTTCCAATTACTGAGATAGGAGATGGCGGCTGCTACGTATACAATTCTATGTAGACGGAAAGAGGGAGGAGCTAGAGATAGAGATAGAGCTCCTCCTCCTCTCCTTCCTGTCTAGATAGCATCTCAGTAGCAGCCGCAATCTCGTATCTTCACTGAATATAGATTTTAACCTCAGAATTGAGAATTTTGATAATGACGAATCAATTTTGGCAGAGAAGGAAGCAATTTTTTCTTATAAGATATATTACAGAATGGCTTATTTTTATGAGTACTATTGATTTATTAAATACAAATTAACCCTTTACCACGTTAGACATGTAGTTACGTCTAAAGTGGCCTCCCACTGTTTGCTGGTGATGAGCCCGCAAGCTTTTCCGGCACGTCAGCTGATTTCGTCAGCTGACATGGGCCCCTAACAGCCACGGTTGGAATCGTGATCTACCAGCCAGTGTTAACATGTTAAGTGTCGTTGTCAATCTCTGACAGTGACATTTAACACGATCGAGCCAGTAGCACGTCACTAATTCCACCTGCACCTGTGTCACATGACCGCGGGTCGCCGCTAGGTTGGCATGACAGCCAAGGGTCTGCAGGAGATGCCTGTGGTTGTCATTTGGCAGATTGCTATGAGCACCGCCCAGTGGTCGGTGCTCATATCGAGTGAGAATTTCTGCTACATAGAGCAGGGCTGCAGCACATGAAGACTATTAAAGAAAGTAAAAAAAAAAAAGTTTTTAAAAATATTTAGAAAAAAAGAAAGTTTAAATCACCCCACATTCACATATTTTTGGTATCACCGCTTTCAGAATCACCTAATCTATCAATATATAAAAATAATTAATCTGATCGGTAAATGGTGTAACGAGAAAAAAAATCAAAACGCCAGAATAACTTTTTTTGGTCGCTGCAACATTGCATTAAAATGTAATAACGGGCGATCAAAAGATCGTATCTGCATCAAAATGGCATCAATATAAACCTCAGCTCAGTGTACAAAAAATAAGCCTCCACCCAACCCCAGACCACGAAAAATGGAGATGTAACGGGTCTCAGAAAATGGCGCCTTTTTTTTTAGAAACTTTGTATTTTTTTTATTCACTACTCAAATAAAAAAAGAACCTAGACATGTTTGGTATCTACGAACTCAGTCACCTGGTCGAATCATATTGGCAGGCCAGTTTTAGCATTTAATGAATATGTTAAAAAAAGCAAAACAACGAACAATTGTAGCATTTTACTTGCACTTTGATATTTTTTTCCATTTTCCAGTAGACTATATGTCAAAACTAATGTTGTCTTTCAAAAGTACAACTCATCCCACAAAAAGCAAGCAAGCAAGTACAACAAAAAACGGAAAAATCCAAGGTGGTGAGGGGGTTAAAACAACAGTTATGTTGGAAAATCCCTTCATAATCACTATATTTTCTCCCAGGAAAAATACCAACACTTATACTCACCTTCAGTGTGGGCACCATTCCAGCCGTGTCGGCACTAGCTTTCCTGGGAGAGCCAGTGCCAACACAACTGCAACAGCGCCAGCACTGTGAGTATAGGTGTTGTTATTTTCCTGTTACTGTTGCTATTTTCAATGCGGTCAATCAGCAGCCACTTAATTCTCTCCTCCTTCTGGAGGAAGTCAGTGCAGCTCTCTCACCTCTTCCGGATATCAATTACATTAGAAGTAGAGAAGAGTGACGTGGCCAATGATTGCCCACAGGGATCGCATGACATAAGAATGTCACGTGAGCCTCGGGAAAGCCAATGTCGCCACAGCTGGTACAGCGGTGGCACTGGAGGTGAGTCTTATTATTTTACTGAGGGGTAAGAGGGATACAGAAGGGGTTGTCCAAGTAGTTACAGCACAATTAATGTGCAATAAATTAATACAAGAAGTACACAAATATCTCTAATATGCTCTAAGATAGAAAGACATGTAATAATGACAAGTCAGACAAAGATTGTTATAATGTCTATTTGCATTAAGCCGGGGTCACATGTACGAGTACAATGTGAGAAGCCTTCACGAGTGTCTCACATCAATACCCGGCACTTGAGACTGGAGTGTGCGGCTGCATGTATTTCTATGCAGCTGAACGCTCCGGTCCCGAGTGCCGGCGGCAGTGCCGGGTATTGATGCCAGAGACCTGTGCGAGTTTCTCGCATTGCATTCGCAAGTGTGACCCCAGCCTTACACTGATGCTTTATTAGCGTTTTCTCTACAAACTTTTTTTTTTTTATCGTTGAGGTCAATGTTTGACAGACTGTGAAACTCCTTGAAATGGCCATCGGTATTTTCATCAGTTCAAATCAAATACAGTACCTGTTTGTACCACAAGATGGTGCTACTCTGCAAAACATCCAACACACTACTGCCTTGAGAAACCTTATGCTATACTTAGAGTTTGAGATTTGGTGATGATGGATGTGCTAGGGAGAACACATTTAAATAGTCATTGTCATTTCATTAAACTTTCCACAAATCAATAGGCAAATATATGAAACACATCATCCACTCTGAAAAACAACTCCAGCACAGTGAAATGTCTGGTTAAATCTTCTTTTCCATGCTGATACTTTCACTTCTCTCTGTGTGCTACAGATTTCAGCATAAGTGAGTGTGCTATGTGATTTGCCAGAAAACATTTCCATGGGATACCATATACAAAATTCTCGCACAAATGTGGACCAATGATTACAAACAATATTTGTTATTTTGCACACCCAAAATGTAATTTTCCTAACAAATTCATTCAAGCCTTGTTTCAAAAATGAATACACCCCAATAAAAGATCTATTTACCAGGAATTCAACCACAGCTAAATCTAATTCTTCATTTTACAGGTGTCCAGCAGACAGTTGACTGTAAAAGGGCAGTAATTAACAAAGAAAATTCTGTCCCATTTCATGCTGTCTGCAATGGCACCCCATGGAAGAGAAATGTCACAAGATCTACATAGTAACATAGTAACATAGTTAGTAAGGCCGAAAAAAGACATTTGTCCATCCAGTTCAGCCTATATTCCATCATAATAAATCCCCAGATCTACGTCCTTCTACAGAACCTAATAATTGTATGATACAATATTGTTCTGCTCCAGGAAGACATCCAGGCCTTTCTTGAACCCCTCGACTGAGTTCGCCATCACCACCTCCTCAGGCAAGCAATTCCAGATTCTCACTGCCCTAACAGTAAAGAAATCTATTTATCTAAAAATAAAAATTATTTTTTGGGTCAAGAAAAGTGAAGACTACAAGAGATCAGCAGTTGTTTGTTTATCAGTCAGAATAGTGGAGCAAAAGTGATACTAAAATTAAACAAAAATGAAAATGCAACTATTTCACAGAGCAGTCGAGGCCCATCATGGACGTTAACACCTAAACAGAAGCATCTTTTGATCTGAATAGTTGAAAAAAAAATCGACATGCAAGTTCAATGCAGTTAGCTAAAGAAGTAAAAAGATGAAATGGGGAGAGTGTTCCATGTGACACAATATGGCATGCAAGGGTGTCATCCACGAAGAAGCCCACCTACAAGTTGCCAGGATCCATACTGAAAAATATAAAGACTACAGGGATGCTAAACTCTGGAGTGATGAGACACAGATGAATATTGTTTAACCCCTTAACAACCGCAGATACGCCTTTTATCGGTGGCAGTTAAGGGTACTTATGCCACAGCACTGCTTTTTAACAGCACTGAGGAATAAGGGTATAGCGTCCCACAGAGTCGGACTTTCTTCAAGGTCTCGGCTACCGGGGGTGGCTGAGACCCCAAGGAATATGATTTGGGTGGGTTTTTACCACCCCAGTGTTGCGATCGCCGTTACTAACGGTACAACAGCGACTGCAAAAGAAAAAAAGTCTGATTTTCCATTTACGGGTATGTTTACACATGGCGTATTCCAAGCGTTTGGGATGGAGGAGACACCCGCCCCGTCCAAAGCGCTGCCGGCTTTTGTATGTGCGGTGATTATGCATGTGTTCATTGAACACTTGTGGACTCACCGCATCCTATACATAGAATGGTGCTATTTATCTTGCGGAAACTGTGCATCTCCGCAAGATAAATAGACATGCTGCTGTCTATAAAGACGCGCCGCATGTACATGTACGCAGGTTTCCCACCTGCGTCTTTGTACGAATAGTGGATATGGGATTTCATAAAATCCCATCCACTATGCTGCAACATCTGGCCGCTGCGGATTGGTGTGAGAGAAATAGGGTCCCCCGATCACCCCTCGGTACCGCTATTGTCCCTACAACCCCCCATGAAGTCCCCCGGGCCACCGGCGTCGTCTTCCGAGACAAAAATGGCGATCGCATGCGCAGTGCACCCGCTGAGATCTGCCGGCCGGCACCTGGCAACAATTGAACATTTTTCCTATTTGTTCATTTTGATCACTGTGATAGGGTCTATCACAGTGATCAAAATAAAAAAAATAGTAAATCAACCCCCCCTTTATCACCCCCTTAGTTAGCTAAAAAATAATAAAATTAAAAAAATGTATTTATTTCCATTTTTCCATTAGGGTTAGAGTTGGGCTAAAAAGAGTTGGGCTAAAGTGAAGGTTAGGGTTGGGCTAAAGTGAGTTTGGGATAAAGTTTGGGTTAGAGTTGAGCTAAAGTGAGTTGGTCTAAAGTTAGGGTTGGGCTAAAGTGAGTTGGGTTAGGGTTAGGGTTGAGCTAGGGTTGTGGTTATGGTTGGGATTACGGTTAGGGTTAGGATTAGGGTTAGGGGAGTGTTGGGGTTAGGGTTATGGTTGGGGTTGGGATTAGGCTTAGGGGTGTGTTGGGTCTAGGGTTGGGTTATGGTTAGGGTTGGGATTACAGTTAGGGATGTGTTGGGGTTGGAATTAGAATTGGGGGGTTTCCACGTTTTAGGTAAATCAGGGGGTCTCCAAACGCGATATGGCGCCACCATTGATTCTAGCCAATTTTGCGTTCAAAAGGTCAAACGGTGCTCCCTCCCTTCTGAGCTCTGCCATGGGCCCCAACAGTGGCTTTCCCCCCACATACAGGGTATTGGCGCACTCAGGAAAAATTGCACAACAAATTTTGTTTTCCATTTTCTCCTGATACCCTTGAGAAAATAAAAAAAAAATTGTTCCAAAGTAAATTTTTTGTGAAAAAAGTAAAATGTTAATTTTTACTTCCACATTGCTTTAGTTCTCGTGAAGCACCTGAAGGGTGGATAATCTTCTTGAATGTGGTTTTGCGCACCTTGAGAGGTGCAGTTTTTAGAATGGTTTAACTTTTGAGCATTTTCTGCTATATTGACCCCCCAAACTCACTTCAAATGTGATGTGTTCCCTAAAAAAATGGTTTTGTAAATTTTATTGGAAAAATGAGAAATCTCTGGTCAACTTTTAACCCTTATAACGTCCTAACAAAAAAAAAAAAATCATGTTTCCAAAATTGCGCTGATGTAAAGATGATATGTGGGAAATGTTATTTATTAACTATTTTGTGTGACACTACACTCTGATTTAAGGGTACAAAAATGAAAAATTGCAAAATATTCAACATTTTTGCCAAATTTCCATTTTATTCATAAATAAACCCAAGCTATATTGAAGAAATTTTACCACTAACATGAAGTACAATATGTCATGAAAAAACAGTCTCAGAATCAGTGGGATATGTTGAAGCGTTCCAGAGCTATAACCTCATAAACTGACAGTGGTCAGAATTAAAAAAATTGGCTTGGTCATTAATTACCAAATTGGCTTTGTCACTAAGGGGTTAAACTGATGCCTTGAAAACTGCATGGCATCTCAGAGATGAGGCGCATAAAGAAAACTGCATTGTGCCTACAGTGAAATATGGTGATGGTAGTGTTAGTATGTGTAGCGGTATGAGTGCCTCTGGGGTCGGGGAGCTACATTTAATGGATGGTACCATGAATTCACAGATGTACTGCTCTATAGTGAGAGAAGATACTAGCTACTCTCCATGCCCTTAGTAGATGACATGAAAATGATTGAAAACCCACATTCTAAGGCCTCTGTTGCATTTCTGAAGAAGAGCAGGGTGAAAGCTACACTTTTTATTCCTAAAGATAAGTGTATTTAGGTATGATACTTTGTAAATAAGAAGTAACTTTGTAAATCTTACTTTTTACTATTTGGATGACATTTTCTTACAATTCTTTTGCCAATCAGTATTGTTGTTACGTATGACTTTAAATACACTCCTCAACATTGAAATTGCATAACCAAAAAGAAAAAGTCATGGATTTATGAAAATCACAGGACAGATAGACACATTATTGAAATGCAAATTATGAAAAAATAGGAAACAATATTTTCAACACAACTTGATTTACTCAGTATTGGGCACAAGAGCCACACCTAGAAATACCTGCACTTACTCACCTTGGCTACTATTAGTGAGGTTATCGATGGTTGTCTGAGGAATGTGTGACACCCCAGAAGTTCGGGTACCACAGTAGTGCTGCCTTCCTCTTGGGGAGGGTAGTGCCATGCCTGGAAACAAGAGGGATCCTTTTGGCAGGTAATCTCACACAAAACACCTTCTGACTCCAGGCCAGGAGGGGGATCTCTTAACCTGGTTTTAGGGCAGCTTCCCTGAATAAAGATCCTGGTCACGTCATCCCTGCCATATACCTTGAGAGCTCTGGGGACCGCGCTTCACCTGTGGGAAGCGTTACCATCCAGCCGCCATACTATCACCCCAGAGGACCCCTTTAAGCAGCGTCAGTCCCTCCTGACCAAGAACCACAGGTGGCGTCCTGAAAATAGACTTTCACAATACCCCTGAAAAGACCCTTCCTCTTTAATTGAGTCCCAGGGCCATGGATCCCGTCGCAGCCATGGTGACATTCCCTTTAAGAGCGACCGGACCCGGTGCCGAGTACCCCACTGCCTTGGTGGGCGACTCAAATGTTCCATAGCACTAAATGAACAAGGGTGCACAAATCATCAAGAACCGCTGCTGGCAGCTGCCTTTGCAATTGCGGACCAACGATGTTGCAGATGTTCTTGATTGGAGACAAGTTTGGAGATATTGCAGGCCATGGTAGCACGTTTAGGCCATGCAGGATGTGTATAATAGCACAGACAACATGCAGTCTAGAATTTGTGTTGAAAAACATACATTTCTCCAACGTGTCCCAGGAGCCACTTTTTAACACAACAATGCCAGGTCACATGATGCGTGGTAGAACATTCATTCCTCAGACAACCATTAATAACCTCATTGATAGCCAGGGCATGTAAGTGCGTTTATTTTCACTGGTCGCGTTAATCATTTGCATATCAGTAACATATCAATCAATCCTGTGATTTCCATACCTTAATGACTGTACTTTCTTGGTGTTACAATTCCATTATTGATGAGTGTAGAAGCTTCTAATACATTCCTGCAGCATATCCTGAGCTTATTCTCTTGGTGATATACATGTTTTGCAGGGGGAGATTTGTCTTTGCACAAGCAGGATTTACGTTCAGAGGTCAATTTATGATGAATTTCTGCAGAGGTTTGTGGAAGCGACAAGAAAATGGAAGGTGTCTGTTCCCTCTGATCCCACAGCCAGTATGGGAGCTTTGATTAGTGAGGCGCATATAGCAAAGGTAATTTTATGCTACTTTATAGTGCTTTTGATTTATGGAATATGAATGTGTTCTTTAGGTGTAATACATACAACGTTATAAGACCATGTTCACACATTCAGTATTTGGTCAGTATTTTTCCTCAGTATTTGTAAGCCAAAACCAGGAGTGGGTGAAAAATGCAGAAACGGTGACGTGTTTTTATTACCGTATATTTTTCCTCTGATTGTTACACTTCTGGTTTTGGCTTACAAATTCTGAAGTAAAATACTGGACGTGTGAAAGTGGCCTTATACTGTTATTTTATATGGCGTTACGGCTTTTGGTACTTTCAGGCACCAGGGATCAGATACAAATCTTGCATCTGCACCATATATAGCTATTTCCCTAAATTTTTGCCAGCATTAGGATCCATACTTCTTCATCCCCATCTTGCAATGCTAAAGTCTATACTACATGATCTTTCTCCAGGTGAGGAGCTATGTAAAGAAGGCTTTGGCAGAAGGAGCTACAGTTAACTGTGGGGAATGTGTGGATACCCTAAACATCCCACCAAATAACCAGGGTGGTTACTTTATGTTGCCTACGGTTATCACTGGATTGAAGGAAGAGTCCTGCTGCATGCAAGAAGAGATTTTTGGCCCCGTAACATGTGTGGTTCCGTTTGATACAGAAGAGGAAGTGATTGAAAAAGCTAATGGTGTCAAATATGGCCTAGCTGCAACTATTTGGACAAGAGATATAGGCCGCACTCACCGTGTTGCCAAGAGACTTCAGTCAGGTCTGGTATGGACCAACTGCTGGTTAGTGAGGGACCTTAATCTACCATTTGGTGGTATGAAGGCTTCAGGCCTGGGAAGAGAAGGGGCAAAGGATTCATATGAGTTTTTCACTGAAGTAAAAACTGTTACAATAAAACACTGATCTACCGCTTTTACCTGTATCATATCAGACAAAAAATAAAAAGCTCAGAATAATTCAATTTACAAACTCTATTTTATTATTTATACTGATCAGCCACAACATCAAAACCAAACTTTTGTGTAGGTCCTTATTATACCACCAAAATATCTCTAAAACATTGAGGCATGTACTTCACAAGACCTATGCTGATATCCTTCGAAGACATGTGAAGCAGATCCTGTATTGGGTACATGCCAAAGTACCATGCACATATCCATATCCACAAGCAAAGCTTCCCAGAAAATATTGCCAACTTTCTTTTATATCATGTGCATTGCTGCACGGGTTAGAACCACCACAAATCCGCTGTCAGAGATTAGCAGTGGCCTTTTAGTGGTTAATCCCTTCATGACCTTGCGATTTTCCTTTTTCGCATGTTCATTTTTTCCTTTTCTTTTTTTTTTTTGTAAATTCTGTATTTATAGACAACAAAAGTCAAACAAACAGAGTTGAAAATAACATGTCAAATAACAAATAAATTGAAGCATTGATAATCACCAAAGCGACATGAGGAATAATGGATGGGAAGGGGGGGGAAAGTGGATGATGGGAAGGGGGGGAAGTAAGGCAACTAGTGGTAGAATATAGTAAGGGGGGGGAGGAGGAAAGGTGAAGCAGGGGATAGAGATGGGGAGGACAACAGGGAGTATCAACTATCGAAACTTGTAATCGTACTTAGGTTAAGTCCGTTCAGTAAGGAAAGTAAATTAGAGGAAATATCAACATGCAATAGCCTAGGTAGCTTGAATGTGCAACGGGTAGGTAGTGAAGCGTGAAACTGATTGGGCTGCTCGGAATTCTTCCAAGGCATCCAAATCAGTTCACATAGGTCATGGCTATTCATTTCGCAGCTTGAAAGTTCCTCAAGCTGCAAAAGTTGATCTATTTTGGACAACCACTCGACCAGGGTGGGAGGAGATTCATCTTTCCAATGTAGTGGGATTAGATGTTTTGCCGCCCCAATCAAAGGGAGGAGTTTGTGTTTTTTAGGCCTATAATTTTTGAAAGGACAGGAGAGCCAAACTTTGGGAGCCTTCAGATTAGTGGTAATTAACTGAAGTCTTTGCAAGATGGTATTAATGTCACTCCAAAATTTTCTCTCATTTTCACTCATTTACTGTTGTATATAAATACTATTGTGTCAACCTCTGGCTGTTTCTGCCTCATGATCTCTGCTCCAGACACCTACATTACATTTACTCACGCTGCTCATATTTTCAACTATATTCGCGTCTTAAAGAGCCGAACTCTCAGATTCACAACTAGTTGTTGAAAAGGCAAAATTCTGCTCTTGAGAGACAACTGAAACCAGTGCCTGAGATCTTGCGATCTTGCCTTGTGAGAAAAGCTGCCCTGAGAAATGATTGTGATCAATATCAACTATGTAAAGCAGTTAATACAAGAGAAGATAGTATTCTGCTACAGATGGATCTGGATAAGTTGGAAACTTGGGCTGAAAGGTGGCAGATGAGGTTTAACAATGATAAATGTAAGGTTATACACATGGGAAGAGGGAATCAATATCACCATTACACACTGAACGGGAAACCACTGGGTAAATCTGACAGGGAGAAGGACTTGGGGATCCTAGTTAATGATAAACTTACCTGGAGCAGCCAGTGCCAGGCAGCAGCTGCCAAGGCAAACAGGATCATGGGGTGCATTAAAAGAGGTCTGGATACACATGATGAGAGCATTATACTGCCTCTGTACAAATCCCTAGTTAGACCGCACATGGAGTACTGTGTCCAGTTTTGGGCACCGGTGCTCAGGAAGGATATAATGGAACTAGAGAGAGTACAAAGGAGGGCAACAAAATTAATAAAGGGGATGGGAGAACTACAATACCCAGATAGATTAGCGAAATTAGGATTATTTAGTCTAGAAAAAAGACGACTGAGGGGCGATCTAATAACCATGTATAAGTATATAAGGGGACAATACAAATATCTCGCTGAGGATCTGTTTATACCAAGGAAGGTGACGGGCACAAGGGGGCATTCTTTGCGTCTGGAGGAGAGAAGGTTTTTCCACCAACATAGAAGAGGATTCTTTACTGTTAGGGCAGTGAGAATCTGGAATTGCTTGCCTGAGGAGGTGGTGATGGCGAACTCAGTCGAGGGGTTCAAGAGAGGCCTGGATGTCTTCCTGGAGCAGAACAATATTGTATCATACAATTATTAGGTTCTGTAGAAGGACGTAGATCTGGGTATTTATTATGATGGAATATAGGCTGAACTGGATGGACAAATGTCTTTTTTCGGCCTTACTAACTATGTTACTATGTTACTATGTAACTTGGTGAGTGAAGTCTCAACTCACTTTGCCTGCTGCAGACATTGCGGTTCAATTAGAAAATAGGCCTAACATCCCTGCATCAAGTTTTTTCAGCAGAGGGGTCATTTATGACTTCCTTTTGAATATTGTACATCTGAAGAACTTAATAATTAATGTCCAGTTAACTTTGATGTTGGCCCCCTCCTTACATAAGGGTCCATTACATAGAAATGTTAAACAGAATTTCTATATACTTTCTATATTAATTCCTCATAATTTGTAAGATCACTGCTTGCTGTTAGTGATTAGGAACCTGCAATGTTTACTCCTGGAGATAAAATCAGTTTTGGTCATGTTATATGCACACATAGGGAATGGTTGGATGCAAATGAAAGCTCTAATAAATATACAGAGCAGATGTTTATTAGACATGAGATCTGCTAGGACAGTATCTAACCCATTTCAAGCTCTTTAACATAAACACATCCTTCCTAATGTCAAATTTCAATTGGTAAATAGATTATTATTTAATATGGCACCATTTATTCCATAGCGCTTTATATGTGAAAAAGGGTATACATAATAAAAACAAGTACAATAATGTTAAACAATACAAGTTACGACTGGCACAGGAGGAGAGAGGACCCTGTCTGCAAGGGTTCACAATCTACAAAGGATGGGTGGGGACAGAGTAGGTGAGGGTAGAGCTGGTCATGCAGCAGTTTGGTGGTTAGTGTAGGTTGTAGGCTTGTAGGAAGAGGTAGGTCTTCAGGTTTCTTTTGAAGGCTTCCATGATAGGCGAGAGTCTGATATGCTGTTGTACGGAGTTCCAGAGTAGTGGAGATGTACGGGAGAAATCTTGCATTCAATTCTGGGAAGAGGAGATAGGAAGGGAGCAGAGAAGGAGATCTTGTGAGGATCAGTGCCTGCATGCAGGTAACTACTGGGAGACTAGGTCAAAGATGTATGGAGATGACTGGTTGTGGGTCGCTTTGTATGTCATAGATAGGGTTTTTAACTGGAGTCACTGGGTAGTGGGGAAAATATTTAGAATTGAGAGTCTTCAGTGGTTGATACCTTTTAATGGCTAACTGAAAAGATGGTAACAAATTGCAGGCTTTCGAGACTACACAGGTCTCTTCATCAGGCAAAGACTAAAACAAATTCTGAAGAATCGCATATTTATGCACAACATATCATAGAAAAAAAAAAGGGAAAAACCTTGGATAAGACAGGTGACATGAAGCAGAATTACCATGAGTGATAAACAGTTATGTCCATAAATATTGGGCCAGTTCTTAGATAAGGATTGTTTTATTGGGGTCTGGTTCTGTTGTGATGACCCCTCATAGTCTGAGGGGCAAGTTCCTTAGTTGATGTAAAAAGACATAAATCCGTGCGACACATTCATTCCTGCAGTGATAGTGTGTGAGGGTCGCCTCAGAAAGACCTTTTTGAATCGGGGCTACCATCCAAGAACAATTGAAAACCAGATTACAAGAGCCACCAGAATATCAAGGAATCACCTGCTACATTACAAAGCTAAAGAAGAAAATAACCGGGTACCTCTAGTAGTTACCTACAATCCAAATCTGGAGGTGCTAAGGGGAGCTGCATGGAAATTACAACCTTTACTGCAAAAAGATGCCTGCTTACAATCCATTTTTCCAGACCCCCCACTACTGTGTTTTAGGCAGCCCCAAAATCTAAGAAGCATCATTGTCAAGAGCTCCCTGTCCTCTCCAACAGCTGCAGGAACCTTTCCTTGCAACCAGAAAAAATGTAAAACCTGTCCATTTATAATGACCACGGACAAGATAAAGATCCCCAAGTCACATCAGGACTACAAGATCCCAGGTACTTTCAGCTGCGTCACTTCTAATGGGGTGTACCTAATTATTTGTACTAAATGTCCAACTGGGGGTCTGTATGTGGGGGAGACAGGGCAATAGCTTAGAACAAGAATGAATTCTCACCGCCACACAATAAGACAAAAAAGAATGGATCTACCTGTGGCAATACATTTTTGTCTCCCAAATCATAACATTATGGACATGAAATTACTTGTGTTAAAAGTAGTGTTGAGCATTCCGATACCGCAAGTATCGGGTATCGGCCGATACTTGCGGTATCGGAATTCCGATACCGAGATCCGATACTTTTGTGGTATCGGGTATCGGTATCGGATACATAGAGATGTGTAAAATAAAGAATTAAAATAAAAAATATTGATATATTCACCTCTCCGGCGGCCCCTGGACTCAGCGCGGGTAACCGGCAGGCTTCGTTGTTCAAAATCAGCGCTTTTAGGACCTGAGAATCACGTCCCGGCTTCTGATTGGTCGCGGGCCGCCCATGTGACCGCCACGCGACCAATCACAAGCCGCGACGTCACCGCAAGCTATTAACGCGCTCATTTTTAAAAATGAGCGCGTTAATGGCTTTCAAAGACGTAGCGGCTTGTGATTGGTCGCGTGGTCGCGACCAATCACAAGCCGCGATGTCACCGCAAGCTATTAACGCGCTCATTTTTAAAAATGAGCGCGTTAATGACTTTCAAAGACGTAGCGGCTTGTGATTGGTCGCGGCCACGCGACCAATCACAAGCCGCGACTTCACCGCAAGCTATTAACGCGCTCATTTTTAAAAATGAGCGCGTTAATGGCTTTCAAAGACGTAGCGGCTTGTGATTGGTCACGTGGCCGCGACCAATCACAAGCCGCGACGTCACCACAAGCTATTAACGCGCTCATTTTTAAAAATGAGCGCGTTAATGGCTTTCAAAGACGTAGCGGCTTGTGATTGGTCGCGGCCACGCGACCAATCACAAGCCGCTACGTCTTTGAAAGTCATTAACGCGCTCATTTTTAAAAATTGTTACACTTCTGGTTTTGGCTTACAAATTCTGAAGTAAAACACTGGACGTGTGAAAGTGGCCTTATACTGTTATTTTATATGGCGTTACGGCTTTTGGTACTTTCAGGCACCAGGGATCAGATACAAATCTTGCATCTGCACCATATATAGCTATTTCCCTAAATTTTTGCCAGCATTAGGATCCATACTTCTTCATCCCCATCTTGCAATGCTAAAGTCTATACTACATGATCTTTCTCCAGGTGAGGAGCTATGTAAAGAAGGCTTTGGCAGAAGGAGCTACAGTTAACTGTGGGGAATGTGTGGATACCCTAAACATCCCACCAAATAACCAGGGTGGTTACTTTATGTTGCCTACGGTTATCACTGGATTGAAGGAAGAGTCCTGCTGCATGCAAGAAGAGATTTTTGGCCCCGTAACATGTGTGGTTCCGTTTGATACAGAAGAGGAAGTGATTGAAAAAGCTAATGGTGTCAAATATGGCCTAGCTGCAACTATTTGGACAAGAGATATAGGCCGCACTCACCGTGTTGCCAAGAGACTTCAGTCAGGTCTGGTATGGACCAACTGCTGGTTAGTGAGGGACCTTAATCTACCATTTGGTGGTATGAAGGCTTCAGGCCTGGGAAGAGAAGGGGCAAAGGATTCATATGAGTTTTTCACTGAAGTAAAAACTGTTACAATAAAACACTGATCTACCGCTTTTACCTGTATCATATCAGACAAAAAATAAAAAGCTCAGAATAATTCAATTTACAAACTCTATTTTATTATTTATACTGATCAGCCACAACATCAAAACCAAACTTTTGTGTAGGTCCTTATTATACCACCAAAATATCTCTAAAACATTGAGGCATGTACTTCACAAGACCTATGCTGATATCCTTCGAAGACATGTGAAGCAGATCCTGTATTGGGTACATGCCAAAGTACCATGCACATATCCATATCCACAAGCAAAGCTTCCCAGAAAATATTGCCAACTTTCTTTTATATCATGTGCATTGCTGCACGGGTTAGAACCACCACAAATCCGCTGTCAGAGATTAGCAGTGGCCTTTTAGTGGTTAATCCCTTCATGACCTTGCGATTTTCCTTTTTCGCATGTTCATTTTTTCCTTTTCTTTTTTTTTTTGTAAATTCTGTATTTATAGACAACAAAAGTCAAACAAACAGAGTTGAAAATAACATGTCAAATAACAAATAAATTGAAGCATTGATAATCACCAAAGCGACATGAGGAATAATGGAGGGGAAGGGGGGGGAAAGTGGATGATGGGAAGGGGGGGAAGTAAGGCAACTAGTGGTAGAATATAGTAAGGGGGGGGAGGAGGAAAGGTGAAGCAGGGGATAGAGATGGGGAGGACAACAGGGAGTATCAACTATCGAAACTTGTAATCGTACTTAGGTTAAGTCCGTTCAGTAAGGAAAGTAAATTAGAGGAAATATCAACATGCAATAGCCTAGGTAGCTTGAATGTGCAATGGGTAGATAGTGAAGCGTTAAACTGATTGGGCTGCTCGGAATTCTTCCAAGGCATCCAAATCCGTTCATATAGGTCATGGCTATTCATTTCGCAGCTTGAAAGTTCCTCAAGCCGCAAAAGTTGATCTATTTTGGACAACCACTCGACCAGGGTGGGAGGAGATTCGTCTTTCCAATGTAGCGTGATTAGATGTTTTGCCGCCCCAATCAAAGGGAGGAGTTTGTGTTTTTTAGGCCTATAATTTTTGGAAGGACAGGAGAGCCAAACTTTGGGAGCCTTCAGATTAGTGGTAATTAACTGAAGTCTTTGCAAGATGGAATTAATGTCACTCCAAAATTTTCTCTCATTTTCACTCATTGTTGAAAGCTTACTGTTGTATATAAATACTATTATGTCAACCTCTGGCTGTTTCTGCCTCATGATCTCTGCTCCAGACACCTACATTACATTTACTCATGCTGCTGCATGTCACCTCGCACGCTGCTCATATTTTCAACTGTATTCGCGTCTGAAAGAGCCGAACTCTCAGATTCACAACTAGTTGTTGAAAAGGCAAAATTCTGCTCTTGAGAGACAACTGAAACCAGTGCCTGAGATCTTGCCTTGTGAGAAAAGCTGCCCTGAGTAATGATTGTGATCAATATCAACTTGGTGAGTGAAGTCTCAACTCACTTTGCCTGCTGCAGACATTGCGGTTCAATTAGAAAATAGGCCTAACATCCCCGCATCAAGTTTTTTCAGCAGAGGGGTCATTTATGACTTCCTTTTGCATATGATACATCTGAAGAACTTAGTAATGTCCAGTTAACTTTGATGTTGGCCCCCTCCTTACATAAGGGTCCATTACATAGAAATGTTAAACAGAATTTCAATATACTTTCTATAATAATTCCTCATAATTTGTAAGATCACTGCTTGCTGTTAGTGATTAGGAACCTGCATTGTTTACTCCTGGAGATAAAATCAGTTTTGGTCATGTTATATGCACACATAGGGAATGGTTGGATGCAAATGAAAGCTCTAATAAATATACAGAGCAGATGTTTATTAGACATGAGATCTGCTAGGGCAGTATCTAACCCATTTCAAGCTCTTTAACATAAGCACATCCTTCCTAATGTCAAATTTCAATTGGTAAATAGATTATTATTATTTAATATAGCACCATTTATTCCATAGCGCTTTATATGTGAAAAAGGGTATACATAATAAAAACAAGTACAATAATCTTAAACAATACAAGTCACGACTGGCACAGGAGGAGAGAGGACCCTGTCTACAAGGGTTCACAATCTACAAAGGATGGGTGGGGATACAGTAAGTGAGGGTAGAGCTGGTCGTGCAGCAGTTTGGTGGTTAGTGCAGGTTGTAGGCTTGTAGGAAGAGGTAGGTCTTCAAGTTTCTTTTGAAGGTTTCCATGGTAGGCGAGAGTCTGATATGCTGTTGTACGGAGTTCCAGAGTAGGGGAGATGTACGGGAGAAATCTTGCATTCAATTCTGGGAAGAGGAGATAAGAATGGAGCAGAGAAGGAGATCTTGTGAGGATCAGTGCCTGCGTGCAGGTAACTACTGGGAGACTAGGTCAAAGATGTATGGAGATGACTGGTTGTGAGTCGCTTTGTATGTCATGGATAGGATTTTTTAACTTGAGTCACTGGGTAATGGCTAAAATATTTAGAATTGAGTTTTCAATTGTTCTTGGATGGTAGCCCTGATTCAAAAAGGTCTTTCTGAGGCGACCCTCACACACTCTCACTGCAGGAATGAATGTGTCGCACGGATTTATGTCTTTTTACATCAACTAAGGAACTTGCCCCTCAGACTATGAGGGGTCATCATAACAGAACCAGACCCCAATAAAACAATCCTTATCTAAGAACTGGCCCAATATTTATGGACATAACTGTTTATCACTCATGGTAATTCTGCTTCATGTCACCTGTCTTATCCATGGTTTTTCCCTTTTTTTCCTATGCTATGTTGTGCATAAATATGTGATTCTTCAGAATTTGTATTAGTCTATGCCTGATGAAGAGACCTGTGTAGTCTCGAAAGCTTGCAATTTGTTACCATCTTTTCAGTTAGCCATTAAAAGGTATCAACTACTGAGGAACTGAGGACTCTCAATTCTAAATATTTTTCTATCTACTGGCTAACACGGTACCAAGATATATTTCTTTCCTGGGTTATGGGGAGCCAGTGGAGGGATTGACAGAGGGGAGAGATGTTATGTAGGCAATCCAGTGACACAGTGTGCCAGCAATCAGAGCACATACAGTGATCTGACAATAACCCAAAAACAATAGAACGAGCTCTGAGACGTGGAATCTCTGTAGACCGCAATACCTGAACCTATCCTAAACACAACTAAAGGCAGCTGTGGATTGCGCCTGACACTACCTATGCAACTCGGCACAGCCTGAGGAGCTGACTAGCCTGAAGATAGAAAAACAAGCCTGACTTGCCTCAGAGAAATACCCCAAAGGAAAAGGCAGCCCCCCACATATAATGACTGTTAGCAAGATGAAAAGACAAACGTAGGGATGAAATAGATTCAGCAAAGTGAGGCCCGATATTCTAGATAGAGCGAGGATAGCAAAGAGAACTTTGCAGTCTACAAAAAACCCTAAAGCAAAAAACCACGCAAAGGGGGCAAAAAGACCCACCGTGCCGAACTAACGGCACGGCGGTACACCCTTTGCGTCTCAGAGCTTCCAGCAAAACGAATTGACAAGCTGGACAGAAAAAATAGCAACAAAAGCAAAGAAGCACTTATCTAAGCAGAGCAGCAGGCCACAGGAAAGATCCAGAAGCTCAGATCCAACACTGGAACATTGACAAGGAGCAAGGAAGACAGAATCAGGTGGAGTTAAATAACAAAGCAGCCAACGAGCTCACCAGAACACCTGAGGGAGGAAGCTCAGAAGCTGCAGTACCACCTGTGACCACAGGAGTGAATTCAGCCACAGAATTCACAACAGTACCCCCCCCCTTGAGGAGGGGTCACCGAACCCTCACCAGAACCCCCAGGCCGACCAGGATGAGCCACATGAAAGGCACGAACAAGATCTGGAGCATGGACATCAGAGGCAAAAACCCAGGAATTATCTTCCTGAGCATAACCCTTTCATTTAACCAGATACTGGAGTTTCCGTCTAGAAACACGAGAATCCAAAATTTTCTCCACAATATACTCCAATTCCCCCTCCACCAAAACCGGGGCAGGAGGCTCAACCGATGGAACCATAGGTGCCACGTATCTCCGCAACAACGACCTATGGAATACATTATGTATGGAAAAGGAGTCTGGGAGGGTCAGACGAAAAGACACAGGATTGAGAATCTCAGAAATCCTATACAGACCAATAAAACGAGGTTTAAATTTAGGAGAGGAAACCTTCATAGGAATATAACGAGAAGATAACCAAACCAGATCCCCAACACGAAGTCGGGGACCCATACGGCGTCTGCGATTAGCGAAAAGTTGAGCCTTCTCCTGGGACAAGGTCAAATTGTCCACTACCTGAGTCCAGATCTGCTGCAACCTGTCCACCACAGAATCCACACCAGGACAGTCCGAAGACTCAACCTGTCCTGAAGAGAAACGAGGATGGAACCCAGAATTGCAGAAAAATGGAGAGACCAAGGTAGCTGAGCTGGCCCGATTATTAAGGGCGAACTCAGCCAACGGCAAAAAGGACACCCAATCATCCTGGTCTGCAGAAACAAAACATCTCAGATATGTTTCCAAGGTCTGATTGGTTTGTTCGGTCTGGCCATTAGTCTGAGGATGGAAAGCCGAGGAAAAAGATAGGTCAATGCCCATCCTACCACAAAAGGCTCGCCAAAACCTTGAAACAAACTGGGAACCTCTGTCAGAAACAATATTCTCAGGAATGCCATGCAAACGAACCACATGCTGGAAAAACAAAGGCACCAAATCAGAGGAGGAAGGCAATTTAATCAAGGGCACCAGATGGACCATTTTAGAAAAGCGATCACAGACCACCCAAATGACTGACATCTTTTGAGAAACGGGAAGGTCAGAAATGAAATCCATCGAAATATGTGTCCAAGGCCTCTTTGGGACCGGCAAGGGCAAAAGCAACCCACTGGCACGTGAACAGCAGGGCTTAGCCCTAGCACAAATCCCACAGGACTGCACAAAAGTACGTACATCCCGTGACAGAGATGGCCACCAGAAGGATCTAGCCACTAACTCTCTGGTACCAAAGATTCCAGGATGACCAGCCAACACCGAACAATGAAGTTCAGAGATAACTTTACTAGTCCACCTATCAGGGACGAACAGCCTCTCCGCCGGACAACGATCAGGTTTATTCGCCTGAAATTTTTGCAACACTCGCCGCAAATCAGGGGAGATGGCAGACACAATGACTCCTTCCTTGAGGATACTCGCCGGCTCAGATGAACCCGGAGAGTCGGGCACAAAACTCCTAGACAGAGCATCCGCCTTCACATTTTTAGAGCCCGGAAGGTACGAAATCACAAAATCGAAGCGGGCAAAAAATAATGACCAACGGGCCTGTCTAGGATTCAAGCGCTTGGCAGACTCGAGATAAGTAAGGTTCTTATGATCAGTCAATACCACCACGCGATGCTTAGCTCCTTCAAGCCAATGACGCCATTCCTCGAATGCCCACTTCATGGCCAGCAACTCTCGGTTGCCCACATCATAATTACGCTCAGCAGCCGAAAACTTCCTGGAAAAGAAAGCACATGGTTTCAACACTGAGCAACCAGAACCTCTCTGTGACAAAACCGCCTCTGCTCCAATCTCAGAAGCATCAACCTCGACCTGGAACAGAAGAGAAACATCTGGTTGACACAACACAGGGGCAGAACAAAAACGATGCTTCAACTCCTGAAAAGCTTCCACAGCAGCAGAAGACCAATTAACCAAATCAGCACCCTTCTTGGTCAAATCGGTCAATGGTTTGGCAATGCTAGAAAAATTACAGATGAAGCGACGATAAAAATTAGCAAAGCCCAGGAATTTTTGCAGACTTTTCAGAGATGTCGGCTGAGTCCAATCCTGGATGGCTTGGACCTTAACCGGATCCATCTCGATAGTAGAAGGGGAAAAGATGAACCCCAAAAATGAAACTTTCTGCACACCGAAGAGACACTTTGATCCCTTCACAAACAAAGAATTAGCACGCAGGACCTGGAAAACCATTCTGACTTGCTTCACATGAGAGTCCCAATCATCTGAGAAGATCAAAATGTCATCCAAGTAAACAATCAGGAATTTATCCAGATACTCACGGAAGATGTCATGCATAAAAGACTGAAACACAGATGGAGCATTGGCAAGTCCGAACGGCATCACTAGATACTCAAAATGACCCTCGGGCGTATTAAATGCAGTTTTCCATTCATCTCCTTGCCTGATTCTCACCAGATTATACGCACCACGAAGATCTATCTTAGTGAACCAACTAGCCCCCTTAATCCGAGCAAACAAGTCAGATAACAATGGCAAGGGATACTGAAATTTAACAGTGATCTTATTAAGAAGGCGGTAATCAATACACGGTCTCAGCGAACCATCCTTCTTGGCTACAAAAAAGAACCCTGCTCCCAGTGGTGATGACGATGGGCGAATATGTCCCTTCTCCAGGGATTCCTTCACATAACTGCGCATAGCGGCGTGTTCAGGCACGGATAAATTAAATAATCGACCTTTAGGGAATTTACTACCAGGAATCAAATTGATAGCACAATCACAATCCCTATGCGGAGGTAGGGCATCGGACTTGGGCTCTTCAAATACATCCTGATAATCAGACAAGAATTCTGGGACCTCAGAAGGAGTGGATGACGAAATAGACAAAAATGGAACATCACCATGTACCCCCTGACAACCCCAGCTGGATACCGACATAGAGTTCCAATCCAATACTGGATTATGGGTTTGCAGCCATGGCAACCCCAACACGACCACATCATGCAGATTATGTAGCACCAGAAAGCGAATAACTTCCTGATGTGCAGGAGCCATGCACATGGTCAGCTGGGTCCAGTACTGAGGTTTATTCTTGGCCAAAGGTGTAGCATCAATTCCTCTCAACGGAATAGGACACCGCAAAGGCTCCAAGAAAAACCCACAACGTTTAGCATAATCCAAATCCATCAGATTCAGGGCAGCGCCTGAATCCACAAACGCCATGACAGAATACGATGACAAAGAGCATATCAAGGTAATGGACAGAAGGAATTTGGATTGTACAGTACCAATGACGGCAGACCTATCGAACCGCTTAGTGCGCTTAGGACAATCAGAAATAGCATGAGTGGAATCACCACAGTAGAAACACAGACCATTCAGACGTCTGTGTTCTTGCCGTTCAACTCTGGTCATAGTCCTATCGCACTGCATAGGCTCAGGTTTAATCTCAGACAATACCGCCAAATGGTGCACAGATTTACGCTCGCGCAAGCGTCGACCGATCTGAATGGCCAAAGACATAGACTCATTCAAACCAGCAGGCATAGGAAAACCCACCATGACATCCTTAAGAGCCTCAGAGAGACCCTTTCTGAACAAAGCTGCCAGCGCAGATTCATTCCACAGAGTGAGTACTGACCACTTCCTAAATTTCTGACAATATACTTCTATATCATCCTGACCCTGGCACAAAGCCAGCAAATTTTTCTCAGCCTGATCCACTGAATTAGGCTCATCGTAAAGTAATCCGAGCGCCAGGAAAAATGCATTGACATTACTCAATGCAGGGTCTCCTGGCGCAAGAGAAAATGCCCAGTCCTGAGGGTCGCCGCGCAAAAAAGAAATAATAATCAAAACCTGTTGAATAGGATTACCAGAAGAATGAGGTTTCAAGGCCAGAAATAGCTTACAATTATTTTTGAAATTAAGAAACTTAGTTCTATCACCAAAAAACAAATCAGGAATAGGAATTCTTGGTTCTAACATAGATTTCTGATCAATAGTATCTTGAATCCTTTGTACATTTGTAACGAGATTATCCATTGAAGAGCACAGACCCTGAATATCCATGTCCACACCTGTGTCCTGAAACACCCAAATGTCTAGGGGAAAAAAAAGTCTGAACACAGAGCTGAGAAAAAAAATGATGTCAGAACTTCTTTTTTCCCTCTATTGAGAATCATTTGGTAGGCTCCTTGTACTGTTATGTAGGCAATCCAGTGACACAGTGTGCCAGCAATCAGAGCACATACAGTGATCTGACAATAACCCAAAAACAATAGAACGAGCTCTGAGACGTGGAATCTCTGTAGACCGCAATACCTGAACCTATCCTAAACACAACTAAAGGCAGCTGTGGATTGCGCCTGACACTACCTATGCAACTCGGCACAGCCTGAGGAGCTGACTAGCCTGAAGATAGAAAAACAAGCCTGACTTGCCTCAGAGAAATACCCCAAAGGAAAAGGCAGCCCCCCACATATAATGACTGTTAGCAAGATGAAAAGACAAACGTAGGGATGAAATAGATTCAGCAAAGTGAGGCCCGATATTCTAGATAGAGCGAGGATAGCAAAGAGAACTTTGCAGTCTACAAAAAACCCTAAAGCAAAAAAACCACGCAAAGGGGGCAAAAAGACCCACCGTGCCGAACTAACGGCACGGCGGTACACCCTTTGCGTCTCAGAGCTTCCAGCAAAACGAATTGACAAGCTGGACAGAAAAAATAGCAACAAAAGCAAAGAAGCACTTATCTAAGCAGAGCAGCAGGCCACAGGAAAGATCCAGAAGCTCAGATCCAACACTGGAACATTGACAAGGAGCAAGGAAGACAGAATCAGGTGGAGTTAAATAACAAAGCAGCCAACGAGCTCACCAGAACAACTGAGGGAGGAAGCTCAGAAGCTGCAGTACCACCTGTGACCACAGGAGTGAATTCAGCCACAGAATTCACAACAGAGAGACTTAGGAATAGTGGGGGTATAAGTGGTTTAGTCGGGCAGCAGAGTTTAGAATAGATTGGAGGGGTGCGAGCGTGTTAGCAGGGAGGCCACAAAGTAGGAGGTTGTAGTAGTCAAGGTGGGAGATGATGAGTGCACGGACTAGGATTTTTTCAAATTCTTGGTTGAGGAATGTACAGATCCGGGAAATATTTTGGAGTTGAAGTCGGCAGGAAGCGGAAAGGGCTTGGATATGTGTTTTGAAGGAGAGATTAGAGTCAAGGATTACCCCAAGGTAGCGAGATTGTGGCACTGGGGACAGTGAGAAGTCATTTACTTTAATGGACAGGACCAATGGGGGGTCGAGTGAGATGTGGGAAAGATGATGAATTCTGTTTTGTCCATATTAAGATTTAGAAATCTAGCGGAGAAGAAAGCTGAAATAGCGGCCAGACATTGTGGGATTCTGGATAGTAGGGAGGGGATATCTGGTCCAGAGAGGTAGATCTTTGTGTCATCAGCATAGAGGTGATACTGCAAGCTGTGAGATTCTATGAGCTGTCCCAGGCCAAAGGTGTAAATGGAGAAGGCCCTAGGACTGAACCTTTCAGGACTCTGACAGATAGGGGGGTGAGATGAGGAGGTGGTGTGTGAGTGGGAGACACCGAATGTCCGGTCTAATAGGTATGATGATATCCAAGATAGGATCAAGTCTCTGATGTCAATAGATGAGCTGGCCTGTATCAATAGGGAATTGTCCACTGGGTCAAAGGCAGAGGACAGAGTAGTGTCGCAGAGTAGTGTCGCTTGGCTTTGGCAGTTGGTAGGTTATTGGTTACTTTAGTCAGGGCAGTTTCAGTGGAGTGATTTGGTCGGAAGCCAAATGGTAATTGTTGAAGAGGGAATAGGAACAGAGGTGGGAGAACAATTCGAAATGGACGTGTTGTTCCAGTAGTTTTGAGGCATAAGGGAGAAGTGATATGGGGCAATAGCTAGATACAGAGGATGAGTCAAGAGAAGGGTTTTTGAGGATGGGTGTGATTGAGTCATGTTTGAAGCATGAGGGGAAATGACCAGTTGTTAGTGATAGGTTGAAGAGATGGGTTAGGATTGGGATGAAGACCGTGGTGAGGTTTGGGATGAAGTGGGATGAGATCAGGTCAAGCGCACAGGTGGTGAGATGTGATCTTGAGAGTAGAGCAGAAAGTTGATCTTCTGTAATGGTCGAGAAGTTGATTTTGGAGGAGGATAACTGAGAAGTTGGGAAGAGGGGTTGTGGAGGTTGTAAGCCAAAGCTTTTTCTGATGTTTTCAATCTTCTGCTTAAAGAATGAGGCAAAGTCTTCAGCTGAGATGAGTGGAGAGGGAGGAGGTGCTGGAGGACGGAGGAGAGAATTGAAAGTGTTGAATAGCTGTTTAGGGTTGTGAGACATGGAGGATATGAGAGCTGAGAAGTAGGTTTGTTTTGCTGTGGCGAGTGTGGCCTTGAAAGTAGTGAGGGACTGTGTGAATGTGATGAAGTGCTCGTTGGAGTGGGATCTTTTCCATCTCTGCTCAGCAACCCTGGAAGCCTGTCTCAGTTCTTTGGTCATGATGGTGTTCCAGGGTTGCCTGTTGATTTTGCGAGCTTTGGTATGTGTGAGAGGGGCGACCGATTTGAGAGGTACAGCTATTGTGGTGTTACATAAAGCGGCAGTAGCGTCCACATTGTTTAGGGAACTTATGTCTATAAGAGGGAGAAAGGATTCAGAGAGTGAGTGTGGATTGGGGTGTTTAAGATTTCTGTGAAGGTGTGCAAGTTTGTGGAGTGGGGATTGTGGACCTGGAGAGGAGAGGTAAGAGAATGTAAGTAGGTTGCGGTCAGAAAGAGGGAGAGGTTATTTACAGAGTTTAGATAGGGAGCTGAGGCTGGTGAAGATGAGGTCCAGTGTGCGGCTATCTTTGTGAATGGCTGTAGAAGACCATTGAGCAAGGTCAAAGGAGGAAACGAGAGATAGACGTTTAGGAACAGCTGAGAGGGAAGTGTGAATGGGTATGTTGAAGTCTCCCATGATGATAGTGAGGATGTCAGCGGAGAGGAAATTAAGTAGCCAGGTGGTGAAGTTGTTTAAGAAGGAGGTGGCTGGCCCTGGGAGGGCAGTAAATGACAGCCAGTTGGAGGAGGAGAAGATGCGCATAGAGTACACTTCAAGGGAAGGGAGGGTGGCAGTGGGATTTGGGTGAAGGAAAAGGTATCTGTCAGGAGAAAACCAACTAGAAAACCAACTCGTCCTCCATGATTGCTGCTGGGGCAGGGGGTGTGGGAAAGGTGGAATCCACCATATGAAAGTGCAGCAGGAGAGGCTGTGCCAGAGGGGGTGAATCAGGTTTCAGTGATTTTGAGGAAGGAAAGTTTGTTAGTAATAAAAAGCTCATGGATGTCGGAAAGTTTGTTGCAAACAGATCAAGTATTCCATAGAGCTCTTGTTAGTGGGACTGGGGAAATCGGGGCTGAGCAGATGGATATAAGGTTAGAAGGGTTACGGAAAGCTGTGATAGAGTGTGGATGGGAGGTAGAAATGACTGTGGGGTTGTCGTGAGGAGGACCAGGATTTGGAGAAATATTACCGGCAGTGAGGAGGAGCAGAGAGATTGTTAGGTGAGATCAGGAGATGGCATGAGGGGGCTTTCTGTGTTTGGAGACAAAAGATTGTATGTTGACTAACAGTTTTGAGGAGGTGAGATGGATGGGGAGGATGGAGGGAGAGATGACCAGTTCCTTACTAGGTGTAGGGATTATGGGGGTTAGTAGAAAGTGAAGTATTATAGGGGTGAGAATGAAAACAAACCGAAACATTGTTTAATGTGACTATATATCCGGGTACCTTCAGTTCCCTTCTGGCTAAATTCTAGATTAATTCATGGATGGCAACCATTCTTTACTGCTGTGCTGTCACACACAATTTGTAATGGTTTTTTTTCCAGTGTTTTATTGCTTTCTCTCCTTATCTGTGTTGTTAAAATGTGGGCTGTGACATGACATCTTCTCACTATCCAGATGTACCCCCAAAATGCTGCTGCATTTCCTGTCTCTACTTTTACACAGATTATGATAGTCCCCCCCTGACTGGATGGCTATACCATGAGGTATGATAGCTGCAAAGCATTATGGAGAGGGCCACATGATCATACCTAAAGTCGTGTCAGCTTTCTTTGGCTGATGCAGTTTTATGCCATGTGTAAAATGGCGTAAACCAATTTTGATGAATCGTACAAATCCAATGGCAAATTGTTTGAATTTGTGAATTTGATTTGCCTCTAATCGATTCACTCATCTCTATTGTTTATTCACTGGTAAAAAAAATTGACAGCAAGAAGAAATTTTAAAAACGCTAAAGAATTCCCATGGCACTCTAGTATAGCGAATCAGTTAAAGAGGTTGTCCACTACTCTGACAACACCTCCTCAATCACTATGTTTTCCCCAAGTAAAATTAAACTCAGTGTCATCACTGGCTCTCCCAGGGCTCTCTTGACATTGTTATGCCAGACGATCCCTGTTACCAATCAGCGGCTCCCTCACTGTTCCCTCCTTTGGACATAACTGACATCTGGTGGAAGTGAGAGCTGCAGTTGCTCTCTCACTTCCTTTGGATGTCTGATTTGTCTGAGAAGAAAGTGAAGTGTCACTGGCTACGAGGATCGTGTGACATAACGATGTCACGAGAGCCAGTTGCGACGCTGCTGGAACAACGCTTGCACCGGAGGTGAGTTTAAGTGTTATTAAAATGAGGCTGCCTCATTTTAGTAAGATATATGCACCTTATAATTGGCTATTTAAATACATATACCGTGTGTCATCAGTTATTATTGGCTATTGATTCATTATGCTTGCCTCTATATACTCACTTTTCTACTGCTTTTGTAACACGTCCCTGACGAAGCTAAGGTGAAACGTGCGTAGGTGCGCCAGGGCCACAAAGCACATTTTTGTACTCTGCTCTGTGATATACAGTATGCTACAGGCACTGAGAAGCACACTAAACATCTTACAAGCTGTACTATACAGCTCTGGCAAAAATTAAGAGACCACTGCAAAATGTTCAGTATGACTGATTTTTCTCTTTATAGGTATGTTTTTGAGCAAAACGTAAATTTTCTATTATTCTATAAACTGCTGACAACATGTCTCCGAATTTCCAAGCAATAAATTTTGTTTTTTTTCCTAAAAAGGAGATGTGGTCAAAATTAGAAGAAAAAACTCCAGCGCTTTCAGACCTCAACTAATGCAAAGAAAACAAGTTCATAATCATTTAGAAACAACAATACTAATGTTTTAACTCACAAAGAGTTCAGAAAACAATATTTTGTGGAATAACCATGATTTTTAATCCCAGCTTTCATGCGTCTTGGCAGCTTTCCACCAGTCTTTCACACTGCTCCTGGTGTAAAAATGTAATCAGTTCTTCTTTGTTTGATGGCTTGACTATCCATCATCCTCTTGATTACATTCTAGAGGTTTTCTATGGGGTTCAGGTCTGGAGATTGGGCTGCCCATCACAGGTTTTTGATTTGGTGGTCTCTTAATTCTTGCCAGAGCTGTATATTTGCATATGTGGTTCAATTTTGTGTTACTCTTCTTTTTATGCAATTTTTTTTGTATTTATTGATTTTCTTTAAGAAATGATCTAGTTTTTATGAAACCTCAGAGCACCATTTTGGCGCTTTTTGTTGGGACAACTTAAATGACTCATTCATTCATGGGCTCCAGAGCTGTTGTATTCTCTGCCTCTATGATAGTAATTGATTTATGCATTTATCCTCAAGATGATTTTCTACTATAACTCTGTTTTAGTAATTATTTTACCCGGCATCTCAATAGATACATCAAGGCTTGTAATATTAACTGTGTTGGTAAATGAAGAGCTTTCAGCACTTGTGCAATGTCTATCATTCTGCAGAATATATTCCAGCACAATCAGTAAGGGTTTTGAAAAGTAGCATTTCCCATCTAAGTACATTGACCTGGCAATAGACCCCTCTATCTTGGCATGCTCCTGCAAGTGAGAACATCTCTGAAGGCTGCAGATTAACCACCATTCTCGTGACAATAGCCCTCTTATCTTAGAACATGGAGGTATGACCCTGCACAGGAAGATACTCCTTTATCTATTCATGGGATGGGTGGGGATGGAAAGGAAACTCATGAAGTGATGCCAGGAATTAAACTTGTTGAAACACAAGTAGAAATGTTCATGGGATCCCTGCTCATATGTATCAGTATCTGTCAGGTTACAACCTTGATAGGAAGTCAGAAAAACAAATATCTGTCCAAGCTTCCCGAAATGTTTCCGAATGTCTTCCAGTGTATTCTCAGAAGGATCTCTGAGTATAGATATTCTTTCCTCACATGAAAGGAAACTGCATTTGTGAAGATAATAAATACAACCCCCCCACAAGACCCAGAATTATATGTCCATCCTAATTTTACATAATGTAATGGTGAATGTAGTAAAATTATTTTGGACACCATGTATCTGATGTACTTTAGGACATATTTGACTTTGATAAGTCTGTATTTTGAATCAAATTTTCCATGTATATATCTTAGCAAAGGACTATTGTTATCTTTATTATGAAGCCCTCTTTTGGAAAAACATAAGTGGCTTAAACAAGCAATTTTTGCGTTTAACTTGTTTTAAAAAATCTATGTTGTTCTCAAGAACTCCGGGATTTAAATTTTGTTTACTGCTCACTATCTAGGTTACAGCCAGTCAGCAGTGGTCGGTTTCCTAAACAAGGAGCAGAGCACTTACAAGCTCTTTTTCTATAGAGCTTGTAAGCACTGCTCTGAAGCTGGCTAGACCTGGTCAGGTTCATCGCTACAACACTCCTCAGATTCTTCGAAGGCAAAGCTGTACTTTGGAGAGCATGCAATTCAGGCCAGTAGTGCAACGAGCCCCTGTTCTGAAATATCAGTCAGTCAAAAGAGCAACACTCCACCCAGCAAGCAGGTTGTTTGCCGCACACCATTAACAGTCACAGGACTGCCTCTTTATAATAGTAATGGCCACAGGCCTACTTAAAAGCTACAGGACCAACAATAACATTAACCCCTTCCCTACCTGTGACACCACGTAGGCGTCATGAAAGTCGTGGCCAATCCGACTTGTGACGCATATGTGGCATTATGGCGGGATCGCGTTCCCGCAGGTCGGATGCACAGGTTAATTGAAATGTCACCCGACCTGCAGGTACAGGGGGAATTGTACTTGAGTCCAGGAGGGGTGGCATGGCCCCCCCTGTGGCTACGATGGCTTCTGGTGACCTTTTTGTCACCCCCCAGATCTGATTGGAGCTAGCGTCCATGTGACGCTAGCTCTCCAACCAGATGTAGAGGGGCAGAGTAAACTATGGTTGCCTTGCTCTCCAGCATCTTCCTGTCTGTGGGAGCTGGAGACCAAGGTGCCTGCTTGCTGCCCTGCCACTTACTCAATGCGATCACCACCGCCATCACCACCACCAGCTACTTGCCTCTGCTGCCCTTCGCTCCCTCCGCCGTCCGATTCCACACCCTCGACCTCCGCTCCATCCCCCGTGCCCCGGTGATCACCCCCTGATCACCCCCCCTGCTGCTGCTGCCGGCTCCATCTCCTCCATCTCCATCTGCTGCTGGATCTCCTCAGCCCCCCCCGCACCTGACAGCCCTCTCCTGCCTCCGGTGATCACCTCCCGCCCCAGTGATCACCCCGATCACCCCCTGCTCCCCTGATCACCCCCTTGATCATCCCCTGCCCCCCTGATCGCCCAGCCGATCTCCCCCCTGCCTCGCTGGTCTCCCCCCTGCCCTGCTGATATCCCCCCTGCCCCGCCGATCTCCCCCTTGCCCCGCGGATCGCTCCTTGCCCTGCTGATCTCCCCCTGCCCCACTGATCTCCCCCCTGCCCTACGGATCACCCCCTGCACTGCGGATCACCCCCTTACCCCGATGATCTCCCTCCTGCCCCGCTGATCTCCCCCCTATCCCACAGATCTCCCTCCTGCCCTGCGGATCCCCCCTGCCTCGCTGATCTCCCCTCTCCTCTGCTGATCTCCCCCCTGCCCCGCGGATCACTCCCTGCCCCATTGATCTCCTGCCTGCCCCGATGATCTCCTCCCTGTCCTGCTGATCTTCCCCCTGCCCTGCGGATCACCCCCTGCACTACGGATCACCCCTTTACCCCGATGATCTCCCCCCTGCCCCGCTGACCCCCCCTGCTCCGCAGATCTCCCACCTGTCCTGCAGATCTCCCTCCTGCCCTGTGGATCCCCCCTGCCCCACTGATCTCCCCCCTGCCCTGCTGATCTCCCCTATGCTCCGTTGATCTCCCCCTGCCCCGAGGATCGCTCCCTGCCCTGCTGATGTCCCCTCTGCCCCGATAATCTCCGCCTGTCCTGCTGATCTCCCCCCTGCCCTGCGGATCACCGCCCTCCCCGATAATCTTCCCCCTGCCCCGCTGATCTCCCTCCTGCCCTGTGGATCCCCCCCTGCCCCACTGATCTTACCCCTGCTCCGCTGTTCTCACCCCTACCCTGCTGATCTGCCCCGTGCCCCGCAGATCACCCCCTGCCCCACGGATCTCCCCCACCCCACTGAACTCCCCCCTGCCCCGGTGATCCCCCCTTCCCCGGTGATCACCTCCCTGCCCCAGTGATCACCCTCTTCCGCCCCAGTTTTCCCATTAGGGTTAGAGTTGGGTTAAAGTGAGTTGGGCTAAAGTTAGAGTTAGAGTTAGGGTTGGGGCTAAAATTAGGGTTAGGGCTGGGGCTAAAGCTTCAGAAGTATGGAAAAGACATCTAAATAAGCCTGATTAATTTTGGAAACAAGTGTTGTGAACTGATGAGGTTAAAATAGAACTCTTTGGCCACAATGATCAAAGGTATGTGTGAAGAAAAAAAGGCACAGAATTTCAGTAAAATAACATCTTGCCATCCATTGAGCATGGGGGTGCATCAATCATGCTTTGGGGTTGTGTTGCTGCTAATGACACGGGCAACATTTCACAGATAGAGGGAAGAATGGATTCAATGAGATTTAAACAAATTCTTGATACACACATAACACCATCTGTAAAGCTGAAGTTGAAAAGAGAATGGCTTCTACAAATGAATAATGATATTATACGCACATCAAAATCCATAATAGACTACGTCAAAAGGCGCAAGCTGAAGATTTCCAATGTCCCTCACAGCCCCCTGATCTGAACATCATTGAAAAACTGTGGCTAGACCTCAAAATAGCAGTGCATGCATGACAACCCAGGAATCTCACAGAACTGGAAGAATTTTTCAAGGAAGAATGGATGAAAATTAATCTAACAAGAATTGAAAGACTCTTGTCTGGCTACAAAAGCATTTACAAGCTGTGATACTTGCAAAATGGGCTGCTAATAGGTACTGCAGGGTGGTCATAATTTTGCATCAGCCCACTTTCCTTTTTTGTAATTTTAAAATGTAAAACATGAATATGTATATATATATATATATATATATATATATATATATATAATATCAAAAAAAGAAAAGCAGCACAAAAAATAATAGAAAAGGTGGACTTTATTGCCTGAGCAGGCGTGGCGACGTTTCGGATATAAGAATCCTTTTTCAAGCAGTGAACAAGTGAGTGAAACCTCTCTTTATACAAATCCTGAGCATATCCAATCAGTACATTCATTACATTCAATAACATAGATGCTGGATAGGTGTAACTGTTAATATTTCAACATTCAGTGCAAAATGTGACCTGTGTTTCAATTATAAAAATTCATTATCTATACATACAGTGCATTACACATCCTGTGCATAATCCTAAAACATTGCTCAATGAGCAATTAACAATTATAAAATCCAGGTGCTCCAATCCCCCGAATCATGGTAATAATACACTTACAGCGTTGTATACATGCGTGCCCCTGTCTTCGGCGTCCTAGCGCACTTACTGCGCATGTCTGTGACATCACAGCCAGTGTAACCACAATGCACAGGCACGCAACTGTGCAGTATCGCAAAGAAGACAGCGGCGCCATTTTATTTAAGGGAAAAATCGCTATATGAAGCGGCGAATCTCTTATTAGCAAAATGTTAATAATAAAAAAAGGGTAAGATATGTCCAATTTACATCACCTCGTTCTCATCATCCTAATTAACCAAGAAAATAATAAAATCAAACAAGTTATCATCTAATAACAATATAGAGCAGTTCCATATTATGCTGGGGATGAATCAAGTTGTGCCTTTAGCAGGATTTAAAGGGCCAGAGCATAAACCCATAACAGTCATAAGGGCCGGGATACCCTCCCCAATCAAGTGGGGCACCCCGTACCTCCATGTGGAGAGAGAGACATTTGGGGGTGGTACCCCCCCGCATAACTCAAACCCACCAATGACTTAATATGACCCATATCCAGTGCCACAACATATCAAACCCATAACAGAAACACACACAACATTGCAAGTGCTCCCGATATCCAAAGTTTATTGTGCTCTCATATTTTTTTTTATATATTTTTTATACATTAATTTTCAAAAACAACGAGAACCAGGGGATGCAGAGGCCATAAAACTTACACAATCCTAATCAAAATTATACACGAAAAAAATATAAATAAGACTCAGAGAATCCGTCACTCCATAAGCACAGAAGATTTTTAAATAAAGAAATAATATTCCTCTGAATACCATGCAATTCAAGGACTGGAGCATCTGAAAATAAAAGCAGAAGAAAAAGGAAATAAATATAATTCCTCATTTAATAGATACATAAATCAATACGTTTGAGAGAGGAAACCCACCCTCATACATTTTACATGACTTGACTAAGTTTATAGTCTACATTAAGACCATATGGCTTTAAGGTGTTCAACCTCTTTATCCACTCCAGTTCTCTCCTCTTAAGCAATTGCACCCGATCCCCTCCTCTCCTCTGTATAGGTATCATATCAATGATTCGAAAACGCAACTCCCTTTCAGTGTGAGACTTTTCTACAAAATGTTTCGAAACAGGTAAGTCCATCCGTTTTTTCCTTATGGTATGTCGGTGCTGATTGATTCTAGTTTTGAAGTCACATGTAGTTTCACCGACATACCACAAGGAACATGGACATTGTAATAGATAGATAACAAAAGCAGAATCACACGTTAAAAAATGTTGGATTTTAAATTCCTCATTAGTAATGGGATGAGAAAAACTTGAACCCTTTAAGATCAGACTACAATTAACACATGATAAACATGGGTAACATCCCCTTCTATTACGACCAGTCAGTGTATTTTGGCCTTGTTTTTTAAAGGAGCCTATGTCTGATTTAATCAATGTGGAGGCAACCGTACGATTTCTCTTGTACGAAAACATTGGAGGTTTAGAAAATTCTTTTACTTGGGGTAAACAATTGTGTAACATCTTCCAATGTTTATACACAATATCGGCAATTTTGTTACTTTCCTCACAAAAGGAAGTCACAAAGGGAATGCGATCAAGTTCATTTGCTTTTGTCTTTTTTATAAATAAATCCTTCCTAGATAGTGCATCCACTTTATTCTTTTGCCTCTGCAAAAGCTTTTTTGGATACCCTCTATCAGAAATTTTTTTTAAGGTTACTTCATTAGATTTTTCCAAAGAACCTGTATCGCTCTCAATCCTTTTTATTCGCAATAATTGGCTGTACGGAATAGATTTCTTCATTTTCCGAGGATGTTGACTATTAAACATCAATAAATCGTTTTTATCAGTAATTTTTGTATACAGGCAAAAGAATAAAGTGGATGCACTATCTAGGAAGGATTTATTTATAAAAAAGACAAAAGCAAATGAACTTGATCGCATTCCCTTTGTGACTTCCTTTTGTGAGGAAAGTAACAAAATTGCCGATATTGTGTATAAACATTGGAAGATGTTACACAATTGTTTACCCCAAGTAAAAGAATTTTCTAAACCTCCAATGTTTTCGTACAAGAGAAATCGTACGGTTGCCGCCACATTGATTAAATCAGACATAGGCTCCTTTAAAAAACAAGGCCAAAATACACTGACTGGTCGTAATAGAAGGGGATGTTACCCATGTTTATCATGTGTTAATTGTAGTCTGATCTTAAAGGGTTCAAGTTTTTCTCATCCCATTACTAATGAGGAATTTAAAATCCAACATTTTTTAACGTGTGATTCTGCTTTTGTTATCTATCTATTACAATGTCCATGTTCCTTGTGGTATGTCGGTGAAACTACATGTGACTTCAAAACTAGAATCAATCAGCACCGACATACCATAAGGAAAAAACGGATGGACTTACCTGTTTCGAAACATTTTGTAGAAAAGTCTCACACTGAAAGGGAGTTGCGTTTTCGAATCATTGATATGATACCTATACAGAGGAGAGGAGGGAATCGGGTGCAATTGCTTAAGAGGAGAGAACTGGAGTGGATAAAGAGGTTGAACACCTTAAAGCCATATGGTCTTAATGTAGACTATAAACTTAGTCAAGTCATGTAAAATGTATGAGGGTGGGTTTCCTCTCTCAAACGTATTGATTTATGTATCTATTAAATGAGGAATGATATTTATTTCCTTTTTCTTCTGCTTTTATTTTCAGATGCTCCAGTCCTTGAATTGCATGGTATTCAGAGGAATATTATTTCTTTATTTAAAAATCTTCTGTGCTTATGGAGTGACGGATTCTCTGAGTCTTATTTATATTTTTTTCGTGTATAATTTTGATTAGGATTGTGTAAGTTTTATGGCCTCTGCATCCCCTGGTTCTCATTGTTTTTGAAAATTAATGTATAAAAAATATATAAAAAAAACAATATGAGAGCACAATAAACTTTGGATATCGGGAGCACTTGCAATGTTGTGTGTGTTTCTGTTATGGGTTTGATATGTTGTGGCACTGGATATGGGTCATATTAAGTCATTGGTGGGTTTGAGTTATGCGGGGGGGTACCACCCCCAAATGTCTCTCTCTCCACATGGAGGTACGGGGTGCCCCACTTGATTGGGGAGGGTATCCCGGCCCTTATGACTGTTATGGGTTTATGCTCTGGCCCTTTAAATCCTGCTAAAGGCACAACTTGATTCATCCCCAGCATAATATGGAACTGCTCTATATTGTTATTAGATGATAACTTGTTTAATTTTATTATTTTCTTGGTTAATTAGGATGATGAGAACGAGGTGATGTAAATTGGACATATCTTACCCTTTTTTTATTATTAACATTTTGCTAATAAGAGATTCGCCGCTTCATATAGCGATTTTTCCCTTAAATAAAATGGCGCCGCTGTCTTCTTTGCGATACTGCGCAGTTGCGTGCCTGTGCATTGTGGTTACACTGGCTGTGATGTCACAGACATGCGCAGTAAGTGCGCTAGGACGCCGAAGACAGGGGCACGCATGTATACAACGCTGTAAGTGTATTATTACCATGATTCGGGGGATTGGAGCACCTGGATTTTATAATTGTTAATTGCTCATTGAGCAATGTTTTAGGATTATGCACAGGATGTGTAATGCACTGTATGTATAGATAATGAATTTTTATAATTGAAACACAGGTCACATTTTGCACTGAATGTTGAAATATTAACAGTTACACCTATCCAGCATCTATGTTATTGAATGTAATGAATGTACTGATTGGATATGCTCAGGATTTGTATAAAGAGAGGTTTCACTCACTTGTTCACTGCTTGAAAAAGGATTCTTATATCCGAAACGTCGCCACGCCTGCTCAGGCAATAAAGTCCACCTTTTCTATTATTTTTTGTGCTGCTTTTCTTTTTTTGATATTATTGCTGGAGGCCATTTTGGTACTGCTGGTTGGGAGAGCTTTGCACACTATTGAGGTAGTATTGGATGCTGTTCCTGTTTTTTCTATATATATATATATATATATATATATATATATATATATATATTTAAACCTGCTTACAATTGGTGTAGAATATATCAGTCTTAATAAGATCTTTCAAAACTGTATTAGGAAGTTGAAGAACTTAAGTGAAGAACCTCATATAGTACTTGAAAAAATAAAAATCCCTTAGAAATGAGTGCAGAATTTGAGTATTGTTTGTGAAATTACAAGAGCTAGTAGTAGCTAGATCTTCTTTCAACTAACAAGATCTAGCATGGCTTGTGTGACAGTAAGGAACAGAGTTGAAACCACTTAGATAAGATTTTAATATAGAGAAGGCATCTGGCTTTTATTATACCTGGCAACAGTGAATCATCCCTGGGCATAACAATGTGTTGATATAACATCTAGATTCACATTCTGTCCCACGTTTTTGATAATCTATACAATCTATGGTTGTTAATGCTCACGTGGTACCATGTCTTTGAATTTCTAAGAATAATAATGCCACGTCACTTTTTTGCATGAAGATGAGAAGACAAGAATCCCACTATTCATTTGCTATATTACTGTTCACTGTATCAGCTAAAATTACACATAACTAACATTTCTCCATTAGAATGGCACACATTTATGGAAGGGTTGATACAAGATTACCAGATTACATGCAATATTAGTCATAACACATATATAGAAAGAGATGCAGAACTAATAGACACCATAAAATATTGCTCCTCATTTACTAAATGTTAAAATCAAGGATTAGACACTCAATAAAAAGAATTCAAATCTGCAGCTTTAGAAGGAAATAGGTGAGAAGTGCTACCTAGTGAGCACCAACGGCCCGATTTATGAAAATGATTTTGCAAGTTTACTGACATAAAAAAACTTTCAAATGTAGCAAAATTTTAGGGTAACACAAATGTTTGCAAAAATGTTGCAACTTTCAGCCAGCTCCCCTGACAGATTCACAGATTCATGGAAAGTTGTAGCATACCATACACCTGAAAAGAAAATCGTAAAAGGTCAGCACTCTGTCTTCCTTGAAATAAATCCTTTATTACTGAGTCCATGTGCTTAGACCTTAAAAAAAAGGGTATTCAAATATCTGACATCTTTTGGAAGTACCATATATATTCGAGTATAAGCCGACCAGAGTATAAGCCGAGGCACCTACTTTTGCCACGGAAAACTGGGTAAGCTTATTGACTCAAGTATAAGCCGGGTACGCATTGTCTCCTCATCCCTGTCCTGCTATGCATGGCTCCCCATTTCCTGTCCTGGTATGTGGCTCCCCCTGTCCTGTCCTGGTATATGGCTCCCCCACTCCTGTCCTGGTATGAATGCCTCCCTGTCTGCATGCCTCCCTGTCCCTGTCTGCATGCCTCCCCGTCCCTGTCTGCATGCCTCCCCGTCCCTGCCCCTGTCTGCATACCTCCCCCTTTCCTTCCCTGCATGCATGCCTCCCCATCAGTCCCTGTATGCATGCCTCCCCTTTTCTGTCCTGATATGAATGCCTCCCCTGTTCCGTCCCTGTATGCATGCCTCCCTGTTCCATCCCTGCATGCATGCCTCCCCCATTCCTTTCCTGCATGCATGCCTCTCCATTCAGTCCCTGTCTGCATGCCTCCCCTGTTCCGTCCCTGTATGCATGCTTTCCCCGTTCCGTCCCTGTATGCATGCCTCCCTCGTTCCGTCCCTGTATGCATGCCTCCCCCATTTAGTCCCTGTCTGCATGCCTCCCCCTTCTCTGTCCTGATATGAATGCCTCCCCCGTTCCGTCCCTGTCTGCATCCCTCCCATTTCAGTCCCTGTATGCATCTCTGCTTATTCCCTATCCCTGTGTGCATGTTTCTTATTGAAAAAAAAAACAAAAAAAAATCATACTCGTCTACCTGCGTGCCTTGAGTGAGGGCACTGTATCTCATTCTGGCTGCCAGTGCCTGCCTGCAGCTCTTCCTGTGCTCAGTGGTCACGTGGTACTGCTCATTAAGGTGACGAATATGCACTCCACCCATATTGGAGTGTAGACACATCCATATTCATCACATTAATGAGCGGTACCACGTGACTGCTGAGCACAGGAAGAGCTGCAGGCAGGCGCCGGCGGCCGGAACGAGATGCAGTGCCAGCACCCAAGGCGCACAGATAGGTGAGTATGATGTGTGCGCCGCCTCCTGACACCCGCTGCTCTGCCGGCCCCCCTCCCCCGCCGACTTTCTGTATCGTGACTCATGTATAAGCCAAGGGGGGGTATTTTCAACACAAAAAATGTGTTGAAAATTTCGGCTTATACACGAGTATATACGGTAAGATTCCTTATTCATAGCTCACACTACTGAGCACCTGGGATAAAATTAAAAAGGTGTGGTGAGCCGTGTTGCATTTTAACTTTAGATACACCAAAAATGTTATTCCACACCACGGGCCCTGACACAAGAAGGAGCACGCTAGCTGTAAGATGCTCCCAATTTATTAGTCGTGTGCGTCTCTTAATGAATTAGGGGCATTTTACTCCAGCATGCCCATCATTAAGACTGGCATGCACAACACAATACATGCCCTATATGAGCAATAAATGCTAGAAACCAGGATAACCTGAAGCTCTTTTTTTGGCTAATCGATGTGCGAAACGTGCACCCTTTGTCTGGAGCTCCTGATTCCTTGCCTTTGCTTGACAATATTATAAATGTACATTTGTCTCTTTTTCACTCTTTAGGTTTTTTTGTGAAAAAAAAAACATTTTGGCAGATGTTTTATTCATATTTTAATACTAAAAGAGAAAATAGCACCTACCAATATAAGGGTATCATACAGTGTCCATTTTTGACAGAGGCAAAAGTGTTAAAGATATTACTTTATTATTTATTTATGCTTTCCGTAGGTTCTCTGATCTTTACGCTTTGAACTTCTATACAGTACCCTAGATGTATTTAGTTTGTGAATAACGGGAAGAAATGCTAAGGAAAAGTACTCAGGAGCATAGGAAATTATTTATGAAATCTAATTATTTTAATGTTTTAGTACTCTGAAAAGAAGACTCTAAACACATCTGCCTATTTTCTTAGGCTACTAAGATGCCTACCAATTACTGCATACTGAAAAGTTGTCTCTTTCTTTCCCTCACACTAAGAGTAATCTCCTGGCCACAGACGCTGAATATGAAGCAGCATGTCCCTTTCGTACTTGTTGATCCCGGTGTTTACTCATGATCCCTGACATAAGCCATAGACAACAGCTTTGTAAACCATATCAGGTCCGATTGATTAAGACTGGCGTTTTGTATGCCAGTTTTAACGAGACGTGTGCAGGATTAAGATGCTCCCAATTCATAAAGACTGGCGCTCACCACTGAATTTGGCGCTTCTTCTCAGTGGCATGTACCTCTTTGTGTCTCACCAGAAATGTTATTCCCATCACTTTTGATGTCTGCTTTTGATGATTCTGCAAGCCCATATCCCTTCCTGGCTCCTTCCCACCATTTTGGTGGAGCTGCTCGAAATTGGAGTGGAAGTGTCAAAAGTCACACATTTTTTTAGCAAAAATTTTGCAATTTTACAAGAAATGTTTTACTCCAGAATGCTAGTGTAAAAACTTTGATGAATTGGACTCATTATATTTTTAACTTTGAGCAGATTTTTATGTAGAAAAGTGAATTTACTTCACTCTAGTGACTTTTATTTAACCGTTTGTTGAATGCACAAAGAAAAAATGCCATCACTTACTGTACAAGAGGTATGTCGTGAATGTTATGCAATCCAAGGTGGTGCAGACACGAAGTTACACATTAGTGCTTTGTTCTACGGTGCTATTATTACATTTTCTCATGTTTACTGTCTTCAGTAGTGTGGACTGAAAATTGTTCTTGTGAAGTTCCATATAAAAACGTTGTTCACTTCACTTCTTGGGATTTTGCCAGTTAAGGGTTTCTATGTAAGGATGGAGTTAGGTGAGAGGTTATGTAAATGAAAGAAAAACAGTCCTATAATGGTCTGATGAGAGACACAAGGGTGAGGAATGTTTTCTTTGTTTAATATCTGTCCATCAGTCATAGTAAAGGTCATAACTAGGTTAAAGCAGGAAATCACATGGTGGCCTCATGACATTGTAGGATCCATGATTAGCGAGAGCACTCCTACTTCCTTACTCCAATAACTTGACTTCTATTTTAAGAATCATGTGGGTAGAGAAATGAGAGATGACAGAAAAGATTCCCAGTTCCTGGTATATGTGATCAATCTCTGTAAGGTTTTGATGAATAGTATGTTAAGAGAAAAATAAAAAGTTTTGCAATACTGGGTTCAAGAGGCCTCAGTTTAGCATTATAGAAGCACATGACAGTCATAAGCTAAACATATTGTTACATAATGTCACTCCGAGCTAAGGACAGGCTCAGGGCATATTATCCTTGTGGTCAAATAGGTCATTTGTGAATTAACTTAAAAGACATAGGCGTTCCATACACCAGTCTTAATGAAGGGATTGCTGAAGTACAATGCGACAAGAAGCTTACGCCACTTACTGAATTTGGCCCATCTTCTCTGTGGGTGCACCTCCCCAGAAATGTTATTCCAGTCATAGACTAGAGTAGTATTTCTGGAATAAGAAACACCTGTAATTTTTGTTGAATTTGACCACCCTAGCTTCACCCATTTTAGGGGAGCTGCTTCAAACCGGCATGAAATCACCAAAAAGTCCAACAGTTTTGCATTGTACAAAAATGTTGTGACTTTTCAAAGCGTTGATGAGTGGGCCCCATAGACTCAAGAGGCAGTAGATTGTTTCTAAAGTGAGATTCAAATATAATTTGCACAGGTGATTTTAAATAGCAGAAGACTGCAAAGTAAGGGATCAAGCCCATTTTTGCTCTCACTGAAGAGCTGGTGGAAGGTGAGTTTCAATGCTCCTTTTATTTGGTGTGGGTGCTGTGTGGTGGCCATTGTTGCTGTGGTTTTGTGCTGGTGGTGCGGTGTGGCCTGAAGTCATGGGGACTCAGTCTTGCAGCATGGGCACTGTGGGGCTCCGCTCCGTTAGGGCGATAGGACCCATTACGAGATTTGCCGTGACATGGCAGTGGGCTTCATACAGTCTGATGAGAGTGTTAAACTAAGAACCTCATGTTCAGTTAAATTTTTACCTAGCGGCTTTAGATCAACGTATGATTTTTGGAGGTGCGGTTCATGATCTTTTTTGGTGCAAAATATAATTGTCTTCTGCGGGACCTTGTGGTGCAAAGATCCACTAGATATCCTCTAGTACACTGGTGGGTCATCTGACCTTTCTACTACTCTAGAGTGTTAGTTCTCTTTTCATATAGGGCCCCTTGAGTTGAACTTAAAACATGTTGTTGCTGATCGTTTCTTATTTAATTATGCATTATCATTAATAATCATAATAATAATAATTACAATTAAGTTGGGACATGTACAGGTAATAAAGATATTACTGAACTGAATAACACATAGATCAACAGTTACAAGAGAAGTGAGGGCCCTGTTTGCAAATTTACAATCTATAAGGAAATAAGAGGGACACGATAGATAAATAGACTGTCTTGTACAGTCCAACCTTCATTATGATAAATAGGTGTCAAATATGCTGCATGAACCAGTCACCCACCAGCATCCACCTAAGTACAGTTATCAAGTGCTATTGGGTGCATGGAGGATGTGGATTCAGATGACAGGAAGGACCAGATTCTGAATATAAATTTAGAAAACGGGAACAATAAAAAATTAGATTAGTGAAGTGAGGTGATAGGCCTGTTGTAACACTAATGCCAGCACCTCTGCATGATTCCCCTTTCCTCTCTATGCAGGAATGCTGACATACTCACCGCGCCGGCCACACGGTGAGCTCTACGTCTCCTTCCTGTTCTGCTCTTGTGCGTGCCACACAGTTTTCCCGACGGTGCACCTAGTGCAGGCATTCCATCGTTCTGAAAGGGGCAGCATGTGTAGTTTGAAAATGAACCCCAATAGCGGGTAGGCATCTTGTATAAAAGGCACCCTCCCTACAAACAGTGTGTGTGCAACTGTATGCAACCAAGTTCTCCATCCTAGTATCCAAGTACCTAGAACATGAACTTGAACCCCTGGTCCTTGTGTGGCCAGGGCCTGAACCTGAAGCCACACCTAGTGTTCCCTGAACCTAAAACTGCACCTGGCGGTCCCTGAACCTGAATTGGTGGTACATGAACCCTGAAGCCGCACCAGCGGTACCTAAACCCTGAAGCTGCATTGGCGGTACCCGAAACTGTAAGTGTTCTGACTGTACTTGAGCCCGCACCAGTGCCTATCCTGGTTAGTGTTCCAGAGTTCATACTGTCTTAGCCTTTTACAGTATCCGAATCCAGCCCTGTCTGTGACTTTGTGTCAATATCCGCTCAAGGATCCAGAATCTGTGTAGTCTGAACTGAGTCTGAATCCTGTCCTGCCAGTGACTCTGAGTCCAGTCTGTGTCAGCGAACTTGACCCCTGGGATCAGAAGATGCAGTTCTTTTGCAGAACGGAAAGCACAGGTAGGGTGCTAGACAAAAATGAGGCAGGAGATGTAGGGTGGTGCAGAACAGTGGGGAGAGCTTTGTGGGTGAGAGAGATAAGTTTATATTGTACTCTATAGCGAATGGCTAACCAGTGCACTGACTGGCGCAATGTGGAGGCATTATTGGAGCGACTGCAAAGAAATATGATGCTGGCTGCTGCATTCAGGATGGATTGGAGATGAGATAGTTTGGTAAGAAGGAGGTAGATAAGTAGAGAGTTGCAGTAGTCGAGATGAAAATTAAAAATTAATAAGAGCGATAGTAAGAGTTTTTGAAGTTTAAGTTTGTGAAAAAAGATGGGATTCTGGAGAAATTTTTAAGGTGCAGGTAACACAAGTGAGTGAGTGATTGGCAGCATGGTGTCTCAGTGGTTAGCAGTCCTGGGTTCAAATCCCACCAAGGACGACATCTTCAAGGAGTTTGTATGTTCTCTCCGTGTTTGCGTGAGTTTCTTCTGGGTACTCCGGTTTCCTCTCACACTCCAAAGACATACTGATAGGGAATTTAGATTGTGAGCCCCATTGGGGACAGTGATTATAATGTGTGCAAAACTGTGAAGCGCTGCGGAATATGTTAGCGCCATATAAAAATAAAGATTATTATAAGATTATTATAAGGTAAAAAAGGAAAGCTCTGTGTCAAATAAAACCCCGCAACAGCAGGCATGCTGTTTGAGAATTATAGTTGAACCACCAAAGGCAAGTGGAATATATTATTATCTTGGACACTTCCCTACTCCTCTGACCTGCCTCGCTTAGCGTGGCCATGATTTTCTGCAACCCCACGATTGGGAAACCACAACAGTCCGTAAAAATAAGTTCAACTTTCCTATTCATTTCATTTATCAGCAAAGCACAGCAGGAGATGCAAACTTCTATTTTTGTAGATTATGAACTAGTTGGCACCACCCAATAAAATGAGGTCTACCTAACGCATACCAAGAATAATATTGGAAACCAAGAAAAAAGAGGTATGCAGAAGCAGAGATCAACATTTGAACCAACTAAATCAAACAACCTTTATATGGTTGTGGTAATCCCAAACATGACCAGAATTGTGTAAAGAATACTAAGCATAAGAGCAAGTTATTATACTAACAATACCACAATTCAATAGTGTTACATAAATACCAAATAAGGTTAGGCAGAAGCAGGTTGCCAGATAAAGAATGGGGAGACCCCCCATGATATAAACACTGTGAAAAATATGTACAATTCTAAGAAGTTTTTAGGCTACGTTCACATTGGCGTTCCGCCAATGTGCTTCGCTGTTGCGCCGGCGACGCACCGGCGACGCAGCGGCGACGCGCCCCTATGTTTAACATAGGGGACGCGTGCGTTTTTTGGGTGGCGTTTTTCGACACGTGCGTCGTTTCCGACGCTAGCGTCGGACGCAAGAAAATGCAACAAGTTGCATTTTCTGTGCGTCCGATTTTCGTCAAAAAACGACGCACGCGTCGCAAAACGCGCGCGTTTTTGCGTGCGTTTGCGCGCGTTTTTGCGTGCGTTTGCGCGCGTTTTTGCGTGCGTCGCGTGTTGCGTCGCCGATGCAGGGCGGCGCAACGCTAGTGTGAACGTAGCCTTAGAACAAGCTTGCCAATGCAAAGGCTATGCACACCTATGAAGGGGGACAGAAAGTCCATCCTATTCAATGTAGAATTAGGATAAAAGCAGCAATATACTAAACAATATAAGAATATCAGCCCCTATGGACACAAAACTGGATCAATGGAGGGAGAAGGACCCCAGGCGTATATGACACTATGTTTTTTCCTCAGGGTAAGTCTTTCTTTGGGTTACATTACAGTGGCATGTCTTCAACAAGAATTTTCAGTGGCACAGTTGGTGAAACTTTTCACTAGCAGAGTTAGGGACTTCAAGCTTCCTAGCCAGCTATGACACTTTAGCTGCTCCTTCCTGTTTTCTCTATCTTCAGCCCACTATTCAGGAACCACATAAATGAAATGCCTGTGGCTATCTCCTTTAATGACTGTGTTATCAGTCTCACTGGTTTGTCTCTTCATGGACCCACAGCTTTCAAGACTTGGTTGACACTTCCCTTCCAGGAGTCCCTTAGGGACTCTCATAAAGTTGCTGATCAAATTTTCCCTTACCCAACTCATAGTTATTAACCCCTTTCTGACCTCGGACGGGATAGTACGTCCAAGGTCAGAAGCCCCGCTTTGATGTGGGCTCCGGCGGTGAGCCCGCATCAAAGCCGGGACATGTCAGCTGTTTTGAACAGCTGACATGTGCCCATAATTAACTAGTTAAATGCCACTGTCAAACGCTGACAGCGGCATTTAACTACTGCATCCGGCCGGGCGGCCGGAAATGACAGCATCGCCGACCCCCGTCACATGATCGGAGGTCGGCGATTCTTGTACCTTGTAACCATAGAGGTCCTTGAGACCTCTATGGTTACTGATCGCCGGTAGCTGTGAGCGCCACCCTGTGGACGGCGCTCACAGCACACCTGATTTTCTGCTACATAGCAGCGAACAGCAGATCGCTGCTATGTAGCAGAGGTGATCGGGTTGTGCCTGCTTCTAGCCTCCCATGGAGGCTATTGAAGCATGGCAAAAGTGAAAAAAAAGTTAAAAAAAAATGTGAAAAAAATAAAAAAAATATAAAAGTTTAAATCACCCCCCTTTCGCCCCAATCAAAATAAATCAATAAAAAAATCAAATCTACGCATATTTAGTATCGCCGCGTTCAGAATCGCCTGATCTATCAAATAAAAAAAAGCATTAACCTGATTGCTAAACGGCGTAGCGAGAAAAAAATTCGAAATGCCAGAATTATGTTTTTTTGGTCGCCGTGACATTGCATTAAAATGCAATAACGGGCGATCAAAAGAACATATCTGCACCAAAATGCTATCATTAAAAACGTCATCTCGGCACGCAAAAAATAAGCCTTCACCCGACCACAGATCATGAAAAATGGCGACGCTACGAGTATCGGAAAATGGCACAATTTTTTTTCTTTTAGCAAAGTTTGCAATTTTTTTTCACCACTTAGGTAAAAAATAACCTAGTCATGTTAGGTGTCTATGAACTCGTACTGACCTGGAGAATCATAATGTCAGGTCAGTTTTAGCATTTAGTGAACCTAGCAAAAAAGCCAAACAAAAAACAAGTGTGGGACTGCACTTTTTTTGCAATTTCACCGCACTTGGAATTTTTTCCCGTTTTCTAGTACATGACATGCTAAAACCAATGATGTCGTTTAAAAGTACAACTCATCCTGCAAAAAATAAGCCCTCACATGGCCAAATTGACGGAAAAATAAAAAAGTTATGGCTCTGGGAAGGAGGGGAGTGAAAAACGAACACGGAAAAACAAAAAATCCCAAGGTCATGAAGGGGTTAAGGATGAAGGAAGACTTTAAGTCCATCTAGTTCAACCCATAGCCTAACCTAACATGCCCTAACATGTTAATCCAGAGGAAGGCAAAAAAAAACATGTGGCAAAGAGTAAGCTCCACATTGGGGAAAAAAAATTCCTTCCCGACTCCACATACGGCAATCAGACTAGTTCCCTGGATCAACACCCTATCAAGGAATCTAGTATATATAACCTGTAACATTATACTTTTCAAGAAAGGCATCCTTTTTTTACATCAACGGTACCAGGAACTCCCAGCCAGTCTCCCATGCTAGTATTTGCCCAGCCTCAAGCTGCTTAGCATTTGCGATCTGACGAGGGCAGGCACATTCACCTTAGTATGGCCATTGCTAGGAGTATGCTGATGCCACAGCTTTTCTTCTTAGTTTATTTCCTTCTTTGTCTGTCTGCTTCTCTGTACTTCTCTCTCTCTCTCTCACACACACACACACACTCTCCTGTGAAGATCATCTTGACCAGAGGGTTTTGGGTTTTCCTTAATTTTTCCTTGTTGAAACTGAATTTCCTATTACTGTCACTTACCCACAATCCGCAATCCTCTTCCCCATCCTGGGCCGGCCTTACAGTTAACCCTGCCTACACTACTAACAGGAAACTGACGCCACAGAAGGATAACTCTTAAATACAATACAGTAAAATACATTTTCATATATTTAACCACCAGGGGCTGTCAGAGGAGTGGAACACCATCCTCACCACCCTTACAGTATTTGGCATTAAGATGGAGGTGGTGTCAGGAGAAGACTGGGTGTCAGCAGAATAGAGGTGGCACTGGAAACCAAATCTGCTGATTGTTTGTAGAATAGGGGCAGTGCATAGAGAGAAGAAGAGGGGGCCTAGGATTGAACCTTGAGGAACTCCAATAGTAAGGGGAAGAGGAGAGCCAGCAAAACATATAGAGAAGGAGTAGTCAGAGAGGTAGGAGGATAGCCAAGAGACAATAGTTTCTTTGAGACTGAGAGCCGGAGCATAGCGAGGAGGAGCTGGTGATCCACAGTGTTGAATGCTGCAGAGAGATCCAGGAGAATCAGCATGGAGTAGTGACTAGAGTTGAGCGACTTTTACTTTTTTTTGGATCGGGTTGGGTTTTGCGAAACCTGACTTTGTCAAAACTCGGGTCGGCTGAAATTGGCCAATTATTGCGAAAAGTCAGGGGCCGACTGAAACACGAAACCCAATGCAAGTCAAGGGGAATCAAAGTCGGCAGTAAGTGGAGGACAGGAAAACACCTACAGTGCCCATTTTAATGCCACAAACATCAATTCTTATTACTTAAGCTTGTCAATCTTAATTTACTTTATAATAATAGTTAGGCATTGAAAACTGGGGGTCATTTGGCTAAAGTTGTGGGGGGGGGGGTAGGGCTGGATCAAGATTTTCGTGGGCCCAGGAAACGCGGAATACGTCACGGCGGTGGAGCAGGGAGAGGTAAGTATTTCAACTTTGCAAGTGCTGTGATCCTGAGCAAGCAGGGGGGGCACACTCGTTGGCACTGGCACAGGGCCCCTCATAGTCCAGCGGTGTGTTTGACGGTGGGTGGTGCCTCCCACTGCCAAAGACACTTTTGCGTACTATGAGGGGCCCTGTGCCAGTGACGTCGCCAACGAGTATGCCCCCCCACCTGATGAAGGAACCTGCACTTTCATCTGCACCTTCCTTTTTGTCCTCGTGTAAGGTGGTATAGTATGTGGTAAGGGGAACCTGACTTTCAGCAAGGTCAGATTCAGGCCGTGTAGAGTGCAAGGGGAATGTAGTGGTCTGGGTCAATGTACAAGCGGACTCATCTAGCAGTGGCTGGGCAATGAGCAGGATGAGGAGGAAACACAGATATAGGCCCAAATAATAAAGTAGGCTAAATGCAGTTCAAAATTGGTAACAGGACTAAACAGGCGGCATTGCTTTGTTCAGTGGAGGACAACTGTAATGAGTGGCAGACACAGTTAGTAGGCCCAAATGATAAATTAGGCTAAATGCAGTTCAAAATTGGTAACAGGACTAAACAGGCGGCATTGCTTTGTTCAGTGGAGGACAACTGTAATGAGTGGGAGACACAGTTAGTAGGCCCAAATAAGAAAGTGGGCTAAATGCAGTTAAAAAATGATAACAGGACTAAACAGGCGGCATTGGTTTGTTTAGTGGAGGACAATTGTAATGAGTGGCAGACACAGTTAGTAGGCCCAAATAATAAAGTAGGCTAAATGCAGTTCAAAATTGGTAACAGGACTAAACAAGCGGCATTGCTTTGTTCAGTGGAGGACAACTGTAATGAGTGGCAGACACAGTTTGTAGGCCCAAATAATAAAGTGGGCTAAATGTCTGCCAAAAATAGTTCATAAATAAACAGGTGGCATAGCTAGGTACTGGGGTGGGCTCCTCTGCTGAGTAGCAGACAGTGGTAGTAGGCGCAAAGTATTAACTGGTCTAAATGGAGGCCAGGGCCCCTGTATATTTTAACTATCATCTATCTTTTCAACAAATTTGTATTGGCAGTGCCATTGAAGGATTTAACAGCACAGACTACACAGTGGTGGAGCAGGGAGAGGTAAGTATTCCAAGTGGTAGAGCACTGTTCGAGCTGGGGGAACACTCTCTCGTGGGCGGCGGTACTGGCACAGGGCCCTTCATATTACGACGGTGTGTCTGACGTTGTTTGTGCACCACCACCGTCAGAGACACTTCATTGTACTATGAGGGACCCTGTGCTAGTGCTGTCGCCCAAGAGTGGGCACACCCACCTGTCCAGGCAAACGGCACTCGTACGGGTGCTTGCGCCAGGTGGTGACCACGGCCCTGTGAGGGGTGTCAGCCCATTTATAGAGGTATAAAAATGGCCTATGGCGGACATTCAGCAGCTGCAAATGGAGGAATTGAAGAAGTCAGTAAGAGGAGGCCAAAAGCAAGACATTTTTCAGGCAAGCTACGTGTCAGCAGGAGAAGGTGGGGCAAAATAATTTGAAATCCATGATTGGTTCATTTTAATGAAGGTTAGATCATCAACATTCTGGGTAGCCAGACGTGTCCTTTTTTCGGTCAGTATTGAACGAGCAGCAGTGAAGACTCTTTCTGATAGCACACTAGAAGCAGGGCAAGCGAGTTCCTGTAATGCATATTCTGCCAATTCAGGCCAGGTGTCTATTTTAGATGCCCAGTAATCAAAGGGGAATGACCTGTGAGGGAGAACATCGATAAGGAAGGAAAAGTAGTTCGTAAACATACTGGAGAAATGCTGTCTCCTGTCACTTTGAATCGATGCAGCACTACCTGTAGTGTCAGCGGTCATTGCGAAATCACTCCACAACCTGGTCATAAAACCCCTCTGTCCAACACCACTTTGGATTTGTGCACCTCTAACACCTCTGCCATGTTGCCCCCTACGGCTCATGTGAGAACCATCACCGCCGCTGTGTGCTGGGAATGCCTCAACCAAACGGTCTACAAGAGTTGCTTGTTTGGTAGCCAATATTTGCTCAAGGTTCTCATGTGGCATGATAGTTTGTAATTTTCCTTTATATCGTGGATCCAGGAGGCAGGCCAACCAGTAATCGTCATCGGTCATCATTTTGATAATGCGGGGATCCCTTTTTAGGATACGCAAGGCATACTCTGCCATGTGGGCCAAGGTTCCAGGTGTCAATTCACTGCTTGTGCTGGGTTGAGGAGCACTTTCTTGCAAATCAACATCACTTGTGTCTCGCAAAAACCCTGTACCTGACCTTGCAACGCCACCAGTTTCTATTTCCCCCTGAGAAGCATCCTCCTCCCATAAATATTCATCCCCATCAACCTCCTCTTCGTCTGCCACCTCATCCAGGAGAGTTCCCTGAGCAGACAATGGCTCACTGTCATCAAGGCTTCCACTCCTCCTCGGCTGCAGACGCCAGCTCCTTGATGTGCGTCAAACTTTGCATCAGCAGACACATTAGTGGGATGCTCATGCTTATGATGGCATCGTCTGCACTTACCAGCTGTGTGCATTCCTCAAAACACTGAAGGACTTGACACAGGTCTTGGAGCTTCGACCACTGCACACCAGACAACTCCATGTCTGCCATCCACTGCCCGCCCGTGTATGTGTATCTTCCCACAAATTAATTACAGCACGCCTCTGTTCGCACAGCCTCTGAACCATGTGCAGTGTGGAGTTCCACCTTGTTGCAACGTCAATTATTAGGCGGTGCTGGGGAAGATTCAGTGATCGCTGATGGTTCAGCATACGGCTGGAGTGTACGGGCAACCGGCAGATGTGCGAGCAAAGTCTTCGCACCTTCAAGCAGAGCTGATCATTTTTGAGGAAGCACTGCACCACCAGGTTCAAGGTGTGAGCCAGGCAAGGTATGTGTTTAAGTTCTGAAAGGGCTATGGCAGCCATAAAATTCCTTCCGTTATCACTGACTAACTTGCCGTGAAAAAAACGCATCGCGGTAAAAAAACACAGCATGTTCATTAATTTTGCTTTTTTTTCCACTTTTTTCGTGGTACTTAATGCATTGGGAAGCTCCGGAAAAAAACGCATCAAAAGCGCATGCGGATTTCTTGCAGAAAATGTCCGGTTTTGTTCAGGAAATTTCTGCAAGAAATCCTGACGTGTGCACATAGCCTAAACAATGCAGCATGTTCATTAATTTTGCGGATTTTTCATGTTTTCCCTGCTATTTAATGCATTGGGAAACTCCGGAAAAAAACATGCAAAAAACGCATGAAAAACGTGCAAAAAACGCGTCAAAAACGCATGCGGATTTCTTGAAGAAAATGTCCGGTTTTGAGCAGGAAATTTCTGCAAGAAATCCTGAACGTGTGCACATAGCCTCACAATCAATTCACAGGCAAAAGCTGTGCTCAGTAAGGACAGATGTTCACGTTACACAGATAAAATATTATATTTTTTTTAATTCCATGGTGGAAAGAGATAAAGGCAGAGATAGACATTCTGCTGAAAGTTCTACTGAAATGACAGGAAAAAGAAGAAACATCCAGCTCCTATGATACCAAAAAATAATGGATGGCTTTAATGAATAATCCAAAAGAATATTAATAAGACACAAACAAAGAGTGTAAATATGCAACGTGGATTAGATCAATTATGATCCTTATTCATAGCAACCGTTTAATTTCTCCATAGAATGGCATGAGCACCAGCTGTGAACTTCTATCTGTAGCGCCGGAGTCTCTGCAAGCCGTCCCTCTCCCCCTACAGTGTACTCACCGCCACGGCTCCTGTCCTGCTCCGTCTCCTTCCGGGAATGCAACTGCCCCGGGGTGTGTGCATCACACACAGGTCCCTGCATACTGTGCTTTTGGCCTGCAGCCTGTAAAATGTCAGCACCACGAAGAGGACATCGTGCTTTGCAATGGCATCATTGCATTGCAGTGCCCTCACCTGCCCAGTGCTAGACAAGGTAAAAGAGGATATGGAGGCTCTGTTTGACAGGAATCCCGGATTTAATTATTAGTTTTATTATTATGGGATCTGGGAGTTCCGGGGGAGCATCTTATGGAGAATATAAACTGTGTGCAGAATTATTAGGCAAGTTGTATTTTGATCACTTGATACTTTTTATACATGTTGTCCTATGCCAAGCTGTTCAGGCTTGAGAGCCAACTACCAATTACCGTATATACTCGAGTATAAGCCGAGATTTTCAGCCCATATTTTTGGGCTGAAAGTCCCCCTCTCGGCTTATACTCGAGTCATATACCCGGGGGTCGGCAGGTGAGGGGGAGCGGGGTCTGTGTAGTTATACTTACCTGCTCCTGGCGCGGTCCCTGCAGTCCCTGGCTTCCCCGACGCTGCAGATTCTTCCTGTACTGAGTGGTCACATGGCACCGCTCATTACAGAAATGAATAGGCGGCTCCACCTCCCATAGGGGTGGAGCCGCATATTCATTGCTGTAAATGATCGGTAACTGTGACCGCTCAATTACAGGAAGAAGCTGCAGCGCCGGGGAAGCCAGGGACTGCAGGGACCGCGCCAGGAGCAGGTAAGTATATGGGGATCGCAGCGCTGCGCTATATTTACCTGCTCCTCACTCCGGTGCGGCTCTGTCTCCAGCGTCCTCTAGCAGTGACGCTCAGGTCAGAGGGCGCGGTGACGTAGTCAGTGCGCGCCCTCTGCTGAGCGTCAGTGCTGGAGACGGAGCCGCACGAGGAGCAGGTAAATATTGAAAGCGCTGGCGTCCTGAGCAAGAAAGGTGAGTATGTGATTTTTATTTTTTTTTATTGCAGCACCAGCAGCAGCATTCTATATGGCACAACATTATATGGAGCAACTATGGGGCAATAATCAACGGTGCAGAACAATATATATGGGGCACAGCATTATATATGGAGCATCTATGGGGCCATAATCAACGGTGCAGAGCAATATATATATATATGGCACAGCTTTATAAGGAGCATCTATGGGGCCATAATCAACGGTGCAGAGCATTCTATATGGGGGCACAGCATTATATATGGAGCACCTATGGGGCCATAATCAATGGTGCAGAGCATTCTATATGGGGCACAGCATTATATATGGAGCACCTATGGGGCCATAATCAACGGTGAAGAACATTCTATATGGCACAGCTTTATGTGGAGCATCTATGGGCCATAATGAACGGTGCAGAACATTCTATATGGCACAGCTTTATAAGGAGCATCTATGGGGCCATAATCAATGGTGCAGAGCAATATACCGTATATGGGGCACAGCTTTATAAGCAGCATCTATGGGGCCATAATCAACGGTGCAGAGCAATATATATGGGGCACAGCTTTATAAGGAGCATCTATGGGGCCATAATCAATGGTGCAGAGTAGAGTTGAGCGACCTTGACCTTTTTAGAGTCGAGCCGGGTTTCGCGAAACCCGACTATCTCAAAAGTCGGGTCGAGTGAAATCGGCTGATTATGACGTAAAGTCGGGATCGACCGAAACACGAAACCCAATGCAAGTCAATGGGGCAGCATAGTCGGCAGTGAGTGGGGGCCAGGAAAACACCTAGAGTGCCCATTTTAATGTCAAAACCATCCATTCTTCATAATGAAGCTTGTCAAGCGTAATTTACCTTATAATAATTGGAAGGCATTTGAAATTGGGGGTCATTTGGCTAAAGTTGTGGTGGGTAGGGCTGGTTCAAGTAATTAGTGGGCCCAGGAAATCTGGACCACGTCACGGCAGTGGAGCAGGGAGAGGTAAGTATTTCAACTTTGCAAGTGCTGTGAACCTGAGCAAGCAGGGGGGGCCCACTCGTTGGCATTGGCACTGGCACAGGGCCCCTCAAAGTACAGCGGTGTGTTTGCACGGCGGGGGCGCCTCCCACCGGCAGCAACACTTTTGCGTACTATGAGAGGCCCTGTGCCAGTGATGTCGCCAACTAGTATTCCTCCCCCCCACCTGATGAAGGAACCTGCACTTTCATCTGCACCTTCCTCTTTGTCCCCGTGTAAGGTGGTATGGTATGCGGGAAGAGCAACCTGACTTTCAGCAGGGTCACAATGTTGTTGTGTAGCGTGCACGGGGAATGTTGCGTTATGGGTCAATGTACCAGCAGACTCATCTATCACTGGCTGGGCAATGGGCAGGATGAGGAGGAAACACAGATATAGGCCCAAAGAATAAAGTTGGCTAAATGCAGTTCAAAATTGGTAACACAGGAATAACCAGGGGGCATTGCAGTGGAGGACAACTGGAATGAGAGGCTGACACAGAGAGTAGGCCCAAATCAGTAAGTAGTCGAAATGCAGTTCAAAATTGGCAACCGTAGTAAACAGGCGGCACAGCTTTGTTCAGTGGAGGAGAACAGCAAGGAGTGGCAGACACCGATAGTAGGCCCTAACCCAACTAGTAGGCAAAATGCAGTCTAACATTAACAACTACTTAACGAGCGCCTGAAAACGGAATTTCAGGACAGGAAACCAGGAGAACAGCAAGGAGTGGCAGACACCGATAGTAGGCCCCAAACCAACTAGTACGCCAAATGCAGTTGTTCCGTTTAACCACAATTTAATGAGAGCCTGAAGATAGAAGTTCAGGAAAGGCAACCTGGAGAACACCTTGGAGTGGAACACACCATCTCTCTACAACCCATACCCAATTTGTAGGCCTAATGCAGTGTAGTTTCCAAGAACTACTAAACGAGAGCCGGAAGATCGAAGCTCAGGAAAGGCAACCTGGAGAACACCTTGGAGTGGAACACACCATCTCTCTACACCCCATACCCAATTTGTAGGCCTAATGCAGTGTAGTTTCCAACAACTACTAAACGAGAGCATGAAGATCGAAGCATTGGCGAGGAAACCTGGGGAACACCTTGGAGTGGAACACACCATCTCTCTACACCCCATACCCAATTTGTAGGCCTAATGCAGTGTAGTTTCCAAGAACTACTAAACGAGAGCCGGAAGATCGAAGCTCAGGAAAGGCAACCTGGAAAACACCTTGGAGTGGAACACACCATCTCTCTACACCCCATACCCAATTTGTAGGCCTAATGCAGCGTAGTTTCCAACAACTACTAAACGAGAGCATGATGATCGAAGCATTGGCGAGGAAACCTGGGGAACACCTTGGAGTGGAACACACCATCTCTCTACAGTGGAACACACCATCTCTCTACACCCCATACCCAATTTGTAGGCCTAATGCAGCGTAGTTTCCAACAACTACTAAACGAGAGCCGGAAGATCGAAGCTCAGGAAAGGCAACCTGGGGAACACCTTGGAGTGGAACACACCATCTCTCTACACCCCATACCCAATTTGTAGGCCCAATGCAGCGTAGTTTCCAACAACTACTAAACGAGAGCCGGAAGATCGAAGCTCAGGAAAGGCAACCTGGGGAACACCTTGGAGTGTAACAAACCCTCTCTCTACACCACGGAAGGGCTGATTCTTAGGAAGGAAGGCTGTCGGAAAGAAGCAGGGCGCGTCCGAGGGTGCTTATATTCTTATTAGGTATATACTCACCCTCGGACGCGCCCTGCTTCTTTATTTGTAATGAATGTTTATTTGCAATGTGGTTTTGACTTACTCTATTTTTTTGGTAAATAATGATTTTATTATTTTCATTGTTTTGCATCTTCTTGGCAATAATATAAAGAAGACGTGACAGGACAACACTCGGTGGATGCCATATCTGTGTTTAAAATTGAAAAAACCTTTCAGTTAACTACTTGCAGGAGAAAGTTATTGTAGCTGGTGGCCATTTTTAGTACTGTACCAGATTTTTGTTGTATGTGTTTGTTTTTAATGTTAAAATGTCTGCATTTGATATCTCTCCAGTATTTTCTTTTTTATAAGCAAAATACTTATTTTTATATTTTCTGATGTTGGTTCCAGGGGTACACGGGCAGCAGTGGTGTGGTCAGTGGAGGCCTAGTGGAAGGAGTGACCGCAGACAGGCATCGAAGGCCTAAAATAATAACACATGGCTGTAGGCAATTTTAAATTGGTTCCAGGGGTACACGGGCAGCAGTGGTGTGGTCAGTGGAGGCCTAGTGGAAGGAGTGACCGCAGACAGGCATCGAAGGCCTAAAATAATAACACATGGCTGTAGGCAATTTTAAATTGGTTCCAGGGGTACACGGGCAGCAGTGGTGTGGTCAGTGGAGGCCTAGTGGAAGGAGTGACCGCAGACAGGCATCGAAGGCCTAAAATAATAACACATGGCTGTAGGCAATTTTAAATTGGTTCCAGGGGTACACGGGCAGCAGTGCCCTGGTCAGTGTAGTAGTAGTTGAAAGAATGGACCGCAGACAGGCATCGAAGGCCTAAAATAAAAAAATTGGGCTGGCTGTAGGCAATTTTAAATTGGTTCCAGGGGTACACGGGCAGCAGTGGTGTGGTCAGTGGAGGCCTAGTGGAAGGAGTGACCGCAGACAGGCATCGAAGGCCTAAAATAATAACACATGGCTGTAGGCAATTTTAAATTGGTTCCAGGGGTACATGGGCAGCAGTGGTGTGGTCAGTGGAGGCCTAGTGGAAGGAGTGACCGCAGACAGGCATCGAAGGCCTAAAATAATAACACATGGCTGTAGGCAATTTTAAATTGGTTCCAGGGGTACATGGGCAGCAGTGGTGTGGTCAGTGGAGGCCTAGTGGAAGGAGTGACCGCAGACAGGCATCGAAGGCCTAAATAATAACACATGGCTGTAGGCAATTCTAAATTGGTTCCAGGGGTACATGGGCAGCAGTGGTGTGGTCAGTGGAGGCCTAGTGGAAGGAGTGACCGCAGACAGGCATCGAAGGCCTAAAATAATAACACATGGCTGTAGGCAATTTTAAATTGGTTCCAGGGGTACATGGGCAGCAGTGGTGTGGTCAGTGGAGGCCTAGTGGAAGGAGTGACCGCAGACAGGCATCGAAGGCCTAAATAATAACACATGGCTGTAGGCAATTCTAAATTGGTTACAGGGGTACACGGGCAGCAGTGGTGTGGTCAGTGGAGGCCTAGTGGAAGGAGTGACCGCAGACAGGCATCGAAGGCCTAAAATAATAACACATGGCTGTAGGCAATTTTAAATTGGTTACAGGGGTACATGGGCAGCAGTGGTGTGGTCAGTGGAGGCCTAGTGGAAGGAGTGACCGCAGACAGGCATCGAAGGCCTAAAATAATAACACATGGCTGTAGGCAATTTTAAATTGGTTCCAGGGGTACACGGGCAGCAGTGGTGTGGTCAGTGGAGGCCTAGTGGAAGGAGTGACCGCAGACAGGCATCGAAGGCCTAAAATAATAACACATGGCTGTAGGCAATTTTAAATTGGTTCCAGGGGTACACGGGCAGCAGTGGTGTGGTCAGTGGAGGACTAGTGGAAGGAGTGACCACAGACAGGCATCGAAGGCCTAACATAACAAAAATGTCAATACAATGGTATTGTCAGTGGCAGGCATTGAAGGATGTCAGCGCATAGACTAAACATTGGTGGAGCTGTGAGATAATTTTGCAAGTGGTAGAGCACTGTTTGAGCTGGGGTGGGGGGAAACTGTCTTGTGGCCGGCGGTACAGGCCCAGGGCCCCTCATATTACAACGGTGTGTCTGACGTTGGGTGCGCACCACCACCGCCAGAGACACTTTATTGTACTAGGAGGGACCCAGTGGCAGTGCCGTCGACCAAAAGCGGGCTCACCCACCTCTTCAGACAAACTGCACTCTCACGGGTGCTGTCGCCAAGTGTCGATAACACGGCCCCGTGTGGGGAGTTTGGCCATTTAGTGAGGTGTAAACATGTCGTATGCTGGACAATCAGGTGCAGAAAATTACGAGATTGGAAAAGGCATTCAGAATAGTCCACAGGCAAGACCTTTTCATAGGAAAGCTAGGTGTCAGCCGGGCAAGGTGGGGCAAAAGATTTCGAAATCCAGTTGTGGTTCATTTTAATGAAGGTTAGATCATCTACATTTTGGGTAGCCAGACGAGTCCTTTTTTCTGTTAGTATTGAACCTGCAGCACTGAATACTCTTTCTGATAGGACACTAGCTGCCGGGCAAGCATGCTCCTGCAATGCATATTCTGCCAATTCTGGCCAGGTGTCTAATTTTGATGCCCAGTAATCAAATGGGAATGACGGTTGAGGGAGAACATCGATAAGGGATGAAAAATAGTTTGTAACCATACTGGACAAATGTTGTCTCCTGTCACTTTGAATTGATGCTGCAGTACCTGTCCTGTCTGCGGTCATAGCAAAATCACTCCACAACCTGGTCAGAAAACCACTCTGGCCAACGCCACTTCTGATTTCTGCCCCTCTAACTCCTCTGGTCTGCTGGCCCCTGCAGCTCGTGTGAGAACGATCACGGGCGCTGTGTGCAGGGAATGCCAGAAGCAAACGGTCAACAAGAGTTGATTGTTTGGTTGCTAATATTAGTTCCAAGTTCTCATATGGCAATTTGCCTTTATAGCGAGGATCAAGGAGGCAGGCCAACCAGTAATCGTCATCATTCATCATTTTAGTTATGCGTGTGTCCCTTTTGAGGATACGTAAGGCATTATCCGCCATGTGGGCCAAAGTTCCAGTTCTCAAATCTGCGGTTGTGCTTGGTTGAGGGGCAGTTTCAGGCAAATAAACATCACTTGTGTCCCTCAAAAAACCAGAACCCGGCCTTGCCGCGCCACCAATTTCCAGTGGCCCCGGAAAAGCTTCCTCATTAAAAATATAATCATCCCCATCATCCTCCTCGTCCTCCTCCTCCTCTTCGCCCGCTACCTCGTCCTGTACACTGCCCTGGCCAGACAATGGCTGACTGTCATCAAGGCTTTCCTCTTCCTCAGCTGCAGACGCCTGATCCTTTATGTGCGTCAAACTTTGCATCAGCAGACGCATTAGGGGGATGCTCATGCTTATTATGGCGTTGTCTGCACTAACCAGCCGTGTGCATTCCTCAAAACACTGAAGGACTTGACACATGTCTTGAATCTTCGACCACTGCACACCTGACAACTCCATGTCTGCCATCCTACTGCCTGCCCGTGTATGTGTATCCTCCCACAAAAACATAACAGCCCGCCTCTGTTCACACAGTCTCTGAAGCATGTGCAGTGTTGAGTTCCACCTTGTTGCAACGTCTATGATTAGGCGATGCTGGGGAAGGTTCAAAGAACGCTGATAGGTCTGCATACGGCTGGAGTGTACGGGCGAACGACGGATATGTGAGCAAAGTCCACGCACTTTGAGGAGCAGGTCGGATAACCCCGGATAACTTTTCAGGAAGCACTGCACCACCAGGTTTAAGGTGTGAGCCAGGCAAGGAATGTGTTTCAGTTGGGAAAGGGAGATGGCAGCCATGAAATTCCTTCCGTTATCACTCACTACCTTGCCTGCCTCAAGATCTACAGTGCCCAGCCACGACTGCGTTTCTTTCTGCAAGAAATCGGACAGAACTTCCGCGGTGTGTCTGTTGTCGCCCAAACACTTCATAGCCAATACAGCCTGCTGACGTTTGCCAGTAGCTGCCCCATAATGGGAGACCTGGTGTGCAACAGTGGCAGCTGCGGATGGAGTGGTTGTGCGACTGCGGTCTGTGGACGAGCTCTCGCTTCTGCAGGAGGACGAAGAGGAGGAGGAGGGGGTGCGAACGGCTACAGCCAATTGTTTCCTAGACCGTGGGCTAGGCAGAACTGTCCCAAACTTGCTGTCCCCTGTGGACCCTGCATCCACCACATTTACCCAGTGTGCCGTGATGGACACGTAACGTCCCTGGCCATGCCTACTGGTCCATGCATCTGTTGTCAGGTGCACCTTTGTGCTCACAGATTGCCTGAGTGCATGGACGATGCGCTCTTTAACATGCTGGTGGAGGGCTGGGATGGCTTTTCTGGAAAAAAAGTGTCGACTGGGTAGCTCGTAGCGTGGTACAGCGTAGTCCATCAGGGCTTTGAAAGCTTCGCTTTCAACTAACCGGTAGGGCATCATCTCTAACGAGATTAGTCTAGCTATGTGTGCGTTCAAACCCTGTGTACGCGGATGCGAGGCTAAGTACTTCCTTTTTCTAACCATAGTCTCATGTAGGGTGAGCTGGACTGGAGAGCTGGAGATCGTGGAACTAGCGGGGGTGCCGGTGGACATGGCAGACTGAGAGACGGTGGGAGATGGTATTGTTGCCACCGGTGCCCTAGATGCAGTGTTTCCTAATACGAAACTGGTGATTCCCTGACCCTGACGGCTTTGGCCTGGCAAAGAAACCTGCACAGATACTGCAGGTGGTGCGGAAAATGGTGGCCCTACACTGCCGGAAGGGATGTTGCGTTGCTGACTAGCTTCATTGGCCGAGGGTGCTACAACCTTAAGGGACGTTTGGTAGTTAGTCCAGGCTTGCAAATGCATGGTGGTTAAATGTCTATGCATGCAACTTGTATTGAGACTTTTCAGATTCTGTCCTCTGCTTAAGGTAGTTGAACATTTTTGACAGATGACTTTGCGCTGATCAATTGGATGTTGTTTAAAAAAATGCCAGACTGCACTCTTTCTAGCATCGGATACCTTTTCAGGCATTGCAGACTGAGCTTTAACCGGATGGCCACGCTGTCCTCCAACAGGTTTCAGTTTTGCCACGCGTTTTGGGCAAGATATGGGCCCGGCAGATGGAACCTGTTGCGATGTTGATGCCTGCTGCGGCCCCTCCTCCTCCGCTTCAGAACTGCTGCCGCCTGCACCCTGTTCCCCCAATGGCTGCCAATCGGGGTCAAGAACTGGGTCATCTATTACCTCTTCTTGTAGCTCGTGTGCAACTTCGTCTGTGTCACCGTGTCGGTCAGTGGTATAGCGTTCGTGATGGGGCAACATAGTCTCATCAGGGTCTGATTCTTGATCAGCACCCTGCGAGGGCAATGTTGTGGTCTGAGTCAAAGTAAACAAAAAATATTGGATTGAACATCCAAGGTTCAAAATCAAGAAAAATATACCAAAAAACCTTTTAGCTAACTGATACTAGATAAAATTACGTTTTTATTATTAAAAACAACAACAACACAACCACCATGCACACAACCGTGCTTAGCTACAATATGACCCTCACACTGTAAATAACCTAAATTACCCTGCCTATGCAGCGGAGGTTGGCACCCTAGATATGTTCGAGATTGGCGCCCCCGCTCAACGGCGGCTGTCCCTTTTTCTCCTGTCCAGCCCCTAATAATAATGTGATGCAGTTAGATATCAGTCAAACCTGACAGGGAAAAATATGAAAAGGACAGTGATTGCTTTTCAACATTAATCATCTATAGCAATCAAAATAGACAGTGTGAGGTAGAGTGAATGACAAACTAATATAAAAGTGCAAAATAGTGCATAACATGCATAGAGTACCTCTCTATAACTGTTCCCTGCTCTGGTAGCCTGCCTAACCGTGGAGGTTGGCACCCTACTGTACAGCGGAAACGGCGCCCCCACTCATCGACGGCTCACCCTGCAAATGGCCCTACAGATACACTGCAGTACAGTGGGCATATAGCTAATATAACCACCACAGCTTATAGACACAAAACAGATATGAACTATATCAAAAAGAGCACAATCTAGATAAACGCTTGTGCACTCATATTCTATTGTTAAAAAAGATAACAGTTAAGTTCAATAAGGTACTCATCATTTGATGTTTCAGAGGATAAGTTCCTCATGCCTCAACGCGTTTCACCGATTGGATCATCAGGAGGCTTGGATATTCAGATGCCTCCTGATGATCCAATCGGTGAAACGCGTTGAGGCATGAGGAACTTATCCTCTGAAACATCAAATGATGAGTACCTTATTGAACTTAACTGTTATCTTTTTTAACAATAGAATATGAGTGCACAAGCGTTTATCTAGATTGTGCTCTTTTTGATATAGTTCATATCTGTTTTGTGTCTATAAGCTGTGGTGGTTATATTAGCTATATGCCCACTGTACTGCAGTGTATCTGTAGGGCCATTTGCAGGGTGAGCCGTCGATGAGTGGGGGCGCCGTTTCCGCTGTACAGTAGGGTGCCAACCTCCACGGTTAGGCAGGCTACCAGAGCAGGGAACAGTTATAGAGAGGTACTCTATGCATGTTATGCACTATTTTGCACTTTTATATTAGTTTGTCATTCACTCTACCTCACACTGTCTATTTTGATTGCTATAGATGATTAATGTTGAAAAGCAATCACTGTCCTTTTCATATTTTTCTCTGAGTCAAAGTACCAGCATAGTAGTCTGGCTGTGGCTGTGCATCAGTGCACTCCATGTCAGATTCAACTTGTAATGGGCATGGACTGTTAACTGCTTCACTTTCTAAGCCAGGGACGGTATGTGTAAAGAGCTCCATGGAGTAACCCGTTGTGTCGCCTGCTGCATTCTTCTCTGTTGTTGTTTTTGCTGAAGAGGACAAGGAAGCGACTTGTCCCTGACCGTGAACATCCACTAACGACGCGCTGCTTTGACATTTACCAGTTTCACGAGAGGAGGCAAAAGAGCTAGAGGCTGAGTCAGCAAGATAAGCCAAAACTTGCTCTTGCTGCTCCGGCTTTAAAAGCGGTTTTCCTACTCCCAGAAAAGGGAGCGTTCGAGGCCTTGTGTAGCCAGACGACGAACCTGGCTCCACAGCTCCAGACTTAGGTGCAATATTTTTTTTTCCCACGACCAGCTGATGCTCCACCACTACCACTACCCTCATTACCAGCTGACAATGAACGCCCCCGGCCACGACCTCTTCCACCATACTTCCTCATTGTTTTAAAAACGTAAACAAACTAACGGTATTTGTTGCTGTCACACAAATTACACGGTGAGCTATAACTTCAGTATGATTTAGCTACCCCTTTACAGGTGAGTGAGACCACAACGAAAATCAGGCACAATGTTACACACTCTGTTGTTGGTGGCAACAAATGAGAGAGATGCCACACACGCAGGACTGTCACTGAAGCACAAATGTAAATATTAATCTCCCACTGATTTTGATTTTTTTTTTTTTTTTCAGGGAGACTTTAGGAAAAAAAAAAATAGAATAAAATGATTTTTTCAGGAAGAATTTAGAAACCAAAGAAAATAAAATGATTTTTTCAGGGAGAATTTAGAAAACAAATAAAACAAAAAAAGGCTTTCTATGGCCCACTGAGTGAGAGATGACGCACACAGGAGTCAGGAGTGGCACACAAGCCCAGAGGCCAATATTTATCTCCCACTGATTGATGTAGTGATTTTTTCAGGTAGATTTTGGAACCCAAATCAAGCTAAAAAAAATAATAGGCTTTCTATGGCCCACAATTGGAGAGAGAGAGATGGCACACCCAGGAGTCAAGACTGGCACACAAGCAGAAAGGGCAATATTAATCTCCCACTGATTTGTTTTTTTTTGTTTTTTTCTTTCAGGGAGACTTTAGGAAAAAAAAAATAGAATAAAATGATTTTTTCAGGAAGAATTTAGAAACCAAATAAAATAAAATGATTTTTTCAGGGAGAATTTAGAAAACAAATAAAACAAAAAAAGGCTTTCTATGGCCCACTGAGTGAGAGATGACGCACACAGGAGTCAGGAGTGGCACACAAGCCCAGAGGCCAATATTTATCTCCCACTGATTGATGTAGTGATTTTTTCAGGTAGATTTTGGAACCCAAATCAAGCTAAAAAAATAATAGGCTTTCTATGGCCCACAATTGGAGAGAGAGAGAGAGATGGCACACCCAGGAGTCAAGACTGGCACACAAGCAGAAAGGGCAATATTAATCTCCCACTGATTTGTTTTTTTTTTGTTTTTTTTTCAGGGAGACTTTAGGAAAAAAAAAATAGAATAAAATGATTTTTTCAGGAAGAATTTAGAAACCAAATAAAATAAAATGATTTTTTCAGGGAGAATTTAGGAAACAAATAAAACAAAAAAAGGCTTTCTATGGCCCACTGAGTGAGAGATGACGCACACAGGAGTCAGGAGTGGCACACAAGCCCAGAGGCCAATATTTATCTCCCACTGATTGATGTAGTGATTTTTTCAGGTAGATTTTGGAACCCAAATCAAGCTAAAAAAAATAATAGGCTTTCTGTGGCCCACAATTGGAGAGAGAGAGAGAGAGATGGCACACCCAGGAGTCAAGACTGGCACACAAGCAGAAAGGGCAATATTAATCTCCCACTGATTTGTTTTTTTTTTGTTTTTTCAGGGAGACTTTAGGAAAAAAAAAATAGAATAAAATGATTTTTTCAGGAAGAATTTAGAAACCAAATAAAATAAAATGATTTTTTCAGGGAGAATTTAGAAAACAAATAAAACAAAAAAAGGCTTTCTATGGCCCACTGAGTGAGAGATGACGCACACAGGAGTCAGGAGTGGCACACAAGCCCAGAGGCCAATATTTATCTCCCACTGATTGATGTAGTGATTTTTTCAGGTAGATTTTGGAACCCAAATCAAGCTAAAAAAATAATAGGCTTTCTATGGCCCACAATTGGAGAGAGAGAGAGAGATGGCACACCCAGGAGTCAAGACTGGCACACAAGCAGAAAGGGCAATATTAATCTCCCACTGATTTGTTTTTTTTTTTTTTTTTTCAGGGAGACTTTAGGAAAAAAAAAAATAGAATAAAATGATTTTTTCAGGAAGAATTTAGAAACCAAAGAAAATAAAATGATTTTTTCAGGGAGAATTTAGAAAACAAATAAAACAAAAAAAGGCTTTCTATGGCCCACTGAGTGAGAGATGACGCACACAGGAGTCAGGAGTGGCACACAAGCCCAGAGGCCAATATTTATCTCCCACTGATTGATGTAGTGATTTTTTCAGGTAGATTTTGGAACCCAAATCAAGCTAAAAAAAATAATAGGCTTTCTATGGCCCACAATTGGAGAGAGAGAGAGAGATGGCACACCCAGGAGTCAAGACTGGCACACAAGCAGAAAGGGCTATATTAATCTCCCACTGATTTGTTTTTTTTTTTTTTTTTTCAGGGAGACTTTAGGAAAAAAAAAAATAGAATAAAATGATTTTTTCAGGAAGAATTTAGAAACCAAATAAAATAAAATGATTTTTTCAGGGAGAATTTAGAAAACAAATAAAACAAAAAAAGGCTTTCTATGGCCCACTGAGTGAGAGATGACGCACACAGGAGTCAGGAGTGGCACACAAGCCCAGAGGCCAATATTTATCTCCCACTGATTGATGTAGTGATTTTTTCAGGTAGATTTTGGAACCCAAATCAAGCTAAAAAAAATAATAGGCTTTCTATGGCCCACAATTGGAGAGAGAGAGAGAGAGAGATGGCACACCCAGGAGTCAAGACTGGCACACAAGCAGAAAGGGCAATATTAATCTCCCACTGATTTTGTTTTTTTTTTTTTTTTTTTTCAGGGAGACTTTAGGAAAAAAAAATAGAATAAAATGATTTTTTCAGGAAGAATTTAGAAACCAAATAAAATAAAATGATTTTTTCAGGGAGAATTTAGAAAACAAATTAAACAAAAAAAGGCTTTCTATCGCCCACTGAGTGAGAGATGACGCACACAGGAGTCAGGAGTGGCACACAAGCCCAGAGGCCAATATTTATCTCCCACTGATTGATGTAGTGATTTTTTCAGGTAGATTTTGGAACCCAAATCAAGCTAAAAAAATAATAGGCTTTCTATGGCCCACAATTGGAGAGAGAGAGAGAGATGGCACACCCAGGAGTCAAGACTGGCACACAAGCAGAAAGGGCAATATTAATCTCCCACTGATTTGTTTTTTTTTTTTTTTTTTTCAGGGAGACTTTAGGAAAAAAAAATAGAATAAAATGATTTTTTTAAGAAGAATTTAGAAACCAAATAAAATAAAATGATTTTTTCAGGGAGAATTTAGAAAACAAATAAAACAAAAAAAGGCTTTCTATGGCCCACTGAGTGAGAGATGACGCACACAGGAGTCAGGAGTGGCACACAAGCCCAGAGGCCAATATTTATCTCCCACTGATTGATGTAGTGATTTTTTCATGTAGATTTTGGAATCCAAATCAAGCTAAAAAAATAATAGGCTTTCTATGGCCCACAATTGGAGAGAGAGAGAGAGATGGCACACCCAGGAGTCAAGACTGGCACACAAGCAGAAAGGGCAATATTAATCTCCCACTGATTTGTTTTTTTTTTTTTTTTTTTTCAGGGAGACTTTAGGAAAAAAAAAATTGAATAAAATGATTTTTTCAGGAAGAATTTAGAAACCAAATAAAATAAAATGATTTTTTCAGGGAGAATTTAGAAAACAAATAAAACAAAAAAAGGCTTTCTATGGCCCACTGAGTGAGAGATGACGCACACAGGAGTCAGGAGTGGCACACAAGCCCAGAGGCCAATATTTATCTCCCACTTTTTTTTTTTTGTTCCAGGGAAAATTTATAAACCCAATAAAAAAAATAATAAATAGGCTTTCTATGGCCCACTATCTGAGAGACAGAGAGAGATGGCACGCTTAGGACTGGCACACAAGCCCAAAGGCCAATATTAATCTCCCTTTTTTTTTGTAAGGGAGAATTTATAAAACCAAAAAAAAATAAATAAATAGGCTTTCTATGGCCCACTATTTGTGAGAGAGATGGCACGCTCAGGACTGGCACACAAGCCCAGAGGCCAATATTAATCTCCCACTTTTTTTTTTTTTTCCAGGGAAAATTTATAAACCCAATAAAAAAAAAAATAAATAAATAGGCTTTCTATGGCCCACTATCTGAGAGAGAGAGATGGCACGCTTAGGACTGGCACACAAGCCCAAAGGCCAATATTAATCTCCCACTGATTGATTTATTGATTTTTTCAGGTAGAATTTAGAACCCAAATAAAGCAAAAAAAAAAAAAAAAGGGCTTTCTATGGCCCACTGAGTGAGTGATGATGCACACAGGAGTCAGGAGTGGCACACAAGCCCTGAGGCCAATATTTTTCTCCCACTGATTGATGTAGTGATTTTTTCAGGTAGATTTTAGAACCAAAATCAAGCAAAAAAATAAATAGGCTTTCTATGGCCCACTGAGTGAGTGATGATGCACACAGGAGTCAAGAGTGGCACACAAGCCCTGAGGCCAATATTTTTCTCCCACTGATTGATGTAGTGATTTTTTCAGGTAGATTTTATAACCCAAATCAAGCAAAAAAATAAATAGGCTTTCTATGGCCCACTGAGTGAGAGATGACACAGACAGGGATGGCACTCTAGCAGAAATGTCAATCTTAATCTCCCACAAAAAAAAAAAAAAAAACAGGGAGTGTCCTTCAATTACTATCTCCCTGCAGTAATCTCAGCCAGGTATGGCAGGCAGCAATAAGGAGTGGACTGATGCACAAATTAAATAAAAAGTGTGTACAAACCAAAAAGATAGCTGTGCAGAAAGGAAGGAACAAGAGGATTTGTGCTTTGAAAAAAGCAGTTGGTTTGCACAGCGGCGTACACACAGCAATGCAGCTATCAGGGAGCCTTCTAGGGCAGCCCAATAAGCTACAGCGCTGAGGGGGAAAAAAAAAAAAATGTAGCTTCCACTGTCCCTGCACACCGAAGGTGGTGTTGGGCAGTGGAAATCGCTACAGCACAAGCGGTTTGGTGGTTAATGGACCCTGCCTAACGCTATCCCTGCTTCTGACGAAGCGGCAGCAACCTCTCCCTAAGCTCAGATCAGCAGCAGTAACATGGCGGTCGGCGGGAACTCCCCTTTATAGCGCCTGTGACGCCGCAGACAGCAAGCCAATCACTGCAATGCCCTTCTCTAAGATGGTGGGGACCAGGACCTATGTCATCACGCTGCCCACACTCTGCGTTTACCTTCATTGGCTGAGAAATGGCGCTTTTCGCGTCATTGAAACGCGACTTTGGCGCGAAAGTCGCGTACCGCATGGCCGACCCCGCACAGGGGTCGGATCGGGTTTCATGAAACCCGACTTTGCCAAAAGTCGGCGACTTTTGAAAATTAACGACCCGTTTCCCTCAACCCTAGTGCAGAGCAATCCATATGGGGCACAGCTTTATAAGGAGCATCTATGGCGCCATAATCAATGGTGCAGAGCAATATACCGTATATGGGGCACAGCTTTATAAGGAGCATCTATGGGGCCATAATCAACGGTGCAGAGCAATATATATGGGGCACAGCTTTCTATGGAGCATCTATGGGGCCATAATGAACGGTATAGAGCATTCTATATAGCACAGTTGCATATGGAGCATCTATAGGGCAATAATGAACGGTATGGAGCATCTATTTTTTTATTTTAAATTTACCAGTAGCTGCTGCATTTTCCACCCTAGGCTTATACTTGAGTCAATAAGTTTTCCCAGTTTTTTGTGGCAAAATTAGGGGGGTCGGCTTATACTCGGGTCGGCTTATACTCGGGTATATACGGTAAGTAAATCAGGTGATGTGCATCTCTGTAATGAGGAGGGGTGTTGTGTAATTTCATCAAAACCCTATATAAGGTGTGCTTAATTATTAGGCAACTTCCTTTCCTTTGGCAAAATGGGTCAGAAGAGAGATTTGACGGGCTCTGAAAAGTCCAAAATTGTGAGATATCTTGCAGAGGGATGCAGCAATCTTGAAATTGCCAAACTTTTGAAGCGTGATCACCGAACAATCAAGCGTTTCATGGCAAAAAGCCAACAGGGTCGCAAGAAGTGTGTTGGGCAAAAAAGGCACAAAATAACTGCCCATGAATTGAGGAAAATCAAGCGTGAAGCTGCCAAGATGCCATTTGCCACCAGTTTTGCCATATTTCAGAGCTGCAATGTTACTGGAGTAACAAAAAGCACAAGGTGTGTAATACTCAGGGACATGGCCAAGGTAAGGAATGCTGAAAAATGACCACCTTTGAACAAAAAACATAAGATAAAACGTCAAGACTGGGCCAAGAAATACTTTTCAAAGGTTTTATGGACTGATGAAATGAGAGTGACTCTTGATGGGCCAGAGGCTGGATCAGTAAAGGGCAGAGAGCTCCACTCCGACTCAGACGCCAGCAATGTGGAGGTGGGGACTGGTATGGGCTGGGATCATCAAAGATGAACTTGTGGGACCTTTTCGGGTTGAGGATGGAGTGAAGCTCAACTCGCAGACCTACTGCCAGTTTCTGGAAGACTTCTTCAAGCAGTGGTACAGGAAGAAGTCGGTATCGTTCAAGAAAAACATGATGTTCATACAGGACAATGCTCCATCACATGCCTCCAACTACTCCACAGTGTGGCTGGCCAGTAAAGGTCTCAAAGAAGAAAAAATAATGACATGGCCCCTTGTTCACCTGATTTGAACCCCATAGAGAACCTGTGGTCCCTCACAAAATGTGAGATCTACAGGAAGGGAAAACAGTACACCTCTCAGAACAGTGTCTGGGAGACTGTGGTGGCTGCTGCACGCAATGTTGATTGTAAACAGATCAAGCAACTGACAGAATCTATGGATGGAAGGCTGTTGAGTGTCATCATAAAGAAAGGTGGCTTGTTGTGGATTCTGTTTTTGGGCTCCCTCTGGTGGTTACAGATGGTACTGGGTGACTTGTGTTCTCTGCGGTCTCTGGTGTCCACCTGTTCTATCAGGATATGGGAGTTTCCTATTTAACCTGGCTTTCTTGTCATTTCCTCGCCGGCGATCAATGTAATCAGTGTGTCTTGTTACCTCTGCTTCCCGCTTCTGTAATCATCAGGACAAGCTAAGTTTTTGATTTTCCTGTTCCACGTTTTGCTTTATTTTTGTTTTAGTCCAGCTTGCAGTTATGTGATTCCTTGTTGCTGGTTGCTCTAGTGGGCTGATATTGCTCCTCATGTTCCATGAGTTGGCACATGAGTTCAGGTAATTTCAGGATGGTTTTTTGTAGGGTTTTTCGCTGACCGCGCAGTTCACTTTTGTATCCTCTGCTATTTAGTTTTAGCGGGCCTCATTTTGCTGAATCTGTTTTCATTACTACGTATGTGCTTTCCTCTCATTTCACCGTCATTACATGTGGGGGGCTGCTATTTCTGTGGGGTGTTTCTCTGGAGGCAAGAGAGGTCTTTGTTTCTTCTAATAGGGGAAGCCAGTCCTTCGGCTGGCGCGAGACGTCTAGAATCATCGTAGGCACGTTCCCCGGCTACTGCTAGTGTTGTGAATTAGGTTCAGGATCGCGGTCAGCTCAGTTTCCATCACCCTAGAGCTTGTTCTGTTTTTTGTGTGCTTGTCCTTTTGTGATCCCCTGCCATTGGGATCATGACAGTGGCTATATTGGTCACTAATTTTTGGGGGTTTTGTTTTTGCATGTCAGAAGTGTTTATTTCTAAATTTTGTGCAGTTATATTGGTTTACCTGGTGAAAATAAACAAGTGAGATGGGAATATATTTGGTTTTTATTAAGTTGCCTAATAATTCTGCACAGTAATAGTTAACTGCAGAAACAGATATCCTCCTAAGATAGCCACATCTAAAAAAAAACCCCACTCCAACTTCCAAAATTATTAAGCTTTGATATTTATGAGTCTTTTGGGTTGATTGAGAACATAGTTGTTGATCAATAATAAAAATAATCCTCTAAAATACAACTTGCCTAATAATTCTGCACACAGTGTACTGTGGGGGCCATGATACTGTGTATAGACTGACTCTGGGGGACTGTCATACTATGTATATGTGTACTGTGAGGTATGATCCTGTATATAGATGTGGGGCATCATAATGTGTATAGAGGGCTGTGTAAAATCATACTGTGCATAGGGGTTATGGAGCATCATACTGTGCATAGGGGGTGTAGGCTGGCTATGGGGAATTATCCTTACAATGACGATACTGTTAACAGCTGTAGAAGAGTGGAGAGCTGTTGGCTCAGTGTTCTGTCACTTACTCTGGCTAAAATCAGGCACTTCTGGCCTTCGCCCTTTTGAAGGCTGGCGACACACAGGGGGGCATTAGGCGGCATGATGACATAATTTCATTGCACTGTGCTCACTAGTCTACTGTTAGGCAAAATAGAAGAGATGGATCCTACAATGGACAGGAAACTAGGACTGGGTATTAATTTTTTTAATTATTATTTAGAGGAAAGGAATGTGGGCCATCACATGAAAAATGTACTGTAGCTGTGGAGAGTTACACTGTGTACAGAGAGGCTGTATTCAACAATCATTATTAAGTACAGGGGGGTTGTTGTTGTTGTGAATTCTGTGGCAGAGTTCACTCCTGTGGTCACAAGTGGTACTTCGGCTGATTCTCTCTGGGATCTTCCGTTTGTGGAGGAAAGTGGTACTGCAGCTTCTGAGTTTCCTCCCTCAGGTGATCTGGTGAGCTCGTTAGCTTCTTCTCTACTTAACTCCACCTGATGCTTTGATCTATGCTTCCTGTCAATGTTTCAGTGTGGGACTTGTTTTTTCCCTGGATCATTCCTGTGGCCTGCTGCTCTGCAAAGCTAAGTTTTGCTTATGTTATTTTGTTGCTATTTTTCTGTCCAGCTTGCTTTATTGGTTTTTCTCGCCTGCTGGAAGCTCTGAGACGCAGAGGGACCACCTCCGTACCGTTAGTCGGTGCGGAGGGTCTTTTTGTCCCCTCTGCGTGGTTTTTTATAGGTTTTTGTGCTGACCGCAAAGTTATCTTCCCTATCCTCGTTCTGTTCAGCTAGTCGGGCCTCACTTTGCTAAATCTGTTTCATCTCTATGTTTGTGTTTTCATCTTACTCACAGTCATTATATGTGGGGGGCTGCCTTTTCCTTTGGGGAATTTCTCTGAGGCAAGGTAGGCTTATTTTTCTATCTTCAGGATTAGCTAGTTTCTCAGGCTGTGACGAGGCGCCTAGGTTCTGGTCAGGAGCGCTCCACGGCTACCTTTAGTGTGGTTTGATAGGCTTAGGGATTGCGGTCTGCAGAGTTCCCACGTCTCAGAGCTCGTTCTATTATTTTGGGTTATTGTCAGTTCACTGTATGTGCTCTGACCTCCATGTCCATTGTGATTCTGAATTGCCTTTCATAACAGTACAGGAAGCCAAAAGTGCTAACGATTCTCAATAGAGGGAAAAAAGAAGTTCTGAGACCATTTTTTTTTCTTTGCACTGTGTTTTGTCTTTTTTTTCCCCTAGACATTTGGGTGGTTCAGGACACAGGTGTAGCAATGGACATTAAATGTCTGTCTTCATGTGTGGATCAGCTCACGGCAAGAGTTCAAAATATTCAAGATTTTGTGGTCCAGAATTCTTTGCTTGAACCGAGAATTCCTATTCCAGATTTGTTTTTTGGAGATAGAACTAAATTTCTGAGTTTCAAAAATAATTGTAAACTATTTCTGGCTTTGGAACCTCGCTCTTCTGGTGACCCAATTCAACAGGTTAGGATCGTCATTTCTTTTTTGTGCGGCGACCCTCAGGACTGGGCGTTTTCTCTTGCGTCAGGAGATCCTGCATTGAGTAATATCGATGCGTTTTTCCTGGCGCTCGGATTGCTGTACGATGAGCCTAATTCAGTGGATCAGGCAGAAAAAAATTTGCTGGCTCTTTGTCAGGCTCAGGATGAGATAGAGGTATATTGTCAGAAATTTAGAAAGTGGTCATTGCTCACTCAATGGAATGAATCTGCGCTGGCAGCAATATTCAGAAAGGGTCTCTCTGAAGCCCTTAAGGATGTCATGGTGGGATTTCCTATGCCTGCTGGTTTGAATGAGTCTATGTCTTTGGCCATTCAGATCGGTCGACGCTTGCGTGAGCGTAAACCTGTGCACCATTTGGCGGTATTACCTGAGCTTAAACCTGAGCCTATGCAGTGTGATAGGACCTTGACCAGAGTTGAACGGCAAGAACATAGACGTCTGAATGGTCTGTGTTTCTACTGTGGTGATTCCACTCATGCTATCTCTGATTGTCCTAAGCGCACTAAGCGGTTCGCTAGGTCTGCCACCATTGGTACTGTACAGTCAAAATTTCTTCTGTCCGTTACATTGATCTGCTCTTTGTCATCATATTCTGTCATGGCATTTGTGGATTCAGGCGCTGCCCTGAATTTGATGGACTTGGAATATGCTAAGCGTTGTGGGTTTTTCTTGGAGCCCTTGCAGTGTCCTATTCCATTGAGAGGAATTGATGCTACGCCTTTGGCCAAGAATAAGCCTCAATACTGGACCCAGCTGACCATGTGCATGGCTCCTGCACATCAGGAGGTTATTCGCTTTCTGGTGTTGCATAATCTGCATGATGTGGTCGTGTTGGGGTTGCCATGGCTACAAGCCCATAATCCAGTATTAGATTGGAAATCCATGTCGGTGTCCAGCTGGGGTTGTCAGGGGGTACATGGTGATGTTCCATTTCTGTCAATTTCGTCATCCACTCCTTCTGAGGTCCCAGAGTTCTTGTCTGATTACTGGGATGTATTTGATGAGCCCAAGTCCAATACCCTACCTCCGCATAGGGATTGTGATTGTGCTATCAATTTGATTCCTGGTAGTAAATTCCCAAAAGGTCGATTGTTTAATTTGTCCGTGCCTGAGCACACCGCTATGCGCAGTTATGTGAAGGAATCCCTGGAGAAGGGGCATATTGGCCCGTCATCGTCGCAATTAGGAGCAGGGTTCTTTTTTGTAGCCAAGAAGGATGGTTCGCTGAGACCTTGTATAGATTACCGCCTTCTTAATAAGATCACGGTTAAATTTCAGTACCCCTTGCCATTGTTATCTGATCTGTTTGCTCGGATTAAGGGGGCTAGTTGGTTCACAAAGATAGATCTTCGTGGTGCGTATAATCTGGTGCGAATTAAGCAAGGTGATGAATGGAAAACTGCATTTAATACGCCCGAGGGTCATTTTGAGTATCTTGTGATGCCGTTCGGACTTGCCAATGCTCCATCAGTGTTTCAGTCCTTTATGCATGACATCTTCCGAGAGTACCTGGATAAATTCCTGATTGTGTACTTGGATGACATTTTGATCTTCTCGGATGATTGGGAGTCTCATGTGAAGCAGGTCAGAACGGTTTTTCAGGTCCTGCGTGCTAATTCTTTGTTTGTGAAGGGATCAAAGTGTCTCTTTGGTGTGCAGAAGGTTTCATTTTTGGGGTTCATCTTTTCCCCTTCTACTATCGAGATGGATCCTGTTAAGGTCCAAGCCATCCATGATTGGACTCAGCCGACATCTCTGAAAAGTCTGCAAAAGTTCCTGGGCTTTGCTAATTTTTATCGTCGCTTCATCTGCAATTTTTCTAGTATTGCTAAACCATTGACCGATTTGACCAAGAAGGGTGCTGATGTGGTCAATTGGTCTTCTGCTGCTGTGGAAGCTTTTCAAGAGTTGAAGCGTCGTTTTTCTTCTGCCCCTGTGTTGTGTCAACCAGATGTTTCTCTTCCGTTCCAGGTCGAGGTTGATGCTTCTGAGATTGGAGCAGGGGCTGTTTTGTCGCAGAGAGGTTCTGGTTGCTCAGTGATGAAACCATGCGCTTTCTTTTCCAGGAAGTTTTCGCCTGCTGAGCGTAATTATGATGTGGGCAACCGAGAGTTGCTGGCCATGAAGTGGGCATTCGAGGAGTGGCGTCATTGGCTTGTAGGAGCTAAGCATCGCGTGGTGGTATTGACTGATCATAAGAACTTGACTTATCTCGAGTCTGCCAAGCGCTTGAATCCTAGACAAGCTCGTTGGTCGTTGTTTTTTGCCCGTTTTGACTTTGTGATTTCGTACCTTCCGGGCTCTAAAAATGTGAAGGCGGATGCTCTGTCTAGGAGTTTTGTACCCGACTCTCCGGGTTTATCTGAGCCGGCGGGTATCCTCAAGGAAGGAGTAATTGTGTCTGCCATCTCCCCTGATTTGCGGCGGGTGCTGCAAAAATTTCAGGCTAATAAACCTGACCGTTGCCCAGCGGAGAAACTGTTTGTCCCTGATAGGTGGACGAATAGAGTTATCTCTGAACTTCATTGTTCGGTGTTGGCTGGTCATCCTGGAATCTTTGGTACCAGAGAGTTAGTGGCTAGATCCTTTTGGTGGCCCTCTCTGTCACGGGATGTGCGTGCTTTTGTGCAGTCCTGTGGGATTTGTGCTCGGGCTAAGCCCTGCTGTTCTCGTGCCAGTGGGTTGCTTTTGCCCTTGCCGGTCCCGATGAGGCCTTGGACACATATCTCTATGGATTTTATTTCTGACCTTCCCGTTTCTCAAAAGATGTCAGTCATTTGGGTGGTCTGTGATCGCTTTTCTAAGATGGTCCATCTGGTACCCTTGTCTAAATTGCCTTCCTCCTCTGATTTGGTGCCTTTGTTCTTCCAGCATGTGGTTCGTTTGCATGGCATTCCAGAGAATATTGTTTCTGACAGAGGTTCCCAGTTTGTTTCGAGGTTTTGGCGAGCCTTTTGTGGTAGGATGGGCATTGACTTGTCTTTTTCCTCGGCTTTCCATCCTCAGACTAATGGCCAGACCGAGCGAACCAATCAGACCTTGGAAACATATCTGAGGTGCTTTGTTTCTGCTGATCAGGATGACTGGGTGTCCTTTTTGCCTTTGGCTGAGTTCGCCCTTAATAATCGGGCCAGCTCGGCTACCTTGGTTTCACCGTTTTTCTGCAATTCTGGGTTCCATCCTCGCTTCTCTTCTGGACAGGTTGAGTCTTCGGACTGTCCTGGTGTGGATACTGTGGTGGACAGGTTGCAGCAGATTTGGACTCAGGTAGTGGACAATTTGACCTTGTCCCAGGAGAAGGCTCAACTTTTCGCTAATCGCAGACGCCGTGTGGGTCCCCGACTTCGTGTTGGGGATCTGGTTTGGTTATCTTCTCGTCATATTCCTATGAAGGTTTCCTCTCCTAAGTTTAAACCTCGTTTTATTGGTCCGTATAGGATTTCTGAGGTTCTTAATCCTGTGTCTTTTCGTCTGACCCTTCCAGATTCTTTTTCCATACATAACGTATTCCATAGGTCATTGTTGCGGAGATACGTGGCACCTATGGTTCCATCTGTTGAGCCTCCTGCCCTGGTTTTAGTGGAGGGGGAATTGGAGTATATTGTGGAGAAGATTTTGGATTCTCGTGTTTCAAGACGGAAACTCCAGTATCTGGTTAAATGGAAGGGTTATGCTCAGGAGGATAATTCCTGGGTTTTTGCCTCTGATGTCCATGCTCCCGATCTTGTTTGTGCCTTTCATGTGGCTCATCCTGGTCGGCCTGGGGGCTCTGGTGAGGGTTCGGTGACCCCTCCTCAAGGGGGGGGTACTGTTGTGAATTCTGTGGCAGAGTTCACTCCTGTGGTCACAAGTGGTACTTCGGCTGATTCTCTCTGGGATCTTCCGTTTGTGGAGGAAAGTGGTACTGCAGCTTCTGAGTTTCCTCCCTCAGGTGATCTGGTGAGCTCGTTAGCTTCTTCTCTACTTAACTCCACCTGATGCTTTGATCTATGCTTCCTGTCAATGTTTCAGTGTGGGACTTGTTTTTTCCCTGGATCATTCCTGTGGCCTGCTGCTCTGCAAAGCTAAGTTTTGCTTATGTTATTTTGTTGCTATTTTTCTGTCCAGCTTGCTTTATTGGTTTTTCTCGCCTGCTGGAAGCTCTGAGACGCAGAGGGACCACCTCCGTACCGTTAGTCGGTGCGGAGGGTCTTTTTGTCCCCTCTGCGTGGTTTTTTATAGGTTTTTGTGCTGACCGCAAAGTTATCTTCCCTATCCTCGTTCTGTTCAGCTAGTCGGGCCTCACTTTGCTAAATCTGTTTCATCTCTATGTTTGTGTTTTCATCTTACTCACAGTCATTATATGTGGGGGGCTGCCTTTTCCTTTGGGGAATTTCTCTGAGGCAAGGTAGGCTTATTTTTCTATCTTCAGGATTAGCTAGTTTCTCAGGCTGTGACGAGGCGCCTAGGTTCTGGTCAGGAGCGCTCCACGGCTACCTTTAGTGTGGTTTGATAGGCTTAGGGATTGCGGTCTGCAGAGTTCCCACGTCTCAGAGCTCGTTCTATTATTTTGGGTTATTGTCAGTTCACTGTATGTGCTCTGACCTCCATGTCCATTGTGATTCTGAATTGCCTTTCATAACAGGTTGTGGGGCACCATACTGTGTATGCGGAGGCTTTGGGGAATAATACTATGTATAGGAGGAATGTAGGGAATCATATTGTGTATATGGGGCATTATACTATATATTTGTGGGATGTGGGGAATCATACTGTGCATAGTGGCTATGGGGCATTATAATGGAGAATGGGGGCTGTGGGGAATAATACTCCATATAGGGGGTCATTGCAATATATTGTGTATCAGGACTATGGGGTAATTATATTGCTTTAGGGCATCTTAATGTCTTCATGGGGGCTATGAGGCATGATACTGTGCATATGGGTCTGTTAGTAATAATAGTTTGTATAAAGAGCTATCATACTATGCATTAAAAAAGATTATTATTATTATTTGGGGGGCTATGGGGCATCATGCTTTGTAATGGGGGCCTTTGGGTATCATTCTACGAATAGATGAATTTTACTGTATTTATGGGGGCTGAGTGACATCATACTGTGTATGTGAGGCTGTGGAGAATCATACTATGCAAGAGGGGTCTGTGAGACATCTACTTGTGGGGAGTGGTACTCTTCAGAATAATACTGTGTATAGGTGGGTAATGAGGTATAATATGTATAGCGGCTGTGGGCCATTGCAATGGGAAATAAATGGGCTATGAGGAACAATACTGTATATACTGGTTACTAAGAGGCATCATATTGTGCATAGGGGCTATGAATGAATTATACTGTGTATATGAGGGCTTTGGTGCATCATACTGTGTATAGATGAGCCATCATACTTTGTATAGGGGACCTATGGAAAATCTTACTGTGTATAGGGGGCTATTGAGCATCATACTGTGCTGTCGGGAATTTTAGTGTGTATTGGGGGGCATCATACTATGCATCGGGGGGTTATGGTGCATATATTGGAAGCAGCGATCCTAGAAGTCAATATTGACACTTTAAGAAGTCTTGCAACCAGAACCTCTATTTGCAGACACATGTTTTGGGGATTGCCTCTCCTCATTGCAAATCAAGAAATCTGACTGGGGTCTAAGGGGTAACATCTCTGCTTGTGGAGAGTGATATGCCTCATATGTCAGTGTAAGGAGAATTATAGGCCATTCCATGCTCCTCTGGGAATGGCATTGATGTCACTCTACACAAGGAGATACGTTACCTCTTTGACCCCAGTCAGATGCCTCTCATACAGCCAAATCAGATATCTTGCTTTGCACTGCGGAGGAGCAACACCCTGATTATTTAGTCAGTCTCTACAAATATTATTTAATCTTATGTAGCAATATTGTTGATAATATTGGTCTTGTAGTAAATTTTGATTTCCTCCATGCTGGAATTGTAATATAGACCTTTATCTACAGAAGGGTGGGTGCAGCATTGACCTACGTGCTTTCAGATTTCAGGGCTGAATTTCAGTCCCAGTCCAGCCCTGTGTACAGTATTGTTCGGTATCAGTACTACATGTACCATACTGCTTTCCACTTGTTCTACATGCATTACTTTCTATCTGAGTAAAATGTACTGTAGTGCTGCTATCTACCAGTATTGCACGTGTTGTACTGCACTTAGCGTGCTCCAAGAAAATTGTATTGTTTTATATTTGTAAATGTACTGTGCTGCTGTCCACAAACACTAAACGTACTGTACTGTGCTCTGCAAGAACTCGTATAAACTACTGCTCTCCACTTGAATCTGAATGAGCTGATTATTTGCTCACAGTAAATGTGTTAAATTTCAATTTTACAGCATGTACTGTATCCTGAAAAGGCTCCTGTCCTCAATAAATGATGAGATGAGAGAATGAACTGCTTCTTCAAGACCACTGCTTACCCTCTATCTAGGCTGCTATCAATGCAACCTGGGCTTCCATAACACCTCAGCAGTGCCACAGGCTGATCGCCTCCATGCCACACCGCATTGATGCAGTAATTGAAGCAAAAGGAGCGCCAACCAAGTACTGAGTGCATTTACTGAACATACATTTCATTTAGGATTTTAAAATCATTTTTCAAGCTGGAGTTATAAAGTATTCTAATTTACTGAGATAATGACTTTTGGGTTTTCATTGGCTGTAAGACATAATCATCAACATTAACAGAAATAAACACTTGAAATACAGTTATATGAAAAAGTTTGGGCACCCCTATTAATCTTAAGCTTAATGTTTTATAAAAAATGTTTTTTTGCAAAAGCTATTTCAGTTTCATATATCTAATAACTGTTGGACACAGTAATGTTTCTGCCCTGAAATGAGGTTTATTGTACTAACAGAAAATGTGCAATCTGCATTCAAACAAAATTTGACAGGTGCATAAGTATGGGCACCCTTATCATTTTCTTGTTTTAAATACTCCTACCTACTTTTTACTGACTTACTAAAGCACTTTTTATGTTTTCTAACCTCATTGAGCTTTGAACTTCATAGCCAGGTGTATGCAATCATGAGAAAAGGTACTTAAAGTGGCCACTTGCAAGTTGTTCTCCTGTGAAGAGTAACATACATAGTAACATAGTAACATAGTTAGTAAGGCCGAAAAAAGACATTTGTCCATCCAGTTCAGCCTATATTCCATCATAATAAATACCCAGATCTACGTCCTTCTACAGAACCTAATAATTGTATGATACAATATTGTTCTGCTCCAGGAAGACATCCAGGCCTCTCTTGAACCCCTCGACTGAGTTCGCCATCACCACCTCCTCAGGCAAGCAATTCCAGATTCTCACTGCCCTAACAGTAAAGAATCCTCTTCTATGTTGGTGGAAAAACCTTCTCTCCTCCAGACGCAAAGAATGCCCCCTTGTGCCCGTCACCTTCCTTGGTATAAACAGATCCTCAGCGAGATATTTGTATTGTCCCCTTATATACTTATACATGGTTATTAGATCGCCCCTCAGTCGTCTTTTTTCTAGACTAAATAATCCTAATTTCGCTAATCTATCTGGGTATTGTAGTTCTCCCATCCCCTTTATTAATTTTGTTGCCCTCCTTTGTACTCTCTCTAGTTCCATTATATCCTTCCTGAGCACCGGTGCCCAAAACTGGACACAGTACTCCATGTGCGGTCTAACTAGGGATTTGTACAGAGGCAGTATAATGCTCTCATCATGTGTATCCAGACCTCTTTTAATGCACCCCATGATCCTGTTTGCCTTGGCAGCTGCTGCCTGGCACTGGCTGCTCCACGTAAGTTTATCATTAACTAGGATCCCCAAGTCCTTCTCCCTGTCAGATTTACCCAGTGGTTTCCCGTTCAGTGTGTAATGGTGATATTGATTCCCTCTTCCCATGTGTATAACCTTACATTTATCATTGTTAAACCTCATCTGCCACCTTTCAGCCCAAGTTTCCAACTTATCCAGATCCATCTGTAGCAGAATACTATCTTCTCTTGTATTAACTGCTTTACATAGTTTTGTATCATCTGCAAATATCGATATTTTACTGTGTAAACCTTCTACCAGATCATTAATGAATATGTTGAAGAGAACAGGTCCCAATACTGACCCCTGCGGTACCCCACTGGTCACAGCGACCCAGTTAGAGACTATACCATTTATAACCACCCTCTGCTTTCTATCACTAAGCCAGTTACTAACCCATTTACACACATTTTCCCCCAGACCAAGCATTCTCATTTTGTGTACCAACCTCTTGTGCGGCACGGTATCAAACGCTTTGGAAAAATCGAGATATACCACGTCCAATGACTCACCGTGGTCCAGTCTATAGCTTACCTCTTCATAAAAACTGATTAGATTGGTTTGACAGGAGCGATTTCTCATAAACCCATGCTGATATGGAGTTAAACAGTTATTCTCATTGAGATAATCCAGAATAACATCCCTCAGAAACCCTTCAAATATTTTACCAACAATAGAGGTTAGACTTACTGGCCTATAATTTCCAGGTTCACTTTTAGAGCCCTTTTTGAATATTGGCACCACATTTGCTATGCGCCAGTCCTGCGGAACAGACCCTGTCGCTATAGAGTCACTAAAAATAAGAAATAATGGTTTATCTATTACATTACTTAGTTCTCTTAGTACTCGTGGGTGTATGCCATCCGGACCCGGAGATTTATCTATTTTAATCTTATTTAGCCGGTTTCGCACCTCTTCTTGGGTTAGATTGGTGACCCTTAATATAGGGTTTTCATTGTTTCTTGGGATTTCACCTAGCATTTCATTTTCCACCGTGAATACCGGTGGCATCATGGGCTCCTCAAAACAACTGTCTAATGATCTGAAAACAAAGATTATTCAACATAGTTGTTCAGGGGAAGGATACAAAAAGCTGTCTCAGAGATTTAACCTGTCAATTTCCACTGTGAGGAACATAGTAAGGAAATGGAAGAACACAGGTACAGTTCTTGTTAAGGCCCGAAGTGGCAGGCCAAGGAAAACATCAGAAAGGCAGAGAAGAAGAATGGTGAGATCAGTCAAGGACAATCCTCAGACCACCTCCAGAGAGCTGCAGCATCAACTTGCTGCAGATGGTGTCACTGTGCATCGGTCAAATATACAACGCACTTTGCACAAGGAGAAGCTGTATGGGAGAGTGATGCGAAAGAAGCCGTTTCTGCAAGCACGCCACAAACAGAGTCGGCTGAGGTATGCAAAAGCACATTTGGAGAAGCCAATTTCTTTTTGGAAGAAGGTCCTGTGGACTGATTGAGTTGTTTGGTCATACAAAAAGGCGTTATGCATGGCGGCCAAAAAACACAGCATTCCAAGAAAAACACTTGCTACCCACAGTAAAATTTGGTGGAGGTTCCATCATGCTTTGGGGCTGTGTAGCCAATGCCGGCACAGGGAATCTTGTTAAAGTTGAGGGACGCATGGGTTCCTCTCAGTATCAGCAGATTCTTGACAATAATGTTCATGAATCAGTGACAAAGTTGAAGTTACGCAGGGGATGGATCTTTCAGCAAGACAATGATCCAAAACACTGCTCCAAATCTACTCAGGCATTCATGCAGAGGAACAATTACATTGTTCTGGAATGGCCATCCCAGTCCCCAGACCTGAATATCATTGAACATCTGTGGGATCATTTGAAGAGGGCTGTCCATGTTCGGCGACCATCAAACTTAACTGAACTGGAATTGTTTTGTAAAGAGGAATGGTCAAAAATACCTTCATCCAGGATCCAGGAACTCATTAAAAGCTACAGGAAGAGACTAGAGGCTGTTATTTTTGCAAAAGGAGGATCTACTAAATATTAATGTCACTTTTCTGGTGGGGTGCCCATACTTATACACCTGTCAAATTTTGTTTGAATGCAGATTGCACATTTTCTGTTAGTACAATAAACCTCATTTCAAGGCAGAAACATTACTGTGTCCAACAGTTATTAGATATATGAAACTGAAATAGCTGTTGCAAAAAAAAAACAATTTTTATAAAACATTTAGCTTAAGATTAATAGGGGTGCCCAAACTTTTTCATATAACTGTAGATCACTCTGTAATGACTCTATATAATATATGAGTTTCACTTTTTGCATTGAAGAACTGAAATGAACTTTTTGATGATATTCTAATTTAGTGAGAAGCACCTGTATGTCCACATGCCTATTCAATGATTTACTTTGTGCTCTTGCTCAGAAAACCCTAGTGTGATTTCATGCGATGAATCAATTACATAAGAGTAGTGACTTCTGTTTGTTTTTTTTCAAAGCCATATAAAACAATAAAATGAGTAGATCAGTATGTACCTTTCACCGAGGAGGAAAGGGGAATGGCAAGCCATATTATCTACTATTGTCAAAAATATACAAGCTATGTTACTGCCTCATATGGAAAAAATGATCAATGTGTCCATATTAAACCAAATAGAATTTTGTGTGTTATTGCTATTTTTATCCAAAAAAAGATAACAGCTCAGAAGGCCTTTTATTCCATTACAGTATTACACGAAGCACTTCTAAACATTGCAAACAAGTCCTATGATACAATATCTTACCTCTATTAAACTGTTGTTTAATGTGCAACTAAAATGTGCAACTCTTGCCATTAGCCAAATTTACAAAATGATAATAGTAGAAATGGTTTCAAATGAGATATAGTTTAAAGGGAACTTGTCATGCCCCCAAATGCTATTAACCTGCAGATATAGGGTTAATCTGTAGGTTAACCCATTACTTGCCAAATTAGAAATTTTCATTTTACGGACTTTTCAGAAAATGGCGTCCCAATATTCAGTTAAAAATGACAATGACATGATTTCCTATTTTGAAAATATTCATTTTACAAACACAACACAAAAAATTGGACCTAATTATAAAAATTATAAAATCCTAGTTGCTAGAAGCAAAAGATTAGGCATCCCAAAAAAAGGACATTGGTAGATAATGGGTTAATAGAATTACAATGCGGTCTGGCTGCCTAACTGACAACATAGGTTCCAAGAGAGAATTACTTTAATTCCTCTCAGGAGATGCCAGTTTTCAGTCACCATTCAGTAGACCCCAGCACTTTTATGGACAGCTCACTCGGCACAGATGTGGTCCAGAGAAAGTTGTCAATAAAAGTGTCGGGCTTGCTTACAGCTGCCACTCCCCTATAACTTAAAGTCAATGGTTCCATGGAGGAATAAATTTAACCGGACAGTATTGTAACATTATTAACCTGCAAATTAACTGTATACGTGCAGGTCGATAGCGTTTGGGGACATGACAGATTCCCTTTATTCTACATTAATTAGCTACAATGTACCGGAATTACATAGAAATGGTGTAAATCTACATTTTTCTACAGCAATCATAGAATTTACCTTCTGATAGGTGAAAATTTGCCAAATGTAATATATTTATTAAGATATATGCCAGTTCAAATGCAATATCTCCTTTGAAGTTATAATCACACAAAAAAGATTGATTATTGCTCACTGCTTGCGGTAATGGTTCTACTCGAAAAGCATGAAAAATATGTGAAAATTGCTATGTTAATGACATATGGCATTACTGTGGCACCCCAGAAGTCCGGTTGCCACTGTGGCATTGCCTCCCTCACAGGGGGTGATGTCATGCCTGGAAGCAAGGAGGGATCCCCTTACCAGGTAATACCAGCATACAACACCTTCCTGACTCCAGACCAGAAGTGGAAGCTCTAACACTCGCTTTCAGGGGAGTTTCCCTATAAGTTCTGACCTGGAAGTGGGGTTAGTCAGTCTAGTGATAAGTCAAAGAGTGAGAGGAGAAAGTTAAGGAGAACCTGGGGAGTGGAGCTGTAGCCAGGCTCACCCCAGAAGAGAACGCTGACAAAGAGGACGCCAGAGTCCTTGGCTGTGTGGGTGCTGTACGCCCCAACAGCTGAATTTGGAGGGCAGGGAACTGCAAGCTCCCTGGCCACATTGAATGCCTGGAGGCACCGCACGAAACCAAGAGCCAGGGCTGCCAGTGAAAAGGCAGTGCTTGTGATAGGCTCATGCTGCCTGCCATACAGGTTAGAAGCAACATACAGGAGAGGAACTTGAGCAGAGCTTAAAGCAGCAAGGACCTAGAGAATAGCACAGAAGGAAGGCCTCCAAACCCACCTGGCTAGGTGGATCTTAAGTTGCTTCCAGGCTGCCCGGACCCCATCATAATCATCTGTTATCTATGCCCTGGACTGCACCTGCACCAACAAGTAAAGGTAAAGGAAACTGCAATTCTTATGTCCTCCAGTCATTTCCCGCACCCTCAGTCCTGCATCCCATCATCTATGATCCTTTACCAACTATACCGGTAGCCCTGGGGCCCAACTCCACCTGTAGGGAGCAGAACCATCCCAGCTGCGTCACCATCGGCCCAGCAGTCCCCTTAAGCAGCGTCGGCCATCCATTGCCGAACACCACAGGTGGCGTCACAAACTAACTCCCTATAGACTCAATTGGTCCTTTAATTTGACTTTTATTGGACACCCAGGGCCACAGATCGGGTCGCTGCTGCCATGACCACCCACTTAAGAACCGTCAGACCCGGTCCGAGTACCTCACAGCCCTAGCGGGCGCTCCATTACCTTGGTTGCTGCTGGCTGTAATGTGCTATAAGATATAAATCCAAACCAAATAGAACACTCTTGATATTCGGATGCCCAAGAAATACATCACCGTGACTCTGTCTCAGGCAGTCTCTTTCGAGTGGACACTCCTGAATGCAATAATACCCAAAAAGAAAAGGAGTACTCAGTCCAGAATTCGTAAAAATGTATAACAATTTATTAAATAGTCAGTTATTAACATACCAAACTAATATGACAAACATCTACATAAAGAAGGATCAGGTCAGTCACAGGTGTACCAGCAAAATATCATAAAACCATAAAGTGCCTAGTGCTCACAGTTGCTATGGGAAGCATCCACAATATAATCCACCATGAGGAACATTAACCAAATATGTATCCATTGCTTAGTGGAGACATTATAGTGTATAGCAGTGCCTATTAGGAATGCTTACCCATATGGTAGTGTAGTGCCGGACCCGTGTCTCGCCGCTACCGACGCGCATTTCGCTGCTCTTTTTCAAAGTGCGGTGACCCTTTTTCATGGGCGCCCAGGGCCACAGACTGGGTCACCACCGTGACATACCCCTGTGAACACCGGACCCGGTACCGGGTACCCCACGGCCCTGCCGGGCGACTCACATATACTGTACTGTGCTCTACAAGAACTAGTAAAAACTACTGCTCTCCACTTGAATCTGAATGAGTTGCTTATTTGCTCACAGTAAATATGCTAAATTTAAAGCTTACTGCATGTACTGTAACCTGAAAATTTTTACAAAAAGTTAATCAGCCGCACTCAGGTGGATGCAAAGTGAATAATTTAATTCTTGTGCACGAAATTACATCACATTCAAAATAATGCAAAATTGGTGAATGAAAGATATGTTAAGTAGCGAGTAACGTTTTGACCTCGTCCGGGTCTTTTTCACACATCGCTAGACTTACCCGTAGGCTGGGAAGTACTGTTGCCGCTCCCAAATTGGGGGGAGAAAAAGAGGGGCTGAAGATTCCTGTTGATTAAGCTACTACCACTGTGCTCCCAAGGAAGGGGGAGAGGCTGAGGTCCCGGTGGCTAAACGAATCTGACCAGCAGTGTGGTGTATCTGACAGCAACATTAGCAGCATACAGACATGGAGGTGCGCTATTCCGTGTGCTCATCGGCTGCCCTGCAATGCGATGGTGAAGCACTGATGTGTTGCTATGACAGCCGGGAGTTTGTTGAAGACCTTTGAATTGGCTCGTCTTCAAAGGAGTCTGTGATTTTTACTATAAGCAGCAATAATGTGGAAATGCTGTACATAGCACAAGTGATCAGATGATTAAATTTTTGAAAATACATATATGGGGTTTCTCAACATCTGATCAAGGAAAATATAGAATTAACTAACACGTAAACAGAATAAAATTCAAAATGCCCACATTTTTTGGGTCATTCAGAGAAGATGTACTGTGAAGATGTTGCAGGGACCATAGCTGGACACCAAACTAGTCCAGCACGGCCCAGTCCGGCTCTTCCGAGTGCTGCTACAGGTAGTTGAGAAGCTTCTCCCTATGAGCACACATAGGAGAGACTTGTCAGTCACCTCTCGAAGCGCTGGAAAAAGCTGGGTGAAGACTAATCTGGTCTGTGGCTGTCTATGATCTTCAAAGTATACTTTCTCTGCAATTCTGGAGCATTTCAGAAAATAATATATCTGACTGCAATCCCGCAGGCAGACTGCGATTCACAATGTCCATGGTTTAGGCAGCATGAATCTCCTGACAGATTACGGTATCTTTAAACAAAAAATAAGAAAATATTTTAATTGTTATGGAACTGTATGTCTGTTCTAGTCCACGGGGCAGATCTGCATTCAAATACCGTCCTCCACATCATCCAACCTTTTTAATAGCAACTTTGCAAAATATCAGAAAATTTGGATAAGGGCAGTTTCACACATCTGACTTTTGCAGTCCAAGTATGGAACGTGATGGCCAGACTGGCCACTGGTCTTCTAATCCAAACTCAACAGTCACATAAGCATACATGAGGCTGTTGATGTTTCGGTCATGAAACCTGCAGCTGGTCCAAATATTGTGGTCCATGTTTGGCCTATCGATTCAAAAATGTGAAACTATTCTGATGTTGAAGTTTTTTTTAGGACATTAGGCTAAATAACTTAAACTTGCTTTCAGTGATGTCTATTCCTGTATGTCCACATGCCTATTCTATGATTTACTTTGTGCTCTTGCTCAGAAAAGCCTAGTGTGATTTCATGAGATGAATCAATTACGTAAGAGTAGTGACTTCTGTTTGTTTTTTAAAAGCCATATAAAACAATAAAATGAGTAGATCAGTATGTACCTTTCACTGAGGAGGAAAGGGGAATGGCAATCCTCTACTATTGTCAAAAATATACAAGCTATTTTACTGCCTCATGTGGAAAAAGTGACCAATGTGTCCAGGTTAAACCAAATAGAATGTTGGGCTTTGATGCTAATTTTATCCAAAAAGGATAACAGCTTAGCAGGCATTTTATTCCATTACAGTATTACATGGAACACTTCTAAATGTTATAAACAAGTCTTATGATACAATATCTTACCTCTATTAAGCTGTTTCCCTCATGCTTCACTAAAATATTTCAAGGGATTACATGAAAAATTGTAGTGGTAAAATTAGCAAATTTGCAAAATTCTAATAGTAGAAATGGTTACAAAGGAGATATTGTTTAAAGGGAACTTGTCATGCCCAAATGTTATTATCCTGCAGATATAGGGTTAATCTGTAGGTAAATTGAATTACAATGCTGTCTGGCAGCCTAACTGAAAGCATGGGTTCCAAGAGAGAATTACATTAATTCCTCCCAGGAGGTGCCGGCTTTCAGTCACCACTCAGTAGACAGCGAGTGTTGACTGTAAGCACACCCCAGCACTTTGATGGACAGCTCACTTGGTAGAGATGTGGTCCAGAGAAAGCTGTCAATAAAATGTTGGGGCTCGCTGTCTACTGAGCGGTGGCTGCAGCTGCCCTCACTCCTCTATAACTTAAAGTCAACAGTTCCCTGGAAGAATAAATGTAATTTACTCCCGATAGGCGCACTTTCAGTAAGGCAACAAGACAGTATTATAACATTATTAACTTGAAAATTAACTTTATATCTGCAGGTCAATAGCATTTGAGGACATGAGAGAGTCCCTTTATTCTACATTAATTACAGTTATATGAAAAAGTTTGGGCACCCCTATTAAATTACAATATCATCAAAAAGTTCATTTCAGTTCTTCAATGCAAAAAGTGAAACTCATATATTATATAGAGTCATTACAGAGTGATCTACAGTTATATGAAAAAGTTTGGGCACCCCTATTAATCTTAAGCTTAATGTTTTATAAAAATTGTTTTTTTGCAACAGCTATTTCAGTTTCATATATCTTATAACTGTTGGACACAGTAATGTTTCTGCCTTGAAATGAGGTTTATTGTACTAACAGAAAATGTGCAATCTGCATTCAAACAAAATTTGACAGGTGCATAAGTATGGGCACCCCACCAGAAAAGTGACATTCATATTTAGTAGATCCTCCTTTTGCAAAAATAACAGCCTCTAGTCGCTTCCTGTAGCTTTTAATGAGTTCCTGGATCCTGGATGAAGGTATTTTTGACCATTCCTCTTTACAAAACAATTCCAGTTCAGTTAAGTTTGATGGTCGCCAAGCATGGACAGCCCTCTTCAAATGATCCCACAGATGTTCAATGATATTCAGGTCTGGGGACTGGGATGGCCATTCCAGAACAGTGTAATTGTTCCTCTGCATGAATGCCTGAGTAGATTTGGAGCGGTGTTTTGGATCATTGTCTTGCTGAAAGATCCATCCCCTGCGTAACTTCAACTTTGTCACTGATTCATGAACATTATTGTCAAGAACCTGCTGATACTGAGAGGAATCCATGAGTCCCTCAACTTTAACAAGATTCCCGTTGTCGGCATTGGCCACACAGCCCCAAAGCATGATGGAACCTAAACCAAATTTTACTGTGGGTAGCAAGTGTTTTTCTTGGAATGCTGTGTTTTTTGGCCGCCATGCATAACGCCTTTTTGTATGACCAAACAACTCAATCTTGGTTTCATCAGTCCACAGGACCTTCTTACAAAAAGAAATTGGCTTCTCCAAATGTGCTTTTGCATATCTCAGCCAACTCTGTTTGTGGCGTGCTTGCAGAAATGGCTTCTTTCGTATCACTCTCCTATACAGCTTCTCCTTGTGCAAAGTGCGTTGTATAGTTGACCGATGCACAGTGACACCATTTGCAGCAAGTTGATGCTGCAGCTCTCTGGAGGTGGTCTGAGGATTGTCCTTGACTGATCTCACCATTCTTCTTCTCTGCCTTTCTGATGTTTTTCTTGGCCTGCCACTTCTGGCCTTAGCAAGAACTGTACCTGTGTTCTTCCATTTCCTTACTATGTTTCTCACAGTGGAAATTGACAGGTTAAATCTCTGAGACAGCTTTTTGTATCCTTCCCCTGAACAACTATGTTGAATAATCTTTGTTTTCAGATCATTAGACAGTTGTTTTGAGGAGCCCATGATGCCACTCTTCAGAGGAGATTCAAACAGGAGAACAACTTGCAAGTGGCCACTTTAAGTAGCTTTTCTCATGATTGCATACACCTGGCTATGAAGTTCAAAGCTCAATGAGGTTAGAAAACCAAAAAAAGTGCTTTAGTAAGTCAGTAAAAAGTAGGTAGGAGTATTTAAAACAAGAAAATGATAAGGGTGCCCATACTTATGCACCTGTCAAATTTTGTTTGAATGCAGATTGCACATTTTCTGTTAGTACAATAAACCTCATTTCAAGGCAGAAACATTACTGTGTCCAACAGTTATTAGATATATGAAACTGAAATAGATGTTGCAAAAAAACATTTTTTATAAAACATTAAGCTTAAGATTAATAGGGGTGCCCAAACTTTTTCATATAACTGTAACTACAATATATGGGAATTACATAGATAATGGCGTAAATCTACACTTTTCTAGAGCAATCATAGAATTTACCTTTTGATAGGTGAAAATTTGCCAAATTTAATATGTTTATTAAGATATTCCAGTCCTAATGCAATATCTCCTTTGAAGTTCAAATCACAAAAAAGATTGAATATTGCTCACTGCTTGTTGTACTCGAAAGCATGAAAAATATTTGAAAATGTGTATGTTAATTACATATGGCATTACCTTGTTTGCCGCTGGCTGTAATGTGCTGATGTAGTGAGCTGCACTGTCATTGAAATTTTCACTACTGTTAGCCATTTCCATATTAAAACTAGCAAAGGTAAGAATTATTTAGCTTTACAACTGAATTCAGCCATCTATGAAACACATAATATAAACCAAAATATCCTGAGTACAAGCTCGGGCTATAACAAGTGAAAAGATAATCCCCAAAATTATTTTACTGAGAATAATTAAAATTCAATATGACATTGTAATAAAGGTACCTTCACACTAAACGATATCGCTAGCGATCCGTGACATTGCAGCGTCCTGGCTAGCGATATCGTTTAGTTTGACACGCAGCAGCGATCAGAATCCTGCTGTGATGTCGTTGGTCGGGGCTAGAGGGCCAGAACTTTATTTGGTCGCTGGCTCTCCCGCTGACATCGCTGAATCGGCGTGTGTGACTCCGATTCAGCGATGTCTTCCGCAGGGCCGCGCTTAGTAACCCGATGTTTACCCTGGTTACCATCCTAAAAGTAAAAAAAACAAACGCTTCATACTTACCTTCAGCTGTCTGTCCTCCGGCGCTGTGCTTTCCTGCACTCACTGTGAGCACAGCGGCCGGAAAGCAGAGCGGTGACGTCATCGCTCTGCTTTCCGGCCGCTGTGCTCACAGCCAGTACAGAGAAGCACAGCGCCGAGGACAGACAGCGGAAGGTAAGTATGAAGCGTTTGTTTTTTTTACTTTTAGGATGGTAACCAGGATAAACATCGGGTTACTAAGCGCGGCCCTGCGCTTAGTAACCCGATGTTTACCCTGGTTACCTGCATCGTTGGTCGCTGGAGAGCTGTCTGTGTGACAGCTCTCCAGCGACCAAACAGCGACGCTGCAGCGATCCGGATCGTTGTCTGGATCGCTGCAGCGTCGTTTAGTGTGAAGGTACCTTAAGATAAGATACCTCTGGGAAGCGATGAACAGTAATCCAGAAAAATAATAATGTAACAGCACTAATGAGTATCAATGGTTGAATATAGACATTGCTGCCAATTCAATGGTAATGACCGGGCCAATTTTTACAATTCTGACCACTGTCCCTTTATGAGGTTATAACTCTGGAACGCTTCAACAGATCCCAGTGATTCTGACATTGTTTTCTCGGGACATATTGTACTTCATGATAGTGGTAAAAATTCTTTGATAGTACCTGCGTTTGTTTGTGAAAAAAATGGAAATTTGGCGAAAATTATGAAAATTTCGCAATTTTCCAACTTTGAATTTTTATGCAATTAAATCACAGAGATATATCACACAAAATACTTAATAAGTAACATTTCCTACATGTTTATTTTACATCAGCACAATTTTGGAACCAAATTTTTTTTTTGTTAGGGAGTTATAAGGGTTAAAAGTTGACCAGCAATTTCTGATTTTTACAACACAATTTTTTTTTAGGGACCACATCTCATTTGAAGTCATTTTGAGGGGTCTATATGATAGAAAATACCCAAGTGTGACACCATTCTAAAAACTGCACCCCTCAAGGTGCTCAAAACCACATTCAAGAAGTTTATTAACCCTTCTGGTGCTTCACATGAATTTTTGGAATGTTTAAATAAAAATGAACATTTAACTTTTTTTCACAAAAAATTTATTTCAGCTCCAATTTGTTTTATTTTACCAAGGGTAACAGGAGAAAATGGACCCCAAAAGTTGTTGTACAATTTGTCCTGAGTACACCGATAACCCATATGTGGGGGTAAACCACTGTTTGGGCGCATGACAGAGCTCGGAAGCGAAGGAGCGCCATTTGACTTTTCAATGCAAAATTGACTGGAATCGAGATGGGACACCATGTTGCGTTTGGAGAGCCCCTGATGTGCCTAAACATTAAAACCACCCACAAGTGACACCATTTTGGAAAGTAGACCCCCTAAGGAACTTATCTAGAGGTGTGGTGAGCACTTTGACTCACCAAGTGCTTCACAGAAGTTTATAATGCAGAACCGTAAAAATAAAAAATCATATTTTTTCACAAAAATTCTCTTTTTGCCCCCAATTTTTTATTTTCCCAAGGGTAAGAGAAGAAATTGGACCCTAAAAGTTTTTGTACAATTTGTCCTGAGTACGTTGATACCCCATATGTGGGGATAAACCACTGTTTGGGCGAATGGGAAAGCTCGGAAGGGAAGGAGCGCCTTTTGACTTTTCAATGCAAAATTGACAGGAATTGAGATGGGACACCATGTTGCGTTTGGAGAGCCACTGATGTGCCTAAACATTGAAACCACCACAAGTGACACCATTTTGGAAAGTAGACCCCCTAAGGAATTTATCTAGATGTGTTTTGAGCGCTTTGATCCACCAAGGGCTTCACAGAAGTTTATAATGCAGAGCCGTAAAAATAAAACAAAAATTATTTCCCACAAAAATTATTTTTTAGCCCCCAGTTTTGTATTTTCCCAAGGGTAAGAAGAGAAATTCGACCCCAAAAGTTGTTTTCCAATTTTCCCTGAGTGCGCTGATACCCCATATGTGGGGAGGAACCACTGTTTGGCCGCATGGGAGGGCTCGGAAGGGAAGGAGCGCCATTTGGAATGCAGACTTAGATGGAATGGTCTGCAGGTGTCACATTGCGTTTGCAGAGCCCCTAATGTACCTAAACAGTAGAAACCCCCCACAAGTGACACCATTTTGGAAAGTAGACCCCCTAAGGAACTCATCTAGATGTGTTGTGAGAGCTTTGAACCCCCAAGTGTTTCACTACAGTTTGTAACGCAGAGCCGTGAAAATAAAAATAAAAATTTTCCCCCAAAAATTATTTTTTAGCCCCCAGTTTTGTATTTTCCCGAGGGTAAGAGGAGAAATTCGACCCCAAAAGTTGTTGTCCAATTTGTCCTGAGTGCGCTGATACCCCATATGTGGGAAGAACCACTGTTTGGCCGCATGGGAGGGCTCGGAACGGAAGGAGCGCCATTTGGAATGCAGACTTAGATGGAATGGTCTGCAGGTGTCACATTGCGTTTGCAGAGCCCCTAATGTACCTAAACAGTAGAAAACCCCCACAAGTGACCCCATATTGGAAACTAGACCCCCCAGGGACCTCATCTAGATGTGTTGTGAGAACTTTGAACCCCCAAGTGTTTCACTAGAGTTTATAACGCAGAGCCTTGAAAATAAAAAATCTTTTTTTTCCCACAAAAAATATATTTTAGCCCCCAGTTTTGTATTTTGCCAAGGGTAACAGGAGAAATTGGACCCCAAAAGTTATTGTCCTATTTGTCCTGAGTACGCTGATACCCCATATGTTGGGGTAAACCCCTGTTTGGGCACACGGGAGAGCTCGGAAGGGAAGGAGCACTGTTTTACTTTTTCAACGCAGAATTGGCTGGAATTGAGATCGGACGCCATGTCGCGTTTGGAGAGCCCCTGATGTGCCTAAACAGTGGAAACCCCTCAATTATAACTGAAACCCTAATCCAAACACACCCCTAACCCTAATCCCAACAGTAACCCTGACCACACCTCTAACCCTGACACACCCCTAACCCTAATCCCAACCCTATTCCCAACTGTAAATGTAATCTAAACCCTAACCGTAACTTTAGCCCCAACCCTAACCTTAACTTTAGCCCCAACCCTAACTGTGGCCCCAACCCTAACTGTGGCCCCAACCCTAACCCTAGCCCTAACCCTAACCCTAGCCCTAAACCTAGCCCTAACACTAGCCCTAACCCTAGCCCTAACTCTAGCCCTAGCCCTAACCCTAACCCTAGCCCTAACCCTAACCCTAACCCTAGCCCTAACCCTAGCCCTAACCCTAACACTAGCCCTAACCCTAACCCTAACCCTAGCCCTAACCCTAACCCTAACCCTAGCCCTAACCCTAATGGGAAAATGGAAATAAATACATTCTTTTTTAATTTTTCCCTAACTAAGGGGGTGATGAAGGGGGGTTTGATTTACTTTCATAGCGGGTTTTTAGCGGATTTTTATGATTGGCAGCCGTCACACACTGAAAGACGCTTTTTATTGCAAAAAAATATTTTTTGCGTTACCACATTTTGAGAGCTATAATCTTTCCATATTTTGGTCCACAGAGTCATGTGAGGTCTTGTTTTTTGTGGGACGAGTTGACGTTTTTATTGGTAACATCTTCGGGTATGTGACATTTTTAGATCGCTTTTTATTACGATTTTTGTGAGGCAAAATGACCAAAAACCAGCTATTCATGAATTTCTTTTGGGGGAGGCGTTTATACCGTTCCGCGTTTGGTAAAATTGATAAAGCAATTTTATTCTTCGGGTCAGTACGATTACAGCGATACCTCATTTAAATCATTTTTTTATGTTTTGGCGCTTTTATACGATAAAAACTTTTATAGAAAAAATAATTATTTTTGCATCGCTTTATTCTCAGGACTATAACTTTTTTACTTTTTCGCTGATGATGCTGTATGGCAGCTCGTTTTTTGAGGGACAAGATGACGCTTTCAGCGGTACCATGGTTATTTATATCTGTCTTTTTGATCGCGTGTTATTTCACTTTTTGTTCGGCGGTATGATAATAAAGCGTTGTTTTTTGCCTCGTTTTTTTTTTTTTTTCTTACGGTGTTTACTGAAGGGGTTAAATAGTGGGCCAGTTTTATAGGTCGGGTCGTTACGGACGCGGCGATACTAAATATGTGTATTTTTATTGTTTGTTTTTTATTATTTAGATAAAGAAATGTATTTATGGGAATAATATTTTTTTTTTTTCATTATTTAGGAATATTTTTTTTTATTTTTTTTTACACATTTGGAAAATTTTTTTTAAACTTTTTTACTTTGTCCCAGGGGGGGACAATACAGATCGGTGATCTGCCAGTTTGCACAGCACTCTGACAGATCACCGATCTGTCAAACAGCGCTGCAGCGTTACCAAGTGCCTGCTCTGAGCAGGCACTTGGTAAGGCACCTCCCTCCCTGCAGGACCCGGATCCGCGGCCATCTTGGATCCGGGTCCAGCAAGGAGGAAGGAGGTAGGAGACCCTCGCAGCAACGCGATCACATCGCGTTGCTGTGGGGGGCTAAGGGAAGCCCGCAGGGAGCCCCCTCCCTGCGCGATGCTTCCCTATACTGCCAGCACATCGTGATCATGTTTGATTGCGGTGTGCCGGGGGTTAATGTGTCGGGGGCAGTCCGTGACCGCTCCTGGCACATAGTGCCGGATGTCAGCTGTGATAGGCAGCTGACACCCGGCCACGATCGGCCGCGCGGCCGATCGCCTATGACGTACTATCCCATCGGTGGGAATTAAAGCCCACCCCACCTTGACGGGATAGTACGTCATATGGGATTAAGGGGTTAAAAAATATACATTGATATTACAACATATAGTTGTCACATAAAGCATAGTTAAAGCATAAACTAGGACTACCTCAAAATAGTAGAACAAGTGCATTTATGTGGAAAATAAGACACTGTAAATACAGAGTAATATACTCAGAGGCTCCTTGGGTATAGCACAGTAGAAAAAACATGGACCACACATCCAAAAATCATACGTTGATCTAATGATGCTAGAGATAAACCGTATATACTCGAGTATAAACCTACCCGAGTATAAGCTGAGGCACCTACTTTTGCCACGGAAAACTGGGTAAGCTTATTGACTCGAGTATAGCCGGGTACGCATTGTCCCCTCATCCCTGTCCTGCTATGCATGGCTCCCCCCGTCGCTGTCCTGGTATGAATGCTTCCCCATCCCTGTTTGCATGCCTCCCCTGTCTCTGTCATTGTTTGCATGCCTCCCCCTTCCCTGTCCTGGTATGAATGCCTTCCTGTCCCTGTCTGCATGCCTCCCCCATTCCATCACTGTATGCATGCCTCCCCCTTCCCTGTTCTGGTATGTGTGCCTCCCTGTCCCTGTATGCATGCCCCTCTCGTTCCATCCCTGTATGCATGCCTCCTTATCCCCTATCCCTGTGTGCACGTTTCCTATTAAAAAAAAACAAAAAAACCATCATACTCACCTACCTGTGCACCCTGGGTGCTGGCACTGTATCTCGTACCAGGCCGCCGGCGCCTGGCTGCAGCTCTTCCTGTGCTCAGTGGTCACGTGGTACCGCTCACTAAGGTGATGATTATGAGCTCCATGCTGAACATGAGCCTTTAAGACTATAAGTTAGGGACCCACTCTGAGGTTCACTATGACATGGCAGTCAGCTTCATACAGTCTGATCAAAATCTAAAACTAAGAACTTCATATTCAGTTTTTTCAGCCAGTGTGGAGAGAGGTGAGCATAGCTGAGGTGATTAGCAAAATGAGAGGAGAGCCATAACTGCAGATGTGTTTGTAATGAGATAAATCTCACCTCTGCTGAACTATGTTAGTTATAATCACACACAGCTCTGCAGTGAAATCAGGAGAGCAGACAGAAGCCATTAAACATATCACTGGTAACGTCCCATTTTATTTAAAGCAAGCTCTGGGGGCCGATTCTCAGGTGCAGATCTCTATCAGGTCCAGGGATCATAACAGACCATTTACATATTAAGAAGAACGTGGATTAATCTGGAATAAGACATTAGATTGGAGGTATCTAGGTATCATTTATTCAGCTTCCTATGACCTACATGTCCAAATGTATGGCTAGGAGGGTTTATCCTACTGACAGATTCCTTTTAACATTTCTACACATTGCAGTTTCTATTCAGAATCACTCTACCTAAAAAAGAAGCAATGCTATTGTACCTGCACAGCTTTTTTTACTAACTGATTGCTGCTGGATCCGTTCTATCGGACCATTACTGGACATGTGAACATACTGTTGTGAGAACATTATTAATTTATCTATCCTGACTCTATTGTGGATATTCTACATGGATTTTCTCCTGCTTTCCAAGATGGAGTTGGAGCCAGTATGTGTTTTTTGAGCTAAGGAGTACCTTAAGAACCTCTATGTTTAGCAGACTTGTCTTGGGGATGTGATACTGTAAAGGTCCAGGAGGGTGTGTGGCATCCCTGGAATCCTAAGGAAATGCTGGCTATGATGAGTAGAATGCCAGACCCTGAAATGTTTCCCATGCCATTTGTTAGATGTGGAGAAAAATTAAAAAGGCTTTCTTTTGTTGTTGGTTAGATTTAGAGGACTTGGTGTCAGCAGAGGCAGGGGATACCTTCTACCCCCTTGTGGCAGGGTCAATAGGGGCACCACCCACAGATGATATTTCACTAGATTGGGGAAAGCAGTATATGAGAAAACTCACACAGTGGGGTGAGGACAGGCCAGCTTCCCAGTCAGCCACCCTTCATGATATCCAAAAGGATGACACAGAGTTAGTAGAAAAATATTATACCGGGCTCTGGTAAAGATGGCAGGACTTAAGCTAGGAGAATACCTCCGAGGTCCACACCCACTTACTGCCCTGTGCCTTTGTTGAAGGTTCAAAGCCCATGATTAAAGAGCCACTAATAGTTTCCCACCCAGAGTACCACACCATATCCCCATGGCTACCGTGATACTTCATGTGGTAAAGAGTCAATTAGGAATGTCTTTATATAAGTAACTGATAATGTAATAAAGAGAGATCTGCTTTGATACTCAATGCATCAGTGTAGCTCTTCCTTGCAAGCATTTGAATTTTACTATTTAATTTGGAGCAGGCACAACGTCTCAGAACGTCCCACATTATGTGGTGACAACGTTGTAGCCTTAGTAGAAAGAAACCAGTAGATGCTATTAGATACTATCGCACCTACTAAACAACTCTTTGAACTCTGGTCATGTGAAACTTTTTGAATAATCAGCAAAGATGGAGGAAAGTCAACAGTAAGGAGTAAACAAAGTAGGTAGTCAACTAGAGTATCAAAGAGGCAGAATATAGATATTTGTGTTTTAAATCTTGTTTTAATTTTTGTTTTATGCTTAATAATCATACCTTGAAAGAAAACCAAGAATTAGTGGGGAAAAGTGCAACAGGTGGCAAATTAGATGAAGAATCCTCTCTCCAACAGATGTCAAGCTGAACTTCAGGGGCTGATTTAAGCAGATCTGTCTGGTGGCATAATTAGCCTCTCAAGGAGATGTCTGTCTTTTTATCAGAGTGGATCATTTTCTAGAAGCTGCAAGGAAACGCTTGGATTTAAAAAATGTTCCATCCACCACAACTGTAGCTGTACCATGCAGAATATTGTTTGACTACTCTGACAGATACAGGATTACATATATACTCGTTCTTTGCTAGAACATTCAGATTCAGTTTACTATAAACATAAGGATCATTTTATAAAAGTCACTGATCTGGAAAAAATTCAGACCCAAAGAGGAACACTGAATTTAACAATTGTTATTTTGGCCGTCATCAAGCCCAATGTGGGGAAACATGCTGTACTCTGCTGTCCTATAAATTTGTACTTTCCTTCTAATAAAACATTCTTGTTTCACTAGTAATCAAGCACATTTTATATGAGGAACCAGTGTGATATCTTTTAGATGAGTGGCCCAACACTAGACCAAAGAATCATAAAATGTCTGACCTTTTAGCATAGAATCATCGCAAGAAGTATTCTAAGAATGCATCCAAATACGAGACAGGTCAGAATAATATCCAGCTTGTGTGAACAGCAATAGCACCTAGTAAAGTGATCATTTGTACTAAATTGTGCAGGGTTTTACTTGGAGACATTTTGTTTCTTGATCTCCAAGGACCACATTGCAGAACATTTATTTGAAATTTATAGAGAGAAAATTCTGACAACCGTAGGTGTTAAGTTGGGAGCATTGAACGAAAATAGTTTTAATCTTTATTTTTTGCTTGATTTTTATTACTTATAGGACACTGCAATGCAAATAGAAAGTAATCACATCACTTCAGGGATGTAGTTTTTTGGGGATGCAGAAGTTGAAGTCGCTGCCACCCAAGTAGACACTAACGGATCATGTAGACATCCGTGCAAATCGGTCCAAGCACAGGCAGCTAATACACAGACAGGCCGCTGCAGACCGATCCAAGCACAGACAGCTAATGCACGGACTGGCTGTGGGTCTCCTGACCGAAGCCTGACAGTCTGATGCATTTTTAAGAGGCTGTTGCACCCAGGTCAGGAGACCCGCAGTTGGGAATGATGTCAGACTATAAACATTTTTTCCTTCATAATTACATGTATTTATGTATATAACGCAAAATTAATATATATATATATATATATATATACATATATATATATATATATATATATATATATATATACTAGATTGTGGCCCGATTCAAACGCATCGGGTATTCTAGAATATGCATGTCCCCGTAGTATATGGACAATGATGATTCCAGAATTCGCGGCAGACTGTGCCCGTCGCTGATTGGTCGAGGCAACCTTTATGACATCATCGTCGCCATGGCAACCATTATGACATCTACGTCGATACTGTGCCCGTCGCTGAATCAGAAACGTGAGATGTCTACGTCCTTTATGACATCATCGTCACTGTGCCCGTTGCTGATTGGTCGAGGCCTGGCGGCCTCGACCAATCAGACGCAGGATATCTACGGCCTTTATGACATCATCGTCGCTGTGCCCGTTGCTGATTGGTCGAGGCCTGGCGGCCTCGACCAATCAGAGAGCCGGGATTTCCAGGACAGACAGACAGACAGACAGAAAGACAGACAGACAGACAGACAGACGGAAAAACCCTTAGGCAATTATATATATAGATATACCTCCCCTTTAGCATATGTTCACACGGAGCGTTTTGACTTTAGCTTTTCCTTTTACATTTGGGAGGGCTCTCTCTTAGGGCTGGCGGAACTCACCTAGTAAATATAAGGTGCGTTCGCAGCCCAGGGTCCACCGTGCAGGAGTGGAACCTGCTGCTAGGTGATGGCGGCAATATATGGCGGTGCTACACCAGAATATGGGTTCCATCACCCGGTCTGTACAGGAGCGAACTCTGCTACTTCACAGAGTCGCAGGGAATCAAGGAAATGCTGTGCCCTGTTAGCTGTCACAGGGAGCAGCAAATGAATCCTAGTGGGATCCTTGCAATTCACCCCGACTATGCTGGTGCTTGATCCCGCTCTGATCCTCGGTGGCTTTTGAGTCCGCGCCTGAGGACGCCCTCAGTCAGATGCAGAGATCGAGCGGGAGTTCCCACCCTACACTGACCGATTGTCAGGAGTAATTGAAGATAGCCGCACAGAGTACATACAGCACCACACTGGCGATCACTGCTGGTTAGACGCAGTACAAATCATGCTCGTGTGTATAGATTAGCTCTGTCAGGCGTTAACTCCAACATTTGCGAGCATTCAACATCACTAGGAATGGGAATGATTAAGGAGCAATCACCAGAACAGGCATACAACCACACACACACGATAAGAGGTTTATACTAGCGCATGGCCGTGCGGCCATGCAAACCTTTTATAGCTGTAGCTCTCCAGGACCTTCCTAGTGGACCAATAGGAGCTGGTTCAGGACCTGAGCGTGTGACCCCCGACCTCCAATAAGGTCTTCCCTTAGGCATGCTCAGTAGGAGAAAAGCAGGACTTAGTCCCAGGAGCGCCTGCTCGCCGCTGAACAGTACTGGTTATAATGGCTGAACCTGGAAGGCCAGCAGTAACCAAACGAGCAGTATCTGTCTGAGCCAGGTGCTGGGACCGACGTATCTGCTGAGCAGGCTCCACTGCGGCTAGAGGAGAATGAAAGACCGCAGCGGACGTGGATCGAGATCCCCCTTGTGCAGCGGTGGGAACTCAACACCTAACAGCGCTCACTCCTACATTTATGCAGTCCCTTCCTCATTCAAAATTGTTAGCTAGATAGTGGAATACATATTTCCTCATCACTTCACAATGCCAGCTAAAACATGCCCATTTGAATTTTGGGCTTCGCCCGCCACCACCACCATGTAAAGCGCCATGTCATTATGTGGTCCTTGCTTGACATTTTCAGTAGGCCAGCAGGTGCTGTAAAACCTGAGCTTGAGAAGGGCCATCAGGTGGCCCTGTATCATACACTTTGGAGAGCTCTCACTCCTACATTTTGGAGGTCCCTCCCTCATTCAAAATTGTTATTTAGAAAGTGGAATACATATTCTCCATCACTTTACAATGCCAGCTAAAACATGCCCATTTGAATTTGACCACGTCCACCGTCATGTCATTATGCGGCCCCCGTTTCACATTTTCAGAGGGCAAGCATGTGCCATGAAAGCTGAGTTTTGTGATTTCAACAGTTCATTTTGGTCACCAGATCACAATGGAGCCACTGTCATAGCGGGTGAAGCTGCTGTAAGGTGAATATAATACAGGAGCTGGCGGAGCTGTGTGATCAATGTCAGTAAATTGGATTCTACCAGACACCAAAAGCATTAGAATTAAATTCTGAATACAGTGTATGCAAGCGTGGGCCTGTATTGTGGTCAGTCTGTCAGGCCTGAAACCCATGTCAGGAACATGTAAAAGCCTCATTTTACTTAGAAGCAGCCTCCTCAAGGGAAAGAGACAGGTGTGTCTTTGACCAGTGTGCACAATACTAAGCAGTTCTTCTGGAAAATACCCAACCAGACATAATGTATCTTTTGCATGGTTTGAGCAACAATGGAGTAGCTACAGGATATGTCCCAGAGAGTGACGAGGTTTGTGGAGTGTATTACTCAGGTGACAGGCAGTGCTACAGAGCTCAGGTAAAGGCATTAGCGTGGCCATGGCCATATTCTAATATGTGTAAGGCTGCGGCCTGAATTGGTCTGTGGAGCATATTAACCATGTCTCTTATACGTGCTTAAAACATACAGAAACTGGACAATACACCTCCACCTTTTTTTTTTTACGAAAATGTATAAGATTTAAGGAAAGTGACAGTTTAATAAGGAGACATAGGTCTTATTTAGGAGCATGGAAAAGTCAGCAATGGTCTTTGTCCAGAACCAGACAATGTAAAGTGCTAACGAATATGTATGCCCTATCTAACTAACAATTTGTGAACACACATATATGCTGACAAGGGACAACTGAACACTGTGCTGGGACAATGAACTGGACGAGGTTGATGACTGTTGTGTCTGTGCAACTGCAGGTTGTGTACTGGAGGCCTCAGCGCCTCCTTCCTGGACAGCAGATTGGGAATGATGTAGCTCAGGGGAAGGGCCAGTGGTTTCACCCTCAGACACAGATTTTGTATCCAGGCGATCTGCCCTCCTACTGGGGTGCTGCGTATATGAGCAGTATATAACGTATACTATAAGAGGTATTATGTCGAATTTCCCTTTATAAAGGGATGAGTGGGTAAGATTATCTAACTAGCAGCATATATAAAGCATGTTTCATTACTCATATTATTATTCTGTGTAAGGCTGAAACCTTAAGAAGTGTGTGGAGCATATTAATGCATTGATGTGCCGCAATGTCCAAGTGCAGATCCAAAAATACATTTCAGGCTCCCAGATACACGCTTAAAGAGACCTTGAGAAGGGCAACACAATAATAAAATTATAACAATAGAATATATGGAAAATGAGAGTAGAAATTTGACCATTGCACAATGCACAAAGGTTTCCAAAAATTACCAAAGTGGTCTGTATCTTGCATGCTGAAAGAGACCATGATGGGGACCTCACAATACATTTTGCAGTTATTATAATTGCTAGAGAAAGGGAGTATAAGTTTCACCATTGCAGAATATACAAAGGTTTACAAATTTTAAAACATTATGCACGTGGGGTATACATATATGACCACTAAGTACTTGCAGCAGAAGCAAGAGGAGGAGTAGGACGTGATTTGCAGAACAAAATGGGTTTGGATGGTAAGACAACTTCCAAAAAAGAACATTTGGGCTGCATTTATGTTGATTTGCTGTCAATGCTGCTGAATTGTTGTTTTGTCTGAGTGCTGTGAAAAAAACAAGACTAAACAAGAAATTAACAAATGTTTTTCATTTTTTTTATAATATTATTATTATTTATTATTATAGCGCCATTTATTCCATGGCGCTTTACATGTGAGGAGGGGTATACATAATAAAAACAAGTACAATAATCTTGAACAATACAAGTTACAACTGGTACAGGAGGAGAGAGGACCCTGCCCGCGAGGGCTCACAATCTACAAGGTAATGGTAAAGATGACCTGGCATCATGTTTCTTCAGATCAGTATGATTACAACTTCTCATACTCCTATCCTGGATATTTGCAACAGCATTGAGTGTCCAAACACATGGGCCCAGATTCATTATTTGCATGTTTTAAAGTCACTTTCGTTTTTTTGTTTTCAGGTTTTAGTTGCTATTTTTGGGGTCAAATTTGGGTGAAAATGATGCCGGCTAATCATGAATTTGGCAAAAAGTCAAACATGGGCTTTCTTTCTGTGTTGAACTGTTTTTGTAACATTCGATGACAAAACTTTCACATTGTATCCTAAAACATCGCAAAAATTGTGCCTGTGTTGAATGCCTACATTGGTTTCCACTAAAGCAGTTATTTATTTAATCAAATTCGGCATATTGGCGTCACGCACAATGCTACAGCCGGAAATCAGGAGCAGCACTTGATTGGCAGAAAAGGATACGATGGACCTTTATCAATGGTTGCTGTTTTTTGAAAGTTCATCATCCCTTGTGGTTCACAGTATATTTAAAGTAGAAAAACTGAACTATGTTGTCCTCTGTAAAAATGACAGGTTGTATCCAAAGCCATCAGTGATAAACAAATCCACCAGATGGCAGTATGCACATACTAAAAACAGTGACTGAGAAAAGTTCGAGTAGAAGTTAAATATTTTTGTTAACCATGGAAAGTTATGAAACTTCACAAATTACTTTATTAGTGAATTTGTCTTCATTCTTTTACGAAAAAGTAATGTAAGTGGTTTCTGAAGCCCTTCTTCTCCTCAGACAATTTGCCTGCCTTCGGTTGCAATGATATCAGCACGTACACGTTTGGCGTATTGATGTTGGCAGTGAAAGCGTTAGCACTTTACTCCTCTTCTGACTGTTCTGTTTATCAAAACATTCTCCAGCAGCAATCTTGCTTGTCCCCAGAGGTATGCTCTCCATATACATTAGTCTAGGGGTGGGGAATTCCCGCAATGATCTTTGCCCCAGCCTCCATGAAGATTCCCGGGGACCACAGTACTCTGACCGGCACATGCATTTTGGTCAGCCTCCGGATTTTTAATTACCTCTTGTACTGCGAGCAAACACATGCAGCGTTCACTACTGCGGCACATACATTGAAGGATTATGTCCTGACGGTGGCCTGTGCCAGCATCTAGGCGTACTTCATGGGTAGAGTTAGCACACGATGCACTCCTGTCCCACAGCAGCAGTAGCCTCCGTGTCTCCTGTGATGTACATGCATCAGCCTCATTGTCTCCTATGTAATGTACACCAGTCCCAATGTCTATATGATGTTTATACACCAGCCCCACAGTCTCCTATGTAATGTATATACACTAGCCTCAGTGTCTCCTATGTAATGTATATACACCAGCCCCACTGTCTCCTATGTAATGTATATACACCAGCCCCAGTGTCTCCTATGTAATGTATATACACCAGCCTCAGTGTCTCCTATGTAATGTACACCAGCCCCAGTGTCTCCTATGTAATGTACACCAGTCCCAGTGTCTATATGATGTTTATACACCAGCCCCACAGTCTCCTATGTAATGTATATACACCAGCCTCAGTGTCTCCTATGTAATGTATATACACCAGCCTCAGTGTCTCCTATGTAATGTACACCAGTCCCAGTGTCTATATGATGTTTATACACCAGCCCCACAGTCTCCTATGTAATGTATATACACCAGCCTCAGTGTCTCCTATGTAATGTATATACACTAGCCTCAGTGTCTCCTATGTAATGTATATACACCAGCCCCACTGTCTCCTATGTAATGTATATACACCAGCCCCACTGTCTCCTATGTAATGTATATACACCAGCCTCAGTGTCTCCTATGTAATGTACACCAGCCCCAGTGTCTCCTATGTAATGTACACCAGTCCCAGTGTCTATATGATGTTTATACACCAGCCCCACAGTCTCCTATGTAATGTATATACACCAGCCTCAGTGTCTCCTATGTAATGTATATACACCAGCCTCAGTGTCTCCTATGTAATGTATATACACCAGCCTCAGTGTCTCCTATGTAATGTATATACACCAGCCTCAGTGTCTCCTATGTAATGTACACCAGCCCCAGTGTCTCCTATGTAATGTACACGAGTCTCAGTGTCTATATGATGTTTATACACCAGCCCCACTGTCTCCTATGTAATGTATATACACCAGCCCCAGTGTCTCCTATGTCATGTATATGCACCAGCCCCACTGTCTCCTATGTAATGTATATACACCAGCCCTAGTGTTTCTTCTGTAAAATATATACACCAGCCCCATTGTCTCCTATGTAGTGTATATGCTTTAGCCCCATTGTCTCCTATGTAATATGTATGCACCAGCCCAACTGTCTCTTATGTATGTGTATGCACCAACCCCACTGTCTCCTACAGTATGTGCTGTACATACACCAGCCCCAGTGTCTCCTATGTAATGTATATACACCAGCCTCAGTGTCTCCTATGTAATGTACACCAGCCCCAGTGTCTCCTATGTAATGTACACCAGTCCCAGTGTCTATATGATGTTTATACACCAGCCCCACAGTCTCCTATGTAATGTATATACACCAGCCTCAGTGTCTCCTATGTAATGTATATACACCAGCCTCAGTGTCTCCTATGTAATGTATATACACCAGCCTCAGTGTCTCCTATGTAATGTATATACACCAGCCTCAGTGTCTCCTATGTAATGTACACCAGCCCCAGTGTCTCCTATGTAATGTACACCAGTCCCAGTGTCTATATGATGTTTATACACCAGCCCCACTGTCTCCTATGTAATGTATATACACCAGCCCCAGTGTCTCCTATGTCATGTATATGCACCAGCCCCACTGTCTCCTATGTAATGTATATACACCAGCCCTAGTGTTTCTTCTGTAAAATATATACACCAGCCCCATTGTCTCCTATGTAGTGTATATGCTTTAGCCCCATTGTCTCCTATGTAATATGTATGCACCAGCCCAACTGTCTCTTATGTATGTGTATGCACCAACCCCACTGTCTCCTACAGTATGTGCTGTACATACACCAGCCCCACTGTCTCCTATGTGCTGTACATACACCAGCCCCAGTGTCACCTATGTCATGTATATGCACCAGCCCCACTGTCTCCTATGCAATGTATATACATCAGCCCTAGTGTTTCTTCTGCAAAATATATACACCAGCCCCATTGTCTCCTACGTAGTGTATATACTCTAGCCCCATTGTCTCCTGTGTAATATATATGCCCCAGCCCCACTGTCCCTTATGTTATGTATATGCACCTACCCCACCGTCTCCTATGTGCTGTATATAGCCCTTGGCATTAGACTAATGTTGGCCGAATTTGCCAATATCAATGTTTTTGGCTAACAGTCTAATGTATATGGGAGCCCTAACAATTTATTGTTATGGAAAATATCAGTCTGGCATGTACAATTACGGGCTCCCGATCGTATTGCTGCCCAGATTCCCAGAGATAAGCCATCATCAGAAATGTCTGGCGATGGCTATCTCACGGAGAACACAGGAGCGTGCTCCTGTTTATGGAAGAGCTGGCTAAAATGGCTGCAGGCTGAACGATCTAACGTGTATGGCAGTCTTTAGTTAGCTGAGCCAGCACTCCTGCCACATGCTGTGAGACTTCAGCAAGAAAAATAATGGCTATAATATGAGTCAATAAAAAGACCCTTATTGCCCCCTGTAATGGAAGCATTGCATTTGTTTCCACAAGCATCTGTAGATATCACTGAGGGGAACGACATATAAGAATAGAAGCATTGTGGAAGTAAATCCATTGTCTCCATTACAGTACATTATACGGGGGGCAGTGAGGGTCTATCAATTCTCCTGCAAAAAATTATTCTGATAAGCAGAGCACTTAGAGGAAGTTACAGGTCCTGACCCTTTCACTGCCATCATCTGTCCTCCAAATGAGTACATTATGATATCAACACAGCTGAAGAGAGGTAAATAAACTGAGGAAAAGTGGGGACTTTGAAGCTACTTAAATATGTTTTCTTACAGCAATTAACACAAATCTAATAAAGTGGTTAGCAAAGATTCATATCTTTCAGTGCTGGACAAAATTTTGAAACAAAAGTTAATTTATTCTTTAAACTTTGTGATTGACATCCTGCTTTGAATCTATATATGTCACAGCATACATAATTAAAAAAATTACCTAAAGATAAAGGTAAATAAAGGTGATATTAGTTAATATATGCAATGTAATATAATTTAATATAATTATATATTGCAATATAATTACTTATGTGCTCTCACAGAGATCTGTAATTTCTTCCCACAGCACAGTTTGGGGCAGTTTTTAATTAAACAAATTTGTTTTGGCTACAAAAAAGTAAGAAACCTGCAGGGCATAATTACCCCAATGTTGTAAGGAAAGACAATCTAGACTAGTTCTAGACAGCTCGTCGCCATCAGGTGGCTCTGTCAGGCTGTCATAATACAGACAGGTTAGTAAACCACACACAGATGTCATCAATACAGTCACATATATTGGCATTGTTCTCCTTTATAGTCATTCTAAGTAATTTATCTCTATGTGAAGTTCAACAAAAAAATGCCCTTCATGTCATCAATGTAATCTACTGTTCTCTTGAAATCTACAGTGAGCAAAAGAAAACGTTACTTGGCCATGTTCTTTATTTAATTGGAATCAGTCACCTTGAGAAATATTATTTTACTGTAGACCTAGAGGAAATCTGCAGGTAAATAGCTTACTAGGACAGTAGCTACAGGGAGGACATGACATCTTATTCTCCCTGTAGCTGCTCGCTTCCAGTCATAAGGGCCGCGCAGGGAGCAGTTACACATACCACCCAACTTTTCAAAAAGCAAAAGAGGGACAGACTATGCAGCAAACTTTCGCATCCAATGTTAGAACGTGATGAATAACTATTGTAAAAACAACAAGCACTGTAAAAAAAAACAAACCTAAACAACATGTTGGAATTGCAATTTTTTTTCCCCATTTCATCCTATATTTTTCCCCATTTTTCAATATATTGTATAGAAAAATGGATGGTGTCCTTTGAAACTACAAAACACAAGCCCTTATTAGGCTATGCAGACAGAAAAATATAAAAGGGAGGTAAAATACAAATATAAAAATGTTCTGCAAAGATGATAAGTTTAAGGGGTTGTCCAGGCTTGAGACAAAAGTGTGCAGCCACTCTATAGGATTTGTGCTCTTGGCTTGTGATAGCGTGCAGTGTGCATGCTGTCACCATTCCCCGGTACTGCTGATGTGAGCAGGCGGTCATGTGATTGCTGAATATATGAGATTTACACTCGTCACGTGACGACTAGACTCATCCAGTTCTCTCAATTAAATTTTATGGAAAGAAGCTGAATGTGTCTAATGGGCCTGTGATCAAAAGTATGCAAATTACATACATGAGGTCATGATGAGTCCTCACTTGCACTGGCAATACTCGGGAAATCATGACTGCATGTGTGCGGCACACTGGCACAATTTGGCAATCTGCATTCACATAGAGTGCCTGCAGACCTTTGTCCCATGGCTTAATAATCCCTTAGATAAGGATGTATATTTCTAAAAAACAAAATCTTATTTTTGGGTTGCTTTATTTATTACTTTCACAATTGTATATATTGTATATTTCCCTAGGATACACTCCAGTTTTTGAACTCATATTCTTTAGCTGTGGGGGGTGAGAAAAATACGGATTACACATGACCAACAGTGTGACTTGTGAGAAATACGCAGCTGTGTTCTACAGAAAATCACACTGACAGGTTAGAATAGAATAGCTAAGATAAATGTCTACACATAGTATAGGGGTATATATATATATATATATATATATATATATATATATATGTCAGTGAGACACATATATATATATATATTAATATTTCATACAGCGCTAGATAGCAGAAAAGCCGGTAATTCAATTGCCGTCTTTTCCTATCTCCTTCTCAAGCCCGACATGATGATATGAGACATGGTTTACATACAGTAAACCGTCTCATATCCCTTCTTTTATTACATATTACTCTTTAGTAATGTAAGAAGTGTCTTGGTGTAAAATTTGGTGGCTCTTGCTATTAAATAAAAGGGTTAAATTACGGAAAAAATTGGCGTGGGCTCCCGCACAATTTTCTCCACCAGAGTGGGAAAGCCAGTGACTGAGGGCAGATATTAATAGCCTGGAGAGGGTCCATGGTTATTTCCACCCCCCCGGCTAAAAACATCTGCCCCCAGGCACCCCAGAAAAGGCACATCTGGAAGATGCGCCTATTCTGGCACTTAGCCTCTCTCTTCCCACTCCCCTGTAGCGGTGGGTTATGGGGTAATGAAGGGTTAATGTCACCTTGCTATTGTAAGGTGACATTAAGCCAGATTAATAATGGAGAGGCGTCAATTATGACACCTATCCATTATTAATCCAATAGTACGAAATGGTTAATAAAACTCACACACATTATTACAAAGTATTTTAATGAAATAAAGACACAGGGTGTTTTAATATTTTATTGCACTCTTAATCCACCTGAAGACCCTTGTCACCTGAAACAAAGTTAAACAAACCAAACAACAATATTCCATACCTTCCGTCATTCAGAAAATATTCTGAAAAGTTCCCAGGCTCAAGTTCATATGAGTTCATCCAGCAGAGCAGGGCCGTATTTGCCACTAGGCACGTGAGGGCACGTGCCTAGGGCGGGGACAATGCAGGGGGCGGCACCTGAGCAAGGTTTTTTTTTTTTTTTTAAAGCTGGGTCACCTCCCGAATGACCCCGCGCCCCCGCCCCACCTGGCCGCCCCCCCGCCCCACCTGGCCGCCCACCCTCCCTCCCGCCTTCCACCCGCCTCCCACCCGCCCTCCTTGAAGACAATACTCACCCTGCTGCTCCAGCGATGCCTGGTCTCGGCGTCTGGAGCTCGTCCTTAATGAGCGGTCACGTGGTACCGCTAATTAAGGTCATGAATATGCGCATATTCATGACCTTAATGAGCAGAGCGGTATCACCTGACCGCTCACGCAGGAAGAAGGTGCAGCGCGCCGGGAGTCGGGACAGCCAGAGGGACGTCGCGGCCGCGCGGTGAGGAGCAGGTGAGTATGAGGGATGGGGGGACAGGGGAGGGGGGAAGAAGGAGGACGGTAAGCCGCGCCATTCAAGATGGGTGGTGGAGGAATATGAGCCATGCATACAGGTATGGGGGGTGGAGGAATATGAGCCATGCATACAGGGGGGGGTGGAATGTGAGCCATGCATACGGGGGGAGTGGAATATGAGCCACGCATACGGGGGGGGTGGAATGTGAGCCATGCATACGGGGGGGGGGGTGGAATGTGAGCCATGCATACAGGGGGGGGTGGAATGTGAGCCATGCATACGGGGGGGGAGTGGAATATGAGCCATGCATACGGGGGTGGTGGAATATGAGCTATGCATACAGGGGGGGGTGGAATATGAGCCATGCATACGGGGGGGGGGTGGAATATGAGCCATGCATACAGGGGGGGGGTGGAATATGAGCCATGCATACAGGGGGGGTGGAATGTGAGCCATTCATACAGGGGGGTAGGGAATATGAGCCATGCATACAGGGGGGTGGGGAATATGAGCCATGCATACAAGAGGGGGGGTCATTATACAGTATGGAGAACTGTGTGTGGCCATAATACATTATTGAGCATCGTGTGTGGCCATAATACAGTATTGAGCATCATGTGTGGCCATTATACAGTATGGAGCATCATGTGGCCGTTATACAGGATGGAGCATCATGTGTGGCCATTATACAGTATGGAGCATCATGTGTGGCCATTATACAGTATGGAGCATCATGTGATGCCGTTATACAGTATGCACCATTGTGTGGCCATTATACAGTATTGAGCATCATGTGAAGCCATTATACAGTATGGAGCATTGTGTGGCCATTATACAGGATGGAGCATCATGTGTGGCCATTATACAGGATGGAGCATCATGTGTGGCCATTATACAGTATGAAGCATCATGTGTGGCCGTTATACAGTATGGAGCATTGTGTGGCCATTATACAGTATCTAGAACCAAGAGAAAAGAAGCTGCTCAATAGAATGCACACCCAGGGCTAATAAAGAACAATCATGAATAATAAACACAGGAATTTTATTGACAAACAACAGCTTCAAAAACATAAAACATAATTAAAAACAACGGTACTGAATACACATGGTCCACGTGTAGACATAGCATATATAATACACATCTCCATAGTAACAGTCTGCAAACCTAAATATATGTGATAAACGTAACCCTCTGGCTCATGGAGCTAAATGCAGAAAAAGGGCAATCTGCACAGCCTAATAGCAGACATGGGGCAGCTCGAATATATGTCATCAGGCTTTTGCCACCTTAATTCAATTTCCCCCCCCCCTTTTTTTGAATAGCTACCATGCAGTTTTTCTGCGGGATCTCCATTGGGAATATCACAGGGTTAGTCCTATACCAGCACACTGTTTTTAGGGCCTTATGATTTCTTCAAGTTCTAATAGGCCTTATTTGGGGCTTTGTGCAATTGGGATATATTCCTATGTTACGATATTTGATAGCATGATATGTAATAAAATTGTTTATATGCTTTGTCTAATTTATTATGTTATTTTCTTTGTTTGTTATGATTGGTCCCTGAATTCTTTTGTGCTGTGTGATATGAATGGTGGCCTGCCCCCGGGGGTGAATGGTGATGTGGTGTGCCTGTCTGCCGTATGGGTGTCAGAGTATGGTGATATGATTTTTGTTTTGTCTCATATGCACCTTTGGTGGACCTTATCCTTGTGGCCCTCTTTATGTTTAAGCTCCTTGGTTGGCCACTATCATATGGCTTTATACATTTTGACCGTCGATTTGGGGGTTCCCCCTGCACTGAGGGTGTTCTCACCTACAGTTCGGTCATTATGGAGGGGGTTTTGGTGCTTATTGATTTATTTATTTAGGCACATCCTGTAGTGCCATCAATGCAGCACACAAGTGGGGTCTTTCAGGGTGCACTCTGCCATATCATGACGGCAGCATATATGTGGGATTCTGCTCGGTATTGTGTCAACTATCGGGCTGTGCCCCGTTTTTTTGGGGTGGCATAAATCTATTTAAGTTCACCCAGCTCACTGCGGCGATCTCTTCCCTGTGTACCCTATATGGCTGTGTCTGTTCTGCGGTGGCCAGACATACGGCCAGTTATCTTGGAACGTCGCTCCTTCTGGCAGGCCGATCGCGCCTGCGCACTTCCTATTCCTATGGGGAGGCGTGTCGGTTCTGCGTCTCTTCCTCTTTGGCTGTGGGCGTTCCTCCTAAGCGCCGCGCTTCCGGCTTCGCCGGCACTTTGCTCACCGGTTTTGCATCAGGTGGGTCATATGTACACTATTTAAGCAGGGGGCATTTGGCATACAATACCTTCCCCTGACGAAGCCCTCTTTGGTAGGGCGATACGCGTTGGGCTGCATCTTTTTGGTCCACACGAGTCTGCACTTGGGGACGGCGTGTCTCCCCCTCTTGTTTTGGCTACGTGGGTATGTTACACTTTGCTGCCTTATTAGGGGCATGAGGTACCTCCGGACCTCTTGATGTTTTTTCTCTTCTTGCATCTTGAGCCATTTTATCAGGGTGGTTTTTCCCTGCAAGTGGCTTTTCTAAGGGTTACTCCCTAGGTTCGGCAGGTGTTTCTGTCTGCTATTAGGCTGTGCAGATTGCCCTTTTTCTGCATTTAGCTCCATGAGCCAGAGGGTTACGTTTATCACATATATTTAGGTTTGCAGACTGTTACTATGGAGATGTGTATTATATATGCTATATCTACATGTGGACCATGTGTATTCAGTACCGTTGTTTTTAATTATGTTTTATGTTTTTGAAGCTGTTGTTTGTCAATAAAATTCCTGTGTTTATTATTCATGATTGTTCTTTATTAGCCCTGGGTGTGCATTCTATTGAGCAGCTTCTTTTCTCTTGGTTCTAGTTTCAGTAGTCTGGCTGCTTGTTTGCACCCCGATTGGCATCTAATAATTTTTAGTACTAGTTGTGCGCTCCATCTTTTGTATTTTGCCTGGTTTGGTTTTTGCCCTATTTCTTTTATAGGGTTTCTTGAGTGGCACACATCCTATTATGGATTATATTCATTGATACAGATTTCTCTTGGGATATTGTTGTACTATTTTTATAGTTGTTTCATATGACCGCCGTTTTATCGCATTTTTTATTATATTTTCTTCGGTGAGTTTGATGTGACCCTTTGGTGGTGCTAGGATTGATCTTGTTTGGTAATTGCTTGGTTTTGTTTTTTGTTTTTTGTAATTTTTGGTTTCTTATTGTGGGTTTTTTGGTTTGTTGCAGTCATTATTGTCCCAAGGGAACTTCACGCAACATGGACTGGGAGGCTCGTGAGGCGGCTTGGCAGGCTCAGTCGGCTGATATCTTCTCTTCCAAAGGAGATGTCACGGTCGATTCAGACTTTGCGAAAATCACAGCAGAGCTTACGGCGGCCCATCGTACCGGTATACGGCTGTGGTGGAATATCCGCAGCCTTGAGGAGTATACCAAAGCCAATATTGTGCCTCGTGGCTTGAGGTTCTCCATTTATCCTGCCTGGGAGCCCTCGCCCACGTTCAAGAACACTTGGGAACAGGGGCTGCTCAAATGCTCCAGCATTATTATCAATATGCTGTTGGAACATGACAGAGATTTATTATCAGTTACCAAAACCAGAATTAAGGACTTGGATTCTAGGCTGTTGAAATTCGATGAGATCAAGGAGGTTCAGCCTTTTAGGCAGAGACTTAAGGAGAATCTCGATAAATATGATCGGGACATTATGAACAAAAAGAAATCTAAATTTTTCAGAGACCGTACGGATTTTGAGACGTCCAGGGCCTTTAGATGGAAGCACCATGGCAATCAGAGATCAACTGTCCCTCTACAGAAAACTAGGGACACCATGCAGGAAGGTCCGATGGCTGCCAATTACACCTCTGGCAGCGATTTTTTATCATCAGCAGCAGAGAGCGAGCCAGACGCCGGGTCCGAAGAGGCCGGAGGCGCCGAGGCGGCACCCACACGGACCACTCGGTTCGGGGGGCATCCACCACCAACGCAGAGACAGTATCGGAATTACCGCAAATATTAGCTCCGTCTTCGTTGGAAGCGGATTCGATGGGGACTCACGCATCAGGTAACGTCTTGCAGGTCATTAACCTCTCTGATTATGTGCTGTCTCCTTCTGAACTCTCTGTTCTACAAAGGGGGCTGACATTTTCACCAATGCAATGTGCTGACAAATTTACCCTTGTTAAGGAATTATATCTCTTCTGTAGGAAGCTCGTTCTTCGGGTGCTGCACAGTCGGCCCCATCTGGCTAATAGTCCTGATCATATGGACCAACAAATACTCCAGGATTTGATTCAACAGCTTCAGGAGAATGAGGTCGGCACAGGTAGGAATCGCTTTCCCCACAGAAATCGATCTAATGTCACACCCCCCTTTTCGTTGGTGCCCGCCATTCGAGTTTTTTTTGAATTGGTAAAAAGAGACATTATGAATCTTTCCCCTCGTGCATTGGTTCCCAATAATTTAAGTAGGGAAGAACAGAGGGCCCTTACGAGTTTGCGCCAAAACACCACATTCTTGATTAAAGAGGCGGATAAAGGGGGCAATGTGGTCCTTTGGCCACAGGCCCTCTACTTGGAAGAGGCGCAGCGCCAATTGGGCGACTGCAGATTTTACAGGAAATTGCCTTCCGATCCCACTGAGACTTTTGCCTCGAGATTCAGGCGTCTTCTTGACAGGGCCAAGGACTTGGGCATTATTGACCACCACGAGTACAAGTTTCTGTGGGTTGACTGCCCGGTGACAGCGACCTTCTACTTACTACCTAAAGTACATAAATGCTTGCTTAAACCTCCGGGCAGGCCCATAGTGGCCTGCATTGGTAGCCTGTGTGAAAAGGCTTGCGTCTATGTTGACTTTTTTTTACAGCCTTTAGTTAAGACGCTCCCTTCTTTTGTTAAGGATTCAGCCCATTTCATTCACATCTGTCGGGGCTTGACCGTGCCGCCGGGGGCCTGGCTTGTGACCTGTGATGTGGAGTCTTTGTACTCCAACATCGGTCACGAGGACGGCATCCTGGCGGTTCTGTTTTTTCTGGACCAGCTTAATCATTCAGACCGTATGCATGACTCCCTGGTAGTAGACCTGTTGGATTTTATTCTTAGGCAGAACTACTTTTTGTTCGATAGGGCCTACTATTTACAGGTTTCTGGGGTGGCCATGGGTGCGAGATGCGCGCCCGCTCTAGCAAACTTGTTTCTAGGGTGGTGGGAGGCTACCCAGGTGTTTCCATCCATGACCTTCAGGGACAAGGTTTGTCATTGGTCGAGGTATATTGATGACCTGTTCTTCATTTGGACGGGTTCTCGAGAAGAATGTTGCCATTTTATAGAGTCTTTGAACAGTAATACTCATCACATTCTTCTTACATATACCATGTCATTGTCCACAGTGACGTTTTTGGATTTGGAGATCTCGCTGGACAATGGATCGATTTTTACTAAGCTGTTTTGGAAGCCTACGGCTACAAATAGCCTACTTGACTTTAGGAGCTTCCATCCGCTTCATACCCGAATGGGGGTTCCTATGGGCCAGTTCCTTCGGGCCAGGAGGAACTGTACCAATGACTCGGATTTTCAAGAAGAAGCTAGGGAGCTCACTCACCGATTCAAGGCCCGGCATTATCCCCACAGAAGTATTGCTAGAGCCTATCAGCGGGCCAGAACTCAGACGCAGGATTTGCTGCTGGAATCAACGACCAAGGTAGGTGATAACAAGATCAGGTTTATTACAACCTTTAATAACAATTGGGATGGTCTCGGCAGTATCCTGCGTAAACACTGGGGGATTCTGACTACGGACCTTAGTACATCAACTATTGTGGGTGATCGTCCCATGATAACTGCTAGAAGGGCCCCGAATTTCAGGGATCTCCTTACCAGGAGCCATTATGTTAGACAAACGACTCGGACGGGCCAGGGTATTAGACTCTATGGCTCTTTTGCCTGTGGAGATTGCAATATCTATTCCCACATGACAGACGCCATAAATTGCGCTCTTATATAAATTGCAAGACCTCATGTGTGATTTATGCCCTTATATGCCCTTGTCGTCTTGTGTATGTGGGTCAAACCACACAGGAATTACGACGCAGGATGCAGAAGCATTTTTCAACTATCCACGTGGCTTCTAGTGACCTGGCTAAGGGCAGGATACTTACTCCAGTAGCGTCTCATTTCCTGACCCATCATGCTGGGCGGACTTCTAACATGCAGGTTATAGGTCTGGAGAGAATATATTGCAATAATAGGGGTGGTCCCATCAAACCCCAGCTCCTCAGGGCTGAGGCCCGCTGGATTTTCCATTTGGGATCAGTGGATCAGTGGCCCCTGGGGGGCTTAATGAAGAGCTGCTTTTCACTGGCTTTTTGGGTTAATTTACCCCTTTCTCTCTTTTTCTCCCCTGCTCCGATCTAGGTGATACTCCAGGATCCTCAATGGTTTTATATATACACCTGGAAGGGAACACCTGGATTCGTTTTTCAACAACGTCTGGTGACTGCATTCCTTTTCATTGGACTTCTTCATCTGATGTGATTGGTGATCAGTTGCTCTCATTGGTTGGGATTCCTTTGGACTCATCTCCTGTGGAGGCTGGGATATTTGGTTCCACTTTAGGTCAGGTCGTTTGACCTTTTTTGATTAATGGACTTTACGGTATATGATGCTTTTGCATACGGTCCCTGTTTTGGAACTGGAGCTGACTTACCATTTCAGGTTTATTACATCACCCTCCTTTGGCTCATGGGGCAGCTCGAATATATGTCATCAGGCTTTTGCCACCTTAATTCAATTCCCCCCCCCTTTTTTGAATAGCTACCATGCAGTTTTTCTGCGGGATCTCCATTGGGAATATCACAGGGTTAGTCCTATACCAGCACACTGTTTTTAGGGCCTTATGATTTCTTCAAGTTCTAATAGGCCTTATTTGGGGCTTTGTGCAATTGGGATATATTCCTATGTTACGATATTTGATAGCATGATATGTAATAAAATTGTTTATATGCTTTGTCTAATTTATTATGTTATTTTCTTTGTTTGTTATGATTGGTCCCTGAATTCTTTTGTGCTGTGTGATATGAATGGTGGCCTGCCCCCGGGGGTGAATGGTGATGTGGTGTGCCTGTCTGCCGTATGGGTGTCAGAGTATGGTGATATGATTTTTGTTTTGTCTCATATGCATCTTTGGTGGACCTTATCCTTGTGGCCCTCTTTATGTTTAAGCTCCTTGGTTGGCCACTATCATATGGCTTTATACATTTTGACCGTCGATTTGGGGGTTCCCCCTGCACTGAGGGTGTTCTCACCTACAGTTCGGTCATTATGGAGGGGGTTTTGGTGCTTATTGATTTATTTATTTAGGCACATCCTGTAGTGCCATCAATGCAGCACACAAGTGGGGTCTTTCAGGGTGCACTCTGCCATATCATGACGGCAGCATATATGTGGGATTCTGCTCGGTATTGTGTCAACTATCGGGCTGTGCCCCGTTTTTTTGGGGTGGCATAAATCTATTTAAGTTCACCCAGCTCACTGCGGCGATCTCTTCCCTGTGTACCCTATATGGCTGTGTCTGTTCTGCGGTGGCCAGACATACGGCCAGTTATCTTGGAACGTCGCTCCTTCTGGCAGGCCGATCGCGCCTGCGCACTTCCTATTCCTATGGGGAGGCGTGTCGGTTCTGCGTCTCTTCCTCTTTGGCTGTGGGCATTCCTCCTAAGCGCCGCGCTTCCGGCTTCGCCGGCACTTTGCTCACCGGTTTTGCATCAGGTGGGTCATATATACACTATTTAAGCAGGGGGCATTTGGCATACAATACCTTCCCCTGACGAAGCCCTCTTTGGTAGGGCGATACGCGTTGGGCTGCATCTTTTTGGTCCACACGAGTCTGCACTTGGGGACGGCGTGTCTCCCCCTCTCGTTTTGGCTACGTGGGTATGTTACACTTTGCTGCCTTATTAGGGGCATGAGGTACCTCCGGACCTCTTGATGTTTTTTCTCTTCTTGCATCTTGAGCCATTTTATCAGGGTGGTTTTTCCCTGCAAGTGGCTTTTCTAAGGGTTACTCCCTAGGTTCGGCAGGTGTTTCTGTCTGCTATTAGGCTGTGCAGATTGCCCTTTTTCTGCATTTAGCTCCATGAGCCAGAGGTTTACGTTTATCACATATATTTAGGTTTGCAGACTGTTACTATGGAGATGTGTATTATATATGCTATATCTACATGTGGACCATGTGTATTCAGTACCGTTGTTTTTAATTATGTTTTATGTTTTTGAAGCTGTTGTTTGTCAATAAAATTCCTGTGTTTATTATTCATGATTGTTCTTAATTAGCCCTGGGTGTGCATTCTATTGAGCAGCTTCTTTTCTCTTGGTTCTAGTTTCAGTAGTCTGGCTGCTTGTTTGCACCCCGATTGGCATCTAATATTTTTTAGTACTAGTTGTGCGCTCCATCTTTTGTATTTTGCCATTATACAGTATGGAGCATCACGTGCTGCCAATATACAGTATGGAGCATCATGTGTGGTCATTATACAGTATGGAGCATCACGTGCGGCCATTATACAGTATGGAGCATTGTGTGGCCATTATACAGGATGGAGCATCATGTGTGGCCGTTATACAGGATGGAGCATCATGTGTGGCCGTTATACAGGATGGAGCATCATGTGTGGCCAATGGCCATTATACAGTATTGAGCATCATGTGTGGCCATTATACAGTATGGAGCACTGTGTGGCCATATTTTTTTATTGTATATAAAACAGTGTGATCAGCAGTGCTAAATGGCTGTGGTTGGGACGTGAATATGGGTGTGACTAGTTGTGAAATGGGTGTGGTCAGAGGTGTGGCCTAAAATTCATAACTCCTTCCCTTTTTCAAAAGTTGGGACGTATGGTACCACATTTGCCAGATCATGGCAAGTGCCGCAAATCCCATAGGGAATGAATGAGGTTGAACGCAGTGTTGCCGTAAGTGATCCGGTACGCGGCAGATGCAGAAAAACTGCCGATCTGCTGCAAGAGGCGACTGCCGATAGTGTCTTACTCACCAAAGTGGGAGGCAGCACTAAAAGTGCCTAGGGCAGCAGAAACTCTAAATACGGCCCTGCAGCAGAGGGCGCATCACCGCGACTCGAGGTAACTACAGTACATTCCCCTCCATTCCATTCATTCCCCAGGTTTTTACAGCCACGAGCACAGCTGCATTAGCAGAGCTCCTGGGTGTAAAATGATTTAACCCCTTCAGATGGATTTACAGACTGTAACGACGGAAGGTATGGAATATTGTTGCTTGTTTTGTTTAACTTTGTTTCAGGTGACAAGGGTCTTCAGGTGGATTAAGAGTATAATAAAATATTAAAACAACCTGTGTCTTTATTTCATTAAAATACTTTGTAATAATGTGTGTGTGTTTTATTAACCATTTCAGACTATTGGATTAATAATGGATATGTGTCACAATTGACACCTCTTCATTATTAATCTGGCTTACTGTCACCTTACAATAGCAAGGTGACATTAACCCTTACTTACCCCATATCCCACCGCTACACGGGAGTGGGAAGAGAGAGGCTAAGTGCCAGAATAGGCGCATCTTCCAGATGTGCCTTTTCTGGGGTGCCTGGGGGCAGATGTTTTTAGCCGGGGGGGGGGGGGGGAATAACTATGGACCCTCTCCAGGCTATTAATAGATGCCCTCAGTCACTGGCTTTCCCACTCAGGCGGAGAAAATTGTGCGGGAGCCCACGCCAATTTTTTCCGCAATTTAACCCTTTAATTTAATAGCAAGAGCCACCAAATTTTACACCAAGACACCTCTTACATTACTAAAGAGGAATATGTAATAAAAGAAGGGATATGAGATGGTTTACTGTATGTAAACCATGTCTCATATCATCATGTCAGGTTTGGGAAGGAGATAGCAAAAGCCGGCAATTGAATTATCGGCTTTTCTGCTATCTAGCGCTGTATGAAATATACATATATATATATATATATATATATATATATATATATATATATATATATATATATATATACATATATATATATATGTGTCTCACTGACATATATATATATATATATATAGACAGTATATATGTTTTAACGAATATTTGAGCCCATGGATCCATTGTATGTCCGTTTTGCAAGCCTGCGAGAGAATCTCGCAGTATGGATGCCATAGGGATTACATAAGGAGGATGACATGCGCAAAATACGCTGACACACCCTGCCTACGGATGACATACGGATCACTATTTTGGGAACATTTCTGCGTATTACGGCCGTAAAAAATGGACCGTATTTTCATATGCTGAGTGTGACGCCGGCCTTAGCCACTGTCTGTACTACTGAGGACATGAGAATTTTCCGTGTCTGTATCTTTGTTGCTCTTCCTTATAGGCACCTTATAGAGATACATTTCTATATACCATTACTATATACCATCCAACCTTTATGCAATCTATCAATCTATGTAAAAAAAAGCACAGCAGCACTCTGTAAAGGCCAAGATATATGCAAACACTGAATACATCAGATCTAAACTGCATTGATACTAAATAAATAAATGTACTTACAAACAAAAAGTACTTAGCACATAAATTGACCAATTCATGTATGCCCATCAACCACGGCAAGGTGACCTCCCTATGTTGGGTACCTATTATAACATGCCTCTCTCGGGCTATAAGCCTACAATCCTACAATTTAAATGGGCAGCTATGAACCAATACTAATTAAAAGCACCCTTTTGCTGATGGGAGGAGGTCAGAGTCAGAAAGGAGGCAGACACAACCTCCAATAGTAAACTATAAAAAAGAGAAAACCTGACCAGCACTTCCATGTAATGTGAACAGGTGCAAGCTGCAATGACTGCATAACATACAAAAAAAAAGCACTGCAGCACTCTGTAAGGGCCAAGATATATGCAAACACTGAATACATCTATCTAGACAGCTAGATATACTGTATATATCTATATATCCATACAGTTATGGATGAAAGCGTTGGCATCATTGAAAGTGTTCCAAACAATGAAGTATTTCTCCCAGAAAATTATTGAAATTACACATTTTTGTTATACACATGTTTATTTCCTTTGTGTGTATTGGAACAACACAAAAAAAACTGAGAAAAAAAGGCAAATTTGGACATAATTTCACACAAAACCCCCAAAATGGGCAGGACAAAATTGTTGACACCTTTCCAAAAATATGGGTAAAAAACTTTGGCTCAAGCATGTGATGCTAGTTCAAACTAAATATAGGTATTTATTTAGTACACATATGTCAATTTCTGTATCGCAGGTAGAGTATATTTTGTTGCATGGCCAGGCAGGTCCCACATGTATATTTAGCCCTCGGGTCTTCTGCCTGACATCGCACTTTCAGCCGACACAGTTCAAAGCAGTGATAGAGGAGGGAGGGTCAGCTGATGCTCCCTCTCCCATCATTCCCCTCTCCATCTGACAACTCAGCACAGTGGCCTCGATGTCACTGTACCAAGATAGAGCACCATGTGTGGCCATTATACTGCATGGAGCACTATGTGGGGCCATTATACTGTATGGAGAACTGTGTGGGGTATTATACTGTATGGGGTACTATGTGGGGTCATTATACTGTATGGAGCTTTATATGGGGCTATTATACTGTATGAAAAGCAATGCAGGCGATATTATACTGTATGGAGCACTATGTGGGGTCATTATACTGTATGGAGCACAATGTGGGGTCATTATACTGTATGGAGCACTATGAGGGGGAATTATACTGTATGGAGCACTATGAGGGGGAATTATACTGTATGAAGCACTATGAGGGGGAATTATACTGTATGGAGCACTATGAGGGGGAATTATACTGTATGGAGTACTATTGGGACCAGTATACTGTATGGAGAACTATATATCCAAAAAGAAGGGGGGAGTACCAAACCAAGGATAAAATTAAAGATATTTTATTGATAACAATTTAAGACACAATAATTAATACTTAGAATTATACAGAACAAGGGGAGTTGAAACAAGGCAGAGGGGCCCCAAAGCAATCCATATATAGGTCAAAGAACCAAGTATATACACATAAGAAGATGAATAAAATCAGTATTAAACAAAAGTGCAACAGCAGGTTCTGGATTATACTGGACAATTTCCACAAAGTAAATACAACAATGTCAATAGAATATAATGGTATAGACCACCAAAGTATGTGTGTCAATAGTCCCGAAGTAGATGAGGGGTATGTAAAATATAGCACAGTGTGCTTGCTATAATAGCTATATCATTGTATGGTGGATCTTAATAAGGTGCCGGTGCATTCCATAGGTTATGTGTGTCAATAGTCACAAAGTAGATGAGGGGTATGTAACATATTGCACAATGTGCTCGATATAATAACTATATCACTGTATGATAGATCTTAATAAGGTGCCAGTGCATTCCATAGGTTAAATTCAAGTCCATACACACTCATGTGGGGGACATAAAAAAATCATAGGTGAAACATTAGCACCATGCATATACCTGCTGACAGCTCTCTCCAGCGACCAACGATCAGGGGAAAGACTTCGGCATCGTTGAAACTGTCTTCAACGATGCCGAAGTCCCCGGGTAACCAGGGTAAATATCGGATTACTAAGTGCAGGGCCGCGCTTAGTAACCCGATATTTACCCTGGTTACCATTGTAAAAGTTAAAAAAAAAAAAAAACAGTACATACTCACATTACGATGACGTCACCGCTGTGCTCTGCTTTACGGCCGGCCGGCGCTGACACAGTCAATGCGGGAAGCTGACGCTGGGGGACGTGACAGACATCAGAATGTGAGTATGTACTGTTTTTTTTTTTTTTAACTTTTACAATGGTAACCAGGGTAAATATCGGGTTACTAAGAGTGGCCCTGCGCTTAGTAACCTGATATTTACCCTGGTTACCAGTGAACACATCGCTGGATCAGCGTCACACACTCCGATTCAGCGATGACAGCGGGTGATCAGCGACCAAAAAAAGGTCCTGATCATTCCCAGCGACCAACGATCTCCCAGCAGGGGCCTGATCATTGGTCGCTGTCACGCATAACGATTTCGTTAACGATATCGTTGCTACGTCACAAAAAGCGTGACATTGCAACGATATCGTTAACAAAATCGTTATGTGTGAAGGTACCTTTAGTCATAGGATGCTGTGGACACAGAGATGCTCTGTGGTCACTACTGGACCTCTCTTGAAGCTCATGTAGCCAGCCGGTTACATAAATTTAAAATTCAGAGATGCAACGCTTTTTAGCTCCACTACCCATGTAATATATAACCAGCGAATGCATGACTAAGCTGTCCTTGGTATAGTATGAGAAAACAAAGTCATTTCTCCAGTTTACCTGTTCCAACCACATATCTTTAAGGTCACATGATGACTTTTCTTAGAAAGTATTTTACAGTCATATGTTTAGTTGGTAATGGTTACAGTTTACCTTTAGTTGTTATTTCCTAATGTAAGTGAAAAAGGATTTATGTATACGAGTCTCAACTCTGTCGGAGACTGGTCTGGAGCACTAATAAAAATGTCTAAACAGTGCACCTATCCCCTGAGAGGGACAAACGGGATTTATGAAAAACAAAGAGGTGTGTTCATTCACACAATAAATTAATGTTCTAGGTCTTTCAGAAACTCAGTAATCAGGAGACAGGTCATATTTTGCAATCTTGATATTGTGTGTTGTTAAAAGTTATTTTTTCAATCTTCTAACATGTCAACTTTTGCCATTAGTTGGATTTTAGGTCATGAGAAGCCCACTGTTTCTTACAAAGCACGTCGCTGCATCAGGACAGGTGTTTTATGCGGTCTACAGGCCAGATGTGTAAATCATGAGTAGGCGAAAAACTTCATTTTTCCTGTTGCCAAGTAGCCAATGCACCCAATTTTTAAAGTTATCTTACAGTACTTTTGGTGTTATGGACGTAGTCCTTCCCTCATGTTATATATTATATCATAGTTCAAGCAGGGACATGTGGACAACATGGTATAGTATAATCATCAAGGCTTAAGAAGAACTATGTGTGATACAGTATATCATTTTTTATAAAGAGTTGTCATTCATTTCCATTGGACAATTATTAAACCTATTTTCAGCAACAGTTAAACCTTCCTAGTAGACCTTCTGTTCTGACCACTCTTTTTGAGTTTTTGTTTGCTGTCATCCCTTTGAAAAGATTACATGTGCCACTTATTTTCTTCTTTTCTCCACAGCTCTTTGCCAACAAGTGAAATGCACTGTAGAAATAAAAGGAAAGAGGCTGCCAAACTCCAACTTGATCCACCCCTGTGGGTTTAACCAGTGGCGTAGGAAAGGGGGGGCGGGGGGGGGCGGGCCGCCCCGGGCGGCACAATGTGGGGGCGGCTATCAGCACGGCTGCGCGCACTCATTCTCTGCTCCTTCCTCCCAGCATTATGAGGACTGGAGCAGAGCGCTGGCAGTGCGCGCGGCCGTGCAGAGTTGCTGGCTGCAGTGTAGCAGGGGCACACAGTCACACACGCTGTGACTCACCCCCGCACCTGCAGTCAGCAGCAGAAGCTCCGATCCCGCCCCTCCAGCAGCGTCACAGCTCTCACAATGTGAAGAGCCATGGAGGGGCGGGGCTAAATGTCGGGGGCGGAGCCACGGACAAGCAGGAAGTCGAGGCGGAAGGAAATATGAAAATCAGAGCGGGAGACAGAAAAGATGTGAGAACAGAGACAGAAAACAACAGAGAGGCAAGACACAGGTGAGAAGTATATATATATATATATATATATATTACATCATTGTCTAAGGGTCACACTTCCGTCTTTCTGTCTGTCCTTCTGTCTTTCTTTCTTTCACGGATATTCATTGGTCGCGGCCTCTGTCTGTCGTCGCTGATTGGTCTCGGCAGCTGCCTGTCATGGCTGCCGCGACCAATCAGCGACGGGCACAGTCCGATTAGTCCCTCCGCTGCAGTCAGTGCCCGGCGCCTGCTCTATACTCCCCACAATCAGCGCCCGCTCCATAATCCCCTCCAGTCACCACTCACACAGGGTTAATAGCAGCGGTAACGGGCCGCGGTGTAACGCACTCCGTTACCGCTGCTATTAACCCTGTGTGTCCCCAACTATTTACTATTGATGCTGCCTATGCAGCATCAATAGTAAAAATATGTCATGTTAAAAATAATAAAAAAATGAAAAAACCTGCTATACTCACCCTCCATCGCCTTTCCCGCTCCTCGCAACGCTCCAGTGCCCGCTCCATGCAAGCGGCAGCTTCCGGTGCCAAGGATGGTATGTGAGAAGGACCTGCCATGACATCACGGTCATGTGACCGCAACGTCATCACAGATCCTGCGCTCATACCAACCCTGGGACTGGAAGCTGCCTCGTGCGATACAGGGCCAGAATTCATCGGAGGGTGAGTATATGTTTATTTTTTATTTTAAGTCTGTATACTACGTGGCTCTGTGCTGTATACTCCATCACTGGGCAATATACTACGTGGCTGGGCAATATGCTACGTGGGCTGTGCAATATACTACATGGCTGTGTTATATACTACGTGGCTGGGCAATATGCTACGTGGGCTGTGCAATATACTACATGGCTGTGTTATATACTACGTGGCTGTGTTATATACTACGTGGCTGTGCTATACGCTATGTGGGCTGTGCTATATACTGCGTGGGCTGTGTTATACACTACGTGGCTGTGCTATATGCTACGTGGGCTGTGTTATATGCTATGTGGCTATGCTATATTTCTCTGCTGTATCTGCATCATGAATCATGCTATGTGTTAAAGGGGGGGCCCACTGAGACTCTTTCGCCCGGGGCCCTCTAAAACCGCGGCCGGCGCTGCAGCTGTTTAACGCTATTGACGTGCGGGCCCGCGCCCGTACGTCAATAGTTAACAACAGCCACCAGCCATTTGGAGGCTGGCAGCTGAAGTCGGCCGCAGCGCACACGTCGACGGCTTCTGACGTCATTGTCAGTCGCCGGCGAGTGCACGCTTCAGCTGCGTGGAGAGAGCAGGAGCGCGGTCAGGTAAGCAGAACTTTTTTTTTTGCAGACCCTATCATGTGTGTTGCCCTATTTTTGGTAACCTTTGTGTGTATTGAGCCGAGGGGGGGGGGGGGGCGCCAAACTCGGGAGCAGCCCCGGGCGGCAAAAGCTCTAGCTACGCCCCTGGGTTTAACTAAGCGCGTTAGTGGGAGAAAAGCTGCCATGGTCTGGTTGTCCATGACATAAGTTGTACTCAACCTGACTCTACCTGGGTAGAGAAAGAGCAGAGGGATTGCTAAGGAATGTGGAAAGGGAAGCCATTCTAGAATCTAAGAAGGAGAATGAAGCCTCTCTAGAGGCTTGGGAAAAAGAGGTCTGAGAAAAGAGAGTGCGCACTAGGGCCTGAGGAGAGGGGTCTGAGAAAGATATAATACTGTTTACTGTAGGCTAGTGTCCTTTACCTTGTGGTTGTCCAGCCATTCTAAAACTAAAGCTATCATCATGCACTACAAGCAATTAGTAGGGAAAAGTCATGGATAGAAGACCACTTACAGTACAGACCAAAAGTTTGGACACACCTTCTCATTTAAAGATTTTTCTGTATTTTCATGACTATGAAAATTGTACATTCACACTGAAGGCATCAAAACTATGAATTAACATGTGGAAAAAAAAGGTGTGAAACAACTGAAATTATGTCTTATAGAGTTGACTTCGTCAAAAGTCGGGTCGGGTGAAATCGGTAGATTATTGCGAAAAGTCGGGGATCGGCCGAAACACGAAACCCAATGCAAGTCAATGGGGAATCAAAGTCGGCAGTGAGTGGAGGACAGGAAAACACCTACAGTGTCCATTTTAATGCCAAAAACATCAATTCGTATTACTGAAGCTTGTCAATTTTAATTTACTTTATAATAATAGTTAGGCATTGAAAACAGGGGCTCATTTGGCTAAAGTTGTGGGGGGGTAGGGCTGGCTCAAGATTTTCGTGGGCCCGGGAAACACGGAATACGTCAAGGCGGTGGAGTAGGGAGAGGTAAGTATTTCAACTTTGCAAGTGCTGGGATACTGAGCAAGCGAAGGGGCCCACTAGTTGGCACTGGCACAGGGCCCCTCATAGTACGGCGGTGTGTTTGACGGCGGGCGGCACCTTCCACTGCCAGAGACACTTTTGTGTACTATGAGGGGCCCTGTGCCAGTGCCAACGAGTATGCCCCCCCACCTGATGAAGGAACCTGGACTTTCATCTGCACCTTCCTCTTTGTCCCCGTGTAAGGTGGTATAGTATGCGGGAAGGGGAACCTGACTTTCAGCAGGGTCAGATTCTGGCTGTGTAGAGTGCAAGGGGAATGTAGGGGTCTGGGTCAATCTACCAGCAGACTCATCTAGTAGTGGCTGGCCAATGGGCAGGATGAGGAGGAAACACAGATATAGGCCCAAATAATAAAGTAGGCTAAATGCAGTTCAAAAGTGGTAACAGGACTAAGCAGGCGGCATTGCTTTGTTCAGTGGAGGACAACTGTAATGAGTGGCAGACACAGTTAGTAGGCCCAAGTAATAAAGTGGGACAAATGCAGTTCAAAATTGGTAACAGGAGTAAACAGGCGGCTCAGCTTTGTTCAGTGGAGGAGAAAAGCAAGAAGTGGCAGACACTGTTAGTAGGCCCAACCAAACAAGTAGGCCAAATGCAGTTTAATATCTGAAACAGGATGACAATTGAGGCTCAGCTTTGTTCAGTGGAGGAGAAAAGCAAGGAGTGTCAGACACCGTTAGTAGGCCCAACCAAACAAGTAGGCCAAATGCAGTTTAATATCTGAAACAGGATGAAAAGTGAGGCTCAGCTTTGTTCAGTGGAGGAGAAAAGCAATGAGCAGCAGACACCGTAAGTAGGCCCAACCAAACAAGTAGGCCAAATGCAGTTTAATAACTGAAACAGGATGAAAATTGAGGCTCAGCTTTGTTCAGTGGAGGAGAAAAGCAAGGAGCGGCAGACACCGTTAGTAGGCCCAACCAAACAAGTAGGCCAAATGCAGTTTAATATCCGAAACAGGATGAAAATTGAAGCTTAGCTTTGTATAGTGGAGGAGAACAACAAGCAGCGGCAGACACCGTTAGTAGGCCCAACCAAACAAGTAGGCCAAATGCAGTTTAATGTCTGAAACAGGATGAAAATTGAGGCTCAGCTTTGTTCAATGGAGGTAAAAAGCAAGGAGCGGCAGACACCGTTAGTAGACCCAGCCAAACAAGTAGGCCAAATGCAGTTTAATATCCAAAACAGGATGAAAATTGAGGCTCAGCTTTGTTCAGTGGAGGAGAAAAGCAAGGAGCGGCAGACACCGCTAGTAGGCCCAACCAAATAAGTAGGCCAAATGCAGTTTAATATCCGAAACAGGATGAAAATTGAGGCTCAGCTTTGTACAGTGGAGGACAGCTGTAATGAGGGGCAGACACAGTTAGTAGGCCCAAAAAAGTAAGTAGTAGGCTAAATGCAGTTCAAAACTGGTAAGTGGAGTCCACAGGCGGCATAGCTTTTTTCAATGGAGGACAGCTTTAATGAGTGGCGCAGACAGACACAGGTAGTAGGCCTAAAATAAAAAAGTAGGCTAAATGCAGTTCAAAATTGGTAACTGGAGACCACAGATGGCATACCTTTGTTCAATGGAGGACAGCTGTAATGAGTGGCGCAGACACAGTTTGTAGGCCCACATTAAAAAAGTAGGCTCAAAGCAGTTCAAAAATGGTAATAGGAGTAAACAGGCGGCATTGCTTTGTTCAATAGAGGACAGCTGTAATGAGTGGCGCAGACAGTCTTAGTAGGCCTAAAATAAAAAAGTTGGCTAAATGCAGTTCAAAATTGGTAACTGGAGTCCACAGGCGGCATAGCTTTTTTCAATGGAGGACAGCTGTAATGAGTGGCGCAGACAGACACAGGTAGTAGGCCTATAATAAAAAAATAGGCTAAATGCAGTTCAAAACTGGTAACTGGAGTCCACAGGCGGCATAGCTTTTTTCAATGGAGGACAGCTGTAATGAGTGTCGCAGACAGACACAGGTAGTAGGCCTCAAATTAAAACATTGGCTAAATGCAGTTCAAAAATGGTAACAGGAGTAAACAGGCGGCATAGCTTTGTTCAATGGAGGACAGCTGTAATGAGTGGCGCAGACAGTTTGTAGGCCCACATTCAAATTTGGTAACTGGAGTCCACAGGCGGCATAGCTTTTTTCAATGGAGGACAGCTGTAATGAGTGGCCAAGACAGACACAGGTAGTAGGCCTAAAATAAAAAAGTAGGCTAAATGCAGTTCAAAATTGGTAACTGGAGACCACAGATGGCATACCTTTGTTCAATGGAGGACAGCTGTAATGAGTGGCGCAGACACAGTTTGTAGGCCCACATTAAAAAAGTAGGCTCAAAGCAGTTCAAAAATGGTAATAGGAGTAAACAGGCGGCATTGCTTTGTTCAATAGAGGACAGCTGTAATGAGTGGCGCAGACAGTCTTAGTAGGCCTAAAATAAAAAAGTTGGCTAAATGCAGTTCAAAATTGGTAACTGGAGTCCACAGGCGGCATAGCTTTTTTCAATGGAGGACAGCTGTAATGAGTGGCGCAGACAGACACAGGTAGTAGGCCTATAATAAAAAAATAGGCTAAATGCAGTTCAAAACTGGTAACTGGAGTCCACAGGCGGCATAGCTTTTTTCAATGGAGGACAGCTGTAATGAGTGTCGCAGACAGACACAGGTAGTAGGCCTCAAATTAAAACGTTGGCTAAATGCAGTTCAAAAATGGTAACAGGAGTAAACAGGCGGCATAGCTTTGTTCAATGGAGGACAGCTGTAATGAGTGGCGCAGACACAGTTTGTAGGCCCACATTAAAAAAGTAGGCTCAAAGCAGTTCAAAAATGGTAACAGGAGTAAACAGGCGGCATAGCTTTATTCAATAGAGGACAGCTGTAATGAGTGGCGCAGACAGACTTAGTAGGCCTAAAATAAAAAAGTTGACTAAATGCAGTTTAAAATTGGTAACAGGAGTACACAGGCGGCATAGCTTAGTTCAGTGGAGGACAACTGGAATGAGTGGCAGACACAGTTAGTAGGCCAAATTAGTAAAGTGTGCTAAATGACTGCCAAAACAATGTTCATAAATAAACAGGTGGCATAGCTAGATACAGGGGTGGGCTCCTCTGCTGAGTAGCAGACAGTGGTAGTTCATGCAAAGTATTAACTGGTCTAAATGGAGGGCAGGGCCCCTGTATATTTTAACTATCATCTATCATTTCAACAAATTGGTATTGGCAGTGGCATTGAAGGATTTAACAGCACAGACTAAACAGTTGTGGAGCAGTGAGAGGTAAGTTTTGCAAGTGGTAGAGCACTATTCGAGCTGGGGGGAACACTCTCTCGTGGGCGGCGGTACTGGCACAGGGCCCCTCATATTACGACGGTGTGTCTGACGTTGGGTATGCACCACAACTGTCAGAGATACTTCATTGTACTATGAGGGACCCTGTGCCAGTGCCGTTGCCCAAAAGTGGGCACACCCACCTGTCCAGGCAAACGGCACTCGCACAGGTGCTTGCGCCAAGTGGTGACCATTGCCCTGTGGGGGGAGTCAGACCATTTAGTGAGGTATAAAAATGGCCTATGGTGGACATTCAGCAGCTGCAAATGGAGGAATTGGAGCAGTCAGTAAGAGGAGGCTAAAAGCAAGACATTTTTCTGTCAAGCCACGTGTCAGCAGGGGAAGGTGGGGCAAAATAATTTGAAATCAATGATTGGTTCATTTTAATGAAGGTTAGATCATGAACATTTCGGGTAGCCAGACGAGTCCTTTTTTTGGTCAGTATTGAACCAGCAGCACTGAAGACTCTTTCTGATAGCACACTAGCAGCTGGGCAAGCGAGCTCCTGTAATGCATATTCTGCCAATTCAGGCCAGGTGTCTATTATTGGTGCCCAGTAATCAAAGGGGAATGACCTGTGAGGGAGAACATCGATAAGGGAGGAAAAATAGTTTGTAACCATACTGGACAAATGCCGTCTCCTGTCACTTTGAATCGATGCAGCAGTACCTGTCGTGTCTGCTGTCATTGCGAAATGACTCCACAACCTGGTCATAAAACCCCTCTGTCCAACGCCACTTCTGATTTGTGCACCTCTAACACCTCTGCGATGTTGCTCCCTACAGCTCATGTGAGAACCATCACCGCCGCTGTATGCTGGGAATGCCTGAACCAAACGGTCTACAAGAGTTGCTTGTTTGGTAGCCAATTTTGCTCAAGGTTCTCATGTGGCATGATATTTTGTAATTTCCCTTTATATCATGGATCCAGGAGGCAGGCCAACCAGTAATCGTCATCGGTCATCATTTTTATAATGCGGGGGCCCCTTTTTAGGATATGCAAGGCATAATCAGCCATGTGTGCCAATGTTCCAGGTGTCAATTCACTGCTTGTGCTGGGTTGAGGAGCACTTTCTAGCAAATCAACATCACTTGTCTCCCGCAAAAACCCTGTACCTGACCTTGCAACGCCACCAGTTTCTATTGCCCCCTGAGAAGCATCCTTCTCCCATAAATATTCATCCCCATCATCCTCCTCCTCCTCCTCTTCGTCCGCCACCTCGTCCAGGAGAGTTCCCTGAGCAGACAATGGCTGACTGTCATCAAGGCTTCACTCTTCCCCGGCTGCAGATGCCTGCTCCTTAATGTGCGTCAAACTTTGCATCTGCAGACGCATTAGTGGGATGCTCATACTTATGATGGCGTCATCTGCACTTACCAGCCGTGTGCATTCCTCAACACACTGAAGGACTTGACAGAGGTCTTGTAGCTTCGACCAATGCACACCAGACAACTCCATATCTGCCATCCAACTGCCTGCCCGTTTATGTGTATCCTCCCACAAATACATTACAGCACGCCTCTGTTCGCGAAACCTCTGAAGCATGTGCAGTGTGGAGTTCCACCTTGTTGCAATGTCGATTATTAGGCGGTGCTGGGGAAGCTTCAGCAATCGCTGATGGTTCAGCATATGGCTGGAGTGTACGGGCGACTGGCGGATGTGCGAGCAAAGTCTTCGCACCTTCAGGAGCAGGGCTGCTAACCCCGGATAATTTTTCAGGAAGCACTGCACCACCAGGTTCAAGGTGTGAGCCAGGCAAGGTATGTGTTTCAGTTCTGAAATGGCTATGAGAGCCATAAAATTCCTTCCGTTATCACTGACTACCTTGCCTGCCTCAAGATGTACACTGCCCAGCCATGACTGATTTTCTGGCCGCAAGTACTCGGCCAGTACTTCCGCGGTGTGTCTGTTGTCGCCCAAACACTTAATTTCCAATACAGCCTGCTGACGCTTACCACTAGCTGTTCCATAATGTGACACCTCGTGTGCAACACTGGCAGCTGCGGATGGAGTGGTCGGGCGACTGTGGATGAGCTTTCGCTTCTGGAGGAGGAGGAGGAGGAGGAGGGGATTCAAACGCCTACTGCCAACTGTTTCCTAGACCATGGGCTAGGCCGAACTGTCCCACTATGGCTGTCCCCTGTGGACCCTGCATCCACCACATTAACCCAGTGCGCCGTGATGGACACCTAACGTCCCTGGCCATGCCTACTGGTCCATGCATCTGTTGTGAGGTGCACCTTTCTACTGACTGATTGCTTGAGTGCATGGACAATGCGGTCTTTGACATGCTGGTGGAGGGCTGGGATGCCTTTTCTCGCAAAGAAGTGTCGACTGGGTAGGTCATAGCGTGGTACTGCGTAGGCCATCAGGGCTTTGAAAGCTTTGCTTTCAACCAACCGGTAGGGCATCATCTCTAACGAAATTAGTCTAGCAATGTGGGCGTTCAAACCCTGTGTACGCGGATGAGAGGATGAGTACTTCCTTTTCCTAACGAGAGTCTCTTGTAGGGTAAGCTGGACTGGAGAGCTGCATATGGTGGAACTATCCATATACACAAATGACAACGAAGCATGGTACAATACAAATACTTCCCACAATAGTAACCATGCAAACGACAGGACTCTGCTAGCCTATCATCAAATACTACATAGAACACTCCACAAAAAGATGATTATAAGGCAGTATGTATTAATCAAAAACGAATCTTTATTAAAGTACTACAAAGATTAAAAACCATATTGACAGATTTAGGGGAATAGAACAATATTCCTCTCCAAAATCAATTGTTGATGCACAGCGCCAGATGACCAACAGGTATATACCATATCAGATGTTTATGGCGGGGAGTACCAATATTACCAACAATATAATTCGTGTATAGTGTGAACACATACTATAATTACGGCGAAACACAATATCACCCACCGCATTGTTACACACTGCCTGGAAAATACCAATCATCCCCAACCTATATACAGCCCATACCACTAATGAATAGAACCAATACCGCTAAGCCAGATATTACTGGTGAAACCACAAGCGGTCAGTGGACCAGTATAATTACCTGATGAGGGGCCGAGATATGGAATCCCTGCTGTCACCCGTGCCTGCGCGTCCGCCCCGACGCGCGTTTCGGACTCCTTTATCAAGGGGCCTGTCCCATGCTAGTGTCCCAGGCTATTTATAGATCCGGTAAGCGGCGAAAGCGCCGCAAACCCGGAAAAGATGCTTACTGCCCCGGAAGTGACGCGCGCTGTTGCCTGGTCACCAGGCACGCCAGCCGGCGTCGGCGTCATAGCGTGGGCGGAGCCGGGGCAGGCCCCAACCACGCCAGCAGACGCCGAGAGCCGGTGGGCGTGACTGCAAGCAGGCAACACGCACGTGCAGGGACAGGATCGCCGGGACCACTGCATAGACCTAGTATGTTCTCCAAAATGGAGCACCATAGCCACAGAGAAACACCTTACTCAATATGTCAATATGCATACGTATAAAACAACTACACAATTTTATACATTGCATCTGTAGGATATAGATACAACCAAAACAAAAAACAAAAAAAACAAAACAAATAAACCCCAGGACATCCTCATATATATCTATTACAGGCATATATATTTTTCTCTGGATAAGTGGGTATCCGATATAATTCTGTTCCAGTCCATCTTGCTTTAACATCCAATGCCATATATATATGTTTTTTCTGTCCAGCCGTAGTTGTTTATCTCTGGGCGCACAGAAACATAGAGAACCACTCAACGATATAATATACTAGAAGGAAAATAAAATATAACACGTGGATTAAAATGTGAATTAAAAAACATAGAAAGAAGAGAGGATGCATTACTACAGAACAACGAGCGAATAGGGACACTATAGGAACGGGGCATAGCTGAGGTTCTCATTGAGTCCAGATGGATGGACAGTGCCCAAAGTCCATATCTACCTGGACTCAAGTTGGGACAACCTCCTAGCCATATCCCCACCCCGGATGCTAATGTCTAACATGTCAATCCCCCGGCCCCTGAGTAGCGTCCCATCACAATTATGATACAGTGGGGCAAAAAAGTATTTAGTCAGTCAGCAATAGAGCAAGTTCCACCACTTAAAAAGATGAGAGGCGTCTGTAATTTACATCATAGGTAGACCTCAACTATGGGAGACAAACTGAGAAAAAAAAATCCAGAAAATCACATTGTCTGTTTTTTTATCATTTTATTTGCATATTATGGTGGAAAATAAGTATTTGGTCAGAAACAAAATTTCATCTCAATACTTTGTAATATATCCTTTGTTGGCAATGACAGAGGTCAAACGTTTTCTGTAAGTCTTCACAAGGTTGCCACACACTTTTGTTGGTATGTTGGCCCATTCCTCCATGCAGATCTCCTCTAGAGCAGTGATGTTTTTGGCTTTTCGCTTGGCAACACGGACTTTCAACTCCCTCCAAAGGTTTTCTATAGGGTTGAGATCTGGAGACTGGCTAGGCCACTCCAGGACCTTGAAATGCTTCTTACGAAGCCACTCCTTCGTTGCCCTGGCGGTGTGCTTTGGATCATTGTCATGTTGAAAGACCCAGCCACGTTTCATCTTCAATGCCCTTGCTGATGGAAGGAGGTTTGCACTCAAAATCTCACGATACATGGCCCCATTCATTCTTTCATGTACCCGGATCAGTCGTCCTAGCCCCTTTGCAGAGAAACAGCCCCAAAGCATGATGTTTCCACCACCATGCTTTACAGTAGGTATGGTGTTTGATGGATGCAACTCAGTATTCTTTTTCCTCCAAACACGACAAGTTGTGTTTCTACCAAACAGTTCCAGTTTAGTTTCATCAGACCATAGGACATTCTCCCAAAACTCCTCTGGATCATCCAAATGCTCTCTAGCAAACTTCAGACGGGCCCGGACATGTACTGGCTTAAGCAGTGGGACACGTCTGGCACTGCAGGATCTGAGTCCATGGTGGCGTAGTGTGTTACTTATGGTAGGCCTTGTTACATTGGTCCCAGCTCTCTGCAGTTCATTCACTAGGTCCCCCCGCATGGTTCTGGGATTTTTGCTCACCGTTCTTGTGATCATTCTGACCCCACGGGGTGGGATTTTGCGTGGAGCCCCAGATCGAGGGAGATTATCATTGGTCTTGTATGTCTTCCATTTTCTAATTATTGCTCCCACTGTTGATTTCTTCACTCCAAGCTGGTTGGCTATTGCAGATTCAGTCTTCCCAGCCTGGTGCAGGGCTACAATTTTGTTTCTGGTGTCCTTTGACAGCTCTTTGGTCTTCACCATAGTGGAGTTTGGAGTCAGACTGTTTGAGGGTGTGCACAGGTGTCTTTTTATACTGATAACAAGTTTAAACAGGTGCCATTACTACAGGTAATGAGTGGAGGAAAGAGGAGACTCTTAAAGAAGAAGTTACAGGTCTGTGAGAGCCTGAAATCTTGATTGTTTGTTTCTGACCAAATACTTATTTTCCACCATAATATGCAAATAAAATGTTAAAAAAAACAGACAATGTGATTTTCTGGATTTTTTTTTCTCAGTTTGTCTCCCATAGTTGAGGTCTACCTATGATGTAAATTACAGACGCCTCTCATCTTTTTAAGTGGTGGAACTTGCACTATTGCTGACTGACTAAATACTTTTTTGCCCCACTGTATGTGCGGAAATGGCGAGGAATGGTTTTGAGGGTTATAATATCCGTTGTGGTCGCTGCGGCTGTTATCCCCAGTATATGCTCCCTGATGCGTACTTTAAGTTGCCTCGTTGTCATGCCTATATAGATCTTCCGGCATGGGCACACGCCATAGTAAATTACATATTTACTAGTGCACGATATCCTTTTCCTGATCTTAAAGGTACGGGAACCATCCTGATTCTCAGAGTGGTCTATCCGATCGATATTCGTGCACGCCACACAGTGACCACACGTAAAACAACCCAATTGTGGCATTATTGTATTGAGGAATATATTATGGGGCTCCCCAATGTAGTGGCTCTGAACTAACCGGTCCCGGAGATTTTTAGATCTCCTTGCTGCTATTGCAGCTATTGCCGGTATAAACCTAGAGATCACCGGGTCCGCTTTTAAAATATGCCACGATTTGTCCATAATTTTCCTCATACGAGTAAACTGTGAGTGGAAATCCGTCACAAACCTGATAGTATTCTGATCCCTTTTGAACTCTTTAGGTCCATATAGTAACGTGTTTCTGGATGAATATTTTGCCCTATTGGAGGCTTTTTTAATCATGCGGTTACTATAACCGCGTTCCCTCAACCTCAATTTGAGGTCTTCCGACTGAACCATAAAGTCCTCCTCGTTTGAACAAAGTCTCCGAAGACGTAAAAACTGTCCAGTCGGAACTGATTGAATCATATGTCCCGGATGGGAGGAGGTAGCATGCAACAGCATATTCGTAGAGGTTGGTTTCCGAAAAATGCTCGTCTGCATTTCACCACTCTCATCTTTTTGTAATAGTACATTCAAAAACTCCACTCTTTTAGGATCGTACTTATATGTAATATGTATATTCAGTTCATTATTGTTTAATGATGTCATGAATGACTCAAGGTCATCCTGTGATCCCTGCCAGATCAGTAATATGTCGTCGATGTACCGCGTCCACGAAAGGACATGGCACATCGGCGACGACTGATCTGGCAGGGTGAGGTCTCTCTCCCACAGCCCCAGAAACAGATTGGCGTACGATGGGGCAAAGGACGCCCCCAGCGCTGCCCCTGGAGCTGTAGGTAGAAAGACCCCTTAAAGATGAAAAAGTTGTGGGTCAGCGTAAATCTGAGAAGCTCAACAATTAATGCCTGAATCTCTAAAGGTAAATTCGTCATTCTCAGAAACGTCTCTGTAGCCCGGATCCCATCCGTGTGCCTGATACTCGTGTACAGGGACTCAACGTCCCCCGTCATGAGTAGCATGTTATCTTCTAATTGCAAACCATCAACCCGTTTTAACAGGTCCCCAGTGTCCTTTAAAAATGATGGCAATCCCTCCACTATTGGTTGTAATTTAGAATCGATCCAACGATTTACGTGCTCTAGATAGTTACCACGCCCAGAGATAATTGGGCGTCCAGTGGGGGTCTGCGCATCCTTATGGATCTTCGGCAGTAGATAAAACGTAGGGATTGTAGGCTCAGATACTATTAAAGCCGTAGCTAATTCCTTTGTTATCACACCTGTTTCCCTTGCGTGATTAATGATAAGATGTAATTGTGTGGTAAAGGAGGATAATGGGTTGAATGTAAAGGTACCTTCACACTCAGCGACGCTGCAGCGATACCGACAACGATGTTGATCGCTGCAGCGTCGCTGTTTGGTCGCTGGAGAGCTGTCACACAGACAGCTCTCCAGCGACCAACGATGCCGGTAACCATTGTAAACATCGGGTTACTAAGCGCAGGGCCGCGCTTAGTAACCCGATGTTTACCCTGGTTACCATCGTAAAAGTATAAAAAACAAGCACTACATACTTACCTTCCGCTGTCTGTCCCCGGCGCTGTGCTTTCCTGCACTGACTGTGAGCACAGCGGCCAGAAAGCAGAGCGGTGACGTCACCGCTCTGCTTTCCGGCTGGCCGGCGCTCACAGCCAGTGCAGAAGCACACGCCGATTCAGCGATGTCTGCAGGGAGTCCAGCGACGAAAGAAAGTGCTGGACTTTCTGCAGCGACCAACGACATCACAGCAGGATCCTGATCGCTGCTGCGTGTCAAACTGAACGATATCGCTAGCCAGGACGCTGCAACGTCACGGATCGCTAGCGATATCGTTCAGTATGACGGTACCTTTAGCCTTTTGTAACAGATGTTATTATTGAGTTGGCAAAACGCCTCTCTTTCATATAATATTTTAGGCCAGACAACCACATTACCCCCCTTATCAGCGGGTTTATATACCACATCCGACAATCCCTGTAGGACGCGCAGACGCCCCCTCTCCTCCCTCGTAAGATTATCCCTATGTATATAACGTGGAATCTCCTTAAATTCTTTAGAAACAATTTGTACAAAGAAATCCACATTTGTACATGTTGACAATGGGGGATATTTCTTAGATTTGGGACGTATCGAAGATGGTACTATACCTCCTTCCGGGGTACACTGCTCAATAGATAACTCCTCTAGCACACGCAGGGCTACTTGTTCTTCCTCTGTTGGAAAGAGTTCAGAGAGATTGCCATCAAAGAAATGCTTTTTAAAAATTAAAGACCGAGCGAATAAGTGCAAATCTTTAATCGCCGAAAATGCGTCAAAAGGTGCCGCAAGCGAAAAAGATAGGCCCTTCTCCAAGATAGCCAAATCGGTACTTGTAAAGGTATGTTTACTTAAATTTATTACCTTATTGGACTGCCTGGTAACTGCCGGGGAATAGTGTTTGCGTCTATACGGATGAAATGAAAATTCTCTCTGATCACGTTTTACTGAACCAGATCTTGTAATCATGGACGACCCAGATGCTTCTGATGCATCACTCACAGATGAAATTGATGTCTCAGAGGAAGCACGGCCCAATTGATGGTTCTGAGAGTTAGATTTACGCCACAGGTACACAGTCTCATTTTCATAATCACGTCGATCACGGCTTAATTTGTTAAGCTGGGTAGATTGTATGGTGGAACTAGCGGGTGGTGATGGTGGACATGGCAGATTGAGAGAGGGTTGGTGATGGTATTCTTGATGTTGGCCTACATACAGTGTTTCCTACTAAGAACCTTGTGATTCCCTGACTGCTTTGGCCTTGCGACGATACCTCCACATTTGCTGTTGGTGGTGTTCTAACCGGTGGGCTTACAGTGAGGGAAGCAATGTAGCGTTGCTGACAACCTTCATTCTGAGCGGGTGCACCAATGGTATGGGACGTTTGGTAGTTAGTCCAGGCTTGCAAGTGCATGCTGTTTAAATGTCAACGCATGCACGTTGTATTTAAATTTTGGAAAAAAGATGAGGAATCCAGCTCAACGAGGTAGTGAAAAAAACCTTTCTTTATTCACTTCAAATCATGTTCCGTGTAGGATAAAACATCAGCAACAACAAGGAATAAAATGCGATATCATCGCGTTTCTGGTGAACAAGCACCCTTAATCATGATTACGGGTGCTTGTTCACCAGAAACGCGTTGATATCGCATTTTATTCCTTGTTGTTGCTGATGTTTTATCCTACAACATGATTTGAAGTGAATAAAGAAAGGTTTTTTTTACTACCTCGTTGAGCTGGATTCCTCATCTTTTTTTCGATTCCTCCACGCCCTGACACAGCTGTTCCGTGCTCCGAGTTCCTAAGGATGCCGATCATCGTGAGCTGGACTTTGTTTAATTTAAATTTTGGACATTCTTCCCTCTGCTAAAGGTCTTTGAGCATTTCTTGCAGATAACTTTGCGCTGATCATTCGGATCTTGGTTAAAAAATTCCCACACTGCACTCTTCCTACTATCGAATACCTTTTCAGGCATTGCACGCTGTTCTCCTTTCACCGGATGGCCACGCTGTCCTAAAAGTGTTGGTTTTGTCAAACGTTTTTGGCCAGATAGGGGCCTGCCAGATGAAAGCTTTTGCGATGTAGATGCCTGCTGCGGATCATCCTCCTCCGCTTCAGAGCTACTGCCAGCGGCACCCTGTTCCCCCAAAGGTTGCCAATCTGGGTCAACAACTGGATCATCTATCACCTCCTCTTCAATGTCATGTGCACCGTCCTCTGTGTCACCGTGTAAGGTGCACTCCATGTCCGATTCATCTTGTAATGGGCTGTTAACTATTTCCCTTTCTAACCCTGGCACGGTATGTGTAAAGAGCTCCATGGAGTAAACTGTGGTGTCGCCTGCCGCATCCTTCACTTTTGCTTTGGGTGAAGGACACAAGGAAGCAACTTGTTCCTGACCGGGAGCATCCACTGATGACTCGCTGCTTTTATATTTTAAACCCTCTGAAGAGGAGGCGAAAGAGCTAGAGGCTGAGTCAGCAAGGAAAGCCAAAATTTTTCTTGCTGCTCCGGCTTTAAAAGCGATTTTCCTACTCCCAGATAAGGGAGCCTGTTATGGCTGGCAATCAGGCAACACAGCGTGCAGTAATCAGCGCACATACAGAGATCTGGCAATAACCCAAAACAATAGGACGAGCTCTGAGACGTGGAATCTCTGTAGACTGCAGTACCTGATCTATCCTCACACAACTGGAAGCAGCAGTGGATTGCGCCTATCCACTACCTATGCAACTCGGCACTGCCTGAGGAGCTGACTAGCCTGAAGATAGAAATACAAGCCTGACTTACCTCAGAGAAATACCCCAAAGGAATAGGCAGCCCCCACATATAATGACTGTTAGCAAGATGAAAAGACAAACGTAGGAATGAAATAGATTCAGCAAAGTGAGGCCCGATATTCTAGACAGAGCGAGGATAGCAAAGAGAACTATGCAGTCTACAAAAAACCCTAAAACGAAAACCACGCAAAGGGGCAAAAAGACCCACCGTGCCGAACTAACAGCACGGCGGTGCACCCCTTTGCTTCTCAGAGCTTCCAGCAAAAGAAAATAACAAGCTGGACAGAAAAAACAGAAAACAAACTAGAAGCACTTATCTAGCAGAGCAGCAGGCCCAAGGAAAGATGCAGTAGCTCAGATCCAACACTGGAACATTGACAAGGAGCAAGGAAGACAGACTCAGGTGGAGCTAAATAGCAAGGCAGCCAACGAGCTCACCAAAACACCTGAGGGAGGAAGCCCAGAGACTGCAATACCACTTGTGACCACAGAAGTGAACTCAGCCACAGAATTCACAACAGTACCCCCCCCTTGAGGAGGGGTCACCGAACCCTCACCAGAACCCCCAGGCCGACCAGGATGAGCCACATGAAAGGCACGAACAAGATCTGGGGCATGGACATCAGAGGCAAAAACCCAGGAATTATCTTCCTGAGCATAACCCTTCCATTTGACCAGATACTGGAGTTTCCGTCTAGAGACACGAGAATCCAAAATCTTCTCCACAATATACTCCAATTCCCCCTCCACCAAAACAGGGGCAGGAGGCTCCACAGATGGAACCATAGGTGCCACGTATCTCCTCAACAACGACCTATGGAATACATTATGTATGGAAAAGGAGTCTGGGAGGGTCAGACGAAAAGACACCGGATTGAGAATCTCAGAAATCCTATACGGACCAATAAAACGAGGTTTAAATTTAGGAGAGGAAACCTTCATAGGTATATGACGAGAAGATAACCAAACCAGATCCCCAACACGAAGTCGGGGTCCCACACGGCGTCTGCGATTAGCGAAAAGCTGAGCCTTCTCCTGGGACAAGGTCAAATTGTCCACTACCTGAGTCCAGATCTGCTGCAACCTGTCCACCACATTATCCACACCAGGACAGTCCGAAGACTCAACCTGTCCTGAAGAGAAACGAGGATGGAACCCAGAATTGCAGAAAAATGGAGAGACCAAGGTAGCCGAGCTGGCCCGATTATTAAGGGCGAACTCAGCCAACGGCAAAAATGACACCCAATCATCCTGGTCAGCGGAAACAAAACATCTCAGATATGTTTCCAAGGTCTGATTGGTTCGTTCGGTCTGGCCATTAGTCTGAGGATGGAAGGCCGAGGAAAAAGATAGGTCAATGCCCATCCTACCACAAAAGGCTCGCCAGAACCTCGAGACAAACTGGGAACCTCTGTCAGAAACAATATTCTCAGGAATGCCATGTAAACGAACCACATGCTGGAAGAACAAAGGCACCAAATCAGAGGAGGAAGGCAATTTAACCAAGGGCACCAGATGGACCATTTTAGAAAAGCGATCACAGACCACCCAAATGACAGACATCTTTTGAGAAACGGGAAGGTCAGAAATGAAATCCATCGAAATATGTGTCCAAGGCCTCTTCGGGACCGGCAAGGGCAAAAGCAACCCACTGGCACGTGAACAGCAGGGCTTAGCCCTAGCACAAATTCCACAGGACTGCACAAAAGCACGCACATCCCGTGACAGAGATGGCCACCAGAAGGATCTAGCAACCAACTCCCTGGTACCAAAGATTCCTGGATGACCGGCCAGCACCGAACAATGAAGTTCAGAGATAACTTTACTAGTCCACCTATCAGGGACGAACAGTTTCTCGGCCGGACAACGATCAGGTTTATTAGCCTGAAATTTCTGCAACACTCTCCGCAAATCAGGGGAGATGGCAGACACAATGACTCCTTCCTTGAGGATACTCGCCGGCTCAGATAACCCCGGAGAGTCGGCCACAAAACTCCTAGACAGAGCATCCGCCTTCACATTTTTAGAGCCCGGAAGGTATGAAATCACAAAATCAAAACGAGCAAAAAACAACGACCAACGGGCCTGTCTAGGATTCAAGCGCTTGGCAGACTCAAGATAAGTAAGGTTCTTATGATCAGTCAAAACCACCACGCGATGCTTAGCACCCTCAAGCCAATGACGCCACTCCTCGAATGCCCACTTCATGGCCAGCAACTCTCGGTTGCCCACATCATAATTACGCTCAGCAGCAGAAAATTTCCTGGAAAAGAAAGCACATGGTTTGAACACTGAGCAACCAGAACCTCTCTGTGACAAAACCGCCCCTGCACCAATCTCAGAAGCATCAACCTCGACCTGGAACGGAAGAGAAACATCAGGTTGACACAACACAGGGGCACAGCAAAAACGACGCTTCAACTCCTGAAAAGCTTCCACGGCAGCAGAAGACCAATTAACCAAATCAGCACCCTTCTTGGTCAAATCGGTCAATGGTCTGGCAATGCTAGAAAAATTACAGATGAAGCGACGATAAAAATTAGCAAAGCCCAGGAATTTCTGCAAACTTTTTAGAGATGTCGGCTGAGTCCAATCCTGGATGGCCTGAACCTTAACCGGATCCATCTCGATAGTAGAAGGGGAAAAGATGAACCCCAAAAATGAAACTTTCTGCACACCGAAGAGACACTTTGATCCCTTCACGAACAAGGAATTAGCACGCAGTACCTGGAAAACCATTCTGACTTGCTTCACATGAGACTCCCAATCATCTGAGAAGATCAAAATGTCATCCAAGTAAACAATCAAGAATTTATCCAGATACTCACGGAAAATGTCATGCATAAAAGACTGAAAAACAGATGGAGCATTGGCAAGTCCGAACGGCATCACCAGATACTCAAAATGACCCTCGGGCGTATTAAATGCCGTTTTCCATTCATCTCCCTGCCTGATTCTCACCAGATTATACGCACCACGAAGATCAATCTTAGTAAACCAACTAGCCCCCTTAATCCGAGCAAACAAGTCAGAAATCAATGGCAAGGGATACTGAAACTTAACAGTGATCTTATTAAGAAGGCGGTAATCAATACACGGTCTTAGCGAACCATCCTTCTTGGCTACAAAAAAGAACCCTGCTCCCAATGGTGACGACGATGGACGAATATGTCCCTTCTCCAGGGACTCCTTCACATAACTGCGCATAGCGGTGTGTTCAGGTACGGACAAATTAAATAAACGACCCTTAGGGAATTTACTACCAGGAATTAAATCGATAGCACAATCACAATTCCTATGCGGAGGTAGGGCATCAGACTTGGACTCTTCAAATACATCCTGATAATCAGACAAGAACTCTGGGATGTCAGAAGGAATGGATGACGAAATAGACAAAAATGGAACATCACCATGTACTCCCTGACAACCCCAGCTGGTTACCGACATAGAGTTCCAATCCAATACTGGATTATGGGTTTGTAGCCATGGCAACCCCAACACGACCACATCATGCAAATTATGCAGTACCAAAAAGCGAATAACTTCCTGATGTGCAGGAGCCATGCACATGGTCAGCTGGGCCCAGTACTGAGGCTTATTCTTGGCCAGAGGTGTAGCATCAATTCCTCTCAACGGAATAGGACACCGCAAAGGCTCCAAGAAAAATCCACAACGTTTAGCATAATCCAAATCCATCAGATTCAGGGCAGCGCCTGAATCCACAAACGCCATGACAGAATATGATGACAAAGAGCACATTAAGGTAATGGACAAAAGGAATTTGGACTGTACAGTACCAATAACGGCAGAGCTATCGAACCGCCTAGTGCGTTTAGGACAATTAGAAATAGCATGAGTAGAATCACCACAATAGAAACACAGTCTGTTCAGACGTCTGTGTTCGTGCCGTTCTACTTTAGTCATAGTCCTGTCGCACTGCATAGGCTCAGGTTTACTCTCAGACAATACCGCCAGATGGTGCACAGATTTACGCTCGCGCAAGCGACGACCGATCTGAATGGCCAAGGACATAGACTCATTCAAACCAGCAGGCATAGGAAATCCCACCATTACATCCTTAAGAGCTTCAGAGAGACCCTTTCTGAACAAAGCCGCTAGTGCAGATTCATTCCACAGAGTGAGTACTGACCATTTTCTAAATTTCTGACAATATACTTCTACATCATCCTGACCCTGGCATAAAGCCAGCAGATTTTTCTCAGCTTGATCCACTGAATTAGGCTCATCGTAAAGCAATCCCAGCGCCTGGAAAAATGCATCAACATTACTCAATGCAGAATCTCCTGGTGCAAGAGAAAACGCCCAGTCCTGTGGGTCGCCGCGCAAAAAAGAAATAATAATCAAAACCTGTTGAATAGGATTACCAGAAGAATGAGGTTTCAAGGCCAAAAATAGCTTACAATTATTTCTGAAGCTCAGGAACTTAGTTCTGTCACCAAAAAACAAATCAGGAATCGGAATTCTTGGTTCTAGCATCGATTTCTGATCAATAGTATCTTGAATCTTTTGTACATTTACAACGAGACTATCCATTGAGGAGCACAGAGCCTGAATATCCATGTCCACAGCTGTGTCCTGAAGCACTCTAATGTCTAGGGGAAGAAAAAGACTGAAGACAGAGCTAAGAAAAAAAAATGATGTCAGGATTTCTTTTTTCCCTCTATTGGAAATCATTGAATGGCTCCTTGTACTGTTATGGCTGGCAATCAGGCAACACAGCGTGCAGTAATCAGCGCACATACAGAGATCTGGCAATAACCCAAAACAATAGGACGAGCTCTGAGACGTGGAATCTCTGTAGACTGCAGTACCTGATCTATCCTCACACAACTGGAAGCAGCAGTGGATTGCGCCTATCCACTACCTATGCAACTCGGCACTGCCTGAGGAGCTGACTAGCCTGAAGATAGAAATACAAGCCTGACTTACCTCAGAGAAATACCCCAAAGGAATAGGCAGCCCCCACATATAATGACTGTTAGCAAGATGAAAAGACAAACGTAGGAATGAAATAGATTCAGCAAAGTGAGGCCCGATATTCTAGACAGAGCGAGGATAGCAAAGAGAACTATGCAGTCTACAAAAAACCCTAAAACGAAAACCACGCAAAGGGGCAAAAAGACCCACCGTGCCGAACTAACAGCACGGCGGTGCACCCCTTTGCTTCTCAGAGCTTCCAGCAAAAGAAAATAACAAGCTGGACAGAAAAAACAGAAAACAAACTAGAAGCACTTATCTAGCAGAGCAGCAGGCCCAAGGAAAGATGCAGTAGCTCAGATCCAACACTGGAACATTGACAAGGAGCAAGGAAGACAGACTCAGGTGGAGCTAAATAGCAAGGCAGCCAACGAGCTCACCAAAACACCTGAGGGAGGAAGCCCAGAGACTGCAATACCACTTGTGACCACAGAAGTGAACTCAGCCACAGAATTCACAACAGGAGCCTTCGAGGCCTTGTGTAGCCATATGATGACGCTGGCTCAACACCTCCAGCCTTAGGTGCTATTTTGCTTTTCCCACTACCACCAGATGCTCCACCACCACCACCACCATCAGTACCAGCTGGCAACGACCGCCCAAGGCCTCTTCCACCAGACTTCCTAATTTTTTGGGAAAATCTAACCAAAATAACAACCATTATATGGTACTGTTAAACAAGGTAGAAGGTGTATATAAACTTGTTGTCAATTTAAATCTCCATTTTTTGGGGGGGAGACTGCAACAAAAAACAGGCCCTGAGTATTACACTACACAATGTAAGTGGCACAACGTGACTGGCAGATATACGACAAACAGAACTGACGTATGGAAACTTGTTGGCAATTTAAATCTCTCTTTTTTGGAGGGGGAGACTGCAGCAAAAAACAGGCCCTGTGTATTACACTACACAATGTAAGTGGCACAACGTGGCTGGCAGATATACGACAAACAGAACTGACGTATGGAAACTTGTTGGCAATTTAAATCTCCCTTTTTTGGGGGGAGACTGCAGCAAAAAACAGGCTCTGTGTATTACACTACACAATGTAAGTGGTACAACGTGGCTGGCAGATATACGCCAAACAGAAGTGACGTATAGAAACTTGTTGGCAATTTAAATCTCCCTTTTTTGGGGGGAGACTGCAGCAAAAAACAGGCCCTGTTTACCTCATTGTAGATTGTAAGCTCTCACGAGCAGGGTCGTCTTGTGTCGTTTTAGTTATTGTATTATTAACATTGTTACTTATGACTGTTGTGTTTGAAGCTGTTAAACTGTAAAGCGCTGCGGAATATGTTGGTGCTATATAAATAAAGATTATTATTATTATTACACTACACAATGTAAGTGGCACAACGTGGCTGGCAGATATACGACAAACAGAACTGACGTATAGAAACTTGTTGTGAATTTAAATCTCTCTTTTTTTGGGGGGGGAGACTGCAGCAAAAAACAGGCCCTGTGTATTACACTGCACAATGTAAGTGGCAGAACGTGGCTGGCAGATATATCTAAAAATACAAGGGCTGTAGTACAATTTCAATCTCCCTACAATGATCAAAGGACAAGTATGGCAGCAATAAAAAGGACTGCTGCACACAAAAGTGTGGACAAAGAAACAAGAGAACTGTGCAGAAAGGAGCAACAGGATTTTTGCTTTTAAAAAAGCAGTTGGTTTGCACAGTGGTGTACAAACAGCAATGCAGCTATCAGGGAGCCTTATAGGGCAGCCTAATAAGCTACAGCGCTGATGCACAAAAAAAAAACTCCACTGTCCCTGCAAAGAAAAGGTGATATTGGACAGTGGAAATCGCTACAGCACAAGCAGTTTTGGGGTTAATCTTCCCTCCCTAACTATATCCATTCTTCTGATGAAGCTGCAGCAACCTCTCCCTATGCTAAGATCGGCAGAAGTAAGATGGCGGTCGGCGTGCACGCCCCTTTGTAGCCCTTGTGATGCCGCAGAAAGCAAGCCAATCACTGTAATGCCCTTCTCTTAGATGGTGGGGACCGAGACCTATGTCATCACGCTGCCCACACTCTGCGTCCTCCTTCATTGGATGAGAAATGGCGCTGAAAGCATCATACAAAACGCGACTTTGGCGCGAAGATCGCCGATCTCATGGCCGATCCCACACTAGGATCGGGTCGGGTTTCACGAAACCCGACTTTGACGAAAGTCGGCGACTTTTGAAAGTGTCCGATCTGTTTTGTTCAACCCTAATGTCTTATATTCTAGGTTTTTCAAAGTAGCCACCTTTTGCTTTGATGACTGCTTTGCGCACTCTTGGCATTCTCTTGATGAGCTTCAAGAGGTAGGCACCGGGAATAGTCTTCCAATAATCTTGAAGGAGTTCCCAGAGATGCTTAGCACTTGTTGGCCCTTTTGCCTTCACTCTGCGGTCCAGCTCACCCCAAACCATCTTGATTGAGTTCAGGTCTGGTGATTGTGGAGGCCAGGTCATCTGGCGTAGCACCCCATCACTCTCCTTCTTGGTCAAATAGCCCTTACATAGCCTGGAGGTGTGTTTGGGGTCATTTTCCTGTTGAAAAATAAATGATGGTCCAACTAAACGCAAACTGGATTGAATAGCATACTGCTGCAAGATGCTGTGGAAGCCATGCTGGTTCAGTATGCCTTCAATTTATGCCTTCACCCCCACACCATCACACCTCCTCCATGCTTCACGGTGGGAACCAGGCATGTAGAGTCCATCCGTTCACCTTTTCTGTGTCGCACAAAGACACAGTGGAACCAAAGATCTCAAATTTGGACTCTTCAAACCAAAGCACAGATTCCACTGGTCTAATGTCCATTCCTTGTGTTCTTTAGCCCAAACAAGTCTCTTCTGCTTGTTGCCTGGCCTTAGCAGTGGTTTCCTAGCAGCTATTTTACCATGAAGGTCTGCTGCACAAAGTCTCCTCTTAACCGCGTAACAGTTGTTGTAGAGATGTGTCTGCTGCTTGAACTCTGTGTGGCATTGACCTGGTCTCTAATCTGAGCTGCTGTTAACCTGCAATTTCTGAGGCTGGTGACTCCGATAAACTTATCCTCAGAAGCAGGGGTGACTCTTGGTCTTCCTTTCCTGGGGCGGTCCTCATGTGAGCCATTTTCTTTGTAGCGCTTGATGGTTTTTGCCACGGCACTTGGGGACACTTTCAAAGTTTTCACAATTTTTCGGACTGGCTGACCTTCATTTCTTAAAGTAATGGTGGACACTCGTTTTTCTTTACTTAGCTGCTTTGCTCTTGCCATAATACAAATTCTAACAGTCTATTCAGTAGGACTATCAGCTGTGTATCAACCAGACTTCTGCACAACACAACTGATGGTCCCAACCCCATTTACAAGGCAAGAAATCCCACTTATTAAACCTGACAGGGCACACTTGTGAAGTGAAAACCATTCCCGGTGACTACCTCTTGAAGCTCATCAAGAGAATGTCAAGAGTGTGCAAAGCAGTCATCAAAGCAGAAGGTGGCTACTTTAAAGAACCTAGAATATCAGACATAATTTCAGTTGTTTCACACTTTTTTGTTAAGTATATACAGTAATTCCACATGTGTTAATTCATAGTTTTGATGCCTTCAGTGTGAATGTACAATTTTCATAGTCATGAAACTACAGAAAAATCTTTAAATGAGAAGGTGTGTCCAAACTTTTGGTCTGTACTGTATATATTATACATATATTACTGAATGGACTGCAAGACAAAGCTTCTGCCAATTAATGAAAAATGGTTACCTACAGTCTTGTCTGCTACATGCAAACTGTCATAATGACATGATTTTAGGGTGTTTTATAATTTGATGCATTATTTATGTGCGGTCCGTATTATGTGCTAATAATAAACATAGTACAATCATGTTTCACAGTCTAAAAAGACAAAATGCTGATGAACCAACATTGTGTGTTATTATGGGGTTATGGTCTCATTGTGAATAGGTCATTAATCTATTTAGAGAAATCAGCTAAGAAAACATTGGAATTCCTTCCTATGTTTGGCATGAGAGACATGATTACGTACCTATTATTTAAAGCCCAATGCCTAAAATGTTCTTGGAATAACGAAAATTTTCAGGCGACATATTAAATTAACCTATCACGGCTGAGTAAATATTTTCAAAAGACATTTCTTTGTCCTTTGAAATGTATAAAGTGATATAATTTTTTGGCTGCATTAGAAGGTAAATCCTTGATGGCGTGTGAATACTTACCCCATTGGATGGTTGACTTGTATTCCCTCCGTGCCGTGTACACAGATCAGAAATCAGCAGAGCAAACCAAATGCATGCTATTCATGTTCACTGAACGGAGCTGTTGGGCAGGAATAACACTCAGAGAGCAATCCGACATGAAAAACAAGCAAAATAAATCCATTTATAATAATCCAGAATAACTGGATTGCTAGCCTATTGTGTTGAGATTATTGAGATTAATGTGATATGAGCCTAACAGAGTTTCTTGTTTTACCAAAAAAGTCTTATATACACAATAGAGGAGACATGTTCCATTGCATGCTGTATTATGGATCAGTCTTCTACTGGACGTATGGCACACATGGAGTGCCTCTAGCCCTTTAGTACAGAAACATAATAGTGAAAACCAAATTTATTTCTTAGCATATCCATGCATTTATTCAAAAGTTAGCACAGATCAATGAATTCTAATGCTACTGTGTTGATTGAAAGGAAGGCAAAAGCCCTATGAAGTTTACCTATTGATTCCGTACCACTCTTTGGTAAAGGTCCCATAAACATTAAAGTCAGTTGAGCCCACTGATTTCAATGGGACTAGTTGGCCATCTAATGAATATGGAGGTCTCCTGACTATTTTCCGACAGATCCTCAGCTGCTGGCTGAGTCTAGCAGTTGCATTCTCCCCTTTCACCACTGACAACATATGAGCACTTGGTTAAGCACAAGTTCATGTATGTGGGATGATCAGGAGTAGAGATGAGCAAACTTGTTCAGAAAACATTCACCAATCTCAAATTCGGCACAAACGTAGCACATTCGGATTTGTGTTCAGTTTCCTGACAAAATTCGGTCACAAATCGGTAACTTATCGCGTTTCCACTAATGCTTTTGTTTTCACTTTGTCTAGGACAGTGGTGATGTATGATGAGCGGGGGGGGGGGGGGGGGGGGGACATGTTTTATGAGGGGAGGGTGTGCATCTAGGTCAGAGGAGAGGCAGACTGTAATTTTTTTTTCAAATTTTTTTTCTGCAATAACTTAATGTGTGTATATTCTGGCAGCTAATCAGGGTGCAAAAATGAACGACAATGTCACGACACAAGGACTTCTATGATTGGCTGCTGAAGTCACATGTCCCTGTCCTTATAAAAAGCGGATATCTTGTTTTTCTGGCTCCATTTTCTCAGGAAAACTTGTAATTTAGTTATTGATCTTCCAGCATTTAACTAGATTGTGGTAAAACTGTGTTTCAGTCAGGAGACCCCATTTGCTAATCCAAATCATTTGGACAAAAACTGTGTTGTGCAGTGAGGAGTTAGAAGGCCCCATTTGCTATTAAAAATCATTAGGCCTAATATACGGGTTCAGTCAGACCGCCCTATTTGCTAATCAAAATCGTTTGTGCTAAAACTGTGTTGCAAATAGGAATCAAGAGGCCCCATTTGCTCCTCAAAATCGTTAGGCCTAATACACGGGTTCAGCCAGGAGGCCCTATTTGCTAATCCAAATCGTTTGGTCTAAAACTGTTGAAGTGAGGAATCTGGAGGCCTCATTTGCTCTTAAAACTTGTTAGGCCTAATGTAGGGGATCAGCCAGGAGGCCCTATTTGCTAATCCAAATCTTTTGTACTAAAACTGTTTGCAGTGAGTAATCAAGAGGCCCCATTTGCTCCTGAAAATCGTTAGGCCTAATATAGGGGTTCAGCCAGGAGGCCCTATTTGCTAATCCAAATAGTTTGTGCTAAAACCGTGTTGCAGTGAGGAATCATGAGGCCGCATTTGCTCATAACAATCGTTAGGCCTCATATTGGGGTTCAGCCAGTAGGTCCTATTTGCTAATCCAAATAGTTTGTGCTAAAACTGTCTAAGTGTGTTGTTCACGCACACAATCTAAGAAAATAAATTTTGATTGTTCATTTAGCGACAGGTGATTGACATTTGTTTGTCTAAGGTTGTGAAACAGAAGGTTAAAAGAGGGGAAGGGTACATACAAGATGAGTCGGAAAAAGCGAGGTCGTGGTGGAAGGGGGAATAGGCTTAGTGTTCGACGTGTACGTGGGTTAGGTGTTAATGTTAAGGAAAGCTCAACAGGACAACCACCATCTTGTGCTATCCAAAGACCACTGACAACATCTGTTACTGGATGGGCTACTCAACTTCCTTTCTTTACCAGCCGCACAGTGGAACACCTTGTAGATGAGGGTCATAAAGAGCACGTGCTCCAGTATCCTCCTCTTCTTCCACCTTAACATCACACAGTACTATCCTCAGAGGTAGCATCCTAATTACCCTTGTTTCCTCCCGCGTCACAAATTTGCAAACGCCCAATTGACTGTGGGTAACCACAGATGGGCCATTCTGCAAAGCTGTTCACACATTCTATTCCTTGGGCATTAGAGGTCTGCTCCAATGATTTACAGAATCCAGAGGAGGAAAGCATGTGCACTGATGCCCAAAATTTTTGTGTGTTGGATTCGGGGCCAGACGAAGTAGAGTATGAGCAGAATCCAGACCCTCATCAACAGATGGTAACCCCCAGGGGTGAAGGTGATCCTGATGAGACTCTGACACCAGAGGTGCATGCGGACTGTACTGTGGTCTCAGGGAAGGAAGAGGAGGAGGTTGACTCTCAGGATGAGGAGGGGGAGAACAGAAGATGATGATGAGGTTGTAGATCCCACTTATGAACCCAGAGGCACACAGCTGAGCAGCTCAGCAGAGGAGTTATGCGAGGGCAACCTCACACACTTGCATAGCTCACATCCTCAATGTGGGGTACAGCATTTGTCTTCGTTTCTGTGCCTGCTATTGCTACTGCTGTTAAAAACATTTTGAAATGTTGAAACTCCAAGCTGGGTCTTCATCTGGTGGGTTGCCTGTAGTGGAAGGTATGTCAGAGGCCTATTATACTGTTTCTACTCTGGAAATTGATGCCACTTTACTGATGTGTGACAATATTTCTTTTTTTTTTTAAATCAGATCATTGTTATTGATTATTTGTGTAATGTGCTGCTGCAGTGCAGTATAGAGCAATCTCCACCAGGGGGTGCTGGATAAGGAAAGGAGGCTGCACACACAGCACAGCAACACTGAGCAACAACACAGGTGTCACAGGTAATGAAAGGGACATGAAACAAGCCAAGGTCATACACGGAGATAGCAGCGCGGTACAGAAGGGGCGAGCAGAGAATCGTCGGGGACAAGTAAGACGTCAGAACCTACCGGGAACGTGGTAACCAAAACATGAGACGGAGACGGAGTCGGGGTACAGGCCAGAGGTCAGAACAAGTCAAAAACGGGTGTAGGCAGTCAGAGGCAAACAGGAACACAATAACAGGGATCAGGTCAGGAGCGCAAACCGTGCAGCATGAACTATAGCTGACACTGGCCCAATGGCTGCAGAGGACTTAAATAGCTCAGCCAGCTCCAGGATGAGGTAGAGAGGATTAACTCCCACATGACCAGTCCAGAGACAAGAGAGCTGAACATAATCTCAGAACTGGATCATGACAGTACCCCCCTCTCAATGGGGGACCACTGGACCCCCAGGCTTCTCTGGATAACGAGCATGAAAGGCCCGGACCAGCCGATCTGCATGGACTAAACGCGCTGGCACCCACGACCGGTCCTCAGGACTGTAACCCCTCCAATGGACCAAGTACTGCAGTGAACGGCAGAGCATACGAGAATCCACCACCCGTTCCACCTCATACTCGGTCTGGCCATCAACCACAACAGGCGGAGGGTGCGCGGGAGACTCACCTGAGGAAGGCACTGATGGCTTCAGAAGCGCCTTATGGAATACATTGGGGATCTGCAATGATGGAGGCAAGCATAGACAGAAGGACACAGGATTAACCACCTCCAAAATTTCATAAGGGCCAATAAACTTGGGACCCAGCTTAGCAGAGGGAATCCTCTTTCTAATATTCTTAGTGGATAACCATACCTTATCCCCCAGCTGGTAAGTCGGCCCCACAGAACGTCGTTTATCGGCAAAAAATTTATACTTGCCCTGAGCCTCCCCAATGTTTCTCTGAACCTCCCTCCAGATCTCTCCTAACCGCAGAAAGGCTGAATCAGCCCCTGGACACCCTGAATCCAGCCGGGAAAACTCACCAAAGTGAGGGTGAAACCCATAGTTGCAAAAGAACGGGGACGTACCAGTGGACTGATTGACACGATTATTAAAAGCAAATTCCGCCATGGGTAACGCAGAGCACCAATCATCCTGTCTAGACATAGCAAGACATCGCAATATCTGCTCCAAAGACTGATTGGTCCTCTCAGTCTGACCGTTGGTCTCGGGATGGTAGGCCGAAGAAAAGGACAGACTGATACCCAGCCTTTTACAAAAAGCCCTCCAAAATTTTGCCACAAATTGCACTCCTCTATCAGACACCACACTGACAGGCACACCATGCAATCGGACTACATGCTCTATGAATAGTTTTGATAGTGTCTCAGCATTAGGGAGACCCGCTAAAGGTACAAAATGTGCCTGCTTACTGAACCTATCAACAACTACCCAGATAACGGTTTTGCCATGAGAGTGGGGAAGATCAGTGATAAAATCCATGGACAAGTGAGTCCACGGTCTATCTGGAATTGGCAGTGGTACCAATTCCCCGGCCGGCCGGTTACGGGAGGTTTTAGCGCGAGCACAAGTTTCACAGGAAGACACAAACCCAATGACGTCAGAAGCCAACAAAGGCCACCAAAACAGCCTAGTGATGGCTTTACGTGTGGCCGAGATTCCAGGATGCCCACTAAGAGCCGAGTCATGGAACTCCCGAAGCACCCTTAACCGATACTGGACAGGTACAAAGAGCTTATCATTAGGTACGGACGAGGGAGCAAGAGATTGGGCTTCACGAATCTCTCACTCCAATACTGATGACACCGCAGCCACCACCACTCCGCGCTGGAGAATGGAGGAAGGAGGTTCAGGTGGTGAAACTGGGTCCAAACTACGAGATAAGGCATCAGCCTTCACATTCTTGGACCCTGGTCTGAAAGTAATAGAAAACTGAAATCGGGAAAAGAAAAGTGACCTCCTAGCTTGTCTCGGGGTCAACCGTTTGGCAGATTCGATGTAAGACAGATTCTTGTGATCAGTAATGACAGTAATATGATGGGCAGCTCCCTCCAAAAAATGCCTCCATTCTTCAAATGCTAATTTAATGGCCAACAGCTCCCGGTTACCCACATCATAATTCCTCTCAGCAGAGGAAAATTTTCTCGAAAAGAAGGCACAAGGTCTTAAGTTAGTCAACGTGGTGGGCCCTTGGGATAACACAGCCCCTACTCCCACCTCCGAGGCGTCCACCTCTACGATAAATGGTTTAGACAAATCTGGTTGAACCAGTACAGGAGCAGTCATGAAACAATTCTTCAAAGAAGAAAATGCCCCCAAAGCTGCAGTTGACAAGTTTTTGAGATCTGCCCCCTTACGAGTTAAATCTGTGAGGGGTTTGACCACCTGAGAAAACCCCTTAATAAATTTTCTATAATAATTAGTGAAACCCAGAAAACGCTGAAGACCATTGAGATCTCTGGGTTGCACCCAATCCACAATAGCCTGTACCTTCCTAGGGTCCATACGAAACCCCTTAGCGGACAAAATGACCCCTAGAAAGGCTAATTCCTGAGCAAAAAATGAACATTTATCTGGTTTAGCAAATAGTGAGTTCTTTCTAAGCCTCAGAAGAACTGCACGGAGGTGGTCCATGTGACTCTGTTTGTCGGAAGAATATATGAGGATGTCATCCAAATAAATTACCATAAAACGCCCAATAAAATCTGAGAAAACATGATTCATGAAATTCTGAAACACAGCTGGTGCGTTAGTCAGGCCAAAGGGCATAACCAAATTCTCAAACAAACCTTCAGAGGTGAGAAAAGCAGTTTTCCATTCATCCCCCTCCCGCATACGGATGAGATTGTATGCCCCCCTGAGGTCCAACTTAGAGAACCACCTGGCCCCCGACAATTGGTTATACAAATCAGGGATAAGTGGGAGAGGATAAGTATTTCTTATGGTGATTTTATTAAGTTCTCGAAAATCGAGGCATGGGCGTAAACCACCATCCTTTTTCTTCACGAAAAAGAACCCCGCAGCCACAGGAGAGACAGATGGCCGAATGTGCCCTTTGCGGAGACTATCGGAGATATACTCCTTCATGGCAGCCCGCTCAGGGGCAGAGAGATTGTACAGATGGGCTTTGGGCAATTTGGCACCAGGAACAAGATCAACAGCACAATCGAATGGGCGGTGTGGTGGCAGAACCTCAGCCTCCTTTTCGGAGAACACATCCTCAAAGTCCATCAGGTACTCCGGAATACCCTCCAGACTGACGGATGACACAGATACAGAAGCAAGACATTTCTTAGAACAATTGGGACCCCATTTAACAATGTCCCGGGATTCCCAGTTTATAACAGGATTATGTGATTGCAACCAGGGAAGCCCCAACACCAGTCCCGCAGGCAGATTGTCCATAACAAAACATGAAATACGTTCTTGGTGTAAAGCACTCACTTTAAGGAGAAACTCTTCAGAAATCATTTTGATGACATTCTTAGCCATTGGTGTTTTGTCAATGGCAACAACATGAATAGGAGTCTCCAGCCTAACTGTCCCTAACTTACACCTGGACACCAAGTCAGAGTTACTAAAGTTCATGGACGACCCGCTATCCACGAAGGCAGAAGTGGACACGGAGCCACTCCCACAACAAAGTTCCACTTCCAACAAAATTTTTGAAAATACCAAAAAAGGTACCTGAGAGTTGGGGGGACTACCACGACAATCACCCAGACTCAGCCGCTTGTAGGTTAGTGGACAGGAGGAGCAGTCTTTTTTCCAATGTCCAGGATCTCCACAGTAGAAACACAACTTTGCTTCAAACCGTCGTCTCCTCTCCTTCTCCTTGAGATTGGCGACTCCCACCTCCATAGGTTCAGATGGGGATAAAACAGGACCAGCAGGAAAAAACGGACCTTTACGCTGTGCAATACCTCTCTCCCTCAGCCTCCGATCCATGCGGATAGCCTGAGTCATGGTCTCCTCCAATGAGCTGGGAGGTGGATGAAAGGCCAGAGCGTCCTTCAGGTAATCCGCCAGTCCACTCCTGAACAGACATCTAAGCGCAGAGTCATCCCAGGACACCTCAGTGGACCATCGGCGGAACTCAGAGCTGTACCACTCGGCTGAGCGCTCCCCCTGAACCAGACCCATAATAGTGTCCTCTGCCAACCTGACACGTTCCGGTTCGTCATAGATAAGTCCTAGGGCCTCAAAGAACCTATCTACTGACATGCGTTCAGGAGCAGTGAGGGGCAGTGAGAAAGCCCAAGACTGAGGACCCTGCCTAAGTAAGGAAATAATAACCCCTACCTGCTGAGTCTCATTCCCAGACGATAGAGGTCTAAGGGAAAACAATAACTTACAGCTTTCCCTGAACAGGTGAAATTTATCTTTTTCGCCAGAAAAAGTGTCAGGAAGCTGAACCAAGGGTTCGGCAGAATGCAAAGCAACATCTACAGACTCACCAGGTTGACTAACAGCAAGGGGGGTGGTTCCCTGCATGGTCAGAACAGTCTCTGTCAGTTCTTTTTGTAAGAGAGCATGAGACGTGACAAGGGCCCGATGTTCCACCAAAAAATCCCGCACCATCTGTGTCAAACTGGACACTTGATCCACCAGGTTGCAAAGCGGATCCATGACCAGAGAAAAAAAAATGACAAAATCCCCTTTAAATGTCAGGTCAGCTATAATGTAATGTGCTGCTGCTGTGCAGTATAGAGCAATCTCCACCAGGGGGTGCTGGATAAGGAAAGGAGGCTGCACACACAGCACAGCAACACTGAGCAACAACACAGCTGTCACAGGTAATGAAAGGGACATGAAACAAGCCAAGGTCATACACGGAGATAGCAGCGCAGTACAGAAGGGGCGAGCAGAGAATCGTCGGGGACAAGCAAGATGTCAGAACCTACCGGGAACGTGGTAACCAAAACGTGAGACGGAGACAGAGTCGGGGTACAGGCCAGAGGTCAGAACAAGTCAAAAACGGGTGTAGGCAGTCAGAGGCAAACAGGAACACAATAACAGGGATCAGGTCAGGAGCTCAAACCGTGCAGCATGAACTATAGCTGACACTGGCCCAATGGCTGCAGAGGACTTAAATAGCTCAGTCAGCTCCAGGATGAGGCAGAGAGGATTAACTCCCACATGACCAGTCCAGAGACAAGAGAGCTGAACATAATCTCAGAACTGGATCATGACAATTTGATTATAAACCATTACATACATTATACAATATAGTACAAACACAATAAACTTAACAAAAACAAGTTTTACCCTTAAAGTTTATATAGCCCTATACCTGCCAAGATATTCCATGCCAAACAAAGTTATCGATTTTGTCCAAATGAAGATTTTCCCAAAGACTGATGACATGTTATTAAATACAGGGATTATACCAAAACTAGTATTGGTTGTATGTTCACTAACAACATGTTTACGAACAGAAATTTATTGGTATCTATATGTCCTCAACATACAATATTTATAAATCTGAAATAGCCAATCAGTCTAGTACAGTTATTCTGAATAGGTCCACAGATGCCACCCCAAGGGTGACCAGCCACCATTTCCTTATATTTATAAACTTTCGTATTGAGTTCTTATTAATGTAAGTACCTCTCTCCAGGCATATGGTATTATTAATTTTAGCTTTCAATTCCTCCAGTGTTGGGGTATTACGGTCTAACCAGTGCAATGTTAACAATTTCCTGGCCAGAAACAGTATTCTCAGAATGGTGGTAGTCACAGGGGATCTTATATCTACCCCCACCGCCAGAAGGCCCAGTATGAACATCCTAGGATCAAATTGTATGTGTATGCCAAATACTTGTTTAATCAGAGAGGTCACTCCTACCCATTAGTGGCCCATATCAATACATTCCCATAGCATATGCATCAGATGGGCCCCATTCGTACCGCATCTCAGACATGAGTCATCAGTCCGAGTCCCAATTTTAAACAATATATTGGATGTCTTATATACCCTGTGGATAAGGAAAATTTGGGACATTCTTTGCGACTCAGATAGAGATTGTATAGGTGTTGTTTCTAGTATTTCACTCCGTTGTTCTTCAGATATGGGACCAACATCCTCTTCCCACTTTGATCTGACCAACATGGGATGCTTTTCTAGAACAAGGGTAATAACATCCTGTAAATGAAGGAAATAAGGCCCTTCGTATTAGATGCTGTAGTGATTAAATCTAAGATATAATGATTAGTGATATCTACCTTAGTAGCCTTAATTTGTGTCTGAAAGGCATGACGAAGTTGCAAATACTGATAGAAGGCTCTATGTGGAATGGCAAACCCAGAGCGAATCTGATCAAAACTTTGGATTGATCTGTCAAGTATTATTTGGGTCAATAGCAAAACTCCTCTGCATTCCCACTCATCGAAGCCCTCTAGTTTAGCTATTTCACTTAGGTTAGAATTGTGTCACAGAGGGAAATCGTTTGTGAATCCCTTAATACGAAGAATGTCCTTGCCCCTAACCCAGATTTTATAGATCAAATTTAGAGTGTGAACCGTTGACTCATTTTCCCTGAAAAACCAGCCTCAAGAGCTAATAGTGGGATCTCCCATTTAGTGCCCTCCTTTATTAGCTGACCCAAAGCTCCACAGTGGTCAGTTGTACTCCAGCCCTGAAACTGCTGTAGCGGCTATGAAGTATAACCAATAGTGTTGAGCGATACCGTCTGATACTTGAAAGTATCGGTATCGGATAGTATCGGCCGATACCCGAAAAGTATCGGATATCGCCGATACCGATATCCGATACCAATACAAGTCAATGGGACACCAAGTATCGGAAGGTATTCTGATGGTTCCCAGGGTCTGAAGGAGAGGAAACTCTCCTTCAGGCCCTGGGATCCATATTAATGTGTAAAATAAAGAATTAAAATAAAAAATATTGATATGCTCACCTCTCCGGCGGCCCCTGGACATCACGCGGCTAACCGGCAGGCTTCTTTGTTTAAAATGCGCGTGTTTAGGACCTGAGGAATGACGTCCGGCTTCTGATTGGTCGCGTGCCGCCTATGTGACCGCGACGCGACCAATCAGAAGCCGCGACGTCATTCCTCAGGCCCTAAATTCCTAGAATGAGGAGTTTAGGACCTGAGGAATGACGTTGCGGCTTCTGATTGGTCGCGTCGCGGTCACATGGGCGGCACGCGACCAATCAGAAGCCGCGACGTCATTCCTCAGGTCCTAAACGCGCTCATTCTAGGAATTTAGGGCCTGAGGAATGACGTCGCGGCTTCTGATTGGTCGCGTCGCGGTCACATGGGCGGCACGCGACCAATCAGAAGCCGGACGTCATTCCTCAGGTCCTAAACGCGCGCATTTTAAACAAAGAAGCCTGCCGGTTAGCCGCGTGATGTCCAGGGGCCGCCGGAGAGGTGAGCATATCAATATTTTTTATTTTAATTCTTTATTTTACACCTCACTATGGATCCGATACCGATACCCGATACCACAAAAGTATCGGATCTCGGTATCGGAATTCCGATACCGCAAGTATCGTCCGATACCCGATACTTGCGGTATCGGAATGCTCAACACTAATAACCAAGTGTTTGGAACTGCTAGGCCCCAATTATCCTTTCCTCTTTGCAGGGTTTCAAATTTAATTCTGGGTTGCTGTTTTTTTCCAGATGAGTTCCCGAAGCAGCCCATATATTTTATGAAAGAAAGACATAGGAATCCAAATCAGAGTATTATGAATAAAATAAAGGCGTTGTGGCATTAGGATCATTTTCAAAAGACGACTTCTTCCCACTGGAGACATCGGGAGGCGACACCATGTATCCACCTTAGACCTAAATTTTAACAGCAGAGGGGCTAAATTATGTGATTGTAAGTCCTGAGGGTTAGCAGAGACTATTACCCCCAAATATTTGAAAGAGTTTACTATTTAAATTTGTGTATGCTCCAATGAGTATTCCTATGGAAGAGGATCAACAGGCATAAATACCGATTTACTCCAGTTAATTAGAAGGCCAGACCATTTTAATTATGTCCATTACTGGTCCCATAGAAGTGCATAAGTCACCCCAAAAAAGAAGTATATCATCTACATATAGAGAGATTTTCTTCTCTATTGACCCACACTGATAGAGATTGCAGGATTATTTCGTATCAAACAGGCAAGTGGCTCTATGGCTATTGCAAAAAGAAGGGGTGACAGGGGACAGCCCTGCAGTGTTTCCCTTTCCAGATGAGCGATCCCAATATATGACCGTTAACCATGAGTTTTGCCCTAGGAGAACTATATAAGGCTACGTTCACATTAGCGTCATGCGATGCAGCTTCGTCGACGCACGACAACGCATGCGTCATGCGCCCCTATCTTTATCATTGGGGACGCATGCGTTGCGTTGTCATGCATTTTCGGAAAAACGCACGACGCATGCGTCGTTTCACCGCACCTGGGTGGCGTCGGAGACGCTACATGTTGCATTTTTGTAGCGTCAAAAAAACTCACGCGTTGCACTTGCGTCGCTCGTGCGTCGTCATTGCGTTACAATTTCCCATTGAAACCTATTGACAACGCACTTGCGTCGCGTGTGTGCGTCGTGCGTGCGTTGTGCGACGCATGCGTCGTTAAATACAATTAAACAAAAAAGTGTCTAGACAGTGTCTAGACAGTGCAAACAGTGATAAAAACATCCCCCATATATAAAGAAAATGTTGGATTGTTTGTCACTTCTGCTGCAGGCTACACATCAGGCTACACATTTGACCAGACTGTCTTTTCATCCGCTGTCCAGAGATGTAAGTATAGAATGATTCTCTGCATTTTCTACATGTTTTTTAAAATTGTTTTTGCAAGTTGTGTATTATATTCTGCACTGTGGTTGTTTAAAGATATTGTTGTATTTTTAGTCTGGTTGTGATTTATGGCGTTGTATAGGATGGCGTTTCATTGTCTGCGGCCTTGATTATTGTTCTTTCCAGGATAGATTTTTCTTTTCCATTTATTGGTTTGGTGGTGTTTTTTGGATTCAGTTGTGATGTTTTATTCTTGCGTTATATGAATTTTATTGTCTCCGGCCATGTTGATTTTATTGTAAAGTATGGTAGTATAGAATGATTCTGCGCCCTGTTATTAAATGTAATATTTTTTATTGCAAGTTGTGTATTATGTTCTGCACTGTGGTTATGTAAAGACATTGTTGTATGTTTGTGGTTGTGATGTATGGCGTTGTGTGGCCTTTTATTGTCTCCGGCCTTGTCGGTTTTATTGTAAAGTATGGTAGTATAGAATGATTCTGCGCACTTTTATTAAATGTAATAATTTATATTGCAAGTTGTGTATTTTTTTTTCTGCACTGTGGTTGTGAAAGACATTGTTGTATGTTTCTGGTTGTGATGTATGGCGTGGTATGGCCTTTTATTGTCTCCGACCCTGTCGGTTTTATTGTAAAGTATGGTGTGTTATTAACGTTTCTGCCCTTAATTTTTGGGGGTTGTTAATTTTTTCCTTTCAAAAATCTATTGTGTTTTTTGGGTTGCTCCGTGCATACTGTCCTTTTTTTTTTTTTAAAAAAACTCTCTTTTGTGATTACCACTTGGGTCTGTTGTATATTTGTTTTGTTATCTTTAGGCTTTTGTTTACTCTGGCATTGGGTTGTCTCTGCCATTGTTTCTTTTAATCAATGTGGCAGTGTTGTTTGCACAGCGTTAGTTCAGTTGGAGTGCAATGTTCTTTGTGGTTGAAATGTAAATGTTTTTTTTTTTTTTAAATTGCTGTATTGTGCCAAGGAGCATAGGATAAATGTTATTTTGTTCTTTATTTCAGAATTGCATTATGGCCAGCGATTCCAGCAACACCCCACCGCTGAGGAGTCCGGTGAGTACATGATCAACTATTGCTTACTATTCGCTGTCATTTGTAGATGGGTCACTCAACTTTTTGGTAAACTATTTTGCAGGCTTCTTCAAGTGAGGAGGAGAGCCAGGAGGAACAGAGGGAGCAGGAGCAGAGACCACGGGGCCAAGCTGTGGTTGCAGGACGGCGAGTAAGTTTTTATGTCAAACCTATTCCTTTTTTTTTCTTAAATTTTTTTGTTTTTGCGGGTATGGGGGGTGGTGGGAGGGGGTGGTGGTGGAGGTGGTAGGTGGCAGTGGAGGAGATAGGGACAACATTGTTTATCTTGCAAACATTAATATTTTACATTTATTCTAGGTTTCACAACGGGCCCATGATGACCAACTCGATATTGACATGATGGTAGCAGCCATAGAGGAACGGGGCCCGTTGTGGGACAGCCGTGACCCCCGGCACGCGGACCAGGGCATATTGCGCCGTTTGTGGATAGAGGTGGCACAATTGCTGTGGGATGGCTTCGACAGCGCTTCCCCCGTGGCCAAAGCTAAATTTCGTAAGTATTTCCAAAATGCTGCTGTGACCCATCAGGCCAGGATTACACAACCGTCTGTGATGTCTTCTATTGGGATTGCACACGGTTGCGTAATCGTTTTCAATATATTCTCTAAAACTTATTTTTTTATACACAGTTAAACAATTGAAGACCAGATGGCGCTCCATGAAGGACCGTTTCAGGAGGGGCCTGAAAAAGGAGGGACAGATCCGTAGTGGTGCTGCAGCGTCAAGGACCTCTGTGTACAAATACAACCGTATATTGCAGTTCTTGCGACCGGTCCTTGAAAGCAGAGAGTAAGTATAGTACCTACGCACACACCTAGTTTTTACAACATGCATATTCACGTACTATATTCCAGCCACGTAGCTTATTGCCCAGCCATTTATTTTGGCAAGTACGAAGTATAGAAATGAAGAAAAAAATGCAAGCTCGCAGAGGCGTGAAAAGTAAAAAATACATACTTTTATCCACTTCAATCATAAGCAGAGGATGAAACATCAGCACAATACAATAGACACTATCTACGCGTTTCAGGTGACAGGGAACATCAGACCTGAAACGCGTAGATAGTGTTTTTATTGTATTGTGATGATGTTTCATCCTCTGTTTCTGATTGAAGTGAATAAAGTATTTAGTTTTTACTTTTCACGCCTCGGTGACCTCGTATTTTTTATTCATTTCTGGTCTTCTCACGCTTGACACAGCGGCTCCGTGCTCTGAGCCTTCTGGGATTACTACAATGGTGAGCTTGACTTACTATTTCTTTCCCTGAAATCAGAAGTATACAGAACACAGAAAGATAGTAGATTGGCCATGCCCGGGCAATATTTCATAGTGGAGTAGTATAGTGCCCATCCAGGTGTATCCCAGTTTTTTTACACACAAAAACTTAAAATATAATAGACACGGCATACCTTCTACTGCAAGGCAGGTTATGTTCCCATGGTTGCTCAGCTCGCAGGACCTGTGATGACGTCTCAGTCACATGACCGTGACGTCATGGCAGTTCCAACGGTAAGCGTAACTGTCGGGCGTTACAAACCGCAACCATGGGTGACTATTTTGGAATCAATAAATGCATTTTTTATTTTAAGATTGATGCGGCATATGCAGTGTCAATATTAAAAATAGGTTAATATTAACGGCGGCAATGGATACCGCCGGTAAAGTTAATTAATGACGCATGTGAAATGTTATATTTAGTATACTAATGGTTTCCTTATGTTTTCACAGAACACACAGCAGCACCCGCGAGACTGTCCGACCCTCTGGAGCGGTCCTTCGTGAAGCGCCATCTGAACCGTCGCAGCCATCCCACAGCGAGAGCAGGTCTGCACCACCACAATCTGGCGAACCGGCAGCCGGTCCATCAGATGTTCCCCTGGCCGAGGCCTCTGTCGCTCCTTCCTTCGGGTCTTCCCGACAGCGTGAGCAGGCCTCGGACAGGGCGGTCATGCCCGAATTTTTACATTTGAGCACCGTATTTCAGAATGGTTTCAAGGCGCTGTGCGATAAAATGTCCAATATCGACCGGCGTCTTGAAAACATCGAATCGGAGCTCTCGAGGCCGGCCAAACATTTTTTTAGTGCCATTCACAAGGGCATGGTTGAACATCTTACGCCGGAACTCCAGATTTCGGTCATGCAGGGCTGCAACAACGCATATGTCACTGCTCTGCAGCAGGCTCGGGTCATGCAGTCAGCGACTACAGTGCCCGCAGTACCATCGCTGGCTGCCATGACTCCGACTCCTGCTGCAGAGCACCACCACAGGGCTCCGCGTGCCGAGGGCCACCGCCACCGCCACCACAGAACACAGCCCCAAAGTTCTGATCATGCCAGGCCTTCAAGGGCACACAGACGGGAAGCCGACCCACACCCAGAGGGAGAGAGGAGGAAAAAAAAGAAGAAGACGACGACAAGCACTACAACCTTGGCTATGGCTGCTCCCAAAACAACCACCAGTACACAGCCTGGGTCGACTCGGAGCACACCAAGTACCCAGCCTGGGTCAACACGGAGTACACCCAGTACCCAGCCTGGGTCTACAAGGAGTACACCTAGTACACAGCCTGGGTCTACCCGGAGCCAGAGTAGCCAGCCAAGGACATTGGTCGTCCCTCCTCCTCCCTCACCTCCTGCTTTGGCAGTCTTGCCACCGTCAACTGGCTGGATTGATGTCGGCATCCCGTCTAGTGTCATAGACTATGCTTCTTCCTCCCCCTCGTCCTCCTCCTCGGTCTCCTCAACACCCCCCAAAAGTGGGGTATATCAATCCCCCTTAATTGCTGACATAGATACCCCTTAACATTTCCCTTTTCTTTTATTTTGTGTCCCTAATAAATTGTTATTTTTTTTTTAAATACTGAGTTTTTATTGTCTCAAATAAAGTTTGCACCAAATCACACCGTGCGCCATATACACAAATATTGTGTTTGTAACACCTGATGTGCAATGTCTGACAATATTTTATAATTTTTTTTTTTCATTTTTTTAACCCCTTCATGACCCAGCCTATTTTGACCTTAAAGACCTTGCCGTTTTTTGCAATTCTGACCAGTGTCCCTTTATGAGGTAATAACTCAGGAACGCTTCAACGGATCCTAGCGGTTCTGAGATTGTTTTTTCGTGACATATTGGGCTTCATGTTAGTGGTAAATTTAGGTCAATAAATTCTGCGTTTATTTGTGATAAAAACGGAAATTTGGCGAAAATTTTGAAAATTTCGCAATTTTCACATTTTGAATTTTTATTCTGTTAAACCAGAGAGATATGTGACACAAAATAGTTAATAAATAACATTTCCCACATGTTTACTTTACATCAGCACAATTTTGGAAACAAAATTTTTTTTGTTAGGAAGTTATAAGGGTTAAAATTTGACCAGCGATTTGTCATTTTTACAACGAAATTTACAAAACCATTTTTTTTAGGGACCACCTCACATTTGAAGTCAGTTTGAGGGGTCTATATGGCTGAAAATACCCAAAAGTGACACCATTCTAAAAACTGCACCCCTCAAGGTACTCAAAACCACATTCAAGAAGTTTATTAACCCTTCAGGTGCTTCACAGCAGCAGAAGCAACATGGAAGGAAAAAATTAACATTTAACTTTTTAGTCACAAAAATTATCTTTTAGCAACAATTTTTTTATTTTCCCAATGGTAAAAGGAGAAACTGAACCACGAAAGTTGTTGTCCAATTTGTTCTGAGTACGCTGATACCTCATATGTGGGGGTAAACCACTGTTTGGGCGCACGGCAGGGCTTGGAAGGGAAGGAGCGCCATTTGACTTTTTGAATCAAAAATTGGCTCCACTCTTTAGCGGACACCATGTCACGTTTGGAGAGCCCCCGTGTGCCTAAAAATTGGAGCTCCCCCACAAGTGACCCCATTTTGGAAACTAGACGCCCCAAGGAACTTATCTAGATGCATAGTGAGCACTTTGAACCCCCAGGTGCTTCACAAATTAATCCGTAAAAATGAAAAAGTACTTTTTTTTCACAAAAAAATTCTTTTAGCCTCAATTTTTTCATTTTCACATGGGCAACAGGATAAAATGGATCCTAAAATGTGTTGGGCAATTTCTCCTGAGTACACCAATACCTCACATGTGGGGGTAAACCACTGTTTGGGCACATGGTAAGGCTCGGAAGGGAAGCAGCGCCATTTGACTTTTTGAATGAAAAATTATTTCCATCGTTAGCGGACACCATGTCGCGTTTGGAGAGCTCCTGTGTGCCTAAACATTGGCGCTCCCCCACAAGTGACCCCATTTTGGAAACTAGACCCCCCAAGGAACTTATTTAGATGCCTAGTGAGCACTTTAAACCCTCAGGTGCTTCACAAATTGATCTGTAAAAATGAAAAAGTACTTTTTTTTCACAAAAAAATTCTTTTCGCCTCAATTTTTTCATTTTCACATGGGCAGTAGGGTAAAATGGATCATAAAATTTGTTGGGCAATTTCTCCCGAGTACGTCGATACCTCATATGTGGGGGTAAACCACTGTTTGGGCACTCGGCAGGGCTCGGAAGGGAAGGCGCGCCATTTGACTTTTTGAATGGAAAATTAGCTCCAATTGTTAGCGGACACCATGTCGCGTTTGGAGAGCCCCTGTGTGCCTAAACATTGGAGCTCCCCCACAAGTGACCCCATTTTGGAAACTAGACCCCCCAAGGAACTTATCTAGATGCATATTGAGCACTTTAAACCCCCAGGTGCTTCACAGAAGTTTATAACGCAGAGCCATGAAAATAAAAAATAATTTTTCTTTCCTCAAAAATGATTTTTTAGCCTGGAATTTCCTATTTTGCCAAGGATAATAGGAGAAATTGGACCCCAAATATTGTTGTCCTGTTTGTCCTGAGTACGCAGATACCCAATATGTGGGGGTAAACCACTGTTTGGGCGCACGGCAGGGCTCGGTAGGGATGGCACGCCATTTGGCTTTTTAAATGGAAAATTAGCTCCAATCATTAGCGGACACCATGTCACGTTTGGAGAGCCCCTGTGTGCCTAAACATTGGAGATCCCCCAGAAATGACACGATTTTGGAAACTAGACCCCCAAAGGAACTAATCTAGATGTGTGGTGAGGACTTTGAACCCCCAAGTGCTTCACAGAAGTTTATAACGCAGAGCCATGAAAAAAAAAAAAAAATTATTTTCTCAAAAATGATCTTTTAGCCTGCAATTTTTTATTTTCCCAAGGGTAACAGGAGAAATTTGACCCCAAAAGTTGTTGTCCAGTTTCTCCTGAGTACGATGATACCCCATATGTGGGGGTAAATCACTGTTTGGGCACATGCTGGGGCTTGGAAGTGAAGTAGTGACGTTTTGAAATGCAGACTTTGATGGAATGCTCTGTGGGCGTCACGTTGCGTTTGCAGAGCCCCTGATGTGGCTTAACAGTAGAAACCCCCCACAAGTGACCCCATTTTGGAAACTAGACCCCCAAAGGAACTTATCTAGATGTGTGGTGAGCACTTTGAACCCCCAAGTGCTTCATAGAAGTTTATAATGCAGAGCCGTGAAAATAATAAATACGTTTTCTTTCCTCAAAAATAATTATTTAGCCCAGAATTTTTTATTTTCCCAAGGGTTACAGAAGAAACTGGACCCCAAAAGTTGTTGTCCAGTTTCTCCTGAGTACGCTGATACCCCATATGTGGGGGTAAACCACTGTTTGGGCACATGCCGAGGCTCGGAAGTGAAGTAGTGACGTTTTGAAATGCAGACTTTGATGGAATGCTCTGTGGGCGTCACGTTGCGTTTGCAGAGCCCCTGATGTGGCTTACCAGTAGAAACCCCCCACAAGTGACCGCATTTTGGAAACTAGACCCCGAAAGGAACTTATCTAGATGTGTGGTGAGCACTTTGAACCCCCAAGTGCTTCATAGAAGTTTATAATGCAGAGCAGTGAAAATAATAAATACGTTTTCTTTCCTCAAAAATAATTATTTAGCCCAGAATTTTTTATTTTCCCAAGGGTTACAGGAGAAATTGGACCCCAAAAGTTGTTGTCCAGTTTCTCCTGAGTACGCTGATACCCCATGAGTGGGGGTAAACCACTGTTTGGGCACACGTCGGGGCTCAGAAGGGAAGTAGTGACTTTTGAAATGCAGACTTTGATGGAATGGTCTGCGGGTGTCACGTTGCGTTTGCAGAGCCCCTGGTGTGCCTAAACAGTAGAAACCCCCACAAGTGACCCCATTTTAGAAATTAGACCCCCCAAGGAACTTATCTAGATATGTGGTGAGCACTTTGAACCCCCAAGTGCTTCACAGACGTTTACAACGCAGAGCCGTGAAAATAAAAAATCATTTTTCTTTCCTCAAAAATTATGTTTTAGCAAGCATTTTTTTTGATTCACAAGGGTAACAGGAGAAATTGGACCCCAGTAATTGTTGCGCAGTTTGTCCTGAGTATGCTGGTACCCCATATGTGGGGGTAAACCACTGTTTGGGCACACGTCAGGGCTCGGAAGTGAGGGAGCACCATTTGACTTTTTGAATACGAGATTGGCTGGAATCAATGGTGGCGCCATGTTGCGTTTGGAGACCCCTGATGTGCCTAAACAGTGGTAACCCCTCAATTCTACCTCCAACACTAACCCCAACAAACCCCTAACTCTAATCCCAACTGTAGCCATAACCCTAATCACAACGCTAACCCCAACACACCCCTAACCACAACCCTAACCCCAACACACCCCTAACCCTAACCACAACCCTAATTCCAACCCTAACCCTAAGGCTATGTGCCCACGTTGCGGATTCGTGTGAGATATTTTCGCACCATTTTTGAAAAATCCGCGGGTAAAAGGCACTGCGTTTTACCTGCGGATTTTCCGCGGATTTCCAGTGTTTTTTGTGCGGATTTCACCTGCGGATTCCTATTGAGGAACAGGTGTAAAACGCTGCGGAATCCGCACAAAGAATTGACATGCTGCGGAAAATACAACGCAGCGTTTCCGCGCGGTATTTTCCGCACCATGGGCACAGCGGATTTGGTTTTTCATATGTTTACATGGTACTGTAAACCTGATTGAACACTGCTGCGGATCCGCAGCCAAATCCGCACCGTGTGCACATAGCCTAATTCTAAAAGTATGTGCACACGCTGCGGAAAACGCTGCGGATCCGCAGCAGTTTCCCATGAGTTTACAGTTCAATGTAAACCTACGGGAAACAAAAATCGCTGTGCCCATGCTGCGGAAAAACTGCACGGAAACGCAGCGGTTTACATTCCGCAGCATGTCACTTCTTTGTGCGGATTCCGCAGCGGTTTTACAACTGCTCAAATAGAAAATCGCAGTTGTAAAACCGCAGTGAAATGCGCATAAAAACCGCAGTAAATCCGCCATAAATCCGCAGCGGTTTAGCACTGCGGATTTATCAAATCCGCAGCGGAAAAATCCGCAGAGGACCAGAATACGTGTGCACATACCGAAACCCTAACCCTAGCCCTAACCCTACCCCTAGCCCTAACCCTAACCCTAACCCTACCCCTAACCCTACCCCTACCCCTACCCCTAACCCTACCCCTAGCCCTAACCCTAACCCTAGCCCTAACCCTACCCCTAACCCTACCCCTAACCCTAGCCCTAACCCTACCCCTAACCCTAACCCTACCCCTAACCCTACCCCTAACCCTACCCCTAGCCCTAACCCTAACCCTAGCCCTAACCCTACCCCTAACCCTAACCCTACCCCTTACCCTAACCCTAACCCTACCCCTAGCCCTAACCCTAACCCTACCCCTAACCCTAACCCTAACCCTATTCTAACATTAGTGGAAAAAAAAAATTTCTTTATTTTTTTATTGTCCCTACCTATGGGGGTGACAAAGGGGGGGGGGGGTCATTTATTATTTTTTTTATTTTGATCACTGAGATAGATTATATCTCAGTGATCAAAATGCACTTTGGAACGAATCTGCCGGCCGGCAGATTCGGCGGGCGCACTGCGCATGCGCCCGCCATTTTGGAAGATGGCGGCGCCCAGGGAGAAGACGGACGGGACCCCGGCTGGATCGGTAAGTATGATGGGGTGGGGGGGGACCACGGGGGGGGGATCGGAGCATGGGGGGGGAATCGGAGTGCGGGAGGGGTGGAACGGAGCACGGGGGGCGTGGAACGGAGCACGGGGGGGCTGGAATGGAGCACGGGGGGGTGGAACGGAGCACCGGGGGGGTGGATCGGAGTGCAGGGGGGGTGATTGGAGCACGGGGGGGTGATTGGAGCACGGGGGGAGCGGACAAGAGCACGGGGGGGAGCGGAGCACTGGACGGAGGGGAGCCGGAGCAGTGTACCGGCCAGATCGGAGGGCTGGGGGGGCGATCGGTGGGGTGGGGTGGGGGCACACTAGTATTTCCAGCCATGGCCGATGATATTTCAGCATCGGCCATGGCTGGATTGTAATATTTCACCCGTTATAATGGGTGAAATATTACAAATCGCTCTGATTGGCAGTTTCACTTTCAACAGCCAATCAGAGCGATCGTAGCCACGAGGGGGTGAAGCCACCCCCCCTGGGCTAAACTACCACTCCCCCTGTCCCTGCAGATCGGGTGAAATGGGAGTTAACCCTTTCAACCGATCTGCAGGGACGCGATCTTTCCATGACGCCGCATAGGCGTCATGGGTCGGAATGGCACCGACTTTCATGACGCCTACGTGGCGTCATGGGTCGGGAAGGGGTTAAAGGGCTGTCGCTCATTGTACTATGAGATGTTACAAACACAAACAGCATTGCTCAATATATCAAGTTTAAAATGTACCATCACACCACGATTTCAGTAACGATATAGTTGGTTTTTGTGTGTAACCAACGTTATCTTTTCTGAAATCGTACAACGAT